>NC_092629.1:67288923-67947016 GCF_039555335.1 Amphiura filiformis
AAAAATACCCCAAAACTCAGTCAGTGGAGCTCCGCCCGTACATGTCAATAGCGTCATTATCGATTGGATTAGTCGACCGTAGCGGACAATTCGATCGCTCATTGGATTAATATTATCACGTGGTAAGAAATTTGCATTGGAAAATCGATTACTATAATGGTTTAGTACTGCATATTTCGGTTTAATCTTCACAAAGCGGATTTATGGCTGAAAAGGTCACGGTGAATTTGCCGTGGACAAAACTGCATTATGGTCATCATGGATTTTCAGGTTCTTAGTTGTTTGAACGCAAGTTCACAATCGGTTTAGGGGTAATAAATTGCGTATTAGAAATTGGACTCAAAACGCGTCCAATACATTCCCCCTGCGGCCTCGTTCATCGGACGCATCAACATTCAACGCAACTACATTTATTGTGTCCAATCTCTTGAGCAGCAAGGGATCTACATTCATTAACTTATTTCATACACAACAAAGAATTTCTATTGCTTTATAACAGCAAACTAAGACGTCGGAAAAGTTGACAAACACATACTATTAATTCCAGAGAGAGGCAATGCTGTAGAAATTGCCTAAATTGGGGGCACATCAGTAGATGTAACAGCCATTCACACACTAAAACCACATGGCCAATCAGAAAAGTTGTTAGAAAAATACACGAAGTGCATAAATGTTGTAGAGTTGTACTCGCGCGCAGTTTCGCGTACTACAAACTTACATACTTTCTTGCCGCTTGCCGCTTTGCCGCACTGATGACGACGGTTTTGCTTCACTGCGTAGTCGCACCAAAAATGCTTGCGGTGACCAGCGGCAAGCCGATATATTGATCACTCCACCCTTTTACCCAAAGCTGTATATCGTAGGAGTTGAATTCAAGTCAAATCGGGAGTGGTGCCGGTCTGACGAAAACAGGGCATTTGTCATTTTATCTCCCTGCTCTGAAGTATAAGAAGAACATAAGGCAACATTGGCTTTCATAGTCATGCAGCTGTCGCTCAGCGGCGTGCCGCGCCGTTTGCAGAAAAGTGCGAAAAGTCTGAAACCAGCATAATCCATACAATTAAATTGATTCTTTTCAGGTCAATGATTCCGTCTATTGCCTCTAGCGATGTGAATATAGCATCCGGCAATGTAGTCAGGTTATTGTGACTCATGTTAAGATTAAGGGTCCAAACATTTGATAAGAATGTGAATATTCCAGCTGACAATGTCGTAAACTCATTGTGACTCAGGTCAAGGTGAATCAATGCAATTAATGATTCGAAGATATCTTCCGGTAGTGTGTGAATACGATTGTGACTCAGGTCAAGATAACGCAACTCTGCCAATGAATTAAATATACCCGATGTCAGGAATAATTTTTATAATAGAATGTATGCAATAAACCAACCGTAACGGAAATAACAATTGAAACGGCAGCCATGTTGGAGGACACTTTTAAAGTAACAGAGGAACAGGTCTCTAGTTCCATTCCACAACCATTCATACCTATCACCTGTTTTATTGTATTATCATTTGAATTGCCCCGTGGTACCTTGCGGAGGACAGAATTTTTTTATTTAAATGTGGATGATAAGTAAATGATAGCAAACCAGTGAAAAATACCCCAAAAACGCAGTCAGTGGAGCTCCGCCCGTACATGTCAATAGCGTCATTATCGATTTTCAGGCTCTTAGTTGTTTGAACGCAAGTTCACAATCGGTTTAGGGGTAATAAATTGCGTATAAGAAATTGGACTCACAGCGCGTCCAATACATTCCCTCTGCGGGCTCGTTCATCGGACGCATCAACATTCAACGCAACTACTATTGTGTCCCAGAGGAGGCTTAAAGGTATTCCTACAATGCACTATGATTGGGAAATTTGATCAATATAACCTAATTTTAAAGGCAAAGTCCCCATTGCCACACACACAAAATGGTCATTTTAAAACTGCAGCCAACGAGCTAATAGTTGAGACTTAGGACTGATATTTGATTTTCTTACAGGAAACATTCATATTGTCCCACTGCATTAATTTTATTCATAAGTCTCGATGTTTTGAATGTTAAATAATAGGATGAAAACACCAGATATTTGCACACAATCCCAATGCAAGGTATGGTCAACTTGCCACATGTGTACAAAAGCCAGACATACCAAGGTCAGAAACCCCATTGGGTTATGGGAATGCCTTTAAACATCCTCTGATTGTGTCCAATCTCTTGAACAGCAAGGGATCTACATTCATTAACTTATTTCATACACAACAAAGAATTTCTATTGCTTTATAACAGCAAACTAAGACGTCGGAAAAGTTGACAAACACATACTATTAATTCCAGAGTGCATAAATGTTGTAGAGTTGTACTCGTGCGCAGTTTCGCGTACTACAAACTTACATACTTTCTTGCCGCTTGCCACTTTGACGCTCTGACGACGGTTTAGCTTCACTGCGTAGTCGCACCAAAAATGCTAGCGGTGACCAGCGGCAAGCCAATATATTGATCACTCCACCGTTTTACCCAAAGCTGCATATCGCTAGGAGTTGAATTCAAGTCAAATCGGGAGTGGTGCCGGTCTGACGAAAACAGGGCATTTGTCATTTTATCTCCCTGCTCTGACGTATAAGAACAACATAAGGCAACGTTGGCTTTCATAGTCATGCAGCTGTCGCTCAGCGGCGTGCCGCGCCGCTTGCAGAAAAGTGCGAGCGCGGCATAATGAAGCGTCACGCCGCTCAGCGGCAAATGGGGGAAGAGTCTGAAACCAGCATAATCCATACAATTAAATTGATTCTGATTAAATGTACTTTTTATAATAGAATGTATGCAATAAACCAACCGTAACGGAAATAACAATTGAAACGGCAGCCATGTTGGAGGACAATTTTAAGGTAACAGAGGAACAGGTCTCTAGTTCCATTCCACAACCATTCATACCTATCACCTGTTTTATTGTAGTGTCATTCGAATTGCCCCGTGGTACCTTGCGGAGGACAGAATTTTTTTAAATGTAAATGTGGATGATTCTGTCCTTAGTGATGTCGTATTGCATACCAGCTATGTCACACCATTCGTTGGAACACCCTGTATATTAATATTGTCGTAACGGAGCGGTGTCTAGGCATATTATTGCGAAATCCTGTTTTTGTTCCGACAGAATATCAACAGTAGCCGCTAGGCGGCATTGAAAGATGCATTTTCATCCCGGTGTAAATAAAAGATATGTCTAAAAATTTATTGAATAATCAATTATTCATCTGTGACATTCTACATGTTTCGTCAAAAAACTTATCGTAATATCACGAGACAAGTTGGTGCATCAGGGAGAAGATGGCCATTAAAGCCATAATGTACGATCTTATAATATGAAATTGGTTGATTTTGTTCAAACATTGATTTTTGGCATATTAATGTTTACACATTTCCCGATCGTAATTAATGTTTACAAATTAGCATCGAACCACTCGTTCAATGGTCGCCATTTCAGTGATTGACAGCGATTTTCAATGATGTAATGCGCATTTATGAATATATCCGAAGTACACTTTTGTAGGTCAACAGGGCAATTATGACATAAAGTCATAACTATATTCCGTGGAGGAGGAGGGGGGGGGGGCACTGGAATATGAAAGTGACGTATCTGTGCATACCTGAGTACGACTCTTGGGGCCTAAACGGGGCCATTCAGTGTGGGCTCAAAGAAGGGGGGTCTATTGACAGGAACATAACGCGTACCAATATATGATTTGGAGTTTCCTCCTCTTGTAATGTCATTAGAGAATGAATTTGGAGAAAACCTGATGATAATTACAAACACTCGCTGAGCAGCAAGACCTTCCCTCTAATCCGATAAGCTAATTATCTATTTGTTTTCATGAATTGGAAGATATTCTTTGATGTATTACTGAGCTCAATCATCTGAAATTACTGGAGCGTGAGCCACCCAGGCTGGTGGCTCAGCATAGTATTTTATTAACAGAATGTTTTCTCCTAATTCATTTCCTAATGTATTCCTAATAATAAAACATATCTACTTTATTTGCAAACATTGCGACACATCACTCATAACATCATTATCTTGGATCAAGATGTTAATCTCTTTGTGAAGAATCAAATTAATTTTTACAATATCGATGACATCTGTAAGAAACTTAATAGCTTTTATATTCCGTTACTGTACTTATAATAGATTACGGCGGTATATTTAATTTAAAAATAATCAATATTAAATAAAACTATTTTCTATTTCCCGGGTTCGTTGACGGATAAAGATTGTGGTTAATTTTTAATTCAAAATTGATGAAGCAAGAATCACGATTTGACGGTGGTAAATCAATCAAATTGCGATGCATTTAGCAGAATTTGGTAAGCAGATGGTAAATATCAGATTTTGGTACCTTTGTCATTGTCATAAATGTGTTAACATAGCCGTCTAGTGGTTCAGCCGTGTATATAAGACAAAAATAAGGAATTTACATTCCCCTGTGCCCCAAGGAAGAACAGATGATTAATTGTGTTTTCAACTGATTGAGTGTCCCAGGTTAAAGAAGAAATAAAACAAACAAAACAAAATAAAAACACGAATCTTTAATTTATATACTGACAGTATATAAATTAGCTACATGTATTTAAATGGGGCTTCAACAGGCATCATTTATAACGGGACTAGCTGTCCCGTCAAGCCTAGTAACCTTCCAAGGCTAGAAAACAGTAGGTATGTTTATTAAACCCAACGGCTCTTTTCGGAGCCACCCAATCAAAAGAGAAATGACACTGTGTCAAACAGTTTTGTGTCCTACTTTAATTCCCCCGCTTCACTCAATATATAATCCAACAATGTTCATTATATTAAAAAATCAAATATATAGATAGCTTTACACTTTACTCTAAAGGCAAGAAATTGCACCAGTGTTCTTTTAACCTTACAATTTAAAACTTTTTACTCCAGGCACAAAATTGCATTAGAGTTTTTTAGCTACTAAATAACTGATTTATGACGCCACTAAGACAGGTAAAACTTGATTGAAGCCTCTGGCCCCACCTTTGTGTTGCTAAAACCGTTCTAGTTTTCTCTTATCTCAGGACAACGTTAATACAAATTAATAATTATGATCGTATAATGTAGTGTTATTTTAACCTCCATTGTCATTTTGAGTTCGACCGATTAGGTATTTCAATTAGTTATCGTTTCTCAGTAAATAAATCAGTTTTCAGGCTCTAACTTGGTACACTGACAGCAATCGATCACAATGAAGCACTTCTGCTAAATATTATGGGCTCCAGGGCCCAAAACAAGTAAAGCAAGGTAGCCTTTAGAATGTTAGCACTACTTACGATGTTTCACAAAATACACCAGAGCGATTGTTTTGGCCTAGTTATTTGGCAGAAAAATGGAGTAAATGCGCGCGGCTAAAATGGCCAAATATGAGGTTAATATGACCAGAAACCCACATACAGACGTCAACATTGGGGGATGATTGTATGGACCATCCCCTGGCAAAATATTGGGGGGGGGGGGATTACCCCCCCCCCCATCCCCGGGATCTACGCCTATGGTATCAATAACTATACATTTCAACAAGCCACAATGCTGCTCAAAAATGTTGGGACACATTGGATAGGGTAATGTATGACTCATCATCGCCCAATTTCAGAAAATATAGAATCGTGAGAATGACTTTTAACTGGGTCAAGAAATTCCTGATAGAAAAAGTCATAGTTAATGGTGAAACGTGTAACGTCCTTCAGGGTACTGTAACAAGTACACTCTGGTTTCTGGTTTTCATAAACGATGGGCTCTCACTGGTTTACAATACGCTGGCCATGTGACGTAGTTAATCGGATTAACTACCATAGCAATAGATGAATACAATTTGGACTATATCGCTCCGCACTACAACGTTCATGCGGTACCGATGCATTGAACCATAGATGTCAAAGAAATGCTAATCACTTGCACCTGTAAGATTAGTCTCTTTGAAAAGAGCGGTATTGTATTCAATCTAGTATATGATTGAAGTGGAACCTGCTGTAGTGCAGAGCGATCTATTCAAAAATTGTATTCATCTATTGCTATGGTAGTTAATCCGATTATGACGTCACTTCACCAGCGTATACACCATATAACAACATGTTCTTTGCAATACATTAAATTTAAAATAATCTGAGCATGTTTAAAAAGCAGATTAATAGAATAGAACAAATTATACTGATCAATATGCTTTTTGTCTGAAACAAATCGGACATTCCGGCGGTTTTCTTAATAAAGTATATTAATTTATATTGTCTTTTCAAAAATCAATGTAAACTAGGCTCAAAAAGAAACTTATAATTTTTCACAAGGTCATATTATAAAATCCTGTCCATAAATATGAAACAAAATTGCACACTGGTTTACTTCAATACTCTACTCTAAACAATGGTCAGTATCCAAACAGTTGTCCAACGAACACAACAGCAAAGTGCACAGACATGGAACAGCTTCCTGGACCACATTCACAGCCCAATAATTGGCACCCAACACAAGAAATTTGGGAGTAAGTGGAATAGTGTGGCACAAGACCTGTTTCTTGAAGAAAGTGTATGAAAGGCAGAAGCAGCCCGTTTCACACTATTCCACTGACTCTTTGGAAATTATTTTTGCTGGGTGCCAGTTATTCGCATGTGAATGTGGTCCAGGAAGTTGGTATGTGTCAGTGTATTTTGCTGTTGTGTCAGTTGGGCAACTGCTTGGTTACTAACACGTGTTTAGAGTAGAGTATTGAAGTAAAGTTGTGTGCAATTTTGGTTCATTTTTATGGACAGGATTTTAAGATATGACCTTGTGAAAAAATATAAGTTTCTTTTTGAGGCCAGTTTAGTTAATGAGCTAATAATATGACTTAATAAATGCTAATTAGCTATGCTAGCTAATTAAATATGTATAACTTATCTGGAAATCATTTGGAACACTTTGACCAAGTTTGAAATCAATATTATGTGAAATAAAAATGTTATAGGAAAATATTGTCAAAAATTACATATTTATTACCACCTGATATGTACGATTGTTAGTCCGTTTTTGTACTTGTCATTGTTAACCCATTCTTTACCATTTTTGTCATCCCCCTGAGTGTTGCCTTGCCCCCCCCCCCTTGCCCGGGGAAACAACACTTCAATTTGAAATGGATATATGTGTTGGGCTGGCACTTTCGCACTAAGGGGCATTCGGTGAGAGCAAAATGTAAAAAATATGGGGTCATTGGGTGAGAGCATGATTTTTGGCATTCGGTGAGAGCAAAATGTAAAAAATATGGGGTCATTGGGTGAGAACATGACCTTTTCTTTAAATGGAATCTCTGGGTGAGAACCGAAACAGCGCCACAGAAACCTCGAAAATCGAATTTCTAGTTCTGAATGGCTTCAAATTTCTTTGTTTTTTCAAAATAAGTAACAAAATCAGTGATAAATGAAAGTTACTGTTCAAATTGAACTTGTAAGGGTCTTTGGGTGACAGATCAAATGGAAAAATAAGGGGTCTTCGGGTGACAGAGCATGTGTTCGTAAAAAAATATGGGGTCTTTGGGTGACAGCGATGCTGAAAAGGGGGTCTTAACAGCCCTACATACGCGTCACCTCCAAAGTTGAAGTGCCCCCCCGGGCCCCTTGCTCACCACCCTCTGAAAAAGGCCTGGGTATGCATGCCTCTGGCACTAATTTTATACTAAAGATAACACAAATTGATTTGAAGCTTTATCCATTTAAAAATGTTTCCACCTCTTCAGATTTATAAAGTATAAAAATCTCTACTTTATTTGCAAACACTGCGATTCATCATTCATGACATCATTGTCTTTGAACAAGATTTTGATTTCTTTGTAATAACGTTTAACATCTGTAGAAACAAAGTGGCATTTATATTCCACCACTGTACTTAGATAGATTACGGATTTAAAATGAAAATACAAAAGAAGCAATAGTAAATAAAATATTAATACATTGTTCTTGATTTTCTATTTTTATTTGACTTAACGGATAACGATTGTGTTTAATTTATAACTATCTTACATGCTCGTCATATTTAAAATTTATGAAGACAGAGTCATAATTTGACGTTGGTAATCCAAATCAAATTGTGGTGCATTTGTTTATACCAAACCAAATGAACAGTAATATAAGTCACGAATGAAAAATTAATTGTTTCATCCTATAAAAGAATGCAGGCATGGTATACTCGTATATAAATATTCCCTAGAGAGAGAAAGGACGAAGAGGCAAGAAATAAACTTGAGAACTAAACTATATGATTTAAATTTGGTAAATATACGAATAGTGATTCAAATGCCGAAAATCTTATTTTTACCGTTGACTTGTAGTGAAAGATAAAGTTAATCTTAATTCTAGCGCATTACGATCGCCTTCTAAAAGTACACAAGCATACATCCAACACACATTTGGAATTGGGTTTGGAAGATACCTTCTCCTAAAGCCCGATACTGACTCCACATGTACATTTTAATTTCATCGCGCGATGCTGAGTTGTTTGAAAAGCATCGCAGCACTGCATCGCGCTGCGAAGTGGAGTCAGGATCGGGCTAAATTCGAACCACCAGCATCCATGGTTCGATGTAGAGAGTCTTTCCTATTCAGAGGAAATATTGCAATTACACACCTTATTGCCTTTTAACAATAACCAATGACACTAGCACATAATGTGACCATCCATCTCAAACCGCTCGTAAAGTCGGCAAATTGTATTTCGAGTTACAGTGCAAAATATGCATAGAGGTTGTATTCATATGTCCCTAATTTGTCCGACATGTTTCTCATCTTATTCCAGTCAAACACCAATCTTTAATCCTATTGTTGAAGAGGATAATAAGCTTATACTTATGTATAGCATTAGTAAACAGCTTAAGTCTTGGTTTGCTTTGGCTAAATCCTGTTCAAGTGGTGGGTTAACCAACAATTAACAATGAGAGTACATTCCTGAACCTCGTTCAGTTGGAGATGATTTGAAGTGACCGCCAATTATGACCATTTGAATGTTGATGTATATTATGATTCATCCAGTCGTAGAAACAGAGGTGAATTATAAACAAAATACTGGAATAACTTACGAATTTTGCGAATTTTCATCCAAAATTCGTAAGTTATTCCAGTATTTTGTTTATAATTCACCTCTCTCTCTATGACCATTTGATATTTAATACCAACAATGTGGAAAAAAGGAAATAATGTAGTGCCAAAATAATGTACCCTTTTACGGAAGGACCAAAGTTTAACAAATTATAACTCCGCTTCTGCAGTACGAATGTCAGCGGCGAATGTCAGGTTATTATTTCCCAGTCTTGAAAACAAATTGCAGGCAGAGGTGTGAATCGATCTCGGTACCTCCCGGTTAAAAAGCACTGTGCAAGACCACTAAGCCAACTAAATATCGGTTGTGAGATGTGTGACATTAATCTTTGATATTGCTTAAGGGAGGGGTAATGGGCAGGAACCTGGTTTGGATTCCAGAGGGAGTGTGCCTGCAAGAGACACAGCCATCAGAAAAGGAATAGCTCAGATCGCGCGCCAAATAAATTAGCAGTTCAGAAATTGATATTTTTCCCAGCCTTGACAAAAAATAGGCAGAGCTGGGAATCGAACCCGGGACCTCGCGGTTCTGAAACTCAATGCATTACCACTAAGCCAACTAGCTATTTGCTGTGAGAGGTTTGATAGTAGTCCTTGATATTGCTGAATAGAATAAATCAATACTGATATTTATCTAATGTACGATGTTATTCAAATGTCAGTAAATAAACAAATAAATAAATAGACATAGGACCCGTAAATAAATAAATACATAATACAGAATGCAGTTAGTATTTTAGTTACTAAATTCCAAACATTCTATTATTTATAATTTTCTGCTATACACGCAAAGGAGCTGTGCATTTAATATCCGCGCCTAATCAATAGTAGAGAGATTGCGAAGAGGCGTTCACTGCAAACGCCATACGGGATACGGATTGCGGCATTATGCGGTAGAACGTGATAATGCCGTTCACATCCAAACTAGCCTCCTACACAGCCAGTCTGTGTCGGTCCTAACGCTCGTCGTTCGTATTATGTTTGTGATAGCCGCATAGAGTCTGAACCAAGACTAAAGATATAGGGAGCACACATTGATTCACCTTCTGTGCATCGAACCAGAGAAGATTATCTTCTCTCATCAAACCCACTTTCCTCGGTAGGCCCTATTGATATGCAAATACGACTGGCTGTATCTATAATTGCTCTGAGCATTCAGTCCAGATTAGCGATATTTGAGTTTTGAGAGCTATTGGAAAATGAGCATAGGTCTATGTTCACACGTGTATGATATTTGTCTAAATAACCTAAACAGAGTTTGGTGTTGGATGCCTAGGAAGTGGTGTATATATTCGAATAAAAAGAAACAAACTCCATTATCATATAAATAGTACCCTGTTTACTTTTTAAAGCAAAATGAAAATAGATAATCTAATGTGCCTAGTTCGATTACTACCCAGCAAACACAAATATATTACAGAACACGTTAAATGTCGGGTTAAAGGGAATAAAAAGGTTTTAACATTCAAAAACATTTTGTTCAAAACTTGTTGGAAAACATTCTAACACAATAGACTTAAGTACACAAAATGTTTGCCGAACGATATTTTACTATAACATTTTGAATTTTGGTTTAAAATGTTGTTGTATTATTTTTTCAGTATAACACGTTTTAAAAAAAGAGTTTTCATGATTTTTATATAAATAAACCGATATTGATATGTTATCAAACTGTTTAAACTAAAACCAAAAACCATGTTTTAAAAACATTTTGGTGTTTGCTGAATAGTATCCATAAGCAAAACACTTTGACAGTTGTTTAATGCAACGAAATAGCAATGGCGAAAAATGACGTTGCACGAACTGCTGTCACCCGTCCCAAACAGACAATTCTGCCGCATTATGTCGTAAGACGTCACGATCTTGACTTGTTCTATTTGGATACTTTGATTTGCTTCATAACACGACAAACATAACAATTTTCTGCATTTTATAATGCGTTTTTTTTGTCATTTTGGAACGTCATTTTTTGCTACCAACCGCAACGTAATCGCCTTACGGTAATTCCACGATTGACCAATTCACAATAGATTTCACCCTCTAGAGGGCATACTAACCGATTTTCGACTAATGTAGCTTGCCGTTCGCGTTCCCGTATCACGTTTCACGTAAATTTCGCAATCTCTCTAATGGGTATTTTTGGGTACAAACCGAAGCGTAACCTACGTTCTTCATATCTCACACTACTCGAAATACCAGCTGCTCCAAGGACTGTCACATATGGCTCGCGATCTTTCGCCTCAACTGCCCCATCATTATGGAACGAGCTTCCGGAAGCAATTAGGAGCATCCAATCCATCAACCATTTCAAAAAATCACTGAAGACTTTTCTGTTTAACCAGCACTTCAACTGATGTTCCTTTTTTGAACTTTTGAGAATATTACTGTGTTAACTTGCCTTTTTTAATGCTATGTGACATGTGAATATTTCGGTCACCTTTTATAATGTTGTGTTTTTGGTTAATAGTACTTTTAAGTTTGTACCATACTATTTAGTTATATTTTTGCTCAAGATTATTGCTTTGTAACCTGTGAATTTTCAGTCACTTGTGTTTGGGGAACAGTAGTTTTTAAGTCTGTAATGGTAGCTTTTAAGTCTGTAATGTAGTTTATATACTTTGTGTACTCCACTCATGTGTTTTTATAATGTTTTTATCCATTGTATAACAGCGCTAAGAGGCTTTCTTGCATACTAGCGCTTTATAAATGTCTTTATTATTATTATTTTACTACATAGTCAAAGTGGTGTGTGCCCTGACGGATTATCCATTGACCAGTTTCTAAACCAATAAGTCTTTTATCTGTATGCTTTATAACCATGATAACAGATTAAGAGTCTGTAACAAGGTCGGTCATTGGCGGCTTGCTAATCGGTTCTGGCATTATACAAAGAGCAGCACCAATCACAGCACATGTTTGATAATGGGCAACCAACGTATCCATAATAGTATAGTTTAGGCGCTGACGCAAGCTTTCATGCGGGAAATATGAACACATTCTCGCTAGTCGTACCCTTTTTCGAGATATTGATACGGCGCTAACGGCCACGGCTTTTCCATGCCACAGCGACGAACCCCTATAAACAGAGGTAAGTTATCATCTTGTTACAAGGAATTCAAAGTAATTTTATCATCAATAGATCCACATAGAGGAATACGACATTTATCGTGAGCCAATCTGCATTCTGTTGCCTGCAAAAGCCGACGATCAGGTAAAAATTCTAAAAGCAGCGTGAGCAGATATTTTTCTTAATTTCATGATAAGCTTAAATTGCATTGAAAACGACAAATTGCAGACATAAAATACATAATATTACTAAATCACCCAAGCAGATGGTAACGTAGGTATGTGGAAAAGAACTGCAATAACAATAACAAAGTGTGTGCCCAAAAAGTTGTCTTTGGCATGTCGCTTTTTTGAAATATCACCAAAAACATCAAATTTTGGGAAAACGCCCCAAAATTTAAAACAAACACGAACCTTCCAAAATAAATATATATTAGCACTTGGCGACCCACTGACTACCTGCCGCTGTGATTTGGGGTAACTCGTTGCTTCCCCTCTCCAGATACCTGTACTTCAAGTTCGCCCATACCCCACGCCTTAATGGAACAAATCGCGGAATTAAATCAGTAATAAAAGAAGTAGATTCTTATTTAGCGGTCAAATTGGATAAAAGGGGAAATATTTGTCCCTGCTCTAAAGAAAATATAGGTTAGAAAATTATCAAATAAATTTAAATTAAAAATTGAGATTTTATATTTATTTATTTCACGAGGCGGCATTATCACAGACAAACACTGTATACGCTAAAAACTCGACCCTCATCACTAGATGCTGTCATAGCTCAGTGGTAGAGCATCAGATTATTTATTTACTTATTTATTTATTTATTTATTTATTTATTTACTTATTTATTTATGTATTTATTTATTTATTTATTTATTTATTTATTTATTTATTTATTTATTTATTTATTTATTTGTTTATTTATTTATTTATTTATTTATTTATTTGTTTATTTATTTATGTAAATAATTTGATATATTTGAAAGGGATATTTGAGCAATTTGAAATGTGCATGTTGACCCCGTATAATCCTATGGGATCATTTTGAACCCACCCCCTCCCAAATTGCCAAACGCACAACACTTGGTTCAAAGCAAGCAAGCTTTAACTTTTAAAGTGTTAGCATACTTACAATGTTTTACCGTAGAGCAATTGTGGTGGCCTAGATATTTGGTGGGAAAAATAATAACAGTTTAGGGAGTGAACCCACTTTACTAATAAAATTGCTATGCAAATCAATTCGCTGTAGAAGTGACGTAAGGCTACCATAGCAATAGATGAATACAATTTTGGAATAGATCGCCCTGCACTACAGTATTCACGCGGTAGCTATGCATTGAACCATAGATGTCAAAGAAATGTTATTCACTCGCACCTGTAGATTAGCATCTTTGAAAAGAGCGGTATTGTATTCAATCTATGACTGCAGACATACACAGGTGATGCTGTTGCTATGGTAGTTAATCCGATTATTACGTCACTTCTAGAGGGACAGCGAATAACTAAACATTTCAATAAGCCAGTTTCTGCATTACAACGCAAATTTGAAACGCTTGATGTACTAAAGCACCGTGAGCAGAATTCTTACATAATGTTTATCGGTCTTTTGAGCGCTGGCTAACGTTTCTACGTGATTATGTGTAAAACGAAGGTCACACTTAATATTGTAAATAACACCCATTTTCACATTCACCCATTTCATCTATATATCCCCCGCAGGAATCACAATATTGTTCTACCTCAGATATTGGAAAATATTCCAATATCTGTGGTTCTTTCATATTGGACGGGTTTGCTACATGTATGTATCCACTCGTAGTGATCTGATTCTCAAAGCCCTGTATCGTTGCTTCGTCAACTGGGATGTGAGTCAATCTTGTGACAATTTCGATGGTTTCCTTTGATCCCAAACTATCGAAGGTTGATTTGGTAGACTCCTGAAGTTCCAAACAGCTATTGAGATTTTGAGCTGCTTCCTTCTGCGATAAGCCATTCATCTTGCGTTCAATACTGTTACAAAAGTCCGTTACCTCCTGTAGTTGGCGTCGTGCTTTCTCACCACGTTCATCGTATTGTCTTTGCGTAAATGAGTCAAGTTCTTGCAACAGAGCCGCTTGTCTGGCTTCAACAGCAAATGTAAGACGACCTTTCAACTGTTGACAATTTTCCATAATGGATGCACGTGCCTCACGAATCTCCTTGTCACAGCCAATTGGACTCTTTTCCAGATCAAGTTTCATCTTTGTGACTTCCTGTTTAAGACTTCGAAGACGATGAGACAAAATTCGCTTGATATCACCATCTTCTTCCATGGATTTTCTCGATGATTCACTTTGGGTCTTCGTGGTATGAGCAAGTAATGACATCATCGTGAGATCATTGCTAAGTTTGGCAACGTCATTAGATGGAACATCAAATATCTTGCTATCATTTGGGCATTTCACCATTATGTTTCTATTCCGGGTTCTATAAGACATTTGTCCGACGCATTTGAGACAAAATGTGTGGTGACATGGCAGAATTTTTGGTTTCCTCTCATAGTCGTCGAAGGACTCAGTACAAATCGCACATTCTAACAGTTGTGAGAGATCTTGGGCCATCTGGTTGTTAAAAAGAAGGGAAATATGATAAATGTCGATACTTTAATGTTAAATTGTAATAAATATTACATTGACATTTAAACTTTAAAATAATATTATTCATACTTTTTCATATAGCAGTGTTAATGTCATTTAAAAATCTTTTTGTTGTAAATAAATTTACGCTACAGTCTCTTAAACATATTGGCCATATTCCACCAACATTATTAGCTGAAAAAGGCGGCAATCAGTCATACAACAACACTACAACATGGTCCCAAACACTTCCAGCATGACTCGTATTACCAACTGGTGATCGATTGCTTGAGTCAATCTCTGGACAGCTGGACTGAGGTCATCTGATGTAACCTTTTCCCCAATTGAGTCATATGTTGCCCTTAAATGCTAAAGGTCATCTCAGAGACAGTGATATAACGTCCATGGGCAGGAAAAACCTCCTTTTGTTTAAAGCAAAAAGGCAAAACCTCCAAATAATAAACCTATTTGCAGTTTTGTTTTAAACATGTCCAAGGGCCAAAGACACACAGGTTTTTCCTGCCCATGGACGATGATCATTTGAGAACTAAAGCTGTCGAGAGGAATCTCCAGAACTTGAAGTATTGTCTTACTGACATATTTTGCTGTAAACGATTTACTATGGACGGTACACACCCCTATTGATTTCTATACCACCCCAATACGGTCTAATTCTATTGGATAGCTATAAGGCCTAAAAAATTGTTTGATTGGCGTAACCCGACCGACCCTAAAATTAGGCCCGACCCTAGACTTTTTTCTTATATTTTTGCAACAAAAAATGTCAAAAAATGTAAAAATGTTAAAAAAGTTCAAATTTAAGCAATTTACATGTGCGTAAAAAATTATTTAAAAAAAATGCCGACCGACCTACCCTATTTTTTATGTTAAGCCAATAAAACACATACTGCAGTTACTGTCCGTTTTCCTATACACAATACACAGTGCTCTTTCCCATTGACGCGTGACCTCTACAAATAGCCCTATGTTAAAAGTATGGGGATATGACTAGTTAACGTCGCTGTGTGAAAAATAACCGGCCAATATTAAAAGTACTCTTCTAAAGTTCTAGAAAATATAGTTTTTAACATGTCCTAAATTTTAGCTAATTTAGATGTTTGGAAATATTCGTACTTTGGTGTTTTAGTTAATGTTATAGGTAATAGTACATTGCCTAGTTAACGTCGCTGTGTGAAAAATAACCGGCCAATATTAAAAGTACTCTTCTAAAATTCTAGACAATATAGTTTTGTAACATGTCCTAAATTTTTAGCTAATTTAGGTGTTTGGAGAGGGTCGCACTTTTGTGTTTTAGGAAGGATATGTAAACGACAGATAACACCCAAAAATATGAAGAAATTATTTCCAAACCGTGTTAAGTCAACAATCATTATGTTGCTCATTTTCAAGAATGCTGGTTTACAAAAAGCACGCCATTGTCTCATTTCGTGAACAAAGGTACACATACCATTGTTTCCTTTCGTTTCCTTTATAATCGGTTACCCAACTGAAGCTATAATACCAGCTTTATTGCGATATCGCACATGAAAACAGACACTTGTACACAACCAGAGAAGATCCGATTTAATCAGTTGAGCTGTTTCAATGAGTGTTATCTTGGTTTAATAGCTTTTAATGGGGTTAAGTCCTGCAAAGGTCGAGATGAATTCTACTGTAGACATGACTGCATCATGACTGTTTTTTAGGCCTAATCTTCTATCCAGTGGTACCAAAATATGTAATAACATTATCCACATGACGTCAGAATGTAAGTGTGCCCTCGCAAAATTGAGAAATTTCAGCTATGTATAAACATATATACCAATCTGTATTACAGCCCTCATATTTCACAGGTTCAACGAGAAAAAAATGTTAGCTTTCCACAGATCAGAGGATGATTTAAGGAAGCCCCATCATGCACTGCAAACGTGTTATCACCAGAGTTTCAACTGCCACTTTACTTTTCAAATCCCATTGAACTCTGTGCAAAAAATGTTGTTTAAGAATTGTGCGTGTGTCATTATTAGTTGGTCGATTTCAGATCTAAAGTGATGTATGCATGAAGGATAATTCACACCTTCTGTAGGTAACATAAAATGTGAAATCGACCAGCATTGTGATTGCGTTTTTATTGTAAATATATCAGTCCAAATTCAAATTAAACCATGGCCGTCAATGCTATGTGCGAGCAGTCGTGTCATGTTCACTCACACAGCTGTGCTAACCGCAAGTCAACACAGTGGCGTGGTGGGAAGTGCTTAAATCATCCTCTGCCACAGATATACTTGTAGATGAGATGAAGTTTCTTGAACGCACCATTCTCCTTTAAGTCCTTTAAAAAAGTATTTATAAATTGCTTAAAAGTGAAGGATAAGTCATTCAAATTGTTATTTGGTATTTTTGAAATGAAAAATTTGGCAAAAAACGAAGAAAGCAGCAGTATTGATGAAGTTGAAGCCCCATTCAAATACATGTATAGCTAATTTGAATATTCTCACATCTATGACTTGATGTACCAAAATCTGAATTTAATGATTTTTACGATTATCCTGATGAGTAAATCACTGAATGGGCCTTTAAACATTCCATGCCTTGATCTCTGGATAATGATGAAATATAATTCTTCATTAATCATGACAGATTTAGAAACTTACCTTATGTGATTGAAAACGGTTCCGCTTCTGTGTTTCCAGTATTGCAATCAACATCGAAAATGGGAGTTAACACATAGGCGGACTTTGACATCTGCATCAAATTTTAATTTAGCTGATAATAAAGAGCATGACCTATTGATAACAAAGTAAGTTTGCACGTAGGAATGGTGCACTCTAATAGCAAAAGGAGCATTACTGGATTCACTGGTTTCAATTTTGTTTATTTATTTTGTATAAGACATATCCAAGAACCCTGGTAACCGGTAAAAATACAGGGTTCTCGCCATTGTCCCTTTGGTTATCTGATATCAGTTAACCATTGTCTTAATGATATATAAACTGCTTATAAAAAGTATCGTTACACTTGAAAAAGTTGCTGTTTTTTAAAGGGCACTCAGCAAGTAAATAATATCACTGGATGCAGCATTTTATACTGCGAATTTTGACATGTTGTGTTCTCCTTAAAAAGGTTATACGCTGGCGAAGTTACGTAATAAATTGGATTAACTACCATAGCAATAGGTGAAAACAATTTTGAATATATCGCGCTGCACTACAAGCAGGTTGTACTCATCACCTGTGTATGTCTACAATCATAGATTGAATACAATACCGCTCTTTTCAAAGATACTAATCTTACAGGTGCTAGTTATCAGCATGATATTGTTCAAGGCAGAGGTACCGCGTGCTTGTACTAGTGCAGCGCGATATAATCATTATAAATAATATAACCATTTGAATTCGCCAGCGAAGTGTTACGTGTAATCCGATTATCACTATAACAACTGGATCACGCTTTTGAGTCCTGAATCATGATCGAAATGATCGCAACACAAAGGGTCGTTTTATATTTTCAGTTTAATTGTATTTATATTTTCAGTCTATTGTTCAGATACGAAAACGCAAGTTACCAATCAGCTTATTTCAATAGAGGTAGATGCCTGTGTCAAAAAGGGCTGGAGAGACAAGATTATGGAACACCGGTGTTAACACCGGTGTTTTTAATGGTCTAGCGCCCTCTCTTTAACATTGTTAAATTGATTCACATTAATATGACAAAATGCTAATCCGAATGAAAAGGTCCACTTTTTTCTGTAAAAACGTTGAAAATAAACCGTATACCGTATATGTGATCTCAGCCTAAGTGCATATACACCAAATGCAAGTCAATTGAAGCCGTACAATTTTTCACGAATTTAGGACCGTAAAATTTAGACTCTTCTTTTGTCTAGATTAGCACCAACCCTCTCATCTCAAGGTTTCGTGTCAGAAATTAACATAACTTACCAAAACGAAAACTGAAATTCACGAGCTTCAAATTATTTGTAACTAACAAAAGGCTTAAATAAAAGATTGGTCACACCTGGGAGGCTACCACTTCAGAATAACAATGACTTACAAAAACGGATACGGATACGGAAACAGAAACTGAAAAGATAAAACGACGGAAAGTCTATGGCAGGTACTATCAATTCCAAAAGGAGCATGGGAGTTAGGTAACCACTTCGCTGACGAATTGTAAAGGTTTTGCTGCTGTAGCTCCTATACAAAGGATCCTGCATACAGTGTGTCTTAATAAAATTTGTCATGTGGTTTGGGGGACTTTTGGGATTGTAATTAGGGTTGTGCATATGACGTATCATACCGTAAATATGGCGGACTTCTCAAATGCATTCAACAAAAGCATGATTGCAATCTACCCTGACAGTTCGTCTCACACACATAACAAATGCACTACAATCAAATAGGTTGATGACAACATTTGATTGAATGGACTACACTGCGCCATGATTACGGCAAAGGACACCGATTCAAATCCTTTGTTTGGAGCCAATCGATAAAAACATGCAGGGCCTCTATAGACGAATCCAACCAAGGAGTTTATATAGGAAGGAGAGGAAATAGATTATGTAACGCTTATTGTTCCTTTGTGCCAATTGGAGTTCCCGACACGCTATTCATCGAGAGGTACGTTTTGTCATGTTTGTTCGAGACAAAGGGCTTCAGCCATTAAATCGGTAACTGACCTGACCAGCGTATTAACGCTATAATAGGCAGGCTACTGGCAATAAGTGATGAAACGAAAGTCACGTGAAAGCGCCTATACGAACGAGAGATACCTTTTGTACTAGTCCATCCCAAGGGTGTGCGTGAGTTGTCGCATGCACACAAAACAGAGGTTCACCTACAATACAAACCTATTGCAGCGCCCCAATTGGTTCGGGCGCTCAGTTGATTATACTCAGTGAACACGCTTTGCTCTACCATTTCGCTACGGACAGTTCAGCAGCATAGGCAAAGTGTGCGCTCTGTGCAGACGGGGTCTAATTCTCAAATTATGCCGTATTTTTCCAAAGATCATCTCATATGAAGTAAGCTGAATGCGATCTGTACTTTTGTAACATTCCGATCGCTTTTGATCACCTATTATCGGCGAATTTGCTTGAAAACACGTGAGTTCATGTTGTGTAAACATAATTAGCATGGACACAAATGAAATTAAGATGCAATACAATGCAATTTGAATGCGCAGCAGATCTATAGAAATAACGTTGCCCGGTTTTATGCAGAATTAGACCCTGTCTGGTGCTTGCGGAATGCCATGCAGTAAAATACTAAAACGTTGCAGCAATTCATGATTGACAACTACTAATCCGCGTGTCGTTCGTATCCTCCGCTGTCAATTTCTTATCCACTCACTAGTCCTCACAAAAGCTTTGTGTTGATTACGTAATGTGTGGAGGCAATTGCAATAAGTACAATGAAATAATGAGCAGGGCGGGCTCCGGGCGGGTTTCTTCTTCGTCTTACGTAACAGTATTGTTCTCCAAAAAAAACCGGAAGCTTGTTGTTTGGGGCTCTAGCTGAAATACAGCAAGATAATGTAAGATAGTAAATGTAAACCTGTATTTTAGCTAGAGTATCTCGAGCTAGCTCTGTGTGGCGGATATAAGAATCTACACAAGTAAGTTGTCTACATTGTTTGCCAATAGGTCTACATATACGGATTTGAAGTAATTATGATATCACTCCTACTGTAGTATTTTTAAGGACATTAGCCGCGGTCCACATCGTGTTTTATTATGTATAGGCCTACCATAGTATTTTACATGAGCATCGCGTATATAGGAGTCTACCCTGGACCTCAAATGTGATATATTTGCTGATAACTCGAGAAGCATATAGCCATACTATTTCTGAATCAATCAATAAAGCAAAGCAAATCATACTTGTAGGCCTATAATACTATATTAAATATAATTGCGGACCAACCGATACAGCTCGATACGCCCAATGTATGAATAAACGCACCTAACAATAAAGTCGCCCAATTGAACAGTTGTAGGTGTCGATCGCACGACTTCATTAATATTGATTGGCAACATTTTCCAATATGTCAGCGCTCAAATCGGACACAATAGAACAATAGACTCTTCAGTGCGTTGAATCCAACGAGCCAAGTGATGGTCAGAATGCAGTGGGCCATTATTGGGTCCGGTGTTGTCACTGCCTAATTGGGTGATTAAATCCGCTTAAAAATTGATGTTGAATTGTATTGCGTTGTAAACTTCATCATTCTTTTGTCTACGTGTAACACGGGTGATTGAATGTAGTTTAATATCCAAGGCCACATCATTTCACATTTTGGGTGGGATAGACCTAAGGGGGACCCAGCTATGGCTGCCATTGAGGTGTAGGAATGCGTGAAAATGGATTCGTCTATAGACTCATTATTCGAACCTTTCCAATGGGGCAATACACATGATCAATAACGTACTGCATTGTAGTTCGTATGGAAGAAATACGATAAATGAAGTAAACTCCAGGTGTTGCTGGGTAGGAGATAACTTGTCTGATCAACAATTATGCATCTTCTGTTATTGAAAATATTTATCAATTTGTGTTTATTTCACCATCAGTACTATCACCTGGATCATTTATGGAAGCAATCTATTTAGAATCACTTATTTCTACCACAGCCCTGCTGTTGGTTGAGAAAATGTGTGAACAATATCTTTTAGAAAACATATTCATATATTGATAACTCAAAGAGAAAGACGTGAAAAAACATTCTTTGGTAGATTTATTTATTTGTTTTAAAATTTCAATGTGTTTTATCTGCCATTGTATGAAAATAATTGGTCGTTAAGGGCTTACAGACCTACCTTTGCACAGTATTTTTGTGGGACCTGAGAGCAAATCAGACACACCGGAATACGAGGGATGTCCGTTTGATATCAAATAAATAAGATTTAAAAAAAATCGCGATAAAATACAAATTTTATGGCAAACTGATAAGAAGCACTGGCAGAAAAAGAAAGTAAGGAAAAAAAAAGTGATTACTTTTAATTGGGAACAAAAATCACTCAAACAGAATTCTACAGAGAGAACGCGGACATTAAAGATGCACCCTGCCCTGCAGAAGTAACCCTCTGACGGCCATTTCTAGGATGGTCACCAACGTTTCAGTATCTCACATCTGTATCTCCATCTCTATACGTTGTATCACAACTCACCGCACTAATGGAAATTTGAAATGATAATTCTTTTAAAGAGATGAAAATTGGACAAAACTATGAGGATTGAAAATTGTCTCATTTCTATGAAACTTTCTAATCCAAATGATTGAGAAATACCAATTAACGTGCCAACAACCTGTCACAATTGGTTCTTTGACACTGAAATTAATGTGAGCATATGTGTGTATATAAATTGTAAGGAAGCCATAACCAGTATATTGAGACATTGTTAAATTATAATCTCACATATTTCAAAATTGATCAGAATCGATAAGCTGTCATTTGAAATTTTAAAAAGGGATAAAGAGCAGAATTTAAAAAAAATCGGCGATAATGAGATTGGAACTCTAGACCTCATGATCACAATGCAGTAATGAAACCACTACGCTGTAGTAGAGCTGTTGTTATTCATGCAAATTTAGTTATAATAAGTATAACAAGAGTTAATGATGCAATAACGGTCTATCAACATAATGTGTGACTGGACACTACGAATCAGCCGTAAAGTCGGCCCCGGTCAATTTTGTTTTATTTCGTGTTATGAAAATATATATCATAAGCTTTAAAATAGTATATCAATTGACTTCAAACGATATCCAGAAGCGGGGTTATAGTTTGTTGAACTCTGCTCCTTCAACAGAATGGTAACTTTTTCGGTTTTACGTGTGTCTCTTTTCCACACTACTATTAATAAAGTCATAATTGGCGGTCATTTCAAATCATCCCCAAGTCAACGAGGTTCAGGAATGTCCTCTGATTGTTATTGTAGGTTATACACAAGGAGGTTAGATAGAAAGGAGAGGAAATAGATTACGTAACGCATATTGTTCCTTTGTGCCTATTTGAGTTTCCGAAACGCTATTCATCGAGAGGTACCTTTTGTTCGGGACAAAGGGCTTCCGCCATTAAATCGGTAATTGACCTGACAGCGTATTAACGCTATGATAGGCAGGCTACTGTCAATAAGTGATCAAACGAAAGTCACGTGAAAGCGACTACACAAGCGAGAGGTACCCTTATGAATTTATACGCGATGTCCATATGCAGACATTGCCCATTCAAATGTGTGTGATACTTTGCGTTTGAAAGATGCCATTGAAATCACCCATTTTAGATGAATGAATTCGTCGTATCGAAGATCAATAACACAATATAGTACCCGTAGCAGCACTGTCAACTTCTCCCATGGCATATCGTTGGTTACTTCGCTTCGTGTCATAAAGATCACAATTTCGAATCCATGAAATGTTTTCTCTCCCTTTCTTTCTTTCTTTCTTTCTTTCTTTCTTTCTTTCTTTCTTTCTTTCTTTCTTTCTTTCTTTCTTTCTTTCTTTCTTTCTTTCTTTCTTTCTTTCTTTCTTTCTTTCTTTCTTTCTTTCTTTCTTTCTTTCGCTTCGTGTCATAAAGATCACAATTTTGAATCCATGAAATGTTTTCTCCCTTTCTTTCTTTCTTTCTTTCTTTCTTTCTTTCTTTCTTTCTTTCTTTCTTTCTTTCTTTCTTTCTTTCTTTCTTTCTTTCTTTCTTTCTTTCTTTCTTTCTTTCTTTCTTTCTTTCTTTCTTTCTTTCTTTCTTTCTTAGCATATAGAAATCAGCACACACCTTGTTAGTAATAAACAGTTTCTGGAGCATGTATTTTTATACATTTATGAAATATTTACTTTGATATGAAAAATCTACTTACATGAAGTAATTTTCATAATGTACATAAAAAGTGAATATATAATTCGTTTGTAAACATAAAACTCATTGTTATTCAAATCATTCCTTAAGGTAAAACGGTTGAAAAATATCCGAATTTTTTGAAGCGTTTATCTAAATTCATTTTAATAAAATAAGATCTGTCTTGAGGCGATACTTGAGAAACTTTGCATTACGAGAAAATGTAAATGTGTGTACAATGATGAAAGACAACACCATGAAGTATACACAATGCATGTGGTGATTTTCATCAAGGTCTCTCTGGGTTTTATCTTGCACATTTTATGAAAAGAAATATAATTTTATTCATTACCTTGCGGATTCACATCATCAAATATCTCGACCAATAACAGAAATATATGCACCTCACAGATTTACATTTGCAAATATCTCTACAGCCTGTCTCAAAAAAAAATTGTGCAAGTGAAAAGCGCCCTCTTTAGCAATTAGAAAATACCGTTGTCACATAATGGTTACATCTACGTCAGGGGCACAGTCTTAGCTCTCAAGTACCGTTTGTTCTGTTCAATTTGCTTGTTTTAATCTCGAGATATGCTTACTTAACAACGAAAGGGTAAAATCACAATTGTGCCACTTTTACTATAGGGAAGAGGGCTGTACATGTAAAATCAATGATAGCATCAAGTTTATCGAGAATTCCTTCATGAAATTTAAAAAAATGCATCAATTACACAACAATACAAGATTGTTTTTACTGTTTTATAATGATTCTCTTTTTCCACTTACGACAAATTAAAAGATAAATAAATATTTCACATTTTGCTGTAAAATTAAATACATGTCAATGATTTCATATCATGGTAAAGACAGTTTTCTTTGTCACTCAAGACACACATACGCTCGTATATTGCACTTAGTGAACTTAATGAACTTAGAAAAGTTCATAAAATTTGACAAATTAATGAAAGTAGACAAAATAATGCAAGCGCGCTGATGTCGACACATCTAATGCACGAGCCCTGATCGGGGGGGGGGGGGGGGTGTATTAGAGTTAGACGCATCAACATCAGCTATCATTGATTTACATGTAACAGCCCTATTCCCTAGTAAAAGTGGCACAATTGTGATTTTACCCTTTCGTTGTTAACTAAACATATCTCGAGATTAAAAAAAGCAAATTGAACAAAACAAACGGTATTTGAGAGCTAAGACTGTGCCCTTGACGTAGATGTAAGCATTTTGAGACAGGCTGTACAATATCCTTTTAAATCGCTTGAAAGAGATTCATCAGGATCGTTCATAAAAAGTTCCTATTAGCAAAGGTTCTCAAAACAAATAAATAAGGTACTTCAGAAATATTTGACTCCTATCAGGAATGTCCTGATATGGCTGAGTGATTTGTATGTTTCTGAAGTTGCAGCTTTACTCTGTGCTCTTGTGAAAGTTTTCAAACAATCACATAATTGGGTAAGAGGAGGCCAAAATCATCGACCAAGAGACAAACAAACAAACAAACAAACAAAACAACAAAACAACAAAAACCGCTTACATAAGGAGCAGAGCCAACATCGAATCTACGAGCAGATCATAATTCGGTAAGCAACTCATGTGACGTCATCAAGATTAGTCTTACAGATTGCAGATAACAACTAGAAACACTACAATTCACCAAACCAGCGTGAAAAAGATTCCTGACAGGAATCGAAATATTTCTAGTGAGTACCTATTTTATTTAGATCTGTTTTGAGAACTTTTGCTATTAATGATATTTATACCAATTTTAGTATACATTTTGCCCTATATAATACTAGAGTTCAAAGTTCATCTATGACGAAATGACGAAAGAGAATACAGTCTACACAATAGTTTGATTCAAGTGTCATCTGGTCTAGTTTTCGCTTGGTTTGCGTAACCAGCTACCTTCAACTATATTTATAAATACGTATTTATAAATACGCACGAGACTCATGGGCACGACATACTAAAACCAGCAAGCGTGACCAAATCCTCTTGCCATTCAACACTATACAGAAAAGGGTAGGAAATGGTAGGATAAATATCATCAAATTTTAAGTATTAAAAGGGCATCTCGTGATCCACAGCCATGTCCACAATTACATGTTACTCATTTCGGCAACAAATGGATGGTTAATTCTGCCCTCCATAATAAATGCAAGTGACTTTGGGGTATATGCATGGTCACTTAAACAGTTAGCTAGGTTAGTTAGACGCAAGTGACCATGTACATACCCCCAAAGTCACTTACATTATATTATAGAGGGCAGAATTAACCGTCATTAAGGGCTCTGTTAACAACGTTTGCACAGCAGTTGTGGGATATGAAAGTGCATCTGACATATCGAATTGCATTCTGAATACGACATTGGCGATGTAATACAAATTTTATGCCAAATTATTAAAAAGTTTTCATACGGTCCACTTAGAATAAGTCAAAAAATATTTACAAAATGTAAAAAGATATGTATAGTCCTATTGGTTTTACCCATGTGGACCAATTTATAGCGTCACACGTCATTGCGTTCAGTCACTTTGGTTAATTGTGTAAGAAAAGAGACCGTTTTAAAAGTGGCACCCATGATATGTGCTTAAAGTGTATGTAGCTGGGAGGAAAAGCCGACGGTCATTTTTCTCCCCAAAAGACCTCAATTGTTTAGGTGTTTTGGGAAAAAAATCAAGATTTCCAATACGAAAGATCAAAATATTTTAAAATATTTTGATCTTTCGTATTGGAAAAAATGCTCATCTGCCTTTCCTCCCAGCTACATACACTTTAAGTAAATATAATTAGATTTATAAAATTTACTTTGAGGACTACTAAATGTCAAAATATAAATTTTTAATAATTTGCGAATAAAAAAAAAATCCAAATTATTTGATACCAGAAAGACATTCTTCGTATTCAGAATGTAAATCGATATGTCTGATGTGCTGTCATATCCCACACAAAATGCTGTGCAAACGTCTATACCCCAGCCCTTAAGCGATATGATTTTTACAGAATGCCGACAATTAATCAATTTACTATAATACTTTGCAGTAAACCTTTGACCACAGCGTATTTTAAACGTACATCGCACATTTACTGCGTTGAAACGCACTTGTCTCTGATTGGCTTCTGAGGCAATCTGCTGTTGCAGAGTGGAAATTTATAGATGAACTTTGCGGAGTACGCGTTTTTAGCTCTGACTTGGCAACATCACGGTAGTACGCGCTCGTCAAAGGTTTACTGAAAAATATTATATAAAAAGTACCTAGCATATAAAAAGTGCTTTAAGGTCACTGTATACTCAGATATCTGTGCAAATTCGCCGAGTCAAATTATAGCGATCAAGACAAAAACGGATTTTCATAAAACAATTCAGACGGTTTATACTTGAGTTCGGCAATAGTATTATCAGCACAACGAAATCTTATACTTTCGATGTAGACGTTGAAGTCCCATAAGACCCAGATGATGTTACAGCAATCGAAGTAATCTTTGGTTGTCTTCGCCGGTTTAATTTTGATTGCCATCCAGAACATGATAGCTTTCTATAGCATCTTATCAGTGGACTTCTGTGCGCAGAACTCATCAAAAAAACTACCCAGGGATTAAGACATGAGTTAGCAAGAGACATATAGTTATAGAAATGTCTGAAGAATTGAACTTGAATTGTATTCCCTCGGATATTACTATGATTTTTGGTAAACATATACCACATGTGGTAGACGTGGTACGGAAACCAAAAGAGGCCGAAGAATGCTGTGATTATAATCACGATTAATGCGAGTCTTTTCCTTACATGGACATGTCTGATGGCCGCCTGATTATTGTCTGTCAATCGTGCTATGTTATTATTACACAACGTACGAGCTACCTGAGCATAATTTACCGAAATCACAAAAAACGGGATAATATACAAGATTAAAAATATGAAAATGACATATCCTTTGGCCCACGTAAATCCATCATCATTCGGCATATACTGACAGAGTAAACCAAATGTATTTGTTTTAGTAATTACCAATACTGGTATTCCTATTATGAGTCCTACGAACCAACAAATGCCAATTATCAAAAGTGTTCGTCGCGAACTTTTATGTCTGGACTCAAAACCTTTAACTATAGCTGTGTATCTCTCACGACTGAGGGCAGCTAGGGAAAACACACATGCTCCTTGAGCAACAATAGGAACATAGTGCTTAATCTTACACGCGGTTGTTCCAAGCAACCAGCATGCTGTTAACTCGTGTCTGATGTTGAAAGGTGCCGTGGCTAGCATATACACCAAATCACCAATTGTTAAGTTGACGATGAAAATATTTGGAACACTCAGAAGTTGCCTATTAAGGAGAATGGTGAACAGTAAAGTTACATTACCAAGTACACCTATGACGGTGAAGAGTGAAAAGACAAGACAATGACCAAGATTTTGCAACGACAACTGGCAGATACTCTTCACTAAATCGCTCATTTGAAAAGTTTGGCCCACAGATATATTTGTTTCAACACTGAAATTTTCGGAGATAGTAACAAGGCTGGTACTCCAGTAGCTGCTGATAACGACTGTGCCATTTTTCGTCGACAGAATCTGAAATTACGATTGCGATTGCGATTGGTCTCACCTATTTTTGTGGTTTCGTTTTTTGCGTTGTGAACATTTCGCGACGTAAACATTAACGTCCACTGTATCTGGTCGTCCTCCTCTCTCTCTCTATCTTCTTTTAAGTGTAAATCAGTTCATTCCATGATCAATAAGAAATCGTATAAGTCTAGGATTCAGATTGCTTGGTAAGCGTTCTAATGCTATGTAAGATCATTTAAACACTACCGTAATACGACCACATAGGTGCTGATGACGATTCACCGCATTGATGATACTCGTTTTTCCGTAGAATATTCTGAAAATAATCAAAAGAATATAAACAGCTTCATTAAAATGACAATATCAAAAACGAATGAAACTTACTAATAAATCGTTGGCAAATCCAGTATTCTTGTGTAAGTTAATTAAATCACGTGCCACATTAAGCAAGAACGAATAATAGTTAGGTTTCAATTATTAGGCGATTGTACTCAAATCGTAAAACCATCACTCACAAAAAAAAAAAAAAAAATTGACCAGACTCAAAAAGAAAATCATAACTATAATACACGGAATAGGAATGATTATAAAATACCTATTCACAAAATAAACAGTATCTTAACCAGTGTACTTCGGTTAACTTAAAATGACCTAAGGTTGCTGACATTTTAACACTTTTAGCAATGCATTCCAAACTTTTGGTATTACCGTTAACAGTGTACTTCGGTTATATTTATAAATGCGCTGTTATAAATACGCACGTGACTCATGGGCATGACATACCAAGGCAATCAAGCGTGACCAAATCATCATGTATTGACCACTATACAGAAAAGGATAGGAACTCTGAAGATAAATATCATCAAATTATAGTATTAATTGAATAGCAACATTGTTACACATGGGGGATTCCAAATTTGTAATATGTTATCAAAAATAACATTTTGAAAAAAGTATTTAACGACGAAAAAAATATTCAACGACGGAAACGTTTACAATATAATCACAAAGTTGAACAAAATAGACAATTTTGCTGCACAGTAGTCTCATGTTGTTCCGCCTTTGCATTCAAATGTATAGGAAGACCACCCGCTATGTAGAAGGTCACTTCGAGACTTACTACCTTCAAGCTGTTATGGCAGCGCGGAGGTGGTCACGTCACTCACGTGTGTATTTATAAAAGCGCATTTATAAATATAACCGAAATACACTGTTAACGGTAATACCAAAAGTTTGGAATGCATTGCTAAAAAGTGTTAAAATGTCAGCAACCTCAGGTCATTTTAAGTTAAACTTGATATCTGTTTTTGATATTTACAAGTAGAATTATGTTTATTTATTGATATGGTAATATTTGGTTCATACTATTGAATTTGATATGAATACATTTATTATACATAATTTAATTTTATGTTTATACCTTTTTATTACATGCCTATGACATTTTTGTGGTGGGTGTGCCGTGTTTCCCCTACAAGTTTGGTGTATTGTATCTTTTCATTTTGTGTATCTGTATTTATATATTTAGGCCCTACTATTTGAGTGTTTCATGGGGCACAACATTTAACAGGCTTCTGCTTCTAGTTGTTTCTCCACCATCGTTTTTTTATCATGTTTTGTTATTCGTATATTTTAAGTTTGATGGAAATAAATATGATTGATTGATTGATTATCGTGCATGATTATTGTGTTTCCTTATTCCAGAAAAATACAGCATTGAGTTTTTTCTTTTATCTTCAGTAAGTACTAAATAAATGATTAGGATTGAGTTGCATTTGGGAGAATTTGTTAATATTTATTAAATTCTCAAAAATTAGTACTGTAACAATATTTTTCTGGAATGGGGAGTAGTTAATGTAAACAAAATAATTTAACCTGGGTGCAACTTTTTGTAATTCGTCGTCCGTATTCCATAGTGGCGTATAGTGGGGCGCCGCGAATAAACAACTTTTCGAGAAAATCGGGTTTGAAGAAATGCCAATTTAAAATCGAGTTGTGTAATTCAGACATTCATTATATTTTGTAAATGATGTGAAATTTCTGTAGTAAACTAAATAGATTTTATTGTTATATATTTTTCAAAAGAAATAAATACATACTATTGCTGGCAAACTGAAAATAAAACTATACGTCACTATGGAAAACAAACAAAACGCAATACCCTAACCTAACGTTAACCGTACGCCACCTCGGTCGCCGTGTAATCCCTATGGCGTTACTTTTCGTCGTTCGTATTCCATAGTGGCGTATAGGTCCGATACGCGTACGCCACTATGACATACGATGTTTTTCATTTTGCCGATATTTCATAATTATAAAATGTGTATAAAAAAGTGGCGTATGGTCGATACGCCACTATGGAATACAAAAATGTCACTTTGAAACTATACGCCACATTTAATTAATTAATTACTAATTAATTAGCTAATTATGACTGATGAGACTTAGAAAAAATGAAAGAGAACATCATTAAAAACATATGTGCCAATTTTCAAAAAATGACCAAAAATCACTATACGCCACTATGGAATACAGCCGACGAATTCTTCATGCTATTCTTAATTGTACCATGTAACTCTGTAGCCAATAACAAGTAGTTTAAGCTTCACACAAATTTCAACTTCATCAGAAGTAAACATCTAAAAAAAAGTAACTACCCCCATTAAATAATGGCCATTATTGAAAAAAGGATTATTGTATTACAAATCTGTAAAATGCGTTGGAAAATGTATTTAATACGATAGCCCAGAAAACAATAAAGCACCGGTCAATTTAATGTAGTGAGGTCCAGATTTGAAAGTTGCACATTTGAAAAGTTTTTACAATACAAAAACACTAAGATATCATTACACAGATTTCCTTCCATTACACTGAATACAAAATCAATACAGTTTACTGCAACTTTCAAATCTTGGGTTACATTGATTTAAATGTACGCTGTGACGTCAATATTTAGCCAATTGTTTATGTTTATATCAATATGGGGTTCACATGAAAGGAAATCATACAATGAATTGAAATCTGACTTATTTATTTATCTATTTATTTATTTATTTATCTATTTATCTATTTAAATTTCTCTCATATCATAAAATTTGAACTAATCTGTTAAAGGAAAAAAAGTGAAAAAACAATTAAATGGGTGATACTGAATATTAAGCTTAAACATACGAAGGGGTGGGAGTAATAAAGTCCTGACCCACCTAAAACACATGTTACTGGTTTCGCGATAAGTTGTTTTTTGACCAAGTACATGAGAGTAAAGTATACAAGCATAAAGTATATGCTTTCTTCAACAGACTAACTGTTTTGTTGAAATTTTCAGTCTATTGTTCAGATACGAAAACGCAAGTTACCAATCAGCTTATTTCAATAGAGGTAGATGCCTGTGTCAAAAAGGGCTGGAGAGACAAGATTATGGAACACCGGTGTTAACACCGGTGTTTTTAATGGTCTAGCGCCCTCTCTTTAACATTGTTAAATTGATTCACATTAATATGACAAAATGCTAATCCGAATGAAAAGGTCCACTTTTTTCTGTAAAAACGTTGAAAATAAACCGTATACCGTATATGTGATCTCAGCCTAAGTGCATATACACCAAATGCAAGTCAATTGAAGCCGTACAATTTTTCACGAATTTAGGACCGTAAAATTTAGACTCTTCTTTTGTCTAGATTAGCACCAACCCTCTCATCTCAAGGTTTCGTGTCAGAAATTAACATAACTTACCAAAACGAAAACTGAAATTCACGAGCTTCAAATTATTTGTAACTAACAAAAGGCTTAAATAAAAGATTGGTCACACCTGGGAGGCTACCACTTCAGAATAACAATGACTTACAAAAACGGATACGGATACGGAAACAGAAACTGAAAAGATAAAACGACGGAAAGTCTATGGCAGGTACTATCAATTCCAAAAGGAGCATGGGAGTTAGGTAACCACTTCGCTGACGAATTGTAAAGGTTTTGCTGCTGTAGCTCCTATACAAAGGATCCTGCATACAGTGTGTCTTAATAAAATTTGTCATGTGGTTTGGGGGACTTTTGGGATTGTAATTAGGGTTGTGCATATGACGTATCATACCGTAAATATGGCGGACTTCTCAAATGCATTCAACAAAAGCATGATTGCAATCTACCCTGACAGTTCGTCTCACACACATAACAAATGCACTACAATCAAATAGGTTGATGACAACATTTGATTGAATGGACTACACTGCGCCATGATTACGGCAAAGGACACCGATTCAAATCCTTTGTTTGGAGCCAATCGATAAAAACATGCAGGGCCTCTATAGACGAATCCAACCAAGGAGTTTATATAGGAAGGAGAGGAAATAGATTATGTAACGCTTATTGTTCCTTTGTGCCAATTGGAGTTCCCGACACGCTATTCATCGAGAGGTACCTTTTGTCATGTTTGTTCGAGACAAAGGGCTTCAGCCATTAAATCGGTAACTGACCTGACCAGCGTATTAACGCTATAATAGGCAGGCTACTGGCAATAAGTGATGAAACGAAAGTCACGTGAAAGCGCCTATACGAACGAGAGATACCTTTTGTACTAGTCCATCCCAAGGGTGTGCGTGAGTTGTCGCATGCACACAAAACAGAGGTTCACCTACAATACAAACCTATTGCAGCGCCCCAATTGGTTCGGGCGCTCAGTTGATTATACTCAGTGAACACGCTTTGCTCTACCATTTCGCTACGGACAGTTCAGCAGCATAGGCAAAGTGTGCGCTCTGTGCAGACGGGGTCTAATTCTCAAATTATGCCGTATTTTTCCAAAGATCATCTCATATGAAGTAAGCTGAATGCGATCTGTACTTTTGTAACATTCCGATCGCTTTTGATCACCTATTATCGGCGAATTTGCTTGAAAACACGTGAGTTCATGTTGTGTAAACATAATTAGCATGGACACAAATGAAATTAAGATGCAATACAATGCAATTTGAATGCGCAGCAGATCTATAGAAATAACGTTGCCCGGTTTTATGCAGAATTAGACCCTGTCTGGTGCTTGCGGAATGCCATGCAGTAAAATACTAAAACGTTGCAGCAATTCATGATTGACAACTACTAATCCGCGTGTCGTTCGTATCCTCCGCTGTCAATTTCTTATCCACTCACTAGTCCTCACAAAAGCTTTGTGTTGATTACGTAATGTGTGGAGGCAATTGCAATAGTTGCAATAAGTTTCTTCTTCGTCTTACGTAACAGTATTGTTCTCCAAAAAAAACCGGAAGCTTGTTGTTTGGGGCTCTAGCTGAAATACAGCAAGATAATGTAAGATAGTAAATGTAAACCTGTATTTTAGCTAGAGTATCTCGAGCTAGCTCTGTGTGGCGGATATAAGAATCTACACAAGTAAGTTGTCTACATTGTTTGCCAATAGGTCTACATATACGGATTTGAAGTAATTATGATATCACTCCTACTGTAGTATTTTTAAGGACATTAGCCGCGGTCCACATCGTGTTTTATTATGTATAGGCCTACCATAGTATTTTACATGAGCATCGCGTATATAGGAGTCTACCCTGGACCTCAAATGTGATATATTTGCTGATAACTCGAGAAGCATATAGCCATACTATTTCTGAATCAATCAATAAAGCAAAGCAAATCATACTTGTAGGCCTATAATACTATATTAAATATAATTGCGGACCAACCGATACAGCTCGATACGCCCAATGTATGAATAAACGCACCTAACAATAAAGTCGCCCAATTGAACAGTTGTAGGTGTCGATCGCACGACTTCATTAATATTGATTGGCAACATTTTCCAATATGTCAGCGCTCAAATCGGACACAATAGAACAATAGACTCTTCAGTGCGTTGAATCCAACGAGCCAAGTGATGGTCAGAATGCAGTGGGCCATTATTGGGTCCGGTGTTGTCACTGCCTAATTGGGTGATTAAATCCGCTTAAAATTGATGTTGAATTGTATTGCGTTGTAAACTTCATCATTCTTTTGTCTACGTGTAACACGGGTGATTGAATGTAGTTTAATATCCAAGGCCACATCATTTCACATTTTGGGTGGGATAGACCTAAGGGGGGACCCAGCTATGGCTGCCATTGAGGTGTAGGAATGCGTGAAAATGGATTCGTCTATAGACTCATTATTCGAACCTTTCCAATGGGGCAATACACATGATCAATAACGTACTGCATTGTAGTTCGTATGGAAGAAATACGATAAATGAAGTAAACTCCAGGTGTTGCTGGGTAGGAGATAACTTGTCTGATCAACAATTATGCATCTTCTGTTATTGAAAATATTTATCAATTTGTGTTTATTTCACCATCAGTACTATCACCTGGATCATTTATGGAAGCAATCTATTTAGAATCACTTATTTCTACCACAGCCCTGCTGTTGGTTGAGAAAATGTGTGAACAATATCTTTTAGAAAACATATTCATATATTGATAACTCAAAGAGAAAGACGTGAAAAAACATTCTTTGGTAGATTTATTTATTTGTTTTAAAATTTCAATGTGTTTTATCTGCCATTGTATGAAAATAATTGGTCGTTAAGGGCTTACAGACCTACCTTTGCACAGTATTTTTGTGGGACCTGAGAGCAAATCAGACACACCGGAATACGAGGGATGTCCGTTTGATATCAAATAAATAAGATTTAAAAAAAAATCGCGATAAAATACAAATTTTATGGCAAACTGATAAGAAGCACTGGCAGAAAAAGAAAGTAAGGAAAAAAAAAAAGTGATTACTTTTAATTGGGAACAAAAATCACTCAAACAGAATTCTACAGAGAGAACGCGGACATTAAAGATGCACCCTGCCCTGCAGAAGTAACCCTCTGACGGCCATTTCTAGGATGGTCACCAACGTTTCCAGTATCTCACATCTGTATCTCCATCTCTATACGTTGTATCACAACTCACCGCACTAATGGAAATTTGAAATGATAATTCTTTTAAAGAGATGAAAATTGGACAAAACTATGAGGATTGAAAATTGTCTCATTTCTATGAAACTTTCTAATCCAAATGATTGAGAAATACCAATTAACGTGCCAACAACCTGTCACAATTGGTTCTTTGACACTGAAATTAATGTGAGCATATGTGTGTATATAAATTGTAAGGAAGCCATAACCAGTATATTGAGACATTGTTAAATTATAATCTCACATATTTCAAAATTGATCAGAATCGATAAGCTGTCATTTGAAATTTTAAAAGGGATAAAGAGCAGAATTTAAAAAAATCGGCGATAATGAGATTGGAACTCTAGACCTCATGATCACAATGCAGTAATGAAACCACTACGCTGTAGTAGAGCTGTTGTTATTCATGCAAATTTAGTTATAATAAGTATAACAAGAGTTAATGATGCAATAACGGTCTATCAACATAATGTGTGACTGGACACTACGAATCAGCCGTAAAGTCGGCCCCGGTCAATTTTGTTTTATTTCGTGTTATGAAAATATATATCATAAGCTTTAAAATAGTATATCAATTGACTTCAAACGATATCCAGAAGCGGGGTTATAGTTTGTTGAACTCTGCTCCTTCAACAGAATGGTAACTTTTTTCGGTTTTACGTGTGTCTCTTTTTCCACACTACTATTAATAAAGTCATAATTGGCGGTCATTTCAAATCATCCCCAAGTCAACGAGGTTCAGGAATGTCCTCTGATTGTTATTGTAGGTTATACACAAGGAGGTTAGATAGAAAGGAGAGGAAATAGATTACGTAACGCATATTGTTCCTTTGTGCCTATTTGAGTTTCCGAAACGCTATTCATCGAGAGGTACCTTTTGTTCGGGACAAAGGGCTTCCGCCATTAAATCGGTAATTGACCTGACAGCGTATTAACGCTATGATAGGCAGGCTACTGTCAATAAGTGATCAAACGAAAGTCACGTGAAAGCGACTACACAAGCGAGAGGTACCCTTATGAATTTATACGCGATGTCCATATGCAGACATTGCCCATTCAAATGTGTGTGATACTTTGCGTTTAAAAAATGACATTGAAATCACACATTTTAAATGAATGAATTCGTCGTATCGAAGATCAATAACACAATATAGTACCCGTAGCAGCACTGTCAACTTCTCCCATGGCATATCGTTGGTTACTTCGCTTCGTGTCATAAAGATCACAATTTCGAATCCATGAAATGTTTTCTCTCCTTTCTTTCTTTCTTTCTTTCTTTCTTTCTTTCTTTCTTTCTTTCTTTCTTTCTTTCTTTCTTTCTTTCTTTCTTTCTTTCTTTCTTTCTTTCTTTCTTTCTTTCTTTCTTTCTTTCTTTCTTTCTTTCTTTCTTTCTTTCTTTCTTTCTTTCTTTCTTTCTTTCTTAGCATATAGAAATCAGCACACACCTTGTTAGTAATAAACAGTTTCTGGAGCATGTATTTTTATACATTTATGAAATATTTACTTTGATATGAAAAATCTACTTACATGAAGTAATTTTCATAATGTACATAAAAAGTGAATATATAATTCGTTTGTAAACATAAAACTCATTGTTATTCAAATCATTCCTTAAGGTAAAACGGTTGAAAAAATATCCGAATTTTTTGAAGCGTTTATCTAAATTCATTTTAATAAAATAAGATCTGTCTTGAGGCGATACTTGAGAAACTTTGCATTACGAGAAAATGTAAATGTGTGTACAATGATGAAAGACAACACCATGAAGTATACACAATGCATGTGGTGATTTTCATCAAGGTCTCTCTGGGTTTTATCTTGCACATTTTATGAAAAGAAATATAATTTTATTCATTACCTTGCGGATTCACATCATCAAATATCTCGACCAATAACAGAAATATATGCACCTCACAGATTTACATTTGCAAATATCTCTACAGCCTGTCTCAAAAAAAATTGTGCAAGTGAAAAGCGCCCTCTTTAGCAATTAGAAAATACCGTTGTCACATAATGGTTACATCTACGTCAGGGGCACAGTCTTAGCTCTCAAGTACCGTTTGTTCTGTTCAATTTGCTTGTTTTAATCTCGAGATATGCTTACTTAACAACGAAAGGGTAAAATCACAATTGTGCCACTTTTACTATAGGGAAGAGGGCTGTACATGTAAAATCAATGATAGCATCAAGTTTATCGAGAATTCCTTCATGAAATTTAAAAAAAAGCATCAATTACACAACAATACAAGATTGTTTTTACTGTTTTATAATGATTCTCTTTTTCCACTTACGACAAATTAAAAGATAAATAAATATTTCACATTTTGCTGTAAAATTAAATACATGTCAATGATTTCATATCATGGTAAAGACAGTTTTCTTTGTCACTCAAGACACACATACGCTCGTATATTGCACTTAGTGAACTTAATGAACTTAGAAAAGTTCATAAAATTTGACAAATTAATGAAAGTAGACAAAATAATGCAAGCGCGCTGATGTCGACACATCTAATGCACGAGCCCTGATCGGGGGGGTGTATTAGAGTTAGACGCATCAACATCAGCTATCATTGATTTACATGTAACAGCCCTGTTCCCTAGTAAAAGTGGCACAATTGTGATTTTACCCTTTCGTTGTTAACTAAACATATCTCGAGATTAAAAAAAGCAAATTGAACAAAACAAACGGTATTTGAGAGCTAAGACTGTGCCCTTGACGTAGATGTAAGCATTTTTGAGACAGGCTGTACAATATCCTTTTAAATCGCTTGAAAGAGATTCATCAGGATCGTTCATAAAAAGTTCCTATTAGCAAAGGTTCTCAAAACAAATAAATAAGGTACTTCAGAAATATTTGACTCCTATCAGGAATGTCCTGATATGGCTGAGTGATTTGTATGTTTCTGAAGTTGCAGCTTTACTCTGTGCTCTTGTGAAAGTTTTCAAACAATCACATAATTGGGTAAGAGGAGGCCAAAATCATCGACCAAGAGACAAACAAACAAACAAACAAACAAAACAACAAAACAACAAAAAACCGCTTACATAAGGAGCAGAGCCAACATCGAATCTACGAGCAGATCATAATTCGGTAAGCAACTCATGTGACGTCATCAAGATTAGTCTTACAGATTGCAGATAACAACTAGAAACACTACAATTCACCAAACCAGCGTGAAAAAGATTCCTGACAGGAATCGAAATATTTCTAGTGAGTACCTATTTTATTTAGATCTGTTTTGAGAACTTTTGCTATTAATGATATTTATACCAATTTTAGTATACATTTTGCCCTATATAATACTAGAGTTCAAAGTTCATCTATGACGAAATGACGAAAGAGAATACAGTCTACACAATAGTTTGATTCAAGTGTCATCTGGTCTAGTTTTCGCTTGGTTTGCGTAACCAGCTACCTTCAACTATATTTATAAATACGTATTTATAAATACGCACGAGACTCATGGGCACGACATACTAAAACCAGCAAGCGTGACCAAATCCTCTTGCCATTCAACACTATACAGAAAAGGGTAGGAAATGGTAGGATAAATATCATCAAATTTTAAGTATTAAAAGGGCATCTCGTGATCCACAGCCATGTCCACAATTACATGTTACTCATTTCGGCAACAAATGGATGGTTAATTCTGCCCTCCATAATAAATGCAAGTGACTTTGGGGTATATATCAAAAAATATTTTGATCTTTCGTATTGGAAAAAATGCTCATCTGCCTTTCCTCCCAGCTACATACACTTTAAGTAAATATAATTAGATTTATAAAATTTACTTTGAGGACTACTAAATGTCAAAATATAAATTTTAATAATTTGCGAATAAAAAAAAAATCCAAATTATTTGATACCAGAAAGACATTCTTCGTATTCAGAATGTAAATCGATATGTCTGATGTGCTGTCATATCCCACACAAAATGCTGTGCAAACGTCTATACCCCAGCCCTTAAGCGATATGATTTTTACAGAATGCCGACAATTAATCAATTTACTATAATACTTTGCAGTAAACCTTTGACCACAGCGTATTTTAAACGTACATCGCACATTTACTGCGTTGAAACGCACTTGTCTCTGATTGGCTTCTGAGGCAATCTGCTGTTGCAGAGTGGAAATTTATAGATGAACTTTGCGGAGTACGCGTTTTTAGCTCTGACTTGGCAACATCACGGTAGTACGCGCTCGTCAAAGGTTTACTGAAAAATATTATATAAAAAGTACCTAGCATATAAAAAGTGCTTTAAGGTCACTGTATACTCAGATATCTGTGCAAATTCGCCGAGTCAAATTATAGCGATCAAGACAAAAACGGATTTTCATAAAACAATTCAGACGGTTTATACTTGAGTTCGGCAATAGTATTATCAGCACAACGAAATCTTATACTTTCGATGTAGACGTTGAAGTCCCATAAGACCCAGATGATGTTACAGCAATCGAAGTAATCTTTGGTTGTCTTCGCCGGTTTAATTTTGATTGCCATCCAGAACATGATAGCTTTCTATAGCATCTTATCAGTGGACTTCTGTGCGCAGAACTCATCAAAAAAACTACCCAGGGATTAAGACATGAGTTAGCAAGAGACATATAGTTATAGAAATGTCTGAAGAATTGAACTTGAATTGTATTCCCTCGGATATTACTATGATTTTTGGTAAACATATACCACATGTGGTAGACGTGGTACGGAAACCAAAAGAGGCCGAAGAATGCTGTGATTATAATCACGATTAATGCGAGTCTTTTCCTTACATGGACATGTCTGATGGCCGCCTGATTATTGTCTGTCAATCGTGCTATGTTATTATTACACAACGTACGAGCTACCTGAGCATAATTTACCGAAATCACAAAAAACGGGATAATATACAAGATTAAAAATATGAAAATGACATATCCTTTGGCCCACGTAAATCCATCATCATTCGGCATATACTGACAGAGTAAACCAAATGTATTTGTTTTAGTAATTACCAATACTGGTATTCCTATTATGAGTCCTACGAACCAACAAATGCCAATTATCAAAAGTGTTCGTCGCGAACTTTTATGTCTGGACTCAAAACCTTTAACTATAGCTGTGTATCTCTCACGACTGAGGGCAGCTAGGGAAAACACACATGCTCCTTGAGCAACAATAGGAACATAGTGCTTAATCTTACACGCGGTTGTTCCAAGCAACCAGCATGCTGTTAACTCGTGTCTGATGTTGAAAAGTGCCGTGGCTAGCATATACACCAAATCACCAATTGTTAAGTTGACGATGAAAATATTTGGAACACTCAGAAGTTGCCTATTAAGGAGAATGGTGAACAGTAAAGTTACATTACCAAGTACACCTATGACGGTGAAGAGAAAAAGACAAGACAATGACCAAGATTTTGCAACGACAACTGGCAGATACTCTTCACTAAATCGCTCATTTGAAAAGTTTGGCCCACAGATATATTTGTTTCAACACTGAAATTTTCGGAGATAGTAACAAAGGCTGGTACTCCAGTAGCTGCTGATAACGACTGTGCCATTTTTCGTCGACAGAATCTGAAATTACGATTGCGATTGCGATTGGTCTCACCTATTTTTGTGGTTTCGTTTTTTGCGTTGTGAACATTTCGCGACGTAAACATTAACGTCCACTGTATCTGGTCGTCCTCCTCTCTCTCTATCTTCTTTTAAGTGTAAATCAGTTCATTCCATGATCAATAAGAAATCGTATAAGTCTAGGATTCAGATTGCTTGGTAAGCGTTCTAATGCTATGTAAGATCATTTAAACACTACCGTAATACGACCACATAGGTGCTGATGACGATTCACCGCATTGATGATACTCGTTTTTCCGTAGAATATTCTGAAAATAATCAAAAGAATATAAACAGCTTCATTAAAATGACAATATCAAAAACGAATGAAACTTACTAATAAATCGTTGGCAAATCCAGTATTCTTGTGTAAGTTAATTAAATCACGTGCCACATTAAGCAAGAACGAATAATAGTTATGTTTCAATTATTAGGCGATTGTACTCAAATCGTAAAACCATCACTCACAAAGAAAATCACAAAAATTGACCAGACTCAAAAAGAAAATCATAACTATAATACACGGAATAGGAATGATTATAAAATACCTATTCACAAAATAAACAGTATCTTAACCAGTGTACTTCGGTTAACTTAAAATGACCTAAGGTTGCTGACATTTTAACACTTTTTAGCAATGCATTCCAAACTTTTGGTATTACCGTTAACAGTGTACTTCGGTTATATTTATAAATGCGCTGTTATAAATACGCACGTGACTCATGGGCATGACATACCAAGGCAATCAAGCGTGACCAAATCATCATGTATTGACCACTATACAGAAAAGGATAGGAACTCTGAAGATAAATATCATCAAATTATAGTATTAATTGAATAGCAACATTGTTACACATGGGGGATTCCAAATTTGTAATATGTTATCAAAAATAACATTTTGAAAAAGTATTTAACGACGAAAAAAATATTCAACGACGGAAACGTTTACAATATAATCACAAAGTTGAACAAAATAGACAATTTTGCTGCACAGTAGTCTCATGTTGTTCCGCCTTTGCATTCAAATGTATAGGAAGACCACCCGCTATGTAGAAGGTCACTTCGAGACTTACTACCTTCAAGCTGTTATGGCAGCGCGGAGGTGGTCACGTCACTCACGTGTGTATTTATAAAAGCGCATTTATAAATATAACCGAAATACACTGTTAACGGTAATACCAAAAGTTTGGAATGCATTGCTAAAAAGTGTTAAAATGTCAGCAACCTCAGGTCATTTTAAGTTAAACTTGATATCTGTTTTTGATATTTACAAGTAGAATTATGTTTATTTATTGATATGGTAATATTTGGTTCATACTATTGAATTTGATATGAATACATTTATTATACATAATTTAATTTTATGTTTATACCTTTTTATTACATGCCTATGACATTTTTGTGGTGGGTGTGCCGTGTTTCCCCTACAAGTTTGGTGTATTGTATCTTTTCATTTTGTGTATCTGTATTTATATATTTAGGCCCTACTATTTGAGTGTTTCATGGGGCACAACATTTAACAGGCTTCTGCTTCTAGTTGTTTCTCCACCATCGTTTTTTATCATGTTTTGTTATTCGTATATTTTAAGTTTGATGGAAATAAATATGATTGATTGATTGATTATCGTGCATGATTATTGTGTTTCCTTATTCCAGAAAAATACAGCATTGAGTTTTTTCTTTTATCTTCAGTAAGTACTAAATAAATGATTAGGATTGAGTTGCATTTGGGAGAATTTGTTAATATTTATTAAATTCTCAAAAATTAGTACTGTAACAATATTTTTCTGGAATGGGGAGTAGTTAATGTAAACAAAATAATTTAACCTGGGTGCAACTTTTTGTAATTCGTCGTCCGTATTCCATAGTGGCGTATAGTGGGGCGCCGCGAATAAACAACTTTTCGAGAAAATCGGGTTTGAAGAAATGCCAATTTAAAATCGAGTTGTGTAATTCAGACATTCATTATATTTTGTAAATGATGTGAAATTTCTGTAGTAAACTAAATAGATTTTATTGTTATATATTTTTCAAAAGAAATAAATACATACTATTGCTGGCAAACTGAAAATAAAACTATACGTCACTATGGAAAACAAACAAAACGCAATACCCTAACCTAACGTTAACCGTACGCCACCTCGGTCGCCGTGTAATCCCTATGGCGTTACTTTTCGTCGTTCGTATTCCATAGTGGCGTATAGGTCCGATACGCGTACGCCGCTATGACATACGATGTTTTTCATTTTTGCCGATATTTCATAATTATAAAATGTGTATAAAAAGTGGCGTATGGTCGATACGCCACTATGGAATACAAAAAATGTCACTTTGAAACTATACGCCACATTTAATTAATTAATTACTAATTAATTAGCTAATTATGACTGATGAGACTTAGAAAAAATGAAAGAGAACATCATTAAAAACATATGTGCCAATTTTCAAAAAAATGACCAAAAATCACTATACGCCACTATGGAATACAGCCGACGAATTCTTCATGCTATTCTTAATTGTACCATGTAACTCTGTAGCCAATAACAAGTAGTTTAAGCTTCACACAAATTTCAACTTCATCAGAAGTAAACATCTAAAAAAAAGTAACTACCCCCATTAAATAATGGCCATTATTGAAAAAAGGATTATTGTATTACAAATCTGTAAAATGCGTTGGAAAATGTATTTAATACGATAGCCCAGAAAACAATAAAGCACCGGTCAATTTAATGTAGTGAGGTCCAGATTTGAAAGTTGCACATTTGAAAAGTTTTTACAATACAAAAACACTAAGATATCATTACACAGATTTCCTTCCATTACACTGAATACAAAATCAATACAGTTTACTGCAACTTTCAAATCTTGGGTTACATTGATTTAAATGTACGCTGTGACGTCAATATTTAGCCAATTGTTTATGTTTATATCAATATGGGGTTCACATGAAAGGAAATCATACAATGAATTGAAATCTGACTTATTTATTTATCTATTTATTTATTTATTTATCTATTTATCTATTTAAATTTCTCTCATATCATAAAATTTGAACTAATCTGTTAAAGGTAAAAAAGTGAAAAAACAATTAAATGGGTGATACTGAATATTAAGCTTAAACATACGAAGGGGTGGGAGTAATAAAGTCCTGACCCACCTAAAACACATGTTACTGGTTTCGCGATAAGTTGTTTTTGACCAAGTACATGAGAGTAAAGTATACAAGCATAAAGTATATGCTTTCTTCAACAGACTAACTGTTTTGTTGAAATCATTCGTACAATTTTTACACACAAACCGGTCCCTTGTAAATTAGTGGGTTAGGACCTTTTTGTCCCAAGAATTCCAAACTACTTTCTAGAACTACTTATGAGATGGATATTTCTTTGAAAAAATATCAAATCTAGTCGTTGTTGATGTAAGAAACACAATCAAAATTGTGGTTCATAGAAAATCTAGGACCCCAGGTTTAAAGTCGGTAGCAATATCGCGCTAACCCACATTTCTTTTTTGAAGAAAAACAGGGAACATTACACATTAGCTGTAATCATGCCAATAAGTTCATATTGGTGCAAAAATTACACATTATTTTAATAAGTACAATATAAGGATTACTTTTTATAAAAATGGATTAAGTAGTTGTCCAATTTATATGTTTTAACTGCAACTGATTTGAAACCAGTAACAAGTGCACCGAAAAAGGGGGAGGGTTAGGACTATATTACACGGTCCACCTCTTTGTACGTCGTACTTGTACTGTACTGTATACAAATTCTAAAATACCAAATATAAAACAAAAGACGAAGTTTTAACATGCTTTTAACAATTTTGACAATGTGAGCAATGACGATGGTAAGAGGTATGTGAAGAAATTTAACCTACTGTATGTTCTCACTCTATATACCGTTAAAGAAAAGAACAGGAAAAAACAATGAAATGGGCGCTAATGAATATTAAGCTTAAACATACTTAAATATTAAGGTACTCGAAGATACTCATAAGAACATTGCACTTAAGTATTGGTACTTTACAAATTACACATTTTACAAATTCTAAAAATACAAAATATTACAAAAGACAACCTTTTAATATGCTTTTAACATTTTGACAATGGGAACAATGACGATGGTAAGAGGTAGAACATTATGTGAAGGAATTTAACCTACATTATGTTCTCACTCTATTAAAATCTCTCAAACAAAATGGATGGATCAAGCCGCTAGTTGATCCTCATCCTATACACACACAAAGTAAACGGAGCATGAGGTGAGTATATTATATAATACCCTCTAGAATCGGCAAGCTGAATGGGTTTGTTGAATCTATTGCAAAGAATATCGTAAGAAGCGGACCAATCCCTGCTTGAACAGCACGTATTAAAGAAAGTCAATAATGTTATCAAAATAAGCACGACAATACCGCAACATTAAAGCATTAAGAGCTTTCCGATGAGTAATACTAATATTAGGGATGACCATCATAATTTCATGTTGCCCCTTTTGCTACAAAAGATTGTTTTCTGGAAAGAACTCATCAACAGAAGTATTTTGGTGGTTAAATGGTCAAAATCGGTCAAAAACTTTTCGAATTATGAATTTTCAAAGTTTTCCATTCTGACCGGTCATTGGAACGAAATAAATTGACAAAGTCTAAATATAGCAATGTGAGCAAAATTGGTATAAGCATATATTTACCTTTTTATATTTCTTTATTTTAATATATATGCAAACATGAAACAAGCATATTGTGAAAGTATCAAAGGGTTTCTTATGAAATGGCACTTTACTAGTCAATAGCATTAAGTATTTCTTCAAACCGAGGCACTGAAATCATGCTTTTAGAAAACATTTGCCAAAAATCATCCATAATGGCCAAAGTGGCACAAAATCAAAAGTCCAGGTGAACTTTTTTCCACAACAATATACACTACACATAAGAAAAATACTAATGTACTACAAGGGATTTTCAACATAGGAATCCAAACAATCAAGTACCAACATGCACAGCTTTGTCCTGATATCACTTCTGGGGTTTTAACAAAATGTTTAACCTCTATTGTGATTGGCAGCAGCATAAGGTATCTCTTTGATAGCTGATAATGCCCAGCCATTCAGCAAGTGGCTAATAACTGACCTTGATAGGCTTGAATGAATACTGTCATGTGCTACAAAACCAACACACTCCAGGGCCCGGTCACTCCATATGCTACAGGGAGCACAGTACTTTAACAATGGAGTGAAAGACTCATTATTGATTAGGCGCGTATTTTAAAAGTACAGCTCCTGTGCGTGTATAGCAGCAAGTCAGTGCAGATGGTATAAATATAAGAAAATGTTTAGGGTTGAGATCAGGTGAATAATACAACAAATGAGCATGAAACTTCACATTTATGTTCAGAAAGGTGTCTATTTAACATGATTCGAAAGGTGTTTGGAAATTCCAAAGGGAAGCTGGTGATTTAATTTTTAACTCGAGATCTACTTGTCCGTTTTTTTCCTTTTTACAGAGGGTATGATAGAGGTAATAACAACAACTCTGCCAAATTACAGCTCAGTAGGTCAAGGTGTTCACCTGATCTTATTCATCTGAATATTTTGTGCCATTCTGAGCAGTGCTGCACTGGGCCACTGGCAATTAAGCGCACTGTGGCGATGGACCAATTTTGACTCACACTTACAGAAAAACCAAATAAGTTATGATGCTGTAATTTGCAGGATAGTTACAAAACATAATTGGCATTAACATCTCCAATTTTTACAGAAAATTATGAAAAATAAAAGAATGAGCTCAATTTAGAAATGTCTGTGCAAGCAGTGCACAGTTGAGCTCCCTGCATGTCTATGGGAGTGTTCTAATCAAGTTGATGGTTCATTGGTCATCCCTACTAATATTCCTTTGGGTGTTGGGTACATTGTGCCTCACTTAACAGCACAGAAGCTTTTAAAGCTGTTGAAAGAAAAAAATGTTAACAATTCATGGACACAAGAAAACAAGTTGTGAATGTAAGCGCACTCATCCAAAAAAGAAAGTCACCACTGGCATTAGGCAGTCATAACTATAAACATACATTAATAAAAGCATAAAACTGTCATGAACATGAAATAATGTTGTTATCTGTAATATGATACTTTTCAAAACAAAAAATAAAAAATAAATGTTGGTATTTATACAGCGCCTTTCACATGTGCACATGTACCAAAGCCCTTTCCATTTATTCCGCTGTTGTTAGAATGTCAGTTGCCACACAATACCCAAGGCATACTTATACCATTTGGGGGGGCGCTCAATTGTCAGATCAAAAACATTAAACATACAACATCAGCATACACGGAGATAAATCACATTTGCTTCGCAAATGACATAATCACACACCATGCTAAAGATCTAAGAAAAAATGATCAATGATCTGAACCAGAGAAGTAACCGAGTGGGACTAAAGATTAGGAAAAACTATATTCTATGGGGAAGAATTGATCAGCAAAAAACAGAGATCATACCGAAGGAGACAGAATTTCTCTATATACGGGAAATTATATCTCCTTCGGTATGATCTCTGTTTTTCATAAACCTTTTTTACATAACCTTTAGGTTTAGCCACTTTGAAAGTAGCTTGTGTTACTCTTGGCTATCGCTGCCTGCCAGAGACTCTCTAGTTTTGGATTACACACCCCCGGGGGGGGGGGCACTTCAATATGAAATAGATATAGGTGTAGGGCTGGCACTTTCGCACTAAGGGGCATTCGGTGAGAGCAAAATGTAAAAAATATGGGGTCATTGGGAGAGAACATGACCTTTTTTTTTATATGAAATCTTTGGGTGAGAGCTGAAACAGCGCCACAAAAACCTCGAAAATCGAATTTCTAGTTCTAAATGGCTTCAAATTTCATTGTTTTTTTTCAAAATAAGTAACAAAATCAGTGATAAATGAAAATTGCTGTTCAAATTGAACTTGTAAGGGTCTTTGGGTGACAGATCAAATGGAAAAATAAGGGGTCTTCGGGTGACAGAGCATGTGTTCGTAAAAAATATGGGGTCTTTGGGTGACAGCGATGCTGAAAAAGGGGTCTTAACAGCCCTACATACGCGTCACCTCCAAAGTTGGAGTGCCCCCCAGGTCCACACCATGGACTGGAGTCTTGCCTTTTAACATTTCATGCTTAATTCATGCTTAGTTCTTCTCCATGAGTTTTTTTCATGCCTTTTAAAACATATTAAGGAAAACAAATTAATTCCAGCTGAGATTTTTGTAGTGTTCTTTGGAATTTGTTAAACAACCGTTAAAAAGTTGATTTCGGAGATCTGGTGGAAGTTGATAACAAAAAAGCCGGAAATCGATTGAAAACAATGAATTTAAAACCATCAGTGAGGGCATAGTTGTGATTACAATTGAAATTCGCGGTGTAGCGGGGATTTGTAGAGATAAATTCATAGTTGGTGATATCATTATCTCCCATACGAACATTTGGGAACATTTGGGAAAGACAACGCAGGGTAAATATATTTCTTGCGCATAGATGATAAACAAAGAATTTCCATTCTGGGATTGTAACTAAGATCCCTGGTGAGCTTAAGATCCCCGGTGACTACAAACACGAGCCAGAAGTTTTACTTTGTTTCAAGTGAATTTAAAAATGATGACTAATTTGGTAAGCCAGCCACCATGATATTCCGTATTCCAATATGGATCTTAATAACCTGACAGGAATATATATAAGCGCAGTGATTTATAGTGCGCTACGCACAGGCACAACGCCTAGACGTTGATCCACAAGCCTCACCACACTTTACAGGTTGTCGCTGATCACTACTGCCCACATCATTCCATAAACCATTAAACAACAAATAATCAGGGATGTTTGCTGCTTCGAGAGCGCACACCCTAGACATTCCACAAATAACCTTCAGAACCAGGATCAGCTCCCCGAGTTTCGTACGGGTTACAACGAGACAAATTAGCAGTAAGTTCCTTGTCCAGGGGAATTTCAAGCTAACTCAATATTTTCACGAGAGCGTACTAGACACCACCAGGGTTCGAACCCGCAACCTCTCGCACCATAGTCGAACGCCTTATCTATTGAGCTAAAAATATCTGGGTCATTATAACGGACCAGCCACCTAACAAAACCAAAGAGTCTTGAAGCTCTTGCGATTTTTTAGAGGAAATCAAAACACCAAGATATTTATAACGCTGGACTACATCATTGGGCTTATTAAGAATGATATATGATGAGACCAGCAACAGTAATTCTGGATAACCTCATAACCTTACATCAAGGACTTGCTTACGTTAATGATTTAAGGTCATCTTATTAACATTGCACCAGCCAACAATTTCATTTAAATCATTTTTGAATGATGTTGACTTTATCTTCCGAGTAAATAGGCCTATAAATGAGAGTGTCATCTACATAAGTATTGCGATAGAGTAGATGAACAAAGTTGGGAAGTTGAACAAAATGATTAAAAAAAGAGGACCAAGCACAGACCCTTGAGGGATTTAAAAGGAACTCACTCAGAGGATGTTCCTCTGAACTAAAAACATTGGTAACCATCTAAAAGGAAGGAGGAGATCCAGTGATGATGAGTGGTAATGAGGTACGTTGATATTGAAGACCCCAACGAGGATTACAGTAACATAAGAATTGATTTTGATTGATAATTAGATGTGCAAAGAATCACGAAAGTCAGTGCCTCTCAGTCAGCACCATCGATCGATAACTGACCATGCTGACCGCGGGCCTTTTCAATATGGAGAGCATTTTGTATAGTCGATATCCATTTAAACATATCATTTTACACAGTAATTCACACTACATTTTTGAATCCCTTGAAATGTCATTCACTCCTTTATTGAGAGAATTACGTGATTAATTTGCCGGCAGATACACCATGAGCTGCTGTGGCGTGTGGTGGTGATCTCAACGACATGTAGGGGTGAGTGCGCGCTGGGTTGAACCCGAACGGTTCTGGAATTTTTCCCTTCTTCATTGCAAGCTTGTTTGAGCTTCACTTCTTTGGTTACCATCCAATCAAGTTACAAAATCAAGTAATGACTTTCTTTTTTGGATGTTTTTATTTACGTAACTCGAGAGAACATGAGTATCGAATATAGAGCATCAAAGGATTTACCATAAAACTAAGATACATCCGTTTTGAAGATATTTGAGCTCCATTTGCTTTATGTTTTCCGTGTAATAAGTCAATCTTGTTCGTTGATGCTGTTATTATAGGTTCCATTAAGGTGCAAATTCTGACCTAGTTTCTAAAAACTACAATATACTGTACTTATTCAGGTGTCCTAAAAAGCTTTAGATATGGATAATGGTCCTGTGTCACAACCTGGGGTACCTTTGTGTAACATAGTAAAAAAATGAAATGTTTTAAACATTTTACCTACACGTCTCATTAGAAGTGGTTCATCCTTCTGAGCATTTTGACACCATTTTTCTTTATTGAAATCGGTTAAAAAATGAGAGAGTGCGGGCAAAAACAATCACAAAGTAGGTGGGATTTAACCCCACCTCTTTTTTCCACATTTACAATCATTCTGAGCAAGTATTAGTCTTTTAAATGACCTTCTGTATTTATTTACTTGGTTTAGATGTCTGGGAGTACATTTAGAAATTTTTTTACTAGTATCAAATTTTTAATGGGGGTTTTAGATCAAATTTACTATAGGAATCCCTCCCCCTAATCCTCCTCCCCCTAATCCTCAACCACCTTAAAACAGGTTAAAAACATGAGTAATATAGAATAAATTAGCCTCAATTTAAGACCTAATTGAATATGAAAGAGACAGTGTTTTGAAATCCAAGCTGCACATCAGAATGTAACAAAACCACCTTGGGTACCCCAGTATATAACACAGGATCTAATACATTTTAATATCCCATTTTAGCTCTCAATATTTTGAACATACTGGCCTAGTTTCTAACATGTTTCTTAAAACAATAAACTATTTTTATTCAGGTGTTTAAAAGCTTTTTAATGAACTAATGAAGGCAATACGAGCATTAATTTAAAGAAAATTGGAAATAATTATATTGTTTGAATACACATTTGAGAACATGCGACTGATGAGTTAAGAGAAGAATTAGATGAGCTAAGAGTCACCTAAAGTCAGTGGCTCTCAGCGTGTACCATCGATCAGTAACTGACCATGCTGACCGCGGGCTTTTCAATATGGATATCATTTTGTATGGTCGATACCCATTCAAACATATCGTTTTACACAGTAAATCACATTACATTTTTGAATCGCTTGAAATGTCATTCACTCCTTTCTCGGTTATTCCTATTTCTCTTTAAGTGCGGGATCATGTTACAGTTAACACAGATCTTCACTCGTTCATCTGGATTTTATTGCTGAATAACACCTTAATTGTCTTGTCCCCTACACATGTGATCAAGTTATGACCATCCAATCAAGTTACACGATCATGGCGACTTTCCTTTTTTGGACGTGTTTATTTACGTACTCGAGAGAACATGAGTATCGGGTATATAGCATCAACGGTTTTACCATGAATTAAGATACATCCGTTTGAGTATATTTTTGCGGTAATTGCTTTATGTTTTTTCTATAATAAGTCAACCTAGTTCGTTGATCGTAATGTTAATGCTGTTATCATAGCTCCAATTAAAGTGCAAATTTGTTCAGGCGTCCTAAAAAGCTTGAATCATAGCTATATGATATCCTCGTTCAGCTCTCAATTGTGACAACACTGGCCTAAGATGTTTCTAATGTTTTTAATGAACTAATAAAAGCAATGCGGGAAATGGGAAGATTGGTAAGTGGAATATTCACTTACCGATAAACCAATTATACAGCAAGTGTGGCATGAATGAACTAGAGACTTATGTGGTTAAGGAGTAGGAGGATACGACAATGCAATGTATTTTTGAACACACACGTGTGTGTTGAACATATATATAAGGTTAGCAAATATTTTAAACTGTTGCGATTTGGTAGTTCATAGCATCTTGCAAATGGTAGTAAGCTTTGGCAAATATGGCATTGATCATTTCATAGCGAGTGTGTAGAAAAAGGCTGAAACAACAACATTTTTGTAAAACGTACATAACTCATTAACAACAATAAATCAAGGAAGTTTTCAAAGTATATGGTTTGTAGCATGAACTATTGCAGAACATGAAAGTGTTATTTTTCAATAATATATTGATTAAGATAATGAAAACCCGTAATGCGCATTACCGTATTTATCCGCGATAAAAACTCTGACGGAGGTGATACTATTGCAACTTCCATTCATTCAGTGCAATCACACACCAGCTTTATCTCATCTAACGTAAAACTTAGTAATTAAAGTTCACAAATGAAGCACGGCTGCTTGATGGCATGTAAAATTGAAGTAAAGTTGAACAATGGTGGCGCTATTTTTCTTAAATTTTTACCAGGGGTAGACACTTGTATATTAATATTAGAACAAATAAGGAAATGGAGCTTAGACAAACTGGCATTATAATAAAGGAGAGAAAAATATCAGAACCGTTCGGATTCGAACCAGCGCGCACCCCGATTACATGTCGTTGAGTTCACCACCACACACCACAACAGCTCATGGCGGATCTGCCGGCGAATTGAACATGTAATGATTTTAACTCTCGAAAATGTCTCACGGCCAATGTAAATCAATTATAAATAGAGAGGGCGGCCTATCTGCTGTGTCCTAGCAGAACATCAGTCAATATGAGACATTAAATATTAAATGCGAGGATCCAGAGGATACATGCCTGAGAAATATATAATAAATAAGGAAATGGAGCTCAGACTCCGAAACTGGCATTATAACAAAGGAGAGAAACAATCAGAACCGTTCCCGGGGAACCGTTCGTTCGGAAGCTTGATGTTGTTGTGATGATCCAACAGCTGATGACTGGCGGGAAGTTATGTCACTTCTGGTAGCAATGTTAGTCTTGCTAACAATGGATCAAACACGTGACTCAGATTGTAGACCCCCTCGTCTCTGTTCATAACTCCTCGCCCCTTCTCCTGATCTGAATTGATTCTTTGATCCATCTTGCTTTTCTATTACTTTCTCTCTCTAAAATATTTGGTCACTAATCAGTGCTAATAGCTGAGTTCTTGAATTGGCTCTCGCGTTCCTCTCTTTTTGCTCTTGTGTATTTTTTGTTGACTCGCTTTCTTCTCACCCCTTCTGTGTTCATCCAAGCGCGTGCCGAAAGTTCTTTTTGTTTCACCAACATTATGTTAGATCGCAGCTACCGCAAGGGGTTTTGTAAACAAAGTTCGGGGTTTTGACCGGATCTTGTTTGTCTTTTGGGTGGACCACCATGTAGCATAGCAATGCTGAGCTAAGGCCCGCGGCCTGTGGTCACTTTGATTATTGATAGTACACAGTACAATGACAGTGATTTATAAGAACACGCTTTGTCTATACACTGTCATGACTATGTACAAAATTTTGCACGCCTAAATTCTAGGAAAATGACAGCAAATACTCACAGTGAAATTAAAAGTGTTAACCAACCTTTAAACAACACTCTTGCTCAACGATTGGGTAAAATTGTAACCAATATTTGGTGAAACAAACTGTTTTGACCAACACTTTTGTCAAACTATTGGATAAAAAATTGTCCACGGAATACCCAAATTTAGATTGTTGGTATTTGAACCAACGTTGGGCAAGAGAATGTTCGACAAACTTTTATCTACAAATTTTGCAGTAAATGGATGAGCCGGACATAAAAACACCGATAATGTTACTAAACACTTGTTTTTAGTACATATTTAGCAGGTGGTGTATGACGTGCAGTCCCTAAATTCAGTAAATTTTCATCGTCAACCGTGTAATTGAATGGGATTATTTTGAAATTTTAAAACGCTTGAAATATCACAAACAAATAGGCCTATGTTGATAAATAATATAAATACAAGCTAAAACCGTTGGGGTTCGATAATGAACCCCACAAAACTAACCGAGTATATGGAAAATGCCATACGGCCGGGCGGTTTCACGAGTTGCCGGATCGATCATGTCATCCGCCGCCTGATATTTAGCAACTGTTACATTGATGAAAATTGCATTAACGACATATGCTGAAGTTTGTTCTGCTTTTATTAGGCGGAAATTATTCGGCTTTTGTTACTGCGCGAGTCAGTAAAGTCCCAACTCACGCTCGCGTAAATTCACATAAGCGTGCGCTGGTCACGCATTACGCAACGTGTTACGAGTCTTATTTTTCCGCCTTATATAAATGGAACAAACTTTAGTAGCATTAAAACTTGCGTGGTGAGAATCATCTTGCACTTTTGCCCGTTTCTGAGATGTCTCATCCGAATTATCACATCATATTAACTCAGTGTTATACTTTACTTTGTTTTAAACAACGTCAACGTCAAACATGTTAAAAGGTGCCAAACTACTTTAAATGCAAATAGATAGTTTTCCTAAAATAAGCAACGCATTTAAATGGACAACAAATAAACACGAACGCAAACATAGTTTCCACAGGGTTCATCAGTGAGTTATTTTAGCTTTAATTAAACTCTATTTGTACGTGATCTATTTTATTCTGTACTTCAAAAAGAGGTTGACTAAGCTCAAGTGTTTGTTCAATGCTTGGCGTATAATACACCAAGCATTGAACAAAAGCTTGGCGTATAATACGCCAAGCATTGAACAAACACTTGAGCATAATCAACGAGTCGTTTGATATTTTCTTTGTACAAGATCAGAACGCTATTAGTACACTTATGGCAGGGACTAGTGGCACTTCCCTGCTTATGTTAATCAAATCACATTCAAAAGAGATTTTTAGTCAAAGGTGAAGGGTTTTCAAGGATATGACGTAAAGAGGTGAAGGATTTTCATATAAAATAATAAGATGTTGATGTAAAGTAAAATAGCTTACCATTAAATAGATGGGGTATGAACGTTTGGACAGTAATATTGTGGGACATTAGAGCACATCAGACATATCGAATTGCATTCTGAAAACGAAAAATGTCCTTCTGATATCAAATAATTTTGATTTTTTGAAATTCGCAATGTAATACACATTTTATGGCAAATGATTAAAAATTGATATTTTTGATATTTAATAATACTCAAAGTAAACTTTATAAATCTGATGATATGTACTTAATGTGTATGTAGGTGGGATGAAAAGCCGACGATCAATTGAAAATTTTGACCTTTCGTATTGAAGATATGGATTTTTTTCCCAAAACACCAAAAAAAAAATTAGGTCTTTTTGAGAAAAAAATCCATATCTTCAATATGAAAGGTCAACATTTTCAATTGATCGTCGGCTTTTCCTCCCAGCTACATACACTTTAAGAATATATCATTAGATTTAAATTTACTTCGAGGACTGTTATATAATTATCAAAAATGAGAAAAATATCAAATTGTAATAATTTGTCATAAAATTTGTATTATATCGTGAATATCAAAAAATGAAAATTATTTGATATCAGAAAGACATTCTTCGTATTCAGAATGCAATTCTATATGTCTGATGTGCTCTCATGTCCCACAAAAATACTGTCGAAACGCTCAAAATGCTCATGCCAGATCACTTAAGCCTTCATTCGCATACGAAGATAGTATTGAAAGATGGTGAAGCATTATGACGTAATATAAGAAAGGTGAAGGATTTTCATGTAAAATAATAAGATGTTAATGTAAAATAACTTACCATTTATAGCCATCATCCGCATACGAAGAAAGCACACAAAATTACAGAATAAATGTGAAAATGAATCCTCATTACAACGGCAATCGGATATATATATATCAAGAATCGTATCTACCAATCCATAGTCGGATATGCAGTGTGTAAAACAGAAACTCAAGCTGCTGTTGCTCAACATCAGGCATGTCAGGTACTGGCCACGCCTGTCGGTGAGACGTCATACATAATGTTATCTATGGTATGAAGGGAGCATGTATGTTACAATCGTTGTCAATAAGTTGCTTGTATGTGATTCGTTAGTTTACATAAATGTTTGAAATGTATAATAATATAGCGTCATATCTGTTAAGGGTAGACATGGTAGACGCGGTATTGTTGGTCGAAGCTGCCAAAATATCGATTTTCATTATCTAAATCAATATATTATTGAAAAATAACACTTTGATGGTTTACAAAAGCTCATGTTACAAATCATACACTTTGAAAATTTCCTTGATTTATTGTTGTTAATGAGTTATGTTGTGCCAAATGAGTTGACTACTATTATATTTTGGGGTTTAACTTTGGTGAAACATGCTCTTCTGAGTCACTTTTAAGAAGCCTATTGGCACATTTCACTAAAACTAAAAATCAAGAATCCGCCCCTTGATTGTAATCGATTAAATGTAAAATGCACTTCGAATCAATTAAGGTTTACATTTTTATTTGTAAAGAATTGTGTGTGATGTGATGTGTCAAAATTACTACGTTGTAACAGAGTTATCATTTCTTTTAAAGTTAGCAACTATTTTAAACTGTGGCGATTTGATAGTTCATAGCATCCTGCGAATGGTAGTGAGCTTTGACAAAAATTACATTGATCATTTCATATCGAGTGTGTAGAAGAATTCAGATATCACAGATATACTTTTGTAGATCTTGTGGTTCTTGAGTTATGTTGTAAAGAGGGCTGGAACAACAACACTTTTGTAAAATGTTCCTGCTACCGTATTATATATGCTGAACATCAAGAGAGTAGACAGAGTACCAAATATGACCATCTACATCACAGAGACAGCGCAGCGCCACTACTTGTTGAGAAAGCCAGGACTTGTCAAATGAAATTTGTAGGGCATATACTCCGCTTGCCTGACGATGAGCCAGTAAAAGAATATGCATTGTATGCCCCCAACTCATGGTAAGAGGAAACCTAGACAGCAACGAATCCAGTGTCTTTTTGGGGATACGGACACCATGCTGAGTCAAGGTTAACTGCCAGCAATGGCTTAAGACCGATGTAGCTGGAGGAAACTTGTAATCTCCTGCTCCGCAGCCGAAGGATGATAATGATGATGATGATAATGATGAGTCCGGACCATGATCTGATTCTTATCAGAATGAAAAATACAACAATAAGCTAGGCATAATAAAATATTAGAGGTGAAAGAAAACACACACTTGATCCACCCAGTTGCAGAAAGAAGAAAGGCAGCGGCTGTCTCTTCTTGTATTTACACAGTGTTAAGGTTACTTTGGCTTTTGTCAAAACCTGCTTTCAAATTTGATGCTGGGAATGTACGAACATTAGATATCAGGTTTAAACATTAAATAATTAAGCTTCAAATATTACAAAATGTGATTTTAATAATGGTTTTATTCTAATCATACTTTAAGATATATTTGAGGAAACTCCCTTAATGAACAGAATTGGCAAGATATTTTTATATAACCTTTAACAAACCTTTGAGAACACACTACACTTAAACTAAAAGTGTTTATTTTCTATTACTGTCTCCATACTTTCATTCCCGATATCTATATCTAAAATGTATAACAATACATCTTTTGGCCTGTTTAGATGCCGCCAGAATTCCTCGCGTGTTTGTGGACCATTGATTTTATGCTAATGCGGTTATATTAAGTTACATTTTAAATGTGATCGTAAAGAATTACCATGATAGTTGGCCATATGTAGTCAAAGGTCAACCTTCATTATACTGTCCGACCCTTACAGATTACAGTAATCCAGTTTTGCATAGAAACTTAGAAAGTTTCCATTCCCTGTATAAATTCATTGATCTCTTGCAGGTGACATCGTATAGTGCAGCAGGTGTACATGCAGATACTACTTTGTTTTTAACTTGTTCGCTTTCAAACATCCAGGTGTTTTTTTCTATTTGTTTTCTTGACCTGCACAATTCGTGAGGTATTCGACATTTTTAACATTTTTGCGAAAATTGGTATATTAGTTTGTTATGTACTACTCTTCACTAAAAATCATACCTTAAAGTGGCTACAATTAGTAAGATATTAATTAATGTAATTATGTCGTATTTGCAAAACCTTGTAAATGTATCACATAACGACGTATTTGTTTTTTTGACTCGCGTTACGGTACACCGCTACAGAGTAGCCCTGGGGATAATCCGGAGTAGCTCCAGAGTACATCCAGTGAGAAATTGGATGTGTATACTGCGCAAGCCCAGTATGACGTATCTGCAATTTGAAGAATTTGCCGTTTCACATAATAACGTTTTTGCGCGACGTATTTGCTCGACTGCACGATAAAATTGCTGTTTTGTGCTCTTCACATAGTGATGTATTTGCGCAACTGTTTCACATAGTGACATATTTGCACAGCATATTTGTCATTTGAACAGCGAAATTGTTATTAGTCCTTTCCACATAGTGACGTATTTCATTTAATATTGATTTTTTGCAGAATAAGTTATGCTCTGATAGTGATGAGTGAATTACATTAAAAATTTGGTATAATTATTTGCATTTATTTTAACCAGGTTTTAATCAACAATAATGTTTTAATCAAGATTATGCAGCAAATGAAAATCGCGAAATTCGATTTTATGTAATATATGTAATGCGGCCGACAAATTAGTCATCGCCACAGTCTAAGAAAATACTACAGCCAAAAGTCATTTATTTATAAGACATGTTTAAAATACCACGTGTTTACTCGAGTTTAGCCTTTTTTTAGGGATTTGACAATAAAACCGTTGTACTTTGTCCGCGAGTAAATGTATCTATTTTTATCATTGACATTGATTATATTGGATTTATAGTTGCAGTTATATTAATTATAGTTGGATTTAGAGTTATAGTTAAGAGTTATAATTATTTGAGTCTGGAGTTATACAGCTTTACCCAATTTTAAAGCTTCATATCTCAAAAAGTCGGTTTCAAATTGTTGTTACAATTTCTTATATACCATCTTTCTAAAAGTTTTCGGAGAAAAAATGAATGAAGAAGAATTTAAATTACAAATGTGGTGGCAGTTTTAATTCAAAGGGTCAAAATTGAGTTTGTCCACACTAAAGCATATGGCGGCTGCGCCACAGTACATTATACACCGAATGTTTTCCCACAAGCAATGACAAGGACGGGATGGTACGCAGGCACGTTGCAATTTTCAGATGGAATTCCGGAACGGGACGTAAAATACGTATACATTTACGTGGCTTGTTAATTAAAAAAAAACCAGCTTAAAAATGCAGCTAACATCATACATAATATTAAAAAATTAAAGAAACAGAAATTTGTTCCGTTATTCTCGGGAAAGCTATTATGCACGTACATATATCATATGTGACGTGTCATGTCAAAAGGAGACACTTTTGGGCAGGATCGTAAATGGAGAAATAGCCAAAAATCTGACCGGGGGGGCATTTTTTCACAATTTGGGTTTGTTGCGAATTTGTGATGTTAATAAATTAAAAGAAAATTATTTTATACATGCATGTCGGCCAAATGCAATAAACTGAACTCTTGGTAATTTAAACAATGACACAGCTCACAGGGCTAACACAGTTGGAATAATTTTAGAAGAGTCGTTGAGAGAATCAATATGAGACATAATCGATTCTCGCGACGACTCTCCTACAATATTTTGTTTGCGAGAATTTTATTCTCGTAAATTCATCCCTATTCCAAAAAATTAAGTTGATTCTCTTAATTCTTGCAAGACGAGTATGATGCGTTTGTGAGTATCACACTGCACCACAGATTACAATTCCCATAGGTTTACGTGTGGACGAACACTATTTTGAACCTTTATCTTAAAACTGACGCCACATTCGTAATGTTCATTCTTTCTCACCAAAAATACTTTTAGAAAGATTGAGAAATCAACCTTTGGGTAAAGTTGTTTTAGGATCACACTGTAGTTGAGTTTATAGTTGTATTAATTTAGAGATAAGAGGTACTGTAGCTTAGCTTAGTTTAGAGCTAGGTTTAGAATTAAGGTTGAATATTTTACTTACACTTCATGTGATCACGGAAGAAAGAAAGAGATAATTCAATCATATATTATCAAAGAAAAGTTTAAAACTATTCAACAATTCTCACGTTTTTGCCCGAATAATTTCAGAGTAACCATACTCCGTTATCAGCGGTGTAATAATATATTAATTTCCCAATCTATACTCTCATATGAAAGACATGACCTTAATCTTCCATACAGGATTTCAAATAAAACCAGCTAACCCCATTTGAAATCTGATAAGAGTAACAAAAAACAAAAAACTTTTTTCTCAATCATGTCATGCTGTCAACATGTATAATGCTGCACCACATAGTATAGAATCTTATATAATCTGTGGCTGCACAAACATTTCACACCATTGCCATATTTTATCAGAGTCTGTGAACTAAGCTTTTACTGGCAATACTGTATGAAGTTCGAAGCAGATAATCCTCGGAAGTAGGTAATTGATAGTGGGCTGTTCCTGTTGAAATTCATACAACCACTTAGCACTGCTTTCGGGCTGTGTCGCTATTAGTATACTATCACTCGCTCGATTGAACGTCTCGCGCTACGCGCTCACTAAGTCCGTGAGGGCCACAGACTGTGGCAGGCGGCGGATGACACGATCGAGCCGGCAACTCGTGAAACCGCCCGGCCGTATGGCATTTTCCATATACTCGGTTAGTTTTGTGGGGTTCATTATCGAACCCCAACAGTTTTAGCTTGTATTTATATTATTTATCAACATAGGCCTATTTGTTTGTGATATTTCAAGCGTTTTAAAATTTCGAAATAATCCCATTCAAATACACGGTTGACGATGAAAATTTACTGAATTTAGGGACTGCACGTCATACACCACCTGGACTGTGGCTAACAACCACTACGAATTACTCTCGCACACAGGGGGCGTATATTTGAAATGACATCACCCATTCAGGTAACCTGATTTGAAATTCACACTCCCTGTGCATATGGAAGATTAAGGGCGTGTCTTCCACAGGGGGTGTATGGGATTCCAACTAGAATAGCATCTGGTATGAGCACTGTGGTATGAGCCTCCGCCACATGTGTTGATAGATTGTATCCGTGGGCTCCAAGTAATTAGGTCAACATGAACTAAAAGCTGTAATGTGCATCTTCCTTTGGTCCGGTTTTTACTCCACAATAATTGTCCTCATTTGACCCATTTCAGCATTAAACTTGCACATTTTCGCATTTGTTCTAAATAGTACAGTCAATTTAGTAGCGGTTTTAGCGGTCCGCGTATGCCTCATAAGTTTACAAGACCAAAATGCAACACGAATTTTCGGTCATAGACCTTTGTCAAGTGTGAAGACCTTTTGCGTGTCGGAAAAGAAAGGAAGATAGGAGCACAGAAACGCGCGAAAGTCGGGGCGAAAGTCTTCACACTTGACAAAGGTCTATGACCTAAAATTCGTGTTTTATTTTTGCTATGCAAATAAATTAATATTATGTGGTTTCACACCAACTATTTCTCGTGGACTTTATTATTGATCATTTTTCAAACCTACGCAGCCACTACTTTTTTAAAAATAAGTTTACAAGATGTCTACGTGAGGTAAATAATGTTTCATCAAAATGATTTTAATTTCAGAAACTTATTAAGGTAGATCCCCACTCCGACGACCACTGAGACAAAAGTAACTACACTGTCTTGCTAAAGTGCAGTGACTTTTCGCGCCTAAAATAGTCACTGTAACCAGTTTTACAAGCTCCCTAAGAGGACTTCCAAAATTCTAGATTGCAGGTGCTGATTTAGCGTTGTTGTTAATGTGTTATATTGTTCCGTGTGATCCAGAAACTGGACTACGACGCTTATGATTGGTCGTCCAGATCTAGTGATGATTTCAATACCATTAAGTGCCATTACCACTAGCGTATACAACTATCTGTGGAATTTGCGGCGTTTTATTGTGAGGCGAAAGTTGAACTCCGTTGATAGATTTAACTGTTCCTTGGTAAAATCCAAAGTTAAAGGGCAAAATCAAAAGTACACAGTTATTTTTTTTTTTTACTCGGGGTTTCGTCGTTAGAAAACCGGTAGATCCGAAATTCAGAATATTGTTCAATAACTGAAATATGATAAACATCTGTATAATTTCGAGTTCAACTGAATACGCGCATCATGATTAACATATCTTTTATTTTTAAAATATCGACTATGGCACAGTCTACGTCAACTCAAATACAAGCGATGCTAAAAAAGTATTTATTAATAAAATCCAGCTAGGTGTACATATTGTTAAGTGCAACTGTAATTTTGAAAATATCAATGCAGTGGTAAGATATATAATAAATGAGATGCCCATGTTTTACCGAAATCTAATCAAGGTATGGTTGTCAAAAAAAAGTACTCAAGACAAAGACCAAGTGCAAAACTGAGAAGATGAAGTTATTTAGAACAATATTTGTATAATTAGCAGGGGTAAGACATTTTATTACAAAGAGTGGGCTAAAAAAGGTATAATATGTATTTCAGACTTGTATGATCAAAATGGTGTCTTTCATTCACTAGATGAAATTAAAAAGTAGGTTCCTACAGCCAATTAGTGTTTGTATACAATATTTAGCTCTAAAAGAAGCAATTTTAACGACAGGCAAAATTAAACATAAGAATGTTACAAACAAAGATATATATTTTTATGATGGTAAATTTGATGGACAGGATTTCAAGATATGACCTTGTGAAAAATTATAAGTTCTTTTTGAGCTCAGTTTATATTCAACTGCACTTCCTTTTTGGTTGAAAAAATAGAATACAAAGATATGAAGCGAAGTGGAGAAAATAATTTTGCAACATTACAATGTTAACATTAAAATCACACGAGCAGATGTTATATTTGGTTATTACCATGCAGGAAAATGTAATAATATTATCAATAAAATAATAAGTGTTAGTAAACTGTCAATTAGTAAATATCGTTACGGGAAATATCCCGATATGATCAGTTTATAACATTCTGAATTAAGAATCAGAAAGCTTATGTAGTATATGTAGTAAATAGTAAAGTCAGAAATAGAAAAGGATGACCAAATGAGTTATGTAAACATATAATGTGATGAAATCAACGAAGAAAAAAAATAAAAGATAAAAAAAATAACTGAGATGTGATAAACATCTGTATAATTTGAGTTCAACTGAATACGTGCATCATGATTAACATATCTTTTATTTATAAAATATCGACTATGGCGCAGTCTATATCGACACAAATACAAGCGATGCTAAAAAGTGTTGGAATATTGTTACTCCATTCACAACTAATCACATGTTATAACAGTTCAGACCAGTAACATTTAATATTATACAATGTATAAGGTAGGAATACCCCCGGAAATATCATATAAATATGATCCGTAAAGGTCATGGCATTGATTATTTTTTTTTACAAATCTTGTATAATATTTTGAGCCCTATTATGTCCATGTAAGATCAAATTACAGTGATCACACACACATAATCTACATGTAATCACGGTTTTCACGTTTATATACCAGTCTTAGTTCAGTTTTGATGCCTACACTCTCATGGGTATCTACAATCAAATTCTAGCTATATTCTTGTTTTAGCTCAGAGAGGAATACTATAAGGCAACGTTAAAACAATTAATAACGTTTCGTAAGATGACTATTGCATAAGGGCAACATTGGTGCGATAAATGATTAGATGTACCTGTAATCAAGACAAAACCACTTGGGAAATCAAGCGAGCTATCGAAGGATTTTGGTTTTCAATTCAAAAAGTAGGTACAGGAAGTCTAGTAGGCTATTCCAGTTTGAATCCGTACAACCCCTATGAAAGACATGACCTTAATCTTCCACATAGGGAGTGTGGATTTCAAATGGGGCGACCTAAATAGTTGACTTCATTTGAAATCTACACCCCCAGGTGGGAGAATAAGATCATGTCTTCCATAGGGGGTGTATGGAATTCAACTGAAATAGACCATTGGTGCAATTAAATAACAACGTCTGTGTTCTTGTAATTTGAAGTATGCAAACAATATCCTCTTACGTTTTAACTTACAAAAGTCGATTTTAATTTTGTACACAAAAGTCGATTTTAATTTCGCGGTTTACGGTTCTTTCTGTCTGAAATTTGAGTGAGTGCTGTCACTTCAACGTCATCCAAAGGGTGTTCAGTAGTAGTGAAATGTTCCGGGACTGGTCGGGATGTGTCAGGCAGAAGGATATCAAGTCTGTGCTCTGTAAATCTGTCTTGTCCGCTTGTAACAAGTTGAGTCTTGATAACGGCCACCCCGATAAATGATTTTTTAACCATTCAAGGAATGACCAATGAAATAAGTGTATTGGAATCCAGCATGAAAGATTTAACCATCAAATCTGATCATCTGATGGTCCATTGGTTAAAGTAATCAATGAACACAAGATTTGTCAATGAAGTTACAGTTGTAATTTAATTAGATTGAAAAACTTGTTAAATGTACGCATGTTAATGCATATAAAAACCAATTGAGAAAAGTGCAACTTTTATTTATGTATAAAATTTCAAAAATGGCAAATGATTTCTCACTGAACGAAAAAAACATGTTTGAAATGTCTAGAAATTAATTCAGGGACATCTTAACTTCAGTCATTTTGATAAAAAAACCAAACCAAAACAAAATATATATAAACATTCATTTTTGATTAATTTGCTTTAAGTGAAAGAGCCCTGAAACCAAAAGTGATGCACAAAAAGCCTATGTAGAAAAGTGTAACTTTTTTGCGGCCGAAAATTTTACAAGTGGCTGTATTTCTCAGTAAAGATGATAAAAGATAACAACAAAACACCGTTCACTTGATCAAGCCGTTTTTTGGATTATACAAAAATGTTTTAGGGAGGAATTACTTTTTGGAACCGTTTATGTCCGTTTAAGATGACGTTCAAGTGATCACATAAAATCCAAATGTAACCACGGTATTCATGTTGATATACCAGTTTTAATTCAGTTTTGATACATCAACTCTCATGTGGTATCTATAATAAGAGAAAATTCAGAGGCTCAGAGGTGAATTCTATAAGGCCAAGTTAAAACAATTAATTTGGTTTTTGAAGCTGAGTATTACACCAGGGCAAAATGTGTATGATAATCAAGTAATCATATCTACCTGTAATCAAGACAAAATCACGTGGGAAATCAAGCAAGACATCGTGAGATTTATGTTTTACGTGAAATACGACAGGTAATCTATTGGGCTATTCCTTTTGAAATCCATACACCCTTTATGGAAGACCTGACTTTAATCTTCCACACAGGGAGTGTGATTTCCAAATGGGCTTACCTAAACGGTTGACTCCATTTGAAATCTACAACTCCTGTGTTGGAGAATCAGATCATGTCTTCCATATGGGGTGTATGGATTTCAGCTGTTAACGTCAATGTAGTTGAAAGATTAAGAAATGACATCTTATACTTTTAAGTTTTTTGTAAGTAATGGCTTCTTACTAAATGTACCTGGCCTTTAATACGTGCCTCAGAATACTAGTATAATTGAATGATATGCACTATTCATTAAATTTAGTGGATCAGATACCGTCAATTCTGGTTTACATTATTTCTTTTTGATGAAACGGCACTCATCTGATTATAACGTTATTAATTCTGTTTTTGTAAAATGCTAATAAATAAATCTGATTCTTTAATTTTGTTGAGTATAATTTGGCTCATCTCAAGTTCGGTAGTGACGTACGTGCGTATTTCGCTCACCGCAGTAGCGAATCGCGCGTTTTGATGGCACGCTTGCATTGACGTCAGTACCGAACTTGCGGTCAACCAAATTACTCTCTTAAATTGACCGATTGAAATAGGAATCAATCTAAATAGATTGAAAAATAGATTGAAATGGTTTTTGTTTTCACTCTAACTCTCTTTGTAGACTGATTTCACTATCTGATATAGTGTACTGCCAATGTGTTGCATATGTTTGGAATGAGATTTCAAACTGTTTTAGAGTGAACATTTTCAATCTTTTTTGCAACTGGAAAGGACTTGTCCCTAATCTAGGACGACAAAAGATTGAAAAACAATGAAAATCAATACTTTCTACTGAAAATTCAATTGAAAAAGATTTGCCTCTAACTTTAATCACTAAATGATTACAAAATATTGAGAATCCCTCCTTTTGATTGAAAAAAATCACTCGACTGAATACAGTCGAAACCGACTTGTCCCTAATTCTACCTATGGATGTGAAGCATGGACTATGTCTCCCAGACTATGTAAAGAACTTGATGGTTGCTACACAAGAATGCTTAGAACAGTATACAACATCAATTGGAAGCAGCACATCACGAACAAAGAACTGTATGGTGACCTACCGAAACTTTCACAGAAGATCAGAGAGAGAAGGACACGTTTCGCTGGGCACGCGTACAGAAGCAAACATGAACCTGTAGCTAAGCTGATCCACTGGACACCAAAACATGGAAGCAGAAAACCTGGTAGATCCCCTCTAACATACGTGGATGTATTGAAACAGGACACTGGACTGGATGTTATGGATTTGGGAACGGCCATGCAGGACAGAAGGGTTTGGCGTGCTGTTGTAGTTCGAAGACACCACTCATCTTAAGCAACTAAGTAAGTAAGCAAGATTGAAATTTTTGATTGAATATTCAATCGAGAAATTTAAGAGAGTATAGCGTAGCTGGATCTGGAGCCGAGATCGCATGTTTAAGGTAAACATGCAGCATGCACAATAACCAAGACAAGACTTGCTTTCAGTATTGAGCACATTAATTTTGTTGAGTAGTGTAGTTGCATCTGTAGTCGAGATCGCATGTTACTAAGTGAACATGTAGCATGCGCAATAACCAAGACGAGACTTGCTTGCAGTATTGAGTACATTAAATTTGTTGAGTACTTGACGGGATAATTCTCTTCGCAAACAACCTAAAAGATGAAGATGACCGGTTTCTTATAATTATGTTTTTATCAATTAGGATTCTTAACATAATCCGGAAGAATGATAGTGGCATTTCAGCTTGCCATGTGTTATGTTTATGGTAAATCTTGTGCAAAAAATTACTATTTTCGATTGTTTGGTCATACGGTTGTAAATTTAATGAACTATGACTTTGCTAAAGAGCGCTTACACATTTATATGGACGAGGCATAATGTTGTTATTACCGGATCTGCCGGATACTTCCTTTAAAGAGTTAAAGACTGAGTTTGCCAACAAAATCTCGTGAGTAAACCAAGGACACACTCAAATACCAGTAACCATTTGATTAGAAGTATCGAATGTTACACCGTATCGAATGCTTTCAATTTAAAGAGCTCCTCAATGAGGATAATGTAAGACTGAGTACTTCGTTGTCTAGCCATTTTTAAATACGTGTTCTGTTTCAAAAATGATAAAGATGATTCTGAAACTTCAAACCACTTTTGACAATTTCTTCACATTATCATTCTAAGAAAAGTAAAGAAGTTGTACAGAAAAAAGATTATGTACATCTTAGCCCGGTTGTAATCTGTCGCGAAATTGCAGCTGGAGTTCTGTAATGTTTTTGTGTTAAGTGCAATAAGTGTTTAAAGATATAGTTTTTTCCCCTAAAATGGCACACACGCCACCAGTCGTCTACACTGCGCATGTACTGTTGTATGTTTCGTAGTGACGACTGAACAACATGCAGTTCATATCGTGTCGGGCTTATGAAAATAATTATCTCTCGCGTCTTTGATTTGTGCGGCAATGTGCGCCATAGCGCGACTGACAAGCGGTGTCCATGCACCGCGCCGCTGTACCTGGAATCCGTCGAGGTGTACTTGTATCGTAGGTTTATAACATTTGAACCGGCATTCAAACTTTATGAGTACGTATCAGGTTTAAGAGATTAGTTCTTCCCATTTTCAAAAAGTTGGTACATTGCAAGTGTATGACAAATGTAGGCTTTGTCATAGTAGGTTTGTAATAAATTACCAAATCCAAGGCTCAAAGAAGTGTTAAACCTGCAAAAACAACGGGGATCAATGCGAATACAAAAGTACACAGGAACAAGTGTTGAAAATCACTGTGCTCATATATATAAAACAGACACGATGAAGTAAACAACAAATATAGACACAGAAACACGCAAAGTTCTATTTCCAAAAATTACCAATTCAAGAGCCCACGTACATGACTTAAGTGTCAGGAAAGCAGTACAAAAGTATATTGGAACAAGTGATGAAAATCACTGTGCACATAAGCAGACAAAATAAACCAAATAGGCAGAAAATAGAAATCGAAAATAAACAGAAAACCCAACGTTTCGAGCAGATAAACCGCTTTTCTTCAGGGACAGACAACAAAGTATATCAAACAGGGAAAACTACATGTTGTAGTTTAAAAAGCAAGTTCAAAGAGAGCTCCGTAGCAAACAAGACAACAAACTAAGAGCAAAGTAAACTATGTCTTATCTCAATAAAAGCAAGTTCACTACGACGATGATGATGATGATTTGCTGCACCTGTTGTTGTTGTTGTCGTCGATGATGAAAATGGTGGATAATAATGACGACGATGAAAAAAGCAAACAGACGAAATGTCATTATGACAAATGAGGGAAGGCTACATCTTACATCACATAGGAAGCATTTCATTGATACAGGACTTACATAACATTGATACATAAATTTTAAGCTTACGCCTGAACCAATTGAGAACTGATAAAAAATGGTCACAGCCGCACTTAATATACCTGTATTAATTTCATATCGAAGTTCCCCGGGTATACATCACTAATGTTTATAAACCAGGGAAACCCTTTAAAAGATAAAATGACATTATAGTCTGATGATACTTTGATTGCATTGTAAAGCCAAAACATTGAAATGCTAAAACAAAGAAATGGGGTTAAACACCTGCTTGCTTTAGTGTTTTTGTTTAAAGACGATTTATTCGCCATGTTAGTGAGGTAACTTGAAGCCGCTGATTCAAAGTAAAACAAAATAAGTAGGGTAGAAGGAGGGAATGTAGATAGGAAATGGTGATCACTTACGGGAAAAATCAATAAACAGGTGATATAGAGACTATACTATATACCAAAAAACGTTTCATAACGTAAAAAGGCGCCAAAGTTTAAAACATCTTTCCTGTATGACCTTTCATCCTTTTAAAACTTATTCAGTGATCCCAGCAAAAGTGTTACAAACAAGTATATAAACGGCCTAAAAGTGAAGTTTAACTGGCCTCATTTTCTAACTAGTAAAGCAGCGGGATTTGTCATAGGTTTGCGTTGCTAATAGAAAAAAACACACGTGAATTTAGTGTCAAGTTTGTTGAATAGTTTTCTACACAGATGCAAGCAAACAAACCACAGCGCCAGACATTGCCGGATTAAATGGGTGAAATAGTCCTTGTTATGTGGACAGGCTTAGATAAAGGCACACAGACAATAGCCTTCACCATGTGGTTGGCGGGCTTCAATAGCTATTCAAGACACAAAGTATGTTAGGGATCAACTGTGCATATGAGATATGTGTTAAGTGGTATCAGAGTTCACTCCGTGCACGGTAACGATTCGCAAAATGGGCTATTCCATTTGAAAGACACACACACACACCCTATGGAAGACATGACCTAAATCTCCCACACAGGGGGTGTAGATTTCAAATGGAGTTACCCATTCTGATTGCCCAGATTGAAAGTCACAGTCTCTGTGTGGCAGATTAAGGTCATGTCTCCCATGGGATGTATGGATTTCAACTGGGAATATCCCAGTGCATTCTTTACAGGTTATTGATTCTTGTTTATTATCAAAACTATGGGATAATCAGCTTTCCCGTGAACACAGTGGTGACTGACGTGAGAAATGCGTTATCCTTGTGTGACTTAACCCTAACAGGACCAAGTACTATAAAATACTACTTGATATATGCGCTGTTCGTATGCGTGCATCCCACGTGGTGTGATGACGCAATCGCCCTAAGTGATATATAGGCACGGTTTCGCTGGCCAGCGAAGCCCGCACAGCGATATTTCACCTATTGACCACGTACCAAATTATTATTTCTCTACTGGACTCGAACCCAAGACTGCATTGTACCTTTTGTCAAGGATGTACTAAGCACGGCCAAAGCATGTTCAAGAGACAATACCAGGCATTTATCATGAGGGCTACCATGCTGGTTTCATGAATACTCGGATAACTCTTTTGTTCATATTGCTAACAGAGAATTCTTGTGATGAGTTTATAAAAATTCGTTTAACTGATACCATGGGGTATAGTTATATTCAATGCTATTATTCTGTACTTAACTGCAAACTGAAACTCGCTTTTATAAACCTCTACCTGTTTAAGTATGTCTGTGTGCTGTAATACATCCGATCGCATGCCGAGGCGTTGAATATGTAGTAAAAGGCAGGTCCGATAAAATCCGAAGATATGACCAAATTGATGGTTGAAGGCGGAAAAATCCGCCAAAAGGCGGAAGATGCCATATGCATGTATCTGTGCATTGTACTTGCATAGACCCTAGAAAACTTCCAAAATTTTCAACAAAACTCGAAACATATATGTAAAACTGGAATACAAAATGTCATCATCATATTGGCCTTTGATGTAAATTTTATCAAAATAGCCCTTCGGAAATGGCTTGAATCTATTCAAATATCAACCCATTTATTTTCTACAATACAGTATGTATTCTTGGGAATATGAGAGTTGTGAAATGATCTTTTACATGCCGGGTTTTGTTTTGAAATTTTTTGTATGGATAGTTTTTCATAGTTTTTTCGGAAACGCCTCAAAATATCGCCATCGAACATCCCCGTATATCAAGAGATAGCGCTATTTTTTGGGTAGGGAAATATCGCTGTGACCCGTGGTAAGGTGTCGCCGACCCAGTGCTTGGCATGCAATGGGTCTCGGGTTCGAATCCCACACAGAGCAAACAACTTCTTTCTTTGTTTTTTCTCTTTATTCCTCCCTTCTTTCCCTTCCCGTCGCCAAAAAGCCCTTAGGCGGTTAGGGATATGTCCCGGCAGTGCGGGGACCAAATGAGCTGTTACATCCCAGGCTAAGACCCCGCTATTGCCTGGATCTCGGGGGGCGGGGGGCGGTGATAACAATTGACAGGCACATAATACCAATACTTTGATACCTCATGCTTCATCCTAATCTATCTGACAACATATATTGTGCACTGATAAGTTGATAACCCGTAGACTTTCTCATAATATTTACTCATAAGAAGAGGATTGAAATAATATCTTCGATGTCCTACTATACCTGGGTAGAACTGCGTTGACATGATGTTGAATTTATCCCAAGTGAGTCACCGGATACGTGACCAAAGGTTTACAATGACTTCCTTTTTCCCAGAAGTTCATTTCCAGTGGCCATCTTCGTCATGCAATTTTACTAAATAAAGCACTCTTTCCAATCCCATATTTCCTGATTAGATGGTACTTCAAAGTCAAACAAATATTCTCAATTGTTTTGGTTCAGCTATAATAAGAGCAATGAGCTATTCCAGTTGAAATCCATACACCCCCTATGGAATACAAGACATTAATCTCACACACACGGGGGCAGTAGATTTCAAATGGCGTCATTCATTTAGGTAACCACATTCGTGTCATAAATCTGTGTGGGAGATTAAGGCTATGTCTTCCATACCTGGCTTCAGGGTGTATGAATTTCAACTGAAATAACCCTATCAACCTTTGTCAAATTAAGGGTGCAAGCGATAGCAAAACATGTTCTCTTATCAAAGTACTTCACTGTATTATGTACTTGAAATGTAAATGCATACTGATAAATAGAATGCCAATTCATAGCTCAGAGCTAAGATTTCTAAAAGTTCCTATTCCGTTAATATCTCGTTATTTGTGTTCTTTTATGGCCAGATCCACTATATTGACGACACTAGAATGCTCTATAGTACCGTAAAAGGATTAACTTATTGCAGGTCACTTGTTACAAGTTAAATTTTTAGTAGACTTATATTCAAAAATATCGTGACATCTCTCTAGTCCGAAGGGTCGCTAGTCCGAAGGTTCTCTAGTCCAAAGGGTTCTTAGTCCGAAAACCAAATTAAGTTAGCTAATCCGAAGGTTCTCTAGTCCGAATATAGAATAAGGGTTAGGGTTTACCGAATATAGAATAAGGGTTAGGGTTTAGGGTTAGGGTTAGGGTTAGGATTTAGGATTAGGGTTTAGGGTTATGGTTTAGAGTTATGGTTAGGGTTAGCGAGCCTAGCGGACTAGAGAACCTTATTTATTAGTCGGACTAGCTTACCCTCGGACTAGAGAACCCGATATTCGGACTAGCGAACCTTTTTCAGAATTCGGACTAGCGAATGGCAAATTACGTGTTCGGACTAGCGAACCTTCGGACTAAGGAGCCTTCGGACTAGGGAACCTTCGGACTAGAGAGTTGTCGCCAAAAATTTCCTAAAGTTAGCGCTGCATGACAAAGTTACTCTTTTGTGGTACTCTCTACTCATATTGTACATCCTAAAATAACAAACAAGATCTATTTCAAGAAAAGCATTTTATCTTGTAAAAACATTTTGAATTTTGAAGTAGATTTTCCAATATTATGGTCATTGATTTGCAAAAGCCCATTTTCCCTTGCAAAGAAAAACACTATAACACTTAGAAATGAAGAATGTTGTAACATAGGTCTACTGTTTTAAATCCATATCGTTGAACAAAAACAATTCCCTACGTTCTACTACCTCAAGGGCACATTATTAAGTACGTGTCTTTGATCCACAAAATCAGGTTAATGGTCCCCCTAAGCGACTAAATCGCAAGTGAGCATGATGCATTACATGTCAATGTTAATGACCTTGACAATTTCAAAAATTGGTTACTGTCTGTTCAATTAGCTTAGATTCTTGCATTTTTTATTCTTGCATTTTTAAGATATTTGAAAAAATAAAACATTGTGGTCAAAGTCATCAAAGAAAAGTGTTAGCACAGCCTTAGACCCAACGTGATTTATACTTTCCAAATTCCAGAGTTCAATTTGAAACCCCATTTCTTTTCAATGTTGGTCTTTTCCCGCGATATTTTTATAAAAAACCGTAGAACGTCGGGTACCATAAACTTTTTTGAAGCAATCCATTTAATGCAATGGGGACGAATGTCATAATAATTAGATGCGCTGAGATCGTATGTATTCGACCATCCGCATCAGGAAGTATTGTCCAGCTAAGTGGCTATAATTATTTGCCAGTAGGCCTATAAAAATAATGTGTGTTGAAACCCCACTGTTGAAACATTACGTGATTATAAAAATGTCTATATTTATTTATTTATTTATTTATTTATTTATTTATTTATTTATTTATTTATTTATTTATTTATTTATTTATTTATTTATTTATTTATTTATTTATTTATTTATTTATTTATTTATTGTGTGAATGGGTCTGTGAAGGTGTAAGCCTAGGCCTATTATAAAACTACATTTTATTTTCAATTTGTTATTTCATTTTGTTTGTTGAATACAAACTATGCGAAGGACATTTGGAAACAAAAGAAAATATTGTTTAAAACAATGAGGTTACAGAAAACAATTCTTGTTAAGTCACTGTATCTGAAAATGTCAAGCGAATGCTGCTGATATTCTTGGGAAAGGAATGATGGTATTAAACAAAACTCAATTTACATTGTAAACCAGTTGAAATAAGAACGAAATCCATAATTCTAATGTCATTGTTTAAGGGAAAAATGCTCAGCATAGGCCTAATGGTATGCATAAAACGTAATCGCGCATATAATTTCGGGCAACAAAACCGCTGGACCATCATCACCTCGGGCATCACTTATATACCCTATCCAATAACTGGAACGGTATAATAATTGAAATGGCAGGACAGATTGGTGGGCAGATTGTTTTGCTAAATTGGATAGGGTCTATGCCCTAAGTTGAGAATAGACCGTCCCACTCGATTTGTGAAAAGGTCGCGAACCCTTTGGTGGACCCAAGTAACTGCCTAAAATGAGGCAAAATTGAAAAGAAATGGGGTTTTAAATTGAACTTTGGAATTTGAAAAGTTAAAATCACATTGGGTCTAAGGCTTTTTCTAACACTTTTCTTTGATGACTTTGACCATTTTTTAAATATTTTTTCAAATATCTTAAAAATACAAGAATCTAAGCTAATTGAACAGACAGTAAAGGTAAAGCCACGATTTCTCCGCGATACGGAAAAACGGAAAAATTCACGGAATTCGGGGTTTGCTCACGGAAATTTGAAAATGGCACAAAATAGTGAAAAATGTGAAAAATGTAGAACTTTTTTGTTGATTTGCAAAATAAAACAAAGAAAAGTGATGATTTAGCAGTATCGCATTATTTCCAGGCTTACCATGCAAGATTCTGGCCATAATACAGTAGAAGGTAAGACAAATACACTTTTACAACATGTTTGTGTTAACTTTTCAGTGCTTTATAGTGGACATTTGTAACACGGATTTTAAATTTTGTAACACGGAAAAATCGTGGCTTTAAGTATAGGGACCACAACTTATAAGTTCCCCCTAAATACTTTTTAAAATAAGCCGAAATATATTTGACTAGATGCAAAGGTGTAAATAGATATAAGTAGCCTTATTTGTTTTACTTATTTGTATGTTGCCTATTTTTGACGATTTTCGTCAAATATTTCTCTCTAGAAAGTTAAGCAAGTAAGTCAGAAAGAAAGAAAGAAAGAAAGAAAGATAGTAGAAAGTAAAGGAGGAGGAGGGGATAATGGAGTCTGAGAGGGGGTCTGGAGGAAGAGAGGAAGAGGACGAAGTGAACTGAAAGAAATTCAGTGAAAGAATTAGGAGAAAGAAAAACAATGATGGGAATAAGAGGGGGGAGGGGAGAGGGGACGATGATGACAGAGAATGAGAAAGACGGAGAAGAATAGAAAAAGTAAATAGAGGAAGGACATTACAGCACAATACAGCCATTCGAGAGGTCAAAGCATTTATGTCTTATGTAAAGCCATCTTAATTTAATTGTTTGTCTAAAAGTCCCCTTGGGCATTAGTAAAATCGTCCGATTTTTTTTCTTTTTCTACTGTTTTCCCCCAAATCCACCACAAATATCTTCAGACGTAAAAATAGCATTAGTTGTAAATCTCAGTACAATTTTCATCTTGACCTCAGTGAAACTATACGTGAGTATACCCCTAAGAATGTTTGTCAAAAATCCCCTCCCATATTTTGACAAAAATATTTTTAAGGTCTTTTTATTGGGGGGGGGGGATGTATATCTTCAATAAGAAAGATCCAAATTTTCAGCTACATTTATAAAGTTTACTTCGAGGACTGTTAAATATCAAATATATCGATTTTTAATAATTTGCCATAAAATTGATATTATATCGCGAATTAAAAAAGAAATCAAAATTATTCGATATCAGAAGGACATTCCTCGTATTCATAATGTAATTTGGTGTGTTTGAAGTGCTCTCACGACCCACAAAAAAATCTGCTGTCCGATCCCTTAAAGACACTAATTTTTGTCACATTTCAAAATCCCTCTTTTATTCAAATTGCTATAAGTTTTGGAAATAAAGTCGTATTGTGCCGAACAGAATTCTACATCTATCAACCACTTTTATTGTGTAGTTTAGTTTTACAGCCTTTAAGAAATGGCTTTTGTTTTAAGTGTATGGATACTTTTTATTGTGTAACATATCACAGATGCTGTGTTTTTACTTTCAAGGCGTGGGCTGGCAGGAGCCATATGCTTCCAATTTTCGATACTTATCTAAAAACTGCACAAATCTTTTAATATTAATACATTAATCTGATAGGGAACGAGTCAAGGAGGCGAATAGTCGCATTTACATTTTCCTGAGTTAAGGTAGATTATATTAAAACGGAAGCTTTGAGCGTTCACCCCTTCCCGAGAAAAATCATACACATTAATTGAGTGGAAAGGCCGTTATGTCATGCTCTCCCCTGCGACCCGCCTTGAGGAGGTCTAAGATTGATTGATTGATTAGAACGTTTTGACGCTTCTTCAGCATGTTCAGAGTGCCATTCTTTTTCAAATGGTATAAGACATAAATGTTAAAACATGATGAAATAAGTTTTTAACTTCAGTGATAATGTAGATTAGGAATAAATGTCGATGTTAATCTCTAAATGTGACTACCACAGCTGCATTTCAATTTGACATTAACGCGGCTGTGTACTCTAGCCATTGTTTCTTTCTCAAAATTGAGTTTTTATGATATGTTTGTACCTTGTTATGTTTTTTATAAATACAAGGAATGAAAATCCAGATTTGTAAACTCCAACTGCAATATTTTAAGGATTTTATTTCACTATTCCACTCGTGTTTGAAATTGAAAAGGAAAGAAAATCTTTGTTGTACCAGCAAGGTACACGCGCGCAACAACTCATCGCGTTGCGTATCGCGCAATTTGTTAACGCACAAATACGCGACGCATACGCAACGCTTATCTGCATGCGTGGCGCATCTTATGGAAACACCACGGAAGCACTGATTTCACAAAAACCTAGTGGTCAAATGGCTCCGTTTTAGCTGATAAAATGTGGGTTTTTTCAAGTTCTTTCCCCGATTTAAATGTCAAGTTATGAATGGATTTCGCTCAAACTTCCCAAGGGGCTGTGGATTTACCCGATGTTCACGTAATATAAGTTACAAAAACGAAAACTGTCGCATTCTCCTGTGAGATTCGATGAAAGTGCAAAATGTGACCACTTTAAACTTCAACGGCCATTATTTCAATGTTCATTTTCTCGGTAAAATGACGATTTAGGTACACGATAACTCAATAAATACAGCATCTATAGGTAAGCAAATATGATCATCGTAAAAAGCATGATCGACTCAAGAAACGGTTTTCTCATTTTTTCTATATTTTGGTCTATTTCCGATTTTGGGCATCATTTTGTGCAAATAGGCGTGTTTGAATTTTAAAAAGTTCATTTTGATGCCTTATATGGTCAATATCTCAAAAAATAAGGCCAATATCAAAAAAATAAAAATAAATGTTTTTGGAATGGAGCCTCAAGATTGAGCTAAAAACAAAATAAAATATTTTGGAAAGAGTGTTTTTGTTATGATGTACCTAACAAATATTGCCAAAAACTCACTTTTTGTGATTTTCTTCAAAATTGTTGTTTTTACCCCAAATCTTAAGATTTATTGATGTCTTGCCTTCATAAAAATTACTTTTACTACATGCATGTCTGAGAGTACACAGCCACCTTAAGCAGATCAAGACTTTATTATCCAGATAAGGAATGCTGAGTGTTCACTTTTGATACAGTACAAGATATATGTCATAGTCTGATTCCGTTGATTCGAATAGGGCGTAAAATAAAACTGATAACCAGGGTTTTCTTTAAGCATTTTGCTGAAGGGGTATTTTCAAATTTGTTGGACCCTTTCAATTGTGAATTTTTACTCTGAAGGGGTCCAAAACTTTGCCCAAGGTGTATTTTTTTTTATTTTGGAAAACCGTTTTTAAAGGGGGTAACCCTATTGGTTTTGGATATGGATTGTCTTTAAAATTACATAATAATATCAAATATCTCCCCTTTATGCTGCTTTGTGAAAAAGCATTTTCAGCGTAAATGTGAATAAATAGCCAAATTTGCAATCCAATACCTTGGTATACGTGAATTGCATTCTGGGCAGGCAAGCAACAACAACAATTCCCGTTCGTATGACGAATGCTGACGGCTGTACAATGCCCGGCCCGTATTGAACGGAAAATATTTTTTCGTACCGTTTCAGAAAAAAGGAAACAAAATATATTTCCCCTTGCAATATGTACATTTCAAATGAATATAAAAAAGTTTGGGTTAAAAATGGAGAGAAAAAAACCCTTCCGATACCGGGTTTTGAACCGGGTACCTCTCGGGTAAAAGAATGATGCGCTAACCAATTGAGCTATTTGGCCCACTGAGAGTGTCGAGGAATTTTTTAATTATATACGGCGCACCGTCTCCTCAGCACTTAGTGTAGTTCGCTTTTTTCACAGAATGTGTATGACGCGAAACCAAAGTAGCTGTTGAGGAGACTGATGATTCGCAATTAATTCCCTGCCCAGAAATCCGAAGTAATTTTTATTATTTACAAAAATGGTAGCCTGTAAAAACCGCTGTGTTTCATGATTTCTCCGGAAATACATCGACTTGGAGCGTCAAATTTCAGGATAGTAATGAGAAAAATAGTATCTATTATGTGATACCAAAACCTCATCAACAATGAAATAAATGGGGGGAGTGATGCTGTCGATCGGGTTACGGACCTTTAACAATATTGGGTGTTTCTATATTCAAATCTTGTAATATTTGAACGCGTACGTTTTCAAGATTTTGTACGCGTTGGACTTTGAATTCCGGGATTTGAAGGGGTCTGCAAAGTGCGTGATTCGCAATTAATTCCCTGCCCAGAAATCCGAAGTAATTTTTATTATTTACAAAAATGGTAGCCTGTAAAAACCGCTGTGTTTCATGATTTCTCCGGAAATACATCGACTTGGAGCGTCAAATTTCAGGATAGTAATGAGAAAAATAGTATCTATTATGTGATACCAAAACCTCATCAACAATGAAATAAATGGGGGGAGTGATGCTGTCGATCAGGTTACGGACCTTTAACAATATTGGGTGTTTCTATATTCAAATCTTGTAATATTTGAACGCGTACGTTTTCAAGATTTTGTACGCGTTGTACTTTGAATTCCGGGATTTGAAGGGGTCTGCAAAGTGCGTGAACGCGTAAATACGCGTGATTTGTGCGTTAAAGTAAACCCTGCAGTGATAACTCGTATGACTAGACATCATGTAAAGCTTAAAGGTACCCAGAGAAATGTTTTGCCGTATTATACACAGAAAACATAAATTAGTATCTTGACACGCCCAACCAATTAACCTTAGTAAATCAACTAGTTAAGAGAGTATAACTATTTTTTCGATTATACTTCTACCATAATAACGAGTCCGTAATGAATCTGTACTAATTTATCTTCAAATAGAATAGTTGGGTAGTCTCTACTAAGCACCACCTCACGACAGAGGAACTTCAATTAAAGTTGTGCTCGAACTGTATTTAGTTAATCGTTTTAAACTAAGATTTCTTAGTTAAACGCTTTCGTTTGTCCGTAGACTGTAAAAACTCCGGTGTTGAATATGCAACACCGAGCTGGTGTTGAAGCTTAAATTCTTAAATGTGCACTGCATGGACTTTTTTGTAGATCTAAGTGATCTATTATTTGGGTGGAAACCAACAGAAGCAACAGAAACAATTTACGCCCATTGATTAAGATGTTAACAATGATTAAAGATAATAATTTCAACACCCGTACCAGTGTCACTTCTACACCATGCACCAAAGAGTGTGGACCTCTCAGAACACCGCCGCAGTATCAAATTAACACCAGGATACAGTGTCAAAATAACACCCTCGGTGTTACTTTTAACACCGACGTTTTGCAGTGTATTATATGATGGTCATGTCATGGCATTGGTTAGCATGTCATGACCGTGTGCAAGCCATGAATAGTACTGTTTTATTGGGGCGCATGTCAAGTCGATCTTTTACCATCAGAAAACGACTCTGAGCAGCCTCAGGCTACAACATTGAATTCAGAAGCGCAGTAAATCTAATAATATAATGTATTCACTTGGTCATTTGGGATCTGGACTTGTACACTGAAATTAATATTTATTTATGTATTTTTTCACACAACTCTTCTTTGTCCTCTAGCATCGGCTTTCAACAGGCACATGAACAATATGCAGAAATAAACATGCAGCTCATACTAATCTGATAATGTTCCATAATGTGTTGTTAGTACTGCACGTAGTACCATTGTAAAGCATGTTGGTACAACCAAGTGAACGATTTTTCTGAAGTTTGTACAACTGAAGAACCAAATACTAAATTAGTTTGCACAGCAAAACTAACATACGTTAGTAGAAATATACATGTATTTGACTCGTTTATCAATTAGTAAAACCTGCACAAAATTAATTGAGCAGTTAGTTCAACAAGCTATACTATTTTTTAAGTGTCAAAGCCAATTTTAATTATTTCACCAAATTTTTAAATAGAAGTGGACCTCATTTTTACTAACTTTAATTTTTTTTTTTTACTACTACTAGTCTGTGCAGTTAGCAACCTGGACAACCGATTCTTTAGAAATGCTTAGTCGCGCTGAAAGTCGATCGATACATGTTAAAATCAGCACCATTCAGAGATACACCTTTATGCTATGAAATTAACTTTCTCGGTCAAATATAAAGCAATTTTTTTTTTCTTCAGTAATGTCAGTTAAAAACTTGGTGCTTGGATATACATTTTTTACAAATCCTGGTGTTAAAATTAAGCATCAAATTGTGTCTTTTAGTGTGATATTTTTTATTTTTATAGGCCTTCAGTTCGCCCGCGAGCTTTTTACGGAATTCATTTTTAGCGTCTCAAACTAATATAGTTTGCTAAAGAAAGATATTTCCCACCTCTGTAAAGCACATCGTGTGGGTCTATATATTATAGTTTTGTTAGAATTTCCGTTTTTATTTTTACCCTTTTTCCCTTCATACTCCGAAAATGTCTAACTCAGTACTTTGATCTCGAGAGCAACCAGCAGAAATAGTCGATATTTCCTTTGTTGTTTATCCAGGTCAATTTTCCATTGAAAGCAAATTGCCCGACCAGCGATTTGTTAGCCCAAATCCCCAATTGAGTGTTCTGGTTAAACATGATCAGTAGGAGCGCTATAGGCCTGGGAATTTCTTTGCTATATTGAAGTTCTAGCAACACTGTAGCCATGCCGGTATTCCTATTAAACCCAGGGATATCGATCCACAATGCTAGTATTAGCCTTAGATTTCACTCGTTGATTTTGAAAAATGGTCAGCCGGCAGTAAAAATGGTGAAATGAAAACGCAAATTCTGACAAAACTATGATATATCGCTCACGGTGATGTGCGTTAGAAAGTTGGGAAAAATCCTTCATTAGCGAACTATCTTACTTTGAAAAGCTAAAAGGTTGATCCAAAAAAGGCTCGCGGGCAGAGTTTAAGCCTATCAAAATCGAAAATCTTACACTAAATGACTAAATTTCACGCCTAAGTTTAACACTAGAATTTGAAAAAAAAATACAATATCAAGCACTACAATTTTTCCTGACATTTACTGAAAAAATGAAAATGATTGCTTTTCATTTGGCCGAGAAAATTAATTTTACATCGAAAAGGTGTAACTAAAATTTAGCTCATTTCAACACCAAATTCGATCGTTTGTATTGCCTCATTAAATGACTGAGTGAGCCTTGCCAAACAAAAGAATCGGTTGTCCAGGATGCTAACTGTATGTTTTCTGTGAAAAGTTATAAAGGTCCTTTCATCCATTTAAAGTCAAAAAGAAAAACAAAATTACAGTATTAGTATAGTTTCGCCACAAAATTGGGACAATATATATACAGGGGACGGAAAATTATTCCTTTTCGTTGTAAATAACCGAAGGAAAATTACATTTTCACAGCATTTCTCTTTTGTATCCATATACGGTATGTCATTGACTTTGCATTTGGTTGAGGCAATACTTTTTTCTTATTTATTTAGTTAAATATTTATAAGTTACTAACTGCAAATTACTTGTTTGGAGTGAAATTGTACCAAATATTGATGCTATTAGACTCATCAATATCTCAGTACAAGTGCATTATTTTGTATAATTTCTTGAGCGACAAGTGATACGCATTTATTAACCTATTTCATACACGAGAAACCAATCCCGTGATGTTTGTTACTTTTATAACAAAATTGGCACTAATAATGTTGGAAAATGTGAGGAAACATAGTCCCCACTCACCCGCAATAGAAATGAATGCGTCCGAAAGCACTACGCGTAGTCGTGCCCATGCAATTCTATAGTACACTGCTGGTTTTTTTTAACGTTTTCTCTGATTAGTTCTCACTAGCTAAAAGGCTATGAATTTGTATCGTTGGAATGTTCATTTTCATGATAAAATCATTTTCTAACTTTACCAAAAGTAACGACAAGTTAACGAGACCGCATAAGATTTTTCTTAATCCAGAATATACAGGGTTTCCCAAAAAACAGAACCATCATGTTGTCCTCTTTTTCTCCTATTTTTGAAAAGTTATAAAATCTATTTTGGTATGTAAAGAAACCTATATTCGTTAGATTTAATAAAGCGAAAGAAATATTTCAATCGGCTCACAACTTTTGAAGATATGCTTTTTTAAAGAAATGTACCCGTTTTTCACGGGGGAGGTTTGGCTACGTACCCTGCATGAATATCAAACATTCGTCAATGATAACTCTATCTAATGACGAATTTTATTTAGGGAATGGGCTTTACCGGTGGGCCTATGGGCTATGGATTGAGTTAAGAGTCACTAAATGGGACTTCTCTTGCTATACTTGCAATTAAACTTATTTTTTCTTGGTTATTTATGCCTCTTTGTTTTCTTATGTTTCTTACCGTCTTACTTTGTTGTTTCTTGCTTTCTTTTTATTTACAACATGTCATTTTCTCTTTTCGGGATAAAAGGTAGCCTGCTTGGCATGTCCTTGGTTCTTCTGAAGTGAGTTTACTGTGCTACTGTGCCCTCTACCTGGTTGCCTCCTGAACGAATACAGGTTTCAGCCCTGGTCCTCATTGTATCAATTGCATTGCGTACTCTCCTTGTATGTGCGCCGTAATGGTATGCTTACGAATGCAGCAGTAAAACGGTTGCGAAGATGTTGGAGGCTAACCATGTGTTTCAATCTTTGATGTAGCCAAACCTCATCCGTGGACAGAGTGAAAAACGGGTACATTTCTTAAAGAGGGCATATCTTCAAAAAATTCTGAGCCAATTGGAATAATTGTTTTGGTTTATTAAAGCTAACGATTTAAGGTTTCTTTACACACCAAAATACATTTGATCAATTTTTCAGAAATAGGAGAAAACGAGGGCGCAATGAGGGTTCTGTTTTTATTGGGTCACCCTGTAACTATGTTTCGTAAATTAGGATAGTTCGTGTATCAATATTTACTAATTGATAGTTTACTTTACGAATTGTTTCATCTATCGACCACCTTATTGTCTAATGTGGTTTTAGTGTATGGATAGAGTCAAAGGGAATGAGTCAAGCAGACGAAAAGTCGCATTTATATTTTCATTTTCCTGAGGTATGGTCGATAATATACAATATTAAAACGAAAGCTTTGGGCGTTTAACTTCCCTCGAGAAAACACATGCACATGGGGCGGACATTATATTCCCCTTTTATCAAACCTTGGGATCTCCTTTACATGGAACTCATATCATTTCTCTTTTGTGTCATTTTGTCTCAATATTAACTGAGTGCAAAGGCGTCGGCTATGCCATGCTCCCATGCGAACCACCTTGAGGAAGGCTAAGATTGCTTGATTGATTATAACGTTTTAATGCTTCCTCAGAGTGTCATTCTTTTTCAAATAGTATGACGTAACTTCAGTGATAATGTAGATTAAGAATAAATGTCGATTTTAATGTCGACTTCCACAGCGACATCGTTTTACATTTCAGTTCGATATTATGCAGATGAAGACTTTATTATCCAGATATCATAAACCGTTTCCGTTAATTCCTATAGGGCGTAAAATGGAATTGATTAGGCGTATGACTAGACATCATTAAAGCATTATTTCGTCGGCCGTATCACACACTGACGTATTTGCAAGATATGCATTTCGAGAAAATTGAATAATGCAAATAAAGTAATGCAAATTACCATATTTTCAATATAATTCACTTATCACTATCAGAGCATAACTTATTCTGCAAAAATATCTATGTTAAATAAAATACGTCACTATGTGAAAAGGACTAATGACAATTTCGCCATTCAAATGAGAAATACGTCGTGCAAATACGTCATTATGTGTAACAGTTGCGCAAATACGTCGCTATGTGAAAAAGACAAAACAACAAGTTTACCGTGCAGTGACAAAGTCGCTCAAATACGTAGTGCAAATACGGCACTATGTGAAACGGCAAATTCTTCAAATTGCAGATACGACATACTGGGCTTACGCAGTAAATGTTATATGCAAATACGTCGTTATGTGATATAGACATTGCAAGATTGTGCAAATACGACATAATTAAATTAATTAATATCTTCCCAGCAAACACAAAAACGTTTTAATACCGTTTTAAATCAGTTATATTTTGGCTTTTGGTTAAGGTAAAAACGTTTTAATAACATTAAAATGTCGGGTTATATAAAGGTCATGATAATGTTTTAAAACGTTTTGTATGAAAACACACTACAACAATATTTTTAAATGTTTTCAAAAAATGTTATTGTAAACATCTTTTGCAAACATTTTTGCCAAATATTGTGTCAATACTTAAATAACATTATGTTAAAATATTTGAATCCAGCAAATACAGAAATGTTCTTAAAATGTTTTTTCAAAACCTTTTAATAACATTTAAATGTCGGGTTGTATAAAGGTCATGAAAACGTTTTTAAAACGTTATTGAAAATATTTTGGGCAAACATTTTTCGCACAATATTTTTTCATCCACAATATAACATTTTGTTTAGAATGTTTTTTATCAAGTTTTCAAGAATGTTTTTGGAATGTTATTAAAACGTTTTTTCCCCATTTATATAACCCGACATTTAAACGTTTTCTGTAAAACATTTTTGTTTGCTGAGCAGTAGATTATCAAAAATGTTTTTTAAGGTTATGAAAACGTTTTATACTCTTAATATACCCTTTATATAACCCGACATTTAAACGTTTTATGACAACCTTTTATAACCTTTTGCGAATTATGTCGAAAACGTTTTGTGTTTGCTGGGTTACTAATTAAGCCACTTTGAAGCATGGTTTTTAGTGAATATAGAGTAAAACATAATAAACTAATGTACCAATTTTCTCAAAAATATTAAAAATGTCGAATACGTCAGTATGTGATACGGCCGACGATTTATAACGTATTACCCAAAAAAATATTTTCCCGCCAGCTGTGTGACTCTGATATTAGGTTTGTAAACAAAGCCGTGGCATGATGCAGTCATGTCTATAGTTGAATTCACCACGACCTTTGCAGGACTTAAACCCCATTAAAAGCTATTAAACCAAGATAACACTCATTGAAAACAGCTCAACTGATTAAATCAGAGCTTCTCTGGTTAAATCCACACTACACATGTTTCTGTTTTACCTGTGCGGTATTGAAATGAGCTGGTAATTATAGTTTCAGTTGGGTAACCGATTATAAAGCAAATGCAAGGTAACAGTACTATATATGTGGGCCTTTATTCACGAAATGAGACAATAGTCTGCTTATTGTTAACCAGCATTCTTGAAAATGAAAAACATAATGGTTGTTGACTTAACACGGTTTGGAAATAATTTCTTCATATTTTTGGTGTTATCTGTCGTTTACATATCCTTCCTAAAACACAAAAGTGCGAATATTTCCGAAACACCTAAATTAGCTAAAAATTTAGGACATGTTACAAAACTATATTTTCTAGGATTTCAGAGAATACTTTAAATATTGGCCGGTTATTTTTCACCCAGTGACGTTAACTAGGCAATGTCCTATTACCTATAACATACACTAAAACACCAAAGTGCGAATATTTCCAAACACCTAAATTAGCTAACAATTTAGGACATGTTACAAAACAATATTTTCTAGAATTTCAGAGAATACTTTAAATATTGGCCGGTTATTTTTCACACAGTGACGTTAACTAGGCAATATCCTATACTTCTAACATACACTATTTGTAGAGGTCACGCGTCAATGGTGAGATCACTGTGTATTGTGTATAGGAAAACGGACAGTAACTGCAGTATGGCTGGCTCTTCCATCTGATCCTAACATAATCTCAACGGTATTATATATAGAAACGATTAAGGGAACCGGAATGAGCGTTTTGAGTGTTTCGACAGTATTTTTTGTGGGACATGAGAGCACATCAGACATATCGAATTGCATTCTGAATACGAAGAATGTCTTTCTGATATCAAGTAATTTTCATTTTATGAAATTTACGATATAATACAAATTTTATGACAAATTCATAAAATTTGATATTTTTCACATTTTTGAGATATAACAGTCCTCGAAGTAAATTTTATAAATTTAATGATATATTCTTAAAGTGTATGTAGCTGGGAGGAAAAGCCGACGATCAATTGAAAATTTTGACTTTTCATATTGAAGATATGGATTTTTCCCCCAAAAGACCTTTTTTATTTTGGTGTTTTGGGAAAAAAAATCCATATCTTCAATACGAAAGGTCAAAATTTTCAATTGATCGTCGGCTTTTCATCCCAACTACATACACTTCAAATATAAATAATCAGATTTATAAAGTTTACTTCGAGTACTGTTAAATATCAAAAATATCAATTTTAATGATTTGCCATAAAATGTGTATTACATTGCGAATTTCAAAAATTCGATATGTCTGATGTGCTCTAATGTCCCATAATAAATACTGTCCAAACGTTCATACCCCTTCCCTTAAGGGTCCTTTTATCTATTTAAGTTCAAAAAGAAAAAAACAAAATTATAGTATTATGTATCTAGTTTACCTATTTCATACACGAGAAAACAAACAAACAGTGACATTTGCTACTTTTATAACAAAATTGTCACTAATAATGTTGGAAAATCTGAGAAAATTTAAACGCACCCACCCGCAATAGAAATGAATGCGTCCGAAAGCACTACGCGTAGCCGTGCCCATGCAATTCTATAGTACACTGCTGGGATTTTTTTAACGTTTTCTCTGATTAGTTCTCACTAGCTAAAAGGCTATGAATTTGTATCGTTGGAATGTTCATACTTCGTTTTCAAGATAAAATTATTTTTTACAAAATTAATTACAAGTTATCGAGACCGCATAAGATTTTAAAAATCTTAATCCAGAACATAACTATGCTTCTTAAATTGGGATAGTTCGTTTATCAAATAATCAATATTTACTATTTGATAGTTTACTTCGACTAAAGCCATAATGTGTGATTTGCTCCACAGCGACGCCCTCAGTTTTGGTTGAATTTCTACTTTTTGCAAGATTGTAATGCCCAATGGTGTACTAAAATACCATGTGAAAGACTAAGCCTGAAGTGCTCTAATTAAAATTTAAAAAGTTTTAATATTAAAACCGGAGATCTGCTGTTTTATTCTGAGTTCACCGATCGAGTGGTTAATATACAAACACATCGCGTGCATGTATATTGAATCATTGAATCAGTAACGTATAAACTGTTTGCATATCGCTATTCGTCTTACGTCTTGTTTGTTTGTCCTAGCTGTGCAAAGCTATGCCAATATTCATGATAATAATATGATCGGCAAGCTAATACATGCGTTGAAGGATGAGAGAGATATGAGAGAGAAAAAGTGAGAATATCCCAACTTTAAATGTCAGCCTATTCATTTACTTTGTCTAGAACAAACGAACACGTATCATACGCTTGTCTCTATGGTCGCTTATGGCAGTACCAAGTGTATTTACAAGAGTATATTTTCTTGTCACCAGAAAGTGGCTATATTTCAATTTCTATATCAGGTATGCATATAGGACATGGTTCTCAGCACGAGTAATGAAGAGTATCACCATCAATAGTTTTAAGGCTTATTTTCAGCTGTCTAAATAATATATATTTGCCGTTCATGATGAAACTGTATCGCCTTATACCGGCAAGTTGATATCTATATTAAAATATAAATTACCTCAAAGAGAGTTGTAACACATCTGCCAATTCTCACATTCGCGTGATTATTTCAGAAATATGTATCATACGAGAAAGACAGTTTACAAACAAATATATGAAAGACAGTTTACAAACAAATACAACCCAACTTAAAAAAAAAAAAGCAAGGGAATGTGCCGGCATGGGAATCGAACCCACTGTCGCCTTATCCATTAGGCTACCAGCTCCCACTGTTCAACGGTGGATAACACTGGGTCTAATATAAGCAGTCGATGTATACAATACACACAAACAAATATTACGCAAGTACGCAAGTGAAGGAGATCATTTACTGATGCTTAATCGTTTCCCCAATATAATATAAGTAAAGTAGGTAATACATTTAAAATAGACTTGGTGATTTATTAAAGCATTATTTACAATATTGTTTCATGCAAGCCAGCCGAAGCCGACCTACACTCGTCAGAATTATGCTTATCACTGGAAACTGATTAAGATGCACGGAATGCTCACGCCGCGAAGTGGCGACGGTGAGCGCGAAGCGCGATCACCGAGCGTAAAGTGCGCGGAGCTAGTGCTAGATCATTAGACAGTTTAATTGGCATACATTTACAGTCAAAAATGGTTACATAACATTATAAGCAATTCAAGTTCATGAAGGCAGTCAATACTTGATATATTGATCAGTTGTAGTTTATCAAGAGATGCTTCTTCCTGTGTCTACAAGTGTTTATTAGCTCATTCCTTTTGTTCAGTGAAGAGAGATGAGGTTTAAATATGATGAAGTATTTTTCCTCTAAACAAAGTCTGCATAGTTTGTTGGTAGTTGAATAGGCCTTAGCCCGACTTATTAATTTCCATTCAGTTGAATAAGGTATTTTCTTATCCTTTAATTTCCAAATGTACTCGCTCAATGTTGTTGAATGCCTTTTGTCACTGTTATTAAAGTCGCTCTTATGGCAATTAAAGCGTGTTTTGAACGAGTTAGCGGTTAGTCCAATATATGTTTCATGATGTGAATTGTCAAGTCGAGTTACCGTCGCCTGGTAAATTATACTGGAAGCTAAACAATTGCCTTGGAGGGGACAGTCAAGTTTCACTTTACAGTTGCAAGTTTTTCCATCTGGTTCCTTGGGTTCTGCTTTGCGCAAAATTGATCTGTTGTGTGAAGTTATAATTTGTTTCACGTTGGTCATGCAACAATAACTCAGTTTGACAGTATTTCTGTTTAAGAGTTTGTGCAATTTGTGTCCAGGGGGAAAACATCTGTCCAGCAAGTTTAAGAATTTTCTTCCAAGGTTTGTTGATACGCTTTCGCTATATGGCGGGTTAAACCAAGTTATGTTTCTTGAGCGTTGTCGTTTATTGTTGTCTTTATTTGGTCTCCGGTGATCATTAAATGTGAGAGTCTCACTATATCCGCTATTCTGTAAAGCTGTTTGATATGGCGGAATGGCAGACTTGAAGGCCTGTTCACTTGCAGAAATTTTAGTGAGGCGTTTGTTTATACTGTCCGGAATATTCTTTATAATGGATGGCGGGTGATTGCTGTCTCTATGTACATAGAGGGGGTTATTGTTGGTAAAAGTAGGTAATAGGGATACGCATCCTGCACAAGATCAAATAAACACGAGAGGAAACGGAATATATTAAATAAGAAAGAATGAACAGCTTACCAACCCAAAGTGTTACAATTAAACATGACAACAAATAAATACAAATTGTGATGTGCCCTCAGTAATTTAATTTAATTATTTAACTTTGTTTACCAGCTGAAAGTATATCATGAGAAATGTAAGATAAGGGGAAAACCCTTGGAAGTAATCTTGCAAGAGTTTGTGTATTACAACATGTTTTAGGGGAAACCCCATTGGCTACAGTAAATAAACTCAATCAGAGTTATTCATATCATAGGGGATTTTCCATATTGCATATTGCTCAATGTTCAGTGCATTGCACCATCAGGGGAAACCCTGATAATAGATTGTGAAATGACATCATTGGGAATCACCCACAGGAAGTGTTGTAATATGACAGAATGGTCTATTAATATATTTAGGGTTTCCTGGTGTATAAAAAACTGGAAGATTGAGTTTGTTCTTTACAGAGTAACATGAGAGATTGTAAACTCTACATGTATGTGTTGGTCGTCATTGTGCTTCAAAAGGAGGTACATTTTAACCAGCTTACATAGCCAATAATGTGCTAATTTTAATACAGCAACGAAATAGATTTTTGAGTACACGAATGTGCTCCTCATCATCAAAGGATTAAAGTTATTCTGTCGACTTGCTGGAGTCTGGTTTATAAAACAACACATCTGTCAAATACAGTGGAGCAGTGCCGAAAGTTCCTGGAGAAAGAGTGATTGGTGAAAGAAGCACCATTTTGGAGAAAGCACCGCAAGGGGATAAGCGTTTGGAGAAAGCAGCGCAAGGAAATAAGTGTTTGGAGAAAGCAACATGTGAGGATTTTATACGCAAGGATATATAAATGCAAGTGTACAATGGACTTCGCTGATTTTCGCAGGACAAGTGAACAAGGATATATACATCAGCCGTCCAGAACAGCTATGATCACCAACAAGAAGACTGCTGGTTAAGTACTGATTAATTAAAACTGTGACTGTGTGATTATATTGTATATGCAATTGTTGTTATATGTACCAATCATATTTTAATCAAATAAACGCAAGTACACAAGTGAAGGAGCTCATTACTGAATGCTTAATCGTTTCCCCAATATGATATAAGTAAAGTAGATAATGGGGATGCGCATCATGCGCAAGAACAAATAAACAATACAAGAAAAGAAGATAAACAATACAAGAAATGAAATGTGACTTTAGTCAACAACAATATTTAATATGTTATTAAATTGACGATACTAGAGACTCAATTATAGCTGTGCTTTCGGGTGAAGTTATACAATTAGTTCTTTGTAAAATTAGTGCTTTCAAAAGTACTTTTCTGGTAGTGTTCGAAATTGAGGCGCTATTAGTGCAAATCCCGTTTCCACTTAAAAATATGACGATAAAATGAGATTTCCTACTAATTTATATGACATTTGAACAATATATTACCATAAGCCCCATAGTATGTCTCAAAGCTACCGTGCGTATTCATTTTGCGGTGCACATTTGTTTATGTGAAGTTGTGCCATTCCTTCCTGTTTTTACTCAAATGTTGGTAAAACTACATTTTTAAAGCTGCGTAATTAACACTTTTTCATTATGTACTAATATTTAAGAATGTAAGTTATGAAAGTTCCAAGCATCCTAACCTTTTTCCCTATTCAGGTTAATTTTGACTGATTTTGATGGAAAAACTCGCATTGAGCATTGGATTTTAAAATATTTAACGATTATGTATCGGGAGTCCGATAAAATAGCTATTGTTTTGGTTTCATACACTCCTAGATAGTGTGAACCAATCAGAGCAAGCGTTAGTAAATTACTAGCCGTGCATAAATATTGTATAATTGCACGGGCAACACTCCGCGTAATACGCGCAGTGCTTTCGGACGCGTTCATTTTTCTTGCGGTTTGATGCATTTATATTTGTTTGCATTTTCTAACATTTTTAGTGACAATTTTGTTATAAAAATTGCGAAAATCACGGGATTTTCTTAGTCGTGTATGAAATAGGAAATGCGTATCACTTGTTGCTCGAGAAATTGCACAAAATAATGCACTTGTACTGAGATGTTGATGCGTCTAATGCACCAAGAGGCATCAACATCTCAATACGCGTGTATTATTTTTTACAATTTCACTCTCAACAAGTGATACGCGTTTATTGATCTATAATATAAAACAAGAAGTTTGTTTGTGTATTGCAATTATTAAACCGTGGGCTTAGAGCCAGGACTGACTATAGTCCCGTCCACTCAGAAGTACTAAGTAAATAGACCTCGGAAACTGGAGGTATGAGGTTCAGTGCAATGCGTAAATTCTTCTTTTGGCGCGCGAACTGCTGCGCGATTTGTGCTTGCCGAGCGCACCACACTTTTTATGCGTCGCGTTTTTTTAACACGCAGTGCGTGTGACGCAAAGCATCGACCCCCGATGCCACATATTTGGTTTGTACTTCAAAGTGGACAAACTGTATGTCCATCTTGAGGGTAGCGTTATTGAGTCCACCATTGTTGGATATGGACTCTGTTCCAAAGGTTCCAGAGGTGTCTATAATAATAACAAATATATCAAGTTTTATACGCACAGTGTGTAAAAGTGAGCCCCAAAGCAACTAGTCTGCTGGACAAACTGCTCCTAAAAGTAGCCTGTCCAGTCTGAAAGCAACCCGTCCATTTTATGTGTAACTTTGATTTTGATGTATAGGTGCTATTTTAGTGTCTAGGTGTGGACAAAATTTCCAAGATGGGCAAAAGTGCAAAATCGCCCAGCTGACCCGCCACCAAACGATGCGCTCGAAGCGAGCCAAAAATTTAATGCCGAAATTGTCCGAAATAAGTGGCCTAAAAAGGCCAAACAGATGATAAACATCACAAATTTGGTCAATTTATGGCTGTCGGTACGCCACTACTAGTTATAGTGTTGTATTTTGTAGTGTAGTATTTATTTGTTTTTCATCCAGTGCCATATTTCTCAGCGAGTATTTGTATAGAAATAGAAATAGAAATAGAATAGTGGCAACAGTTCAAGGCTGGTAAGGACGGTTTCTATTTTAACACTGATACACAAAACAAGTTTGGACAGCCTGTTTTGGTTTAAGCCCTCAAAATGTAAATGTCGCGTTTCGTGATTTAACAATGTTTTTCTGAAGACGGGAAAGTCCCTAAGATACTACCTCAATATGATTCTTACGTGTTTTTGATCTCCAGTAGAGCAAGTAACCATGGCAACTAGAAGATTATAGATTATATTATAGATAACCGAGAATCAAAATCCATGATAATGTACGGATGAATAATACATGTTGAATTTATATAGCGCCTTTTTCAGATTTCGGAGGATTTAAAGCGCTGTAATTTCACTGTCTAAGTGAATCAGATCGCATTAATAACTCCATTTTTTTTATAAAGGAATATTCTGATTTTTTTTGTTGCAAACACTCAATATAAGGGAGTTGTCCAGGTCCCCTTTCGCACAATACAAGATATCTAGCTAAATAGACTTGTAAATCTGAATAAAGATAGTGAGCTAAAATGACTGAAAGGCGCAATAAAATGTTATTTTTCTAATATTTTGCTAAAAAGCAATGCTTATGTTCACAGGATTTTTATTTTGTGTGTTAATTGTGAAACTGTATGGACCTGGTTGCTCTCCACAGTTTGCATTGCAGAATCTACTTTGACCTCAATCTGTGATGCCGCGAACAGCTTCATACAGGGTGTATAAAAATGATTGGTACCCATCAGTTTTGTTGTCCAGTGAAACGCGCACTTTCTCTAAATTCAACATTATATCCTCTTTAAATGACAACAATATATAGTTTTATGACATTTTATTACATAAATCTACAAATAATGATGGATGTTATTGGCCTTGCTCAATTAATATTTATGGGTACCAGCCATTTTGATACACCCTGTACGACAGAAGAACATTCGCAGCAACTGCACTTTCAACATGGAATTGCTTGTCTGTTGACATGAGTTTTTTTACTGAGCAATTGAGCAATTTAAAACAAAATTTAAATTAGTGTCTCTAAGGACGTGATATAAAACGCACTAAGGTTTAAAAGATGATACAAGAAGAACTAGACTTAGCTGTGGTCTAAGACCACGAACACAGCCGTGTTGTGACCCCTTAATCACCTTTGACCCCAAAATATATGAAAACCCCATAGACATTGGTTAATGTCAATGCACGTGTCCACGTGGCATCACTTTGCTATGCTTTTTGTGGCAGAAGGGATATTTTGAAGGTATATCGTTTTATACCGGAAGTAACCGCTTACTGACCTTTGACCCCAAATGTGTGTACACCATATAGACACTGTGTTATAACAATGCATGTGTGCAAGTGGCGTCAATGTCCTACGTAATTAGTGGAAGAAGAAGCATTTTAAAGATTTTCGTTTTATACCGGAAGTGACCCCTTAATGACCTTTGACCCCAAATCTGTGTACACCCCATAGACACTGGGTAATAGCAATGCATGTGTGCAAGTGGCGTCACTGTCCTACATAATCTGTGGAAGAAGATGCATTTTAAAGGTATTTCGTTTTATACCGGAAGTGACCCCTTAATGAGATTTGACCCCAAATAAAAAAATATCACATATACATTGGGTAACTGCAGATCATGTGTGAACATACCGTTACTGTCCCATGTTTTACTTAGCTAATAAAAATTTTTGAAGGTTTTTCGTTTTATACCGGAAGTGACCCCTTAATGACCTTTGACCCCAAATCTGTGTACACCCCATAGACACTGGGTAATAACAATGCATGTGTGCAAGATGCGTCACTGTCATACATAATCTGTGGAAGAAGATGCATTTTAAAGGTATTTCTTTTTATACCGGAAGTGACCCCTTAATGAGCTTTGACCCCAAATAAAAAAATACCCCATATACATTGGGTGACTGCAGATCATATGTGAACATACCGTTACTGTGCTATGTTTTACTTAGCTAATAAAATTTTTTGAAGGTTTTTCGTTTTATACCGGAAATGACCCCGTAATGACCTTTGACCACAAATCTGTGTACACCATATAGACACTGGGTAATAACAATGCATGTGTGCAAGCGGGGTCACTGTCCAACGTAAGTTGTGGGAGAAGATGCATTTTTAGTTGAAATCACGTTTTTGACCCCTGTGACCCCTGCATGACATTTGACCCCACAAGTTTCATGTGACATGTAGGGGCACTGTCAATGATCATTGTGACTAAGTTAGGTAAAAATCGATGTAAGCATGTGAGTGCTAGAGCAAATGTAATGGTTGACAGAAGAAAGAAGAAGAAGAAGAAGAAAGAAAGAACTAGACTTAGCTGTGGTCTAAGACCACGAACACAGCCGTGTTGTTACCCCTTAATGACCTTTGACCCCAAAATATATGAAAACCCCAATAGACATTGGCTAATGTCAATGTATGTGTGTACGTGGCATCACTTTGCCATGTTATTTGTGGCAGAAGGGGCATTTTGAAGGTTTTGTCTCAAACCGGAAGTGACCCCTTAATGACCTTTGACCCCAAATCTGTGTACACCCCATAGACACTGGGTAATAACAATGCATGTGTGTAAGTGGCATCACTGTCTTACGTAATTTGTGGGAGAAGATGTATTTTAAAGGTATTTCGTTTTATACCGGAAATTACCTCTTAATGACCTTTGACCCCAAATACAAAAAATACCATATATACATTGGGTAGACATAATTCATGTGTGAACATACCATCACTCTCCTATGTTTTTATTAGCTAATAGAAATTTTTTCAGGTATTTCGTTTTATACCGGAAGTGACCCCTTAATGACCTTTGACACCAAATCTGTGTACACCCCATAGACACTGGGTAATAACAATGCATGTGTGTAAGTGGCATCACTGTCTTACGTAATTTGTGGGAGAAGATGTATTTTAAAGGTATTTCGTTTTATACCGGAAATTACCCCTTAATGACCTTTGACCCCAAATACAAAAAATACCATATATACATTGGGTAGACATAATTCATGTGTGAACATACCATCACTCTCCTATGTTTTTATTAGCTAATAGAAATTTTTTCAGGTATTTCGTTTTATACCGGAAGTGACCCCTTAATGACCTTTGACCCCAAATCTGTGTACAACCCATAGACACTGGGTAATAACAATGCATGTGTGCAAGTGGCGTCTCTGTCCTACATAATTTGTGGAAGAAGATGCATTTTAAAGGTATTTCTTTTTATACCGGAAGTGACCCCTTAATGAACTTTGACCCCAAATATAAAAAATACCACATATACATTGGGTGACTGCAGATCATATGTGAACATACCGTTACTGTCCCATGTTTTACTTAGCTAATAAAAATTTTTGAAGGTTTTTCGTTTTATACCGGAAGTAACCCCTTAATGACCTTTGACCCCAAATCTGTGTACACCACATAGACACTGGGTAATAACAATTCATGTGTGCAAGTGGCGTCGCTGTCATACGTAAGTCGTGGGAGAAGATGCATTTTTAGTTGAAATCACGTTTTTGACCCCTATGACCTCTGCGTGACCTTTGACCCCACAAGTTTCATGTGACTTGTAGGGGCACGGTCAATGATCATTGTGACCAAGTTAGGTCAAAATCGATGTAAGCGTGTGAGTGCTAGAGCAAATGTAATGGTTGACAGAAGAAGAAGAAGAAACTAGACTTAGCTGTGGTCTAAGACCACGAACACAGCCGTGTTGTGACCCCTTAATCACATTTAAACCCAAAATATATGAAAACCCCGTAGACATTGGCTAATGTCAATGCACGTGTCCATGTGGTATCACTTTGCTATGCTTTTTGTGGCAGAAGGGGTATTTTGAAGGTATATCGTTTTATACCGGAAGTGACCACTTAATGACCTTTGACCCCAAACGTGTGTACACCATATAGACACTGAGTTATAACAATGCATGTGTGCAAGTGGCGTCACTGTCCTATGTAATTTGTGGAAGAAGAAGCATTTTAAAGATATTTCGTTTTATACCGGAAGTGACCCCTTAATGACCTTTGACCCCAAATAAAATAATACCACATATAAACTGGATAACCACAATTCATGTGTGAACATACCGTTACTGTCCTACGTTTTTCTTAGCAAATAAAATTTTTTGAAGGTTTTTCGTTTTAAACCGGAGGTGACCCCTTAATGACATTTGACCCCATAGACACTGGGTAATAACAATGCATGTGTGCAAGTGGCGTCATTGTCCTACAGAATCTGTGGAAGAAGATGCATTTCAAATGTATTTCGTTTTATACCGAAAGTGACCCCTTAATGAGATTTGACCCCAAATAAAAAAATACCACATATACATTGGGTGACTGCAGATCATGTGTGAACATACCGTTACTGCCCTATGTTTTACTTAGCTAATAACAATTTTTTGAAGGTATTTTATTTTATACCGGAATTGACCCCTTAATGACCTTTCACCCCGAATCCGTGTACACCCCATAGACACTGGGTAATAACAATGCATGTGTGCAAGTGGCGTCTCTGTCCCACATAATTTGTGGAAGAAGATGCATTTTAAAGGTATTTCTTTTTATACCGGAAGTGACCCCTTAATGAGCTTTGACCCCAAATAAAAAAAATACCACATATACATTGGGTGACTGCTGATCATATGTGAACATACCGTTACTGTGCTATGTTTTACTTAGCTAATAAAATAAATTGAAGGTTTTTCGTTTTATACCGGAAGTGACCCCTTAAGGACCTTTGACCCCAAATCTGTGTACACCACATAGACACTGGGTAATAACAATGCATGTGTGCAAGTGGGGTCGCTGTCCTACGTAAGTTGTGGGAGAAGATGCATTTTTAGTTGAAATCACGTTTTTGACCCCTGTGACCCCTGCGTGACCTTTGACCCCGCGAGTTTCATGTGACATGTAGGGGCATGGTCAATGATCATTGTGACTAAGTTAGGTCAAAATCGATGTAAGCATGTGAGTGCTAGAGCAAATGTAATGGTTGACAGAAGAAGAAGAAAGAAAGAAAGAAGAACCTGTAAGAAAAAGACACAGCCGTGACTAACGTCACGGCTGTGTAACTAGATATATTGCATCCCTGTAAGGCTGCGAAGTCCAGCCGTGACCTTTAAGTGACTTCACAGTTATCTGACAGTGTTTGAAATTGATGCCTTCAATCCCATATACGCTAATTTTAGTCATATGAAGTTTATTATTGTGATTGTTATAACGTACATATCTCTAACATTAATATAAGGCGTAATCGTCTTGTTGTTTTCCTTGAAAGACGGTATAAAAAGAACACAGCAAAAATTTACATACCTTATACGAGAGCTCATAGCATATTCGCCACTTGCACGGTTCCGCCATTATGCACTATATGCGGGGAGAGCCTCGAACTGGCAGCATACATGAATGGCAGAATTACGTAACCTTACACAGAATGTTATATGACTGGTTCAATTCCCATTCATGTATGCTGCCAGTTCGAGGCTCTCCCGCACATAGTGCATAATGGCGGAACCGTGCAAGTGGCGAATAGCAATGTGTTGCAATAAAAAAAAAAGTAATATGGCGTCCGACTTTAGAAAATTATTAAAGTGATGGTAATCGATCAGTGCCATAGGGTTTTGCACGGAAGGTCATTAGTTCAAATCATCCTCCAGACACGCTCCAGAAGATATACAAATGCACGCAGTACAATACCAATCACCTGTTTAACTGGTATTGATCACACCACTCCACGCCATACATAAATTCTGCCAGTCACATTTCCCCAATATGAAATTTTTTAAAAGTAAAATTTCAATTTTAATTTTACTTCATTAAAGTTTGGCGGAGGCGGGGTTCGAACTCACGGCGGCGGACTGCTTTGGACACGCTATAAACCCATCAGCGCCTTAGACCACTCGGCTACTTGTCTTGTTGGAATTCATTTGGAACTTATTCGAAGATATAATCGCAACTTCAACATAGGCCTACCACGTGACAAGCAAAGGCAGAAAACGTACCATATTTTGGAATTATATTTCAAATAAAAACATTTATGTGTATTATTAGCGCTCAATTGTGGTTAACTACGTGTTTTATACAAAAAAAATCAACGATAAGCATGATAACTGGGCGTCTATATGGACAATACATTATATCGATTTTGACACGTGCTTGTGTCTCAGTACATTTCCATGGTCAGTAAAATACTATAGAGAAAAACCTACCATTTTTCTTGTATACACGTTCGATGTTTTTATTAATTACATAAAAAATCCATTTTAGACCCCAAATGTTTCTTCGGGAAATAAAAGATTAGAATACCATAAAAAACGAAACAGTAATCTTTTGCCGGGTCTAATGTTATTTATACATAGATTTTTTAACGTTTTTTCTATCCTTATTCTTGCTCAATTAAAAAATATTTTGGCGTATATAAAATTTAAATAAAATTCTCTGCTTCATAAACGACCTCAAATATGCCACAATTGGGTATCATGAATAGTTATATATGATGTGCAGTTAATATTCATATTTTCTTTTATACAGAGGATGCTTCAGTTTTGACAGGAAAAATATTTTCTTGAAAACCCTCTCACTCGGTTATTTCAAAACAGTAACCACGCTTCCCTAGAATGTGCAATAATTTAGCATTAAAATTTTTCTTATTCTAACAGCAAGCGTTTCTAGAATGAATTATGGCGAAATGTGGTGTAGGTATTGATCAAAGTAAATATTTTGTACTCCATGCATTTGCATATCTGTTGGAGCGTGTCTGTAGGATGATTTGAACTAATGACCTTCCGTGCAAGCACTCTATATGGGAATTAAATGAAACGCCTCAAGTCAATTTCTTTAGTATTATTAACATGCATGACTGACCAAGAGTAAATAGAACCTCTGAATAGAAAGGACTATTATCTGTGTACCAAAGCAGGACAATCTACATTCATAGATTATCTTCTGTGAATAGCTGTCTATAAGATGATTATGTAACTGTATCAATAACTTGTGATCTACTCTGTAGTTTAGTGCGGTATGCTCTCAAATTTTTGCCTAACTATACATCTTATATACATCTTATGATTTTAACGGTGTGTAGAGTAGCCTGCATTAGTGCCTAACTCTGTTATATTGGCTGTTAAGTTAGGCAAATTGTTTTACAATCACCGTTAGAAAGTGTTTGGTTTGCGAAATTGCAATTTTCATTTTAAAATCATTTAAATTGGATAAAATGTTAAATTTTACCCCCTTTTGACCTTTGGTTGACCTCTGGTGACCTTGAAATGACCTCCATCATATTTTGAATCCTACCGTGATTACATATACTAATTTTCAATTGAATTGGGCAAATTTCAAAATTTTACCCCTTTTGACCCCAAAAGAGACCCCTCCCCAGGTCCAAGCCAAATCTGATTATAACCCTATATGCACCCAATGCTATACATGTAGTCATTTTGGCATTATTCTGATGATCACAGTACTTAATATGCAGGAAAAAATGACCTTTAAGGTGATTTTCAGTAATCAACCCTATTTTACCCCTTCATGACCTTGAACTCAAAATCCGTGTTTACCCTATAGACACCAGCTAATGTCAGTGCATATGTGTCAATCTCATCTCTGTACTATGTAATCTGTAGGAAAGGAAGCATTTTGAAAGTATTTGGTTATGTGCAGAAAAAATCCCCTTAATGACCTTTGACCCCAAATCTGTGTTTACCCCATAGTCTCCAACTATAGTCGATGCCGATGACCAAGTTTCATTGCGCTACCATGTAATCTGTAAAAGAAGAAGCATTTTTGGTAAAATTCGCATTTTTAGCCAAAATTACTCATGCGTGACATTTGACCCCAAATGGGTCATGTCAAATGTAAAGGCTGGGGTAGTGGAGCCTTTGCCCAAGTTTGGTTAGAATCGGTCAAATAATTAGGGAGCTAGAGCCAATTATGTCAAATGTTGACAGAAAGAAAGAAAGAAAGAAAGAAAGAAAGAAAGAAAGAAAGAAGAAGCAGAAACCGCTGGGATGCAAGAGTCCAGCCGTTGCTCGGCTGGACTAAGAAAGAAGAACCTGTAAGAAAAAAAGACACAGCCCTGACTAACGTCACGGCTGTGTAAAGAACCTGTAAAAAAGACACAGCCGTAACTAACGTCACGGCTGTGTAAATATAGATAATTAATAGGCACCGAGGATACTTTATTAATGAAGTAAATCGGACCAGTGCCATTACTCTTCTATGATTTTTGTTTTAATGAAATTGAAACCAAGTAAGTGATCGAGTCAATTAGATAGTCAAAACACTCTTCACCTTTATTTCGCCCAGCTTTGTTTGATCATGCGTGAACTCTTTCTACAGATAAATATATTTTACCATTTAAGTTTTAAAAAGTTAAAATCAAGGCTTTTTACTTCATTCAAAAAGAAACTGCTTCAATGCTTCGAGGTACGGACGAAATCAAGATGCAGATAGAGAAATCTTTTTCCAAATATAAGTTGGCCCAGGAAAATGGTTAACATCTAGGTAATTCTTTTCATTCTAAAAACCTGCTTCGAATTAAGGATGATTTCAAGATGAAAATATAGAGATGGCTAAAACTCCAAAACATCTGATGGATGGATTCCTACGCGTATTTGATATCCAAATAACCATGAAAACGAGATTGCATTACGTTCAAGTGCTGTTGAATCAAAGTGAAGCAAGATAGGAATGGTTAACTGAGAATCAAAGTGAAACACGATAGGAATGGTAAATTGACAATCAAAGTGAAATAAGATAAGGAAAGTTAACGGAATGTTCTCGAATATCCATCTATGATAATGTAAGGATCACTTGAAATTCTTTTATAAATCAATACATTTAACATTTTTTGTTCTAAACACTCAATATAACAGAATAGTCCCGACGTCCTTGGCCTTACGCACTAGACATCTATTTAGGTCAATAGACTTGTTGTTTTGAAATAAAGTTCTTGTCGTTGATCCCAATAAAAGTAATATGAACTATATACAGCCTGTCTCAAAAATGGTACAAGTAAAAAGCGCCCTCTTTATAATTATAACCATGATAACATTGTACTCAATTTTCTAAAAGTGGCACAAAAGGTGTTTCATACATTTGGTTTTAGTGAAGCAGGTATCTGGATTGCTGAAACCAAAATGAGCGAAACAAACGGTCTTAAAAGCCAGGACTGTTCTCTTGACTTTGATGTAAGCATCATGTCACAACAGTATATTCTAATTGCCAAAGATGGCGCTTTCCACGTTTTTTTAGACAGGCTGTATAACAAGAACTGTCTTTAATAAATGACAACGTAGTTTGTATTAAATTGAATTTAATATCAAATTAAAGCTAAGGGGATAACTGCTGTAGCTAAGGGGTTACCTACTACTATCATATCTATATGTCTACGGGTCAAATTTGTGAAAAATTCAGCAGTTTTAATGAATTACATATCAATCTGTGCTAAAATGGATTAAAACACACGCTTATGTCAGTGGAAAAGACATTGGTCCACAAACATTTGCGAATATTAGGACATTTTCTATGTATAGTCAAAGTGCAACTAAGGTAAGCCATGTGGGACTGGTGTATTTAATGGCTTTGATGAGGTTTTTGTAGGGTATGTGTTTACAAGCTAATGCACTGGGTCAAAGTATGTCTGTGATTGGTCAGTGAAGGAGCCTGGGTTATTATTGAGGGGTACAATGCACCATACTGAACTATCAAACTGGGTCAACGTGTTATGTCATTTTCACCAAAAAGTGCACATTTTGAAGTGCACACATAGTGTATGTGATTCAGTATCAGCTAGTACCCTGCTGCAAATAAATCAGCACGGTTTCGGAATTTCATCAGCATTTTGTTGGGCGAGATATCCCTCTCTCATAGTTCTTCACACAGGGGCACATTAATTGACAGTGTTATTGTCCGATACATCACTGGGTGCAATTGCAATTATTAAATCAATGGGATTTGTTTCAAAGTGCTTCTTATACGCAGTAAACTGCGAAAAAATATATAATCCGGAATTTCTTCAGTTGCTGAGGAGATCAGTAACCTCATAATTATTCAAAACCATTCTTAGAAACTCTATTTTATTATAATGATTATTTAATGTAAGCTTGATAAAAACCCAATGCCACGTGGATGAACTTTGGTCAAATTTCATCAAAATATCAACTACTGAGAAGAAAAAATTTAATTTCAAAGCATAAATCCCCAATGTTTGTCTTTCCAGCCAATGACAAAGTGGACTGATCCTTTTCCCAGCGATTTTATAGAAGACCCGATGATCTCATTCATGGATTTGTGGTATACGTAAGTCTGCTTTCTTTGTAACCTTTATATGCAAAGCATATTATGCAACGCGTACGACTTCCACCGGAACGTCTCATTGATGTACTTTGATATACGGGACGGTATACTATATCTGTCTGACAGTTGTTTTGTCTTTGTTCAAATTTATGATCATTGTCAGGCAGTTACTCTGATGTCAAAACAATTGGATTTTTGTTATGAATGAAATGAGAAAGGTAGAAGTGTACACCTAATTCTATGGTCCCAATATAATCCATTAAATAAGTAAACAATAGTTGTATAAAATGAATATAATTAGTAAAATATAATGTACTTAAACATTGTAAACAACTTGGTTTAATTCGGGGTGATTGACGCCGAATTTAGCTGTTTGATATGTCAACAGTTACAAATATAACCAACCATTAATTAGGTTTCTTAAACCGTGGAGAGAATTACAGTTTTTAAGCAATAAACGGGTTATCGCGCCATGTAGCGAACCCGTTGCTTACGGTTGCATAAGGCTGTTTGAGGATTTCGTATACGGCAAAATAGAGTATATAGGCCGGCCACTCCATTTGTCGAATGATGAGCAGTAATGATGAGTAAGGGTAACCCTCTATCTCTGTTTTGTTTTTGACAACTTGCAAGGGACATAATCGTCTATATCTGATTGGAACATCTTTAGCTTCCCATTTTATTTGGACGCTACCGTCTTATGGGTTTTGATCAAAATTTCTGACAATTCTCTTTCAAGCTAGCACTAATATAAGCTATGTTGGGTGTATCAACCTTGTAGATCACGAGCAGGTTAACATCATATCATGACCACTGACACCTGTATTAATTCGTTTGGGATTATGTTTGGGTTTGAAAAACAACAAGATCCAGCACGATTGTTTGGTAATAACCTCTTCATCATCCTAGCTTATTCATGTGAGACTAAAATCACCACCGCCAATGAGATTGTTTGATTGCTGTAAAGACACCGCTATCATGAGAGTTCCTTTTTTGTTAAAGCCATAATGTACGATTTTATAATATGAAAGTTGTTAATTTTTTTTCAAACCTGATTTTTTGGCATAACTATTTGCAATGTTTACCCATGTCCCAACTTGCACCTAATTTTGTTGCGTTTGTAGGTCAACAGAGCAAGGTTCAACAAGTCATAATTTTGTTATTACGACTTTTATGTTAAATGGCCAAAATAACCAGTGCAATTTCTTTCACTTTACATTGCCCTTTCAGCATAAAATGAACAGCAACCCTTCCCCGCCGTTATTACTAATATTATATCAACATTTTGAATAAAGAATAATAATATTGGACGGAAATCTACATTATGGCTTTAACTGAGTTTGAGTCTAGCGATCGCTTGGGTTATGTGCCGGTCAGAATTTGTGTTTACTTTGGGTTGCTAAGGGATCTAGAATGAACGTTTATGGCGTTTCGACAGTATTTTTTGTGGGACATGAGAGCACCTCAGACGTATCGAATTGCATTCTGAATACGAAGCATGTCTTTCTGATATCAAATAATTTTCATTTTGTGAAATTCACGATATAATACAAATTTTTAATATATAACAGTCCTCGAAATAAATTTTATAAATCTAATGATATATTCTTAAAGTGTATGTAGCTGGGAGGAAAAGCCGACGATCAATTGAAAATTTTGACCTTTTATATTGAAGATATTTTTTTGGTGTTTTGGGGAAAAAATCCATATCTTCAATACGAACGGTCAAAATATTCAATTAATCGTCGGCTTTTCATCCCACCTAATACACTTCAAATATAAATCATCAGATTTATAAAGTTTACTTCAAGTACTGTTAAATATCAAAAATATCAATTTTTAATGATTTGCCATAATGTGTATTACATTGCGAATTTCAAAAAATCAAAATTATTTGATATCAGAAGGACATTCTTCGTATTCAGAATGCAATTCGATATGTCTGATGTGCTCTAATGTCCCACAATAAATACTGTTCAAACGTTCATACCCCTTCCCTTAAACACTGTTCTTATTAATTATATTCAGTTTTCTCTTGTAGCGGGTAATCGTTCCCCATTGTGTTTATATGTTCATCTGTCGGATGCGTAGTAGACTATGCCATATGTCGGGTTATATAAAGGTCATGAAAACGTTTTTAAAACGTTATTGAAAATATTTTGGGCAAACATTTTTCGCAAAATATTCTTTCAACCCAAAATAACATTCTGTTTAGAATGTTTTGTATCAAGTTTTCAAGAATGTCTTTGGAATGTTATTAAAACGTTTGTATACCCTTTATATAACCCGACATTTAAACGTTTTCTGCAAAACATTTTTGTTTGCTGAGCAGTAGATTATCAAAATATGTTTTTTAAGGTTATGAAAACGTTTTATACTCTTAATATACCCTTTATATAACCCGACATTTAAACGTTTTCTGACAACCTTTTGCGAATGATGTCGAAAACGTTTTGTGTTTGCTGGGGGCGTCAACACAAAAGCGCCTCAAATATCACAGATAGTTGTGTACGATGTAGTTCATGGTAATGGCACGTGCCCGGAGGATTTAAACCATAACGAGATATGGGCGACCAATCACAAGCCAGATTCATTTAAAGATGCATTACATCATGGCCAATTTTAGTAGGCCAGAAATCCGACAATCTCATTCATAGACAACCGTGTTGAACAAGTTAACCGCAATCGAAAGTAAGTAGTCCACTTGGGAAGCTAGCAAACAGAGGGAGTACGGTGACTGAAAAGATCAGATGTGAAAATCTATCAATTGTACACAAATTAATACAAATCAGAGTTTTATGCTAAAATGTAACAGCCAGAGTATACAAAATGGGCAAGTGGACTACGGAGAAGTATAGATGCGTAGCCCCATTACCGACTTTATACTATCTAAGCTTAAGGTATCTTTAAATCCAGTTTGGACTCTCATTCAAATATGTTATCCGGATTTTATTTAGCGGTTGTACAGTTGCACTGAATTGAATGTGTTTAAATTTGTTTTGAGTCCTATCTTAGTCCATTACAATGTATGACCATTGTAGTGCCGTTGAGAAACGAGTTGCTTACAAGGGTTTGTTACTCACTTTTAAGTGCCTCAATGGATTCGGCCCTTCATACCTCACCAACACTCTCGCATATTACTCACCTGTCAGAGCTAATCTTCGGTCTGAAAATCACCTTCTCCAAATTCCGTCGCGCCTATGGTGACAATGCATTTCGGGCAGATGCACCAAGACTCTGGAACTTCATTCCGACATCATTGCGTTGATGCAACTCAGTTCGTGCTTTAAGAAACAACTCAATACTTTATACCCATCAAACTAATTTACCGCCTCCTTGCTGATTTTTTGAGAGTTTTGTGTGTTTGCCTATTTTTTTAGAAATGAGTTTTTAGCGTATATCAGTTATGTTTCATGAAATTGTTTCTGTACATTAAAAAAGGTTTCTGTTTTCATTTTGGTATTTATTTTAGGATGGTAATCAATGCTTGTATATGTATCATATCACTATTTTTTAAATTATGCTTTGTGTGTATTTTTAAGGTTTTGATTGTTTTGAATGTTTTAATGTATTTCTTTAAGGTTGCTTTGTTTTGTACAGCCCTTTGTCCTTCAGTAAAGGCGCTTTATAAATACCGTAAATAATAATGGTCATTAATAATAATAATAATAATAATAATAATAATAATAATAATAATGAAAGGTCATCTGTGTTGGTAGTAAACATAATCTAGTGGATTATCATAACCTTTGATCACAACCAATTTTTGTGTTGTAATCAAAGGTTTAAACCACTAAATAATAATAATAATAATAATAATAATAATAATAATAATAATAATAATAATAATAATAATAATAATAACAATAATAATAATAATAATAATAATAATAATAAAAATAATAATAACAATAGTAATAATAATAATAACAACAATAATAATAAGGATGCAACACTTTCCCATTATAGTTTTGAGTTAAAGATGTTCAGCACCTCAACTTTTCTCGAGTTATTCTGACAAAGTTTGAGTGGGGAAAGAAGCTGCATTTCCTATTGAAATATAAATGTCGCGTTTCGTGAGATAAAAAAAAAGTATCATTTTGAAGACGGGAAAGTCCCTAGGATTTAAGATATATAATGGATTTTCCTACGTGTCTTTTATATCCCAGTGACCACGAGAAGATTAAATTATGCTATTGAATCAAAGTAAAACAAGATAAGAATGCAAAGAAGGTACTGGGTAATAGCAAATAAACGAAATGGGTCACGATTGCTCGCTATAGACGAATCCAATTTCACGCGTTCCTGCTCCTGAATGGCAGCCATTAGCCGCGACGGGTACCCAACTATCCTACCTAAAATGTGGGATGATGCGGCCTTGAAGGGTATTATAAACTGCATTCTATCAACCGTGTAACACGTAGACAAAAGAATGATGATAGTTTACAACACAAAAGGATCTAACATCGAATTTTAAGCGGGTTTAATCCACCCAATTGGGTACTCACAACACCTGTTTGGTGCATGCGGGTACCCAAATATGGCCGACCAAATCCTGACTATGACTTGGCTCGTTGGATTCGTCTATAAGAAGAAACTGAAGAAAGAACAGTTTACAAAGTGTTACAACTAAAGGAAACAAGAAGCAAACACAAATCGCGACAGACACACAACCTAACACGAAACAAAACAAGAAAAGGGAATGTGCCGGCATGGGACGGGCCAGCGGTTATTTCAAACCCTGTTCACATCACATGCTCAAGCACGGTTGTTTGATGTATATGGAATTGGCTTCATTATTAACTAAATGCAACCTATAGATAGCGCTATTCATCCTGAATCATATTTCTTTATTTGCAAGGGGTAGGTGAATAATACTGCCATTATAACAGCTGGAATAGGTGAAACAAGCAACAAGGAAATTTTATAAAAATATTTCATCAAACAATAAAATGAATTATTTGTATTAAAAGCTTGAAAGAGTAATTTCCAGTAACTAAATAGCGCCACCAATTTTGTCATTAATAGAAACATTTTATATCCGAAAAAGCTATAAAAATGCTATAAAAGTAAATAATTTTGTAAAAGAGGGGAAATTAATGTTGAGAATGACTCACAAGCATCTGTATACATTAGGATGATATCACATTTAGCTGTTTAAGCCTAAAATTTGGTTGTACGTGATGTTTTGTTTGAAAAACTAATAAATGATCCCATCAAACAACCGTGCAAGCAAGCGGAGTGAAACTGTTCCTAATATTGTTCATTATTACAAAACACCATTCCAGTTATCACTATAGTTTGATCAGTTCGCAATCACGAAGTTTTGATCACGATGCCGAAAAGTAGACCCAGGTTATGAGTGATTTTGTTTACCTGTCTGGTCTATATTGTGCAATGCACAATGTGCATGATAAATAGTTGTCACAAGACAGTTCTCAAAATAAAATATATTGATATTAATCCGTGATGTTATAAGGTCCGCCGATTACGAGCTGATAAAACTATACTTCAACACACTTTGTATTATCATTATTATAATGAAACAAAAGCAACTTCATAAAGACACTCATTTTTTTCACAATTTGAGAAGCTCGGGTTTTTTATATTTAAATTGCTATAAGTTGGGGGGGGGGAAATAAAGTAGTATTGTTCCGAATGATGTATTAAAATACGCAGAACAGAATTCGCCATCTATCGACCACTTTATTGTCTAATTTGGTTTTAGCACCTTTAGGAAATTACTGTTGTTTTAAGTGTATGTATACTTTTGTGTGCAGTATACGGAGTATTACACACGCTGTGTGTTTACTTATTTTTAAAGGCGTATGGGCTGGGAGGAGCCACACATGTCCAATTGTTGCCATTTAACTAAAAAACTGCAGCATACTTCATTGACCTGAAAGGGAATTAGTGAAGGAGACGAACAGTAGCATTTATCGTCGGCAGAGTGCTACACTATCGTAAGTGCAGTTTGGACAGTTTTACAGGAGGAGCATTTTTGTGTTTAGCGTAGCCATTTGTTTCCAAGTAGCCATAAAATGACATGGGAATGTAAAGCAATTTGATTTTAATAATATAAACTATATAAATGGTGTTAAAGTTAATAAATCGATGAATTATTTACTGATTTAGATGTCGTAAGTGCCACATACGATAGTGTTACACTCAAATAGAAATGAGTGTAGAGTGCAACACTATCGTATGTGCCACATACGATAGTGTTGCACTCAAATAGAAATAAGTGTAGAGTGCAACACTATCGTATGTGCCACATACGATAGTGTAGCATGCATTGCTAAATTAGGATATACGTAATATCGGCTCAAATATCCAATATTTTGTCATTTTATGTTTCCTAACAAGTGTTAATTTATTTTGGCACATAATATATACAATAGCAAGACACCTTTTGCCGTAATGTTATCTCTCAAGATTTATTACTGAATCTAAAACTAAAAACACCGGATTTATCGTCTCTATTACCAGTCATGGGAGCTATGAACTTAGCCAGCATGGTGACAACGCATACAGCCGTCAGCGTCACAGCCAGTGATGTGTTAGAGACTGTTTTGCACTTACGATGGTGTAGCATTCCGTGAGTTTGTTGTTTAGGCCCAATAAAGTAGCGTATGTGGCACATACGATGGTCTTGCAGCAAATGAAAAACAAAATTAGCGTGCAAGACTATCATAAGTGGCACATACGATAGTCTTGCATGCATTAATTAAAATTGCATTGCACTTACGATATTTGATTTTATTAATTAAAAAATAATTAAGCAATTTTGAAACTTAAAACGTGGTTTAAAATGTGCGTTTTTATATGGCCTTCCATAATTCTTCAAAATCTCATTTTGGCCAAAAATGTCACTTACGATAGTGTAGCACTCTGGCGACGTTATATTTATATTATGGTCGATAATATGTGATGCGATCAAGCAAAATCAGTCGGAACTCGGAAATGTTAAATTTTCAGTTTCTTATAGGATAGTAAAATGCATTCACAAAGCTGCATTTTGCAGAAAACCGCATTAAAATTGACCAACCAGTTCGAAAGATATGAGCAATTAAGGAGTTTCCAAAACATAAGGAAACCAAAGGAAAATTTTCCTTTGTTTGGCAATATCTCAACATCAATATTTCCGAGTTCCGACTGATTTTGCTTGATCGCATCACATATATTAAAACGAAAGCTTTGGGCATTTACCTCCCTACGAGAAAAAGCATGCACATGGGGCGGACATTACATTTCCCTTTTATCAAGCCTTGGGATCTTTTTTTATATGGAACTCATACATTTTCTATTTTGTGTCATTTTGTCTCAATATTAATTGAGTGCAAAGGCGGCTATATCATGCTCCACTGCGACCCGCCTTGAGGAGGTCTAAGATTGCTTGGTTGATTATAAAATTTTAATGCTTCTTCAGTGTCATTCTTTTTAAAAAGCATAGGACGTAAATTAATGTTAAAACATATCAAAATCAGTTTTTAAGTTCAGTAATAATGAACATTGGGAATAAATGTCGATTTTAATCTCTAAATCTGACTACCACAGCTATATTGTAATACATTTCAGTCTAATATTTTCCAGATCAAGTCTTGATATGCACTGATGAGTGTTATTTTTAAAAATAAATATACACGAAACCTGTCATAGTCTGATTCCATTAATTCGTATAGGGCGTAAAATGGAATGCATAACGCCCACGACTAGACACCTTGTAACGCGTTATTTATAACGTATTACTCAGAAAAATATTTTTCCCGCCAGTTGTGTGACTGTATTATTAGGTTTGTAAATAAAGACGTGGTTGGCGCTTCCATCTGATCCTAACATAATCTCACTGGTATTATAGAAACGACATAAAGCTCCTTCTATCCATTTAAATTCAAAAAGAAAAACACAAATGTATCTAGTTTCGCCACAAAATTGAAACAATAATATACCAGGGGATGGAAAAGTATTCCTTTTCGTTGTATTGTTCTGAATAACCGAAGGTAAGAATTATTTTGACAGCATTCTACAATGTATCGCTGTATGTCATTGACTATGCATCTGGTTAAGGCTATACTTTTGTTCATATTTGGTTTGATAAACATTTATAGGTTAATACGCATTACTTGTTTGGAGTGAAATTGTACCAAATAATGCACGCGTACTGAGAAGTTGATGTATGTAAATTCACGAGCCCCGCAGGGGAGTGCATATTAAACGCATCAACATCTCAGTACAAGTGCATTATTTTGAATAATTTCTTTAACGACGTGTGATACGCATTTATTAACCTATTTTATATTCGACAAAAAAACAAACAAAATTGTCACTAAACATGTAGAAATATGAGAGGAAATATAACTGCATCAACCCGCAAGAGAACTGAATGCGTTTGAATGCAATTGTACACAATTAATACACTCCTGGCAATTTTCTAACGCTATTTCTTTCAACACGTGAAAATATGCATACTTCGGTTGCAAAAGTTTTGACCAAGTTTTTTGAGTGGCGTAAGGTGATTTTTTTTACATTATTTTTTAGAAAATGGGAGCATAAGTTTTCAATGATGTTCTCTTTTATTTTGCCAAGTCTTAGCAGCCAATGTTACACAGTGAAAATACTTTTCACAATTAAAGTTGTCCTCGTAAAAAGTGGTTAAAATCGAGGGAAATCTTTTCATTCAAAACCATGCTTCGAGTTAAGGATGAAATCAATAAATACAGATAATGTACACACATTAGAGTCACGCGGTAGCCGTGACCAGCAAGTTTTTAAAAAAAAAAAACTGATAAAGAAGACTACTAACAGATGCTCCCGCGAGACTATATTTACACCTAACATTAAAACCAGAGAAGATGTAATAAAGAGGAGGGTCAACGGAATTATATCCTTGAGATAATCCCGTAGGTAATCCTGTCGCATCTATTCATAGTCCTTTATTCTCAAGTAGTTAGACATCCACTTGAAATATCCTGTGATGTTATGTGTGTGACCGCCCATGGTTGACCAATTTTCACTTCAGAATTGAAAATATTTCCAATGTTTCTATAGAGAATTAGTTAAAAAGTATGAAACGCGTGTGTTAAGGACCTGCTGCTTGGATGGGATACCACATGTGGATAATACAAGAAAGAAATCGAGTGCTGTAAAATTTCCCCCCAAATCCACCGTTTTTTGTAAATATATAAATTTTTAAAGAAGAAATTTTTAGGATTTTTTAGAGAGGTGATGATTGTTGATCATTTCTATTTTATTATTTTATGTATTTTCCTGTCATTTCCTGCCAACCTAATAAAGATATTCTGATAATTGATAACATTCTTTATCATAAATAATAGAGTCTGAAAGTGGCAACAAGTAGCAAAAATTACAATTTGTCATGGAACTTCAGTCATATTTTATCTGAAATCTGACAAGATGACAGGGTCTACATGCATGGTGTGTATGGCATGATGACATGCACACACTGACCTATCCCTAAAAGCAGTTAGCTGCAACTTGTGTATCACACCCATCCCGGGTTCAAACCCTATTGTGGTATTCTATTGTAAAGCAGCTAAATAGGGTGATTCATCATTTACTTTGAGTGAGCGGTCTCACACATATTTTGTTTGAGGATAGCTTGATCAACCTCCTCTTTATTACATCTTCTCTGATTAAAACACTTGACTTCTATTGTTCGATGTTATTTTTCGAAACCCGGTGACCGACTGATTTTTTTCTTCAATGTTTTATTAAACAATTTATTGTCATTAATCAAGGATAACATAATTTTAAACATCCAGTGCTATTGTGATATTATTTTTTATTAAAGCAAGTTGTTTGATTCTCATGGAAATTGTTTATTGTGTTAAGGGCCTATTTAAAAACACAGCATAATGAGATACAACACCATCAAGGATCAAAAGAAATCTGAATAACCAAGAAACTAGATCAGGTATTATAGGGTATGCAATACGACGTTACTCATTGTTATTCTAATATAAATATATTTTGTCCTACCACGGGCAATTTCGCATGATAATAGGACAATAAAACATGATTGTGATATGTATGAATGGTTGTTGAATCGATTCAGAGACCTGACTCTCTGTCATCTTCAGCTATCGTAGAACATGACAATTGTCATACCGTCCCGGTAGGTTGATTACAAACACTCTGTAGGTGTGGAAAATTGTTCCGCTAGTATGGAAGGCCAGCAGGAAAAAAATATCCAAATAACATTTATCAAGCATATATAGTACGGAAGCGTCTATTTGACACAACTTGACAAGATAATTATCTTGCCATGTCGACTTATTATCAGCATTATGTCAACATGACGATATAAAATATCTCGCCAAGACAACTGAACAAACAAATCAACATGGCAAGATAAATTGTCATGCTAAGTCGACATACCAAAAATGGATATCGTCTTCGCGAAATAAATTATTATGCCAAGTCAATTTAGCAACAAATTAATGTCTACATAGCAGGATATTTTGTCACGTCCAGTTGACTTAACAAACAATATAAGTCAACATGGTAAGATTAAATTATCATACCAAGGAATAGTAATTTTGACACCGTAGAATTTAAATTATTGAAAAGCATCCTCGGGATGTAGAGGAGGGGCGGCCCGAAATTAAAGGAAAATTAAATCTCAAAAGACCGCCGACAACCGCCGCTCAATAGGGATATCCAACTAGCAGGGCTACAAAGAACCACAAACCGCGAAATTTGGATATCCAGCTAGATTGCCCCGCAGGACTCAGGAACCACAAATCTTGAAATATGGATATCCTACAAATTAAAACCACAAACCGCGAAAAACCGCCAACAACTGCCGCTTAATAGAAATATTCAACTATATTGCCCCGCAAATACAAAGAACCACAAACCGTGAAATTTGGATATCCAACTAGATTGCCCCGCAGGGCTATAAAGAACCATAAACCGCGAAATAGGGATGTCCAACAAGTTTTAACTATAAATTAGCCCTCGATAGAGGGCAAAGCTTGCAGGATTAGGGAAATTATAACCACGAACCGCGAAAGTTGCCTTAACAAACAATATAAGTCAACATAGTAAGATAAATTACCATACCAAGTAATAGTAATTTTTGACACCGTATAATTACAATTTTTGAAAAGCATCCTCGGGATGAAGAGGAGGGGCGGCCCGAAATTAAAGGGAAAATTAAATCTCAAAAGACCGCCGACAACCACCGCTCAATAGGGATATCCAACTAGATTGTCCCGCAGGGCTACAAAGAACCACAAACCGCGAAATTTGGATATCCAGCTAGATTGCCCCGCAGGAATCAGGAACCACAAATCTTGAAATATGGATATCCTACCAATTAAAACCACAAACCGCGAAAAACCGCCAACAACTGCCGCTCAATAGAAATATCCAACTAGATTGCCCCGCAGGGCTATAAAGAACCCCACACCGCGAAATATGGATGTCCAACAAGTTTTAACTATACATTAGCCCTCGATAAAGGGCAAGGCTATTCAATCAAGAGATATTCAACTAGATTGCCTGCAGGGCTACAAAGAACCACAGACGGCGAAATTTGGAAATCCAACTAGATTGCCCCGCAGGGCTACAAAGAACCACACACCGCGAAATATGGATATCCAACAAGCTTAAACAATAAATCAGCCACGATAGAGGACAGGGTTTGAAGAATAAAGGAATACCACGAACCGCGAAAGACCGCCAACAACCGCCGCTCAATAGAGATATCCAACTAGATTGCCTGCAGGGCTACAAAGAACCACAAACGGCGACATTTGGATATCCAACTAGATTGCCCCAGGGCTACAAAGAACCACTTACATTTTAGTTATAGGTATAGCTACATATACTCGTATTTTTTGTTATCATAAATCAAGGATAATATTATTCAAACTTCTATTTTTCGCTTTATTCGTCTTATGGAGTACTTCGTAACCGGATGACTTTTCAAGCTTGGAGCTACTCGGCTTCATTCATAAAAAAAAGCAAATCTACCAAAAAACGTTGACAACGTAAAAAAGCAGCAAGTTTAAAAAGCCCCCACCTCGGCTCACTTTTTGAAACTTGGTCCCATTTGTAAAAGATACTGATTTAAACTTTGTCATAATTATCAACTTAAAACGTTTGCAGAAGTGTTATGTATCTTTAATTTGCCGATGCGATATTAAGTTGTCAGCATTCTGGAACGATCTGAAAGGTTGTTCTTGGCCAATATCCTATATATGTTTTGTTTTATAATAATTATTAAGTTCATGATCAATGATTGAATTAAACGAATAACAAGTAGGCATGTTAATGGCAATGATGCTATTGCTGTTGATATTCAAAATGGGACCAAGTTTCAAAAAGTGAGCCGAGGTGGGGGGTTTTAAACTTGCTGCTTTCTTTACGTTGTCAACGTTTTTTTGGTAGATAATTATATACACGTAATGCATTGTGTCAATGAGGCCGTATTGGCACGGTAGAATGCCGTGCTGGGATGGATATTCTGCATTACAGCATACGTATGGTCAAGGTGTGTCCCGTTGTCAAAATACCACATACTTTAGTACAGTAATAGCGCCCTCTGTTGGTCATACTTCACTTTAAGACGTATTTTCAACGTAGTGAAGAAATACTCGAGGTAATATAACACTATAGAATATAGAAACTAGTATGTGTAGAAGTTACATATCAAGGTCGTTACACAATGTGTTACGTGTACAATTATGTGTGTATTGGGTTCTGGGTGACGCAAGGGAGAGAAGAGAGATAAAGAGAGCACGCGGTAGAAATATCAAGAAAGAGAAATTGAATAAGAAGAGACAAAGCTTGTATTGAACCAGAGAGTTGATATTCTTGAGAGGGCACTCTATTCACGTGGTTTCTTTTCCAACGCTAAAATATCATGAATTTTGGTGGTTTGCAAATGAAAAGTGTCCGCACTATCGATTGATTACGTAACTGTTATGAATAATTTATTAGGTTTTTCAATGCAATCGCCTCGACCCATTAATACATATTATCTGTATTATCAAAGTACTTGGAATAGCAATCCGGTGAGTTCACTGAACTACGCCCTAATACTGATGGAGTTTTAATGGCGTTTAATGGCGCTAATCCTCTCCATACACAGATGAACAAATACAATAGATGAAGGTCAACACGTATGACCTCCTATGTGACATGTTATATGTGATGTACAAAAACCTGAATATCATAAAGATCAGTATTCGTTTGTGCATATGAACTGCACATTTACGTTGCTAGATATTACTCATTATATATAATGATTAATATTGGTATTATGACAATACGGTATATAGGCCTACATTGTATATAAAACAACTAATAGATCCTACTATCATGGCGTCAGGTCAATGTTCATCATACCCCGCATGTTTCTTAAAATTCATTCATATTTGAGACAAATTGCTGTGCCAATTTTATTGGTGCACAAGTAGATCCGTGTTTTTTTTAATTTTCATTTCCTTTTAATGAAAGAATTAAGGTTTTCCACTGCACGGGGGCAACAAGGGTGATACTAATTTTAATGCTATATTTTCAAAACGAATACGTGCTCCCGGTTGGCTCTATAGCGATTTCACAGAAAAGGTATTTCTAGTGCAATGCAGCGTCGGACTCTAGCTGAGAGCGTAGCCTAAGTCATTCCGGACTCCAAAAAGGGCTCTCCATACACAAATGAACAAACACAAAGGAGGGTAGTCTCCTCCGTGACCAGCTTGATTTCGATGGAGCGGAACCAAATTGGCTGAGGAGGAGATGGGTCATTTTTCCATGCAAATTTTTCAGTGTCAGCCGCCTGATTGAACGTCCGAAAGTGAGATAGATGAGCCAGCGAAAGTGAGAATATCCAAACTTCTGAACATGTGGCAGTTAAAGTAAACTTTTCTTATCGCACCAGACTTAAGGTATTATTATTATTATTATTATTATTATTATTACTATTATTATTATTATTATTATTATTATTATTATTATTATTATTATTATTATTATTATTATTATTATGATTATTATTATTATTTATTATTATTATTATTATTATTATTATTATTATTATTATTATTATTATTATTATTATTATTATTATTATTATTATTATACAATATTTATAGGGGTAGACAAAACAACAGCATCAAAACACATTACGGCAATTATACACGAGGAATAATACTGGGGAGGGGCGTCATTATATATACTTAGCCTTGGGCACCACAACCCGTAGCTACTCCACTGGAAGCAGCAGCATGAAGTACCTGGACCAGATCAGTATTAGATACTTTTTAGATGTAGTCTTGGTTATGCATTCATAATGATTTCATAAATGATTCGTTGTTTTACTGGTAACCAGTGGAGAGAATAACAGAGGTATCCTTCTAAAATGTAAGCCTATTCATATTCGTTGGCGCTTCTGTGTAGAAAAGTATCATGAACTTGTCTATATTGTCGCTTATGGCAGAACTGTGTAATTAACGGTTTTCATTACGTGTTATGAGTTAAAGATTAAATATTTCTCAAGCTATTTTGACTAAGTTTGAGTCGCAGTGAAGGGAAACACCCCTTTTTCCACATTGGACTAAGCAAGATTTGGATCTAAGCCCTTGTCATATAATTTCGAGTTTCTTAAGATAAAAGGGCTTTTTTGAAGACAGAGAAGTCGCTAAGATTGAGTAATTTTTTACTCATTTGTTGAGTTGTGACCTATATGAGCTCAATGTTGAGTAATGTTTTACTCAACTGTTGAGCTATGACCTTTTTACTCAGTGTTGAGTGAAATATTTTTTGCAGTGTAGTATATGTAATGAGTTTTCCTACATGTTTTTGATATCCAAATAACCATGAGCAGATTACGATGTCCAAATGCTGTTGAATCAAAGTGAAACAAGATATGACTGGTTAACTGACTTTTCTCGAATGTCCACCCATGACAATGTAAGGATGAGTTGAAATATTTTTTTTTCATAAATCAATACATTTAACATTTTCTTTTGCTCCAATATAACGGAGTATTCTAGACGTCTTTGGCATTATGCTCAAGACATCTACGTCAATAGACTTGTTGTTTTGAAATAAAGTTCTTGTCGTTGGCCCAAATAGTTTAAATGAAACCCAATACTGTAGTCTGGAAATGAAGAAAAGATAAGTAATATCTATATATTACCAATAAATATTATATTATTCTAAATTTCTTGAGTTACAAGTCAAAATAACAGAATATTGCGTTTGGAGATCAGTGACCTAACATTCAAAAACATGTACGCGATGGACCCCGACAACTATTACACAGCTATCACAAGTGCCGGTACAATTGGAGCTAACAAGATTCTACACACGACCTCATTCAACTTAAACAATGTCAGGTTTTGGTGTCTGTAGGACGGGTTACATAACTGCGGACTCATTTATTTGTGGTGTTTATCATAATCAGAATTTTGAAAATTAATCTAAAACCGGAGCTTACTTGTTACAACTTTGCTAGGTTGCGTCAGGAACCACCAGACAACATCATGCAACTGACTCAAAGTCAAAGTAAGTTACTGGACGATTAAGAGCATTTATAAAGTAAGTAAATGGGGATACGCATCCCGCACAAGAACAAATAAACACAATGTGGAACGATTGCTCACTACAAGAGGAAACTGAATATATTTAATAAGAAAGAATGAACAGTTTACCAACCCAAAGTGTTACAGTTAAACATGACAATAATACATAAATCTCGACCGGCACACAACCCAACTTAAAACAAAAAAGCAAGGGAATGTGCCGGCATGGGAATCGAACCCACGACCTTCCGATCTCTAGACAAAAATATTATATTGATACGAAATATTATTCTTGGTACTCAATATTATTGCAAAAATAGATTACCGTTTTACATTGTAATCAGACCATTTTGTGATGAAACTTAACTTTACCATTATGTTCATGTCATTACGTTGGTGGTTTCTACAATAAGCCAAATAATTAAGGTACCACTTATGTTCACCTTTGTATATCCTGAACAAAGACAGATATGTCATAATTGGAACCAACAACCAATAGCTGCATCTTTGAGCTCGAATTTAAGACCTCATTCGTTGAAATGAAATGAAAAGACACGACGATCCAAAAACCCAAGGAAGATGACAAAGTAAAAGTTGTAGTTTACTCAATTGCATGCCTTATTGATTTGTACACAATGCGTTCTCGAAAAGGAGAACTAGCGCCGTGCTTCCATTGATTACCACGTTAAAACTAGCGTCGTGCTTTCATTGAACACAAAAGTGCAACTTTTGATTTCGTTTCTTCATTAGGTTTTAGATCACGGTTTCTTTAATTCCCAACCAATTTCAACAAATAAGGTCTTAAGTCAGAGCTAAAGAGTACAGGTATTGGCTGCGTGTTTTAATTTTGACATATTGACTTTATTTAGGATATGCAGAGGTGAACACAACTGGTACCTTAATTTTTTGGCTTACTGTATATGATGTATATGTTTTGTTATCAAGTCAAGTAATACTTTATTAGATCATACATCACAGAAGTCAGCTTCTAATTCAACAGATCAGCATAGACAGCTTTGAATGTTCCCTCCAGCCTCGTTCAAAATGAGTGTCTGACATTTTAAGTTTCTACTTGTCAGCAGCATAGTTATATTATTATTCGTGCTTAACGCTATCGCAAAATACTTCGTTAACTGGATTACTGTTCTACTTTAACATGTTTAAGATCTGATCATGTCGAAATGAAACGTATATATTATTACTTCCATGAATTCATGAGATCTATATTTTTGTTGTAAACATGCGTGTCTGACATTTTAAACTTACTTCTTCAAGTTTCAGCAGCATATAGATTTATATTATTCTCCGTGTTCAACAATATCGCAAAAATACTTAGTTAACTAGATTACAGTTCTACTTTCATGCTGCGTTGAGACATTAACATTATTATGTTGACGACTTCATGATGCCTATATTTTTGTTGATATTAACATGCGTGTTTGGCATTCACTTTCTCCTTTTCAACAACAATAGTCAAAATAGTATACCAATATTGATATTTCAATTAATATCACAAGTTCCTTGGATTTAGAGTTACTTATTATCTGAATCGAAGCTACTTGATGTAAAGAATTAAACATAGTTTAGTAATGGATCAGTGGCAGTACGCAGCTGGGAGAAATTGGACGAAATAAGTGAGTCAAACCAGTTTCCCTTATTCTCTGAGGGACATTGTTTTAAAAGGATCATACATACAATAATAACAAAAATGACAAGCCGTCCAGAGTTATTACATTACTGATTACATACTAAGAGATAAGTACTAGGTCAAGTCATTTGGTTTCTTATTTGAGGGTTGTATTGAATCGGGTTAATCGATCGATCATAAGGATATTTCTTAGAGGCAAACGAAATATGCTTGATTGACGTAACCCGAGTGACCCTAACAACATTTATTTCATTGAGCATATTGGTTCTCCACAGCATTTTAGTGGGTATGTTTGAAATCTTGCTTCATATCATCAGGTTTCTTAAAAATAAAATAAGTGATAGCCATTTGCGACTTAGTTAAAACCGATCACCTCTGACATTATAAACCAAAATAAAAGAAAGAAATTAGTCGCATTTTATACTTGACTCAATTTATAGAGATTTGATGCAACTCCCCTCAGGATGCAACTTGGCAACTTTTATGATCAAAATTATAAAGCACTGTTTTCATTATCATGTTCTGTCTAATAACTGGAGTATTAATCGGCACACGAGGACTTGTTACATTATCTTATTATTGGCGCTGTAAATGAACTTGCAAATACTTTTATTAATTACAATAATGAAATGAAAAATTAATGAGATATTTTTTGCTGGTACCAGGGCCGGATTTACTTTTTGCTGGCCCTCTGCTCGGCAACATGATTGACATCCCAAATAAATAGCGCCATCAGTGTTTAAATTTGCTTTAAAATGAATACAGTTCTACATGCCATCAAACAACCGTATGTGCTGGCTTTGTATACATACTTTTTGCTGTTTTTGTAACCAATTTTTCACACAAAGCACCCAAGTTTGCCCTAATTGGGCGTCTTTAAGATTTCGCCCAAATGTGGCACATTCCAGTATACCTGTCAAATGGTGTTGTGAGAGCCAAAGTGGTCCCACAAAAGCCTCGAACATATCACTTTACAGTTCTAAATGTGTTCATATCAAATGCCTTTTTTGAATTAAAAACAAAATCAGTGATAAATGAAAATTGCTGTACTATTGAAAAATTATTGGATGACAGATTAGAATGAAAAATAAGTGATAGACCATATATGTTAGAAAAAGAAAACACGGGGTCTTTGGGAGACAGCGATGCGGGAAAAGGGGGAAGTCTTCACAGCTCTATATACGTGTCACAAGTCACTAGTGGAAATTGTAAAATGAGAATTCTTTCAAAGCGATGAGAATTGGACAAAACTATGAGAATTGAAATTTTCTCATCCAAATGAATGAGAAATACTAATTCACCTGTCAACAAGCTGTCACAGATGGTCGTTTGACACTGAAATTAATGTAAACTTCAATTTTCTCATAAGGAATTATTATGATTACTTTGTTTTGATGCAAAACACCTACATTGCGTTAATTGTGTCCAAATAGGTGAATGTAAAATCTAAAGAAGCCATAACCAGTATCTTAAGACTTTGCTAATTTTAATTTATAATGTCACGGATTTCATTATTTAAATCGATAAACTGCGCCGTCGTAGGTGTCATCCGAGATTTTAAAAAGGGATAAAGAACAAAATTTTAAAGGAAAAAAATCGGCGACAATTGGACTCAAACTCTAGACCTCGTGATCGCAAGGCATTAACGAAACCACAACACTAGGGCCGTTGTCAGTCGTGCAGAGTTATTTATAATAAGAATAACAGGTTGATGGCCGAACGGTCGACACAAACAGTGTTAAAAGAAATTAATGTAATTTTCTTTATTTAAATTGTGTCCACCGTGAGAAAAGTGCACGAATCAAAATGCCAAGTTTATTTTCTTAACCCTAAATACATTGCCAACAAATATATTCGTAGTAAACCGATACAATTATGTCTATTTGAGACGTTTCAGTTCAGTTTTGTATTACGCCACGGGCCATACGTACATTGAATAACTTAATATACATTACAAATCGATTAAATGTTCATAGAGTTCCTCGTGTTGCAGCGTTAGAGGATCTGACTTGTAAACTATAGGCTTTATTATTGAGGGTCATGGGTTCGAATCTTCTGTAGTGCTATTTTTTTTATTATTGTTACTTTTCCTCTTCTCTTCTATAAGATATGTTTAAAAACCTTTTTTATCTCAACTTATTTATTCAATTTATACAACTGCATTATTGGTATATATTTATACCAAAGATCTATGAGTGAATTGGAAGGTAAGCGGGTCTTTTGGTGAATCTCAATTCTTTCTTTCTTTCTTTCTTTCTTTCTTTCTTTCTTTCTTTCTTTCTTTCTTTTTCTTTCTTTCTTTCTTTCTTTCTTTCTTTCTTTCTTTCTTTCTTTCTTTCTTTCTTTCTTTCTTTCTTTCTTTCTTTCTTTCTTTCTTTCTTTCTTTCTTTCTTTCTTTCTTTCGTTCGTTCTTTATTTATTTTTGTTTATTTTTTTCTTCACATTGCCAATTTACACTTCTTCTGTATTGCATAATTATTAAAATGTATTTATATGAAATATTAAATGAATAAATCTTGATTGATTGATTTTCTATTTCCATGTATCAATGCTTGGGTTTTCTTCAACATGTTCAATTTTGGTGTTTTTTTTTTATATATGTTATTATAGAAATGCAAAGGCCTAATAACTGCATATGCATATTTCGCAACCTCGGTTCAATAAAACCGACCATATGAAGTTCGCCATAGGATATTTTATTTGTATAATTTCCAGCCTATTTTGAATCCCCTCCCTCCCCCACCAACCAATGTTGGAGCAAAGATATACATGATACAGAACATTTAAAAAAATGCGGTGTTTGGTATACAACATTGAATAAGGGGCGAGGGGGGGGGGGGGCATTGAACCGTGGATGTGTCACAGCAAATTTGCACTTGATTGTAGCTATATACAGAATACAGAACGTCAGGATGACGGTTGAAACTTAAATTTCCTCATTTAAAACAATGTGACAGGTGGTTGCCGGGGTGGTTGACACGCTAATTAGTATTTCTCATTCATTTGGATGAGAAAATTTCAATTCTCATACTTTTGTCCAATTCTCATCGTTTTGAAAGAATTCTCATTACAATTTTTCTACTAGTGAGTGCCCAGAGGTACGATTCTTTGGTGTTTTTTTAAAAGTTAGTTTTGTGGTTGATGGGATTCAAAGTAATAAAGTTTGACAGACAACATATTTGAATTCGGTTACCAGCTTATAAACAAACCTGCCTATATCAACTTACGGGAGTTGCGTTCAACTTTCATAACTTGTTTCCAGTGGGGTACGTCAATAATAAGGACTCCGCTACACTGAAGCATAATTAACAGAAAAGAACAGCAATTTGATAAGAATTTACCCTGTTGCATGAAATATCACTAGATAAAGTCTTTATCTACCTAGCAAATAAAAGTTATTATTGTGACGCTACATATTGACTTATTATTATGAAATGCAGTACGTAATTGACATGCACAGCTAATTGAATTGATTTAAACTGTCTTGACCCGTGGCTTCTGCAAAATATAATTCTACGAATCAATACTACAGCAACATATTTCGCTCTACTTAGTAATCTGATCATGTCGCGATGAAACATGTACATTATTATTTTCTAGCAGTATCGTATTCTCCTTGTCTAACAACTAGTATTCTTCTATTTTCCATTGTCTAGCAATATTGTATTTCTCTTTCAATTAAGGTAGATTAAAAAGTTGATAGTATTGAACTCTTTCACACAAACATGTAGATTCTCCTTAATCCTCGTGCCCATTGTGCAAGTTTTGGTTATTTATTACCTTTAAGCATATCTCTGATTTCAATTAATTTGTGTACAATTGATAGATTCTCACATCTGATCTTTTCAGCCACCGTACTCCCTCTGTTTGTTAGCTTTCTAAGTGGACTACAGGGTGTCCCCCCCCAAAAAAATGAGGCCCCTGATTGCGCCCTCTTTTTTCCTATTTCTGAAAAGTTGATTAAATATATGTTGGTATGTAAAGAAACCTTTATTCGTTAGTTTAATAAACCAAAACAATTGTTTCAATCGGCTCACAACTTTTGTAGATATGCCCTTTTGAATAAAAGTACCCGTTTTTCACTCTGACCACGGATAGCAAACAGAGTGGTTGGGATGGCTCATGTTGTGGAGTGGCCTACACGATCACCAGACCTCACACCACTTCCTTTGTGGAAAAATCCAAGATCTTCGCAAACGTATTACTGAATGCATTCGCAAGTATACGGCGCACAAGAATGGTACGCAACGCAATTGATGCAATGAGGACCAGAGCTGAAACCTGCATTCGCCAAGGAGGCAACCAGGTAGAGGGCAGAGCAGCACAGTAAACTCACTTCAGAAGAACCAAAGACAAACCAAACAGCCTTTTAGGGCTACCTTTTATCCTAAAAATGGACGGCCCCTAAAAATGACAACGAATAAACACAAATCCCGACCGGCACACAACCCAACTTAAAAAAACGAAAGGTAAGAAACAACAAAGTAAGAAAGTAAGAACATAATAAAACAAAAAGGCATAATTAACCAAGAAAAAATAAGTAATTGCAAGTAAAGCAAAAGAAGTCCCATTCAGCATCCATGTTACCCACAAATTAATGACAAGAAGTGCACCAAAAATCATTTTATCAAACTAAACATGTTAGGAACTTCATACTTGGTGTAAATGACACTTGAAACCAAAAAATCAGAAACATGCCAAAAACAATTCTCATTTGCATATTTAATTGGCGGCCATCTTGGATTTTAGGTGTCGGGTTTCAAAATAGTAACGGAACGCAACCGTAGATGCTAGAGATGTAATTTTTGTTTTAAATGAAAGTTAAAAAGTAGCCAAAAAAAAGTGTGGAAGTAGATTTTTTATAAAATGCTTCATTTTTGACAAAAAAAGTCCCAAACCTGATAACGTCAAAAAATGTGACGGTGCGTCAAAACAAAAACAAAATTCAAAAATCTACTTCCACACTTTTTTTACAAATAACAAAGCACACATTCTGTGAAAATGTCTTTCAAATCCATCGTAAAATGGCCTCAAGTTACCCTTTTGAAGGCATAAAAATGCAAAAACTCGAAAAATCCTAAAAACATCTAGAAACACCTTTTTAATTTTTATGCAAATTAGATGGCAATTTACTACATACAACATGTGAAAGAAGTTGGCACATGATTTATTACAATTTGTTGTGAAGATAATATGATAAAAGCTTATTTGCTTTTTGAAATACAGATTTTTGACTGTAGAAATGTCATATATCGCCACTTGAAAAACAATAAAATACATTAATAATACATTTGATCGCGCAAGAGGCTTCACTTCAAATTGCAGTTTCTTGGGAACCGTAAGTGCGATTTTTATGGAATAAAATTATGTGAAAGCAACGAGTCTGCTCTTTTACCTGGAATGACAATGAAATATGACCATAAATGGGTGTTTTTGGTGCACTTCTTCCCTTAACACAATCCATTGCCCATAAACCCATCGGTAAAGCCCATTCCATAAATAATGTTATTTTATAAAGTTATCATTGAGGAATGTTTGATATTCATGCATGGTATGTGTAATCCTTTTCAATCTTTGAAGCAGCCAAACCTTCTCCGTGGACACTGAGTGAAAAACGGGTATACATATCTTTAAAAGAGCATATCTTCAAAAGTTGTGAGCCGATTGATATAATTGTTTTTGGTTTATTAAAGCTAACGACTCAAGGTTTTGTTACATACCAAAATATATTTGATCAACCTTTTAAAAGTAGGAGAAAAAGAGGGCGCAATGAGGGGCCTCTTTTTTTGGGACACCCTGTACATACGTTAAATTGCGGTTAAAATGCGTGATACGGGCGTCTATGGAAGGTTTGTCGAATTTCTGTCCTATTGAAATTAGCCATGATGTAATAATTAAATTTGGCCTACAGACAAGCGAGTCATTCTCTTTGAACTGTCGGTGCCATTTGAGCCGAACATAGGTAAAGCCAATTCTACACTCAAACATGATCGGTACGTTTCCCTTGTTTCCGATATTACCGACGCCGGGTATGATTGCTAGTTAATTGCCATCGCAGTCGGCTCTAGATGCTTGATTGACACCGAGAACAAAAATAGGCTGACTCGTTTGTCAAAACAACTTAACACACCAAAAAAAGTCAAGGTATTACAAGACCAAATTGCCAAGTTGTAAGCCGATTGAAATGTTTATTTTGGTTTATTAAAGCTACCGATTAAAGGTTTCTTTACATACCAAAATATATTTGATCAAATGATCAGAAATGGGGGGAAAAGGGCGCAATGAGGATCCTGTTCTGGGCACCCTGTATACAATGCTTGCACAGATGACAGGTTTTAAAATGGGGCTGCTTTCGCCAATCACTCCAGGAAACAGTCTTTTTCGCACAATTCTACTTTATACTTGTACAGATTTGTTCTTATTTTATTGAAATGCTAATGAATAATAGATATGTTGTTCCATAAACCAGACTTCATCAAGTCGACAGAAGAATATATTCCCCTGTTTAGAGGAGAAAACACGTTGAAGGCACATAAACTATAAAACACATTAGAAAGCCTATAAACATTTTCTAACTCGGATCTACCACGAGAAAAACTTGCTCCTGTCTTTTATACGAAAGTACTTGATCTGGAAATTCCCAGCTATAAATTACCTACATGATGCAATACAATGACCACATGGAGGATTTCCAAGATCCAAAAATGCACATGGTTGAGTTTGTTTTTCTGATCAAATCAAGATTCCCCCTACAACGACGTTAGGGGGTTCCTATTTCTCATGAAATAGCTTTAAATTATAAAGAAAGATTAATAATCAAATTAAATTACTCAGGGTATCACAGTTTACAGCAATATTGAAGTGGTTTTCAATAATCAACACTGTTCTACATGACCATGAACTGAAAATCTACGTTTACCCACAAAAAACAAAAACAAAAATTCATTTACATAAACAATTTGAAAAAAGCAAAACACATTTCTTCTAACACCGTTTTCTGTAACATTGTCCTTTAAATATTTATGTGGGTGTATGCTTCTAGGTATTTTCTACATGTTTTAAGAATAAATTTGACATTAAGTCTTCCCACGAAGTCACTTGCTTTCAATGTCTTCCTTAGATACATGTACCAGCAGGCCTTTGCCATGAGTTACACTTACTATCGTCTTATTCCCAAAAATACATTTTATGTAGCTTCTGTTGTTTTCTCTCGAGAATATCACTAGATAACCCATGGAAGTCAATGTAATAATGACTAAAGGCGAATTTGACTGTATTTTAAAAAGTCTGAATTTAATTTATTTTCTGATTTGCTATATCGAAGGAGTATCGAGAGAACTTAGCATTAACACCTTAAATGTCAGTAACCATGCTAATCATTATAAAGCTATTTAAAAATTGAACATTGAACCAGAAATTTGTGTTCCAATAACAAGCTTACACTCATTGATGCAATGATTGGTTTAATTTTGGTTTTGGTAAAAAACGTTTTAATAACATTAAATGTCGGGTTATGTAAAGGAGTTAAAACGTTCTAAAACGTTATGTATGAAAACACACTAAAATATTTTTAAAATGTCGTTGTAAATTTTTTTTGCAAACATTTTTTACCAAATATTTTGTCAAAACAAATAACATTATGTTAGAATATTTGCAGGAAGTTAGCAAAAATGTTTTTGAAATTGATGAAAACGTTTTATACCCTTTATATAATCCGACATTTAAACGTTTTCGGTCAACCTTTTCTAACCTTTGGCGAATGATGTCGGAAACGTTTTGCGTTTGCTAGGTAGTTTGTTTGGTATTTACTAGTTGCATTAATAATGTTGTTGTTGCATTAATAATGTTGTTGTCGCATTATGTTGTTGTCATGTTTTGTTTAGAACGAATAAATAACAAATGTCGAATGTTACATCATACATAATGCGTTTATATGCTTTTGATTATTTGATAATGCTAATGTGATACTCTGTACTATATTGTCTAGCCATTTTGAAACACTTCCTAGCTGCACCAAATAAACTGGCCTCAAAAAGAAACTTATAATTTTTCACAAGGTCATATCTTAAAATCCTCTCCATAAAAATGAAAAAAAATTGCACACAGCATTACTTCAATACTCTATTCTAAACACATATCAGTAACCAAGCAGTTGACCAACTGACACAACAGCAAAATGCACTGACATGGAACACCTTCCTGGACCAAAATTCACAGCCCAACAGATTTCTTTTGTTGGGTTCCAATTATTCGCCTGTGAATGTGGTCCCGGAAGCTGTTCCGTGTCAGTGCATTTTACTGTTGTGTCAGGTGGACAAATGCTTGGTTACTGACATGTGTTTAGAGTAGAGTATTGAAGTAATCCTATGTGCAATTTTTGTTCATTTTTATGGAGAGGATTTTAAGATATGACCTTGTGAAAAATTATAAGTTTCTTTTTGAGGCCAGTTTAGAAGTAAGGTGAAGGAGAAGGTGAACTTTAAACACAGGTTAGACAGTTTATTGACACCATTATTCTTTTTTTTTATAGACATGTTAGCCAGGATGTAATTTCTCAAGGAATCCGGGTATTTGTACGCAGATATCCGCGGGTCGTGCTATTTCTGGGTGTCGAAATGTGTCTAATGTGTTGTCTATTTGATACAGGAACCACAACAGTTGTTGAGCTAAAAGCTCTTTGAAGTCTCAGTATTCTCCAATGTAAATCAATTGCTATAAAACATACAACATTATTAGAATTAAATTACGAACTTGAAATCCCAATTCACACCATAACTCGAGCACGTACATCATACCCTCAAGGAAACAACCTAACATAATTATACTCAAATACTCCCACAAACATACATAAGAAGTAAGCAGTCACCAAACAAATTACTTCTAGAATACTCAGACACATTTCCACTACTGACAGTATCCTCCCACATCACACCCTCTATTCCCGGAATATATTGCACTTAAATATAACAAAATATACAGCCCGCAAACAGATTTATATTTAAAAACAAACAAACATCGTATTCAAACAGACATGATATCTTGAACCACCTGTAGCATTAGTCAAAGCGCCTAGAGATTCACAATATAAGGCACGGGCCTCTGCGGAAATTATTTTTTTAAAGCTAACTGCAAATCTGCTAGGAGACAAATATGATTTGTTCTTTCGTTATCTCGAAGACCTTTAGCAAATTAAAGTTAATGATCCTCTTTCTTTTTTGTAAAGTATTGGTTACAGTCACATATTGACATAAACATAATATATCACGTAGCTTCTTGGTAATGCTAATCACAAAAGAACATCATTCTAGTGGAGTCAATCACTGCCATATCGTGCATGTTTAAAGGCTAATGGTTAATGGACCGCTTGAGAATCAAGAACACTTTCAATTGTCTAACCATTTTTAGAACGAATAAATGGCAAGTGTCGAATGGTTTATCCTACATAATGTGTATATGCTTTTAATTCAAGGAGCTCCTCGATAATGCTAACAAGACACTATCCATTTCGTTGTCTAGCCATTTGGAAACACTTCCAAACTGCACCAAACACATATTCTTTTAAGGTGAAGTTGAAAGTAAAGGTATATCTTGACACCTCGTTTGACAGTTTCTTGACATTATTATTCTAAGAACGGTTGTATAGATATAATTGAAGACCGAATTTAAAAGACTAGTTTGCGTATGACGTCCTGTCAACCAGACCAAAATGCCGTACTGCGCAGGTTAGGAACGTCTTTTTAATTCGGTCTTCAATTATAAAATACGGCTATGCACATCTTCACCCGGATGTAATCTTTCAATGAATTAAGCTATTTGTAGTTGGAGGTCTGCGGGTCTTGATGTTCCTGTGTGTCAAATGTATAGTTTTCTCCTATTTTGATACATGAACCACAGTACTTATTGAGCTAAAAGTTCATGGAAGTCTCAGGATTCTCCAATGTAAATCAGTATTTACTGAAAGTGCGATGGTTGATAGATATCCCACGCCTGGCTGAGAAGACTAGACGTATTAGGTCTAGACGGTCTATCCGGCAAATGCCAGCACTAAAAGTCACGCATCGATAAGTGGCATATCAAGTATATAACCTAAATTGACATAGATCAATCATTCCCGGCATAGGTGCCATTTTGTTTCCTGCATGATATTATTTCCGCGTTGTAATACTTCACAATTTCACAATATAATAAATCGATGGGATATGTGAAAATGATTGTTGAGGTATTATGCTTGAAAGAATCAGACCCCTGGATAAAACTGTCACGATGGGATCAACGGATCTTGAAGATATAGTTTCAAACATTTCACTCATGTTAAGTTATTGCGCGGTAGAACTACGAGCTCTTCCCACTTCCTGTGACCCGAGGTTCCGGTTACCTCCTGGTTAGCGTTCATAAGGGAAACGCCAATGGTTTACGGTTTTCATAGCCCTTTCTTCTGGTAGTTGTACATGTAGATTTGTAGAATCGTGAACATTTTTGTCTGGTTTTGACGACGTCTCCCAACTTTCTTGTTGAAATTTATAAGTTTTATTATTCATTTGATCTCGTTTCAAGCTCCCTCGTCGTGTAGTTTTATTTAACCTCTACTTCTTATCCAGATGCCCTCTTGCAGCCAATATGTTGTTAAGTTCTGGAGTTCTTATCCAATTCAATTTAAATTTAGATTGAAATTTTATTAAAAATAACCTCTTGGCCAAAAGGTCAAATTGTGTAATTTGTTTACATGTTACAAAACATACCAAATCATTCAATTAAACTTACGTACAGGTGTAGAAAAAAAAAACCTTATTAATAAAATAAATAACATACGGTACATTGCACAAGATTTAAAGACCCATTCAGTGATCACAGCGCTAGTGTAAAAAAATATTTATAAATATTTAAAATAATAATAAATATCATTTGGTATTTTTGAAATGAAAAGTTTGAAAAAACAAACAAAACAAAAAACACGAAGAAAACAGCGGTATTGACGAAGTTGAAGCCCCATTCAAATACATGTAGCTAATTTATATACTGTCAGTATAAATTATGCCTTATTTCGTCTTAAATACACAACTTTCGGCTGAACCACTAGCAGGCTATGTTAGCATATCTATGACAATGATAAAGGTACTAAAATCTGAATTTTGATGAATTTTATGATCATTCTGATGGGCAAATCATTGAATGTGATTAAACAACAGAAATCAATTGCCACAACTCCTCAATCCCATTTAAATTGAATTGAATAATTCACGACCCCAAACCCACACCATAGCTCAAGCACCCAAATCCAAACTACCTAACATACACAAATACTCCCACAAACATATATAATGTAGTCATCAAACAAATCACTCCTAAAATACACACAGCTTTCTGACATTCCCACTACTCACAGCATCCTCCTACATCCCACCCACCCTCCCGGAATATATTGCAGTTCAAACATATCATAGACTCTAGAAACACATTCAATACCAACAAAATATACAGCTAGCAGACAAACTTATAACAACAAAAGCATTACATTGAACAGGAACAATTGCATTAGTTAAAGAGCCAAATAAAATTTGCCTCTTAATCATCATCATCCTAAAGGCCCGGTCACACTATGACGAATAGGGGTGAACGGCAAGCGACGTTAAGCTGCGAATTGCAATTTTGAATTCACCGTCACTCACCGTGTGCTGCCGCTGACGAATCCGTTAGCGACCGCAGATGGCCGCAACTATTCGTCGCGTTCGTCGGCAAATTTTCAACATGTTGAAAATCTTGTGACGGCAAAAGAATCAGTTGTGATTCCGTTCAGATTTCGTTGGAGACCGCAACCCTCATTTCTTTGACGTTTCCATACCGTGCGAAGCCGTGTCTAGTCGTTTTGAGGTCGTCACAATTTCGTTGGTCGTCGTTGGTAAACGTCACTTCGATTTCAATAGACTACCCGGCACGGTGCAATTTTAAAGTTCATATAAAAAGAAAATAATATCAATAATAATCAAAAATATTAATATTTCTGATTATTATTGATATTGATATTGATATTGATGTTAATATTTTTGATTATTATTGATACTGATATTAACATTTTTTATTATTATTGATATTGATGATAATATTGTTATCATTATTGATATATTGATATTGATATAATAGTTTGGATTATTATTAATATTGATTTTCATATTTTGATTCCTGTTGATATTGATATTATTTTTTTGATTATTTTTGATATGTGTAATATTTTTTATTATTATTGATATTAATATAATAGGCCTAATTGATATTGATATTAATATATTTGATTATAATAATTGATATTGGTGTTAATATTTTTGATTATTATTGATATAGATATTAAAAGTTTAGATTATTATTTATATGTGCCTGGACACCTCGAATAAGCCGTAAAGTCCCCCTCTGGTCATTTTTACATTTTTGCATAGTTGCAAAGAGCATGTTTCAGGGATTAAAATGACACCTCAATGAACTTCATATGACAATCAGAAGCGAAGTTATGGCTTGTTATAGGTTGTCATGAATCAAAACGCGAAACTGAGCAAAACGTGTTCAAAGTTAGGGAAGCATAATGACCATTCATCAGACGGGCCTCAGAAAATGTAGATTATTTCATATTTCCACTTATTTCTTTAAAATAAAACTTTGTATGTGTTTAGAAGAAAGCTTAAACATTTAAAATCTGCAAAAATCTCAACTTCGCCAAAATACGAGATTTCCATATATTTTCACCTGTAGCTCGAAATGAAGTTTGCCGAGTTTACGGCTCATTCGCCGCGTCCAGCCACATATTGATTTTACTATTTTTGATTATTATTGATATTTATATTGTTTTTTTTATATTATTATTGATATGTGTAATATTTTTGATTATTATTGATATTGATGTTAATGATCCTGATTATTATTGATATAGATATTAATAGTTTGGATTATTATTGATATTGATTTTACTATTTTTGATTATTGTTGATATTGATGTCCGTCATAGTGTGACCGGGCCTTAAGCTGTCGTCTACCAACTACAGGGACTCCAAGGCATCTCCAAGGTGACGCCACTTTGATTTATTCCACCTCTTTCTCATCCAGGATACATCAAGAAATTGTGTAATTTCATCCCTCAATCTAACTTTCTGTCTCCCGGGGTGCCTGTAATCTGATGTTCTAGCTAGGTGACCAACCCAAGATCACTTCATTTGTTTCACAAAACTAGAAGGGTTAATAATCTTAATAGGGTTAAAATACTCACAAAATAAGGCACAGGGCTCTGCTGAAAACACTTTGATTTTAAACTTAGACATACGAGTAGTTTCCCAAGTCTCTACCATGGAAGGCAAATCTTGTAGGCAGCATTAAATGATTTGTTATCACCAAGGCCTTTGGGAACTTTAAAATCCACCCTTATTTCTCGCAAAGGATCGGTTACACTCCCTTTACACCATGTGTATTTTGACGTAAACCTACATCTTTGTTATTTTAATTAAGAAGCTCCTTGGCAATACTAATCACAAAGGAAATAATTTCTAGTGTTACCAGGCACTGACAATTCACGCATGTTTGAAGTCAAGGCTATAATTTATTGTTCAATCGTTTAATAAACCTAATAAACCGCCTGCTTGAGAATCAAGAGCATTCTCAAATGTCAGTAATCCTTTATTTAGCACGAGTAAAGGACAAGTATCGAATATTACAGCATATATAATGCGTCTATGATTTCATTGAACTAGCGCCTCAATGAAGCTATAATGTGAGACTGTGTCCCTCTTTGTCTAACCAGTTTCAAATATTTTCCAGCTGCACCAAACACGTATTCTTTCAAGGTGAAAATTAAACCGAAAAGTTTGAGACTTTCTTAACATTATTATTTTAAGAAAGTAAAGAAGTTTTACATACGTCACTGCTTCGAGTTAAGGATGAAATCAAGATACAGATATGGCTTTGTGACACAAGAGGGAGAGGGGAAAGAGGGAAATAACTAAGAAAATTAAGCGAGGAGACAAAGTATGTGGGCGTGTAAGAGAGTCAGAAGAGAGAGAGAGATGAGTCAGAGAAAGTGAGAATTTCCAAACTTCTGAGCGTTTAGCGGTAGGCGCTGTCATCTAGAGCAAACAAAAAAGTATTGTCTCTATGGTCGTTATTGTCAGTGCCAAGTGTATTTGCAAGAGTACATTTTTTGCCACCAAGAAGCTTCTCATTGCGAGTAATCAAGAGTATCACAATCAATCGTCGTTACCCACTTTAAGACTAATTTTCAGCTGCCTAAATCACACACATATATTATACACCGATCATGACGATATTGTATCGTGTAATACGGAGAATTTGATCTCTATATAAAAATATCAACTACATTAAAGAGGGTTGTAACACCTGCCAATTTCACATTCGGGTTTTTTCATGCTGTATCATACAATAAGAAATATATGTATCATACAGCAAATTCAATGAACTTGAATTTGAACTTGAACTTTATGACTTTTAGTTAACAAATGTGTTAAAACAATGACGATACTGTGAACAAAATTATAACTGTTCTTTTTGATGACGTTAGATTAGTAAACTTGGCATAAGTACTGTGAAGGTATTGTTTCAAAGAATGGTTCGAAATTAGTCAGATTTAAAACAAGACAGGAAAGGTTAACTGACTGTTCTTAAATGTCCATCCATGATAATGTAAGGATTACTTGAAATTACTTTATAAATCAATTTGCTCCAAACATTCAATATAACGAGCAGTCCAGAGTCGTCCGTGGCCTTACGCACAAGACATCTAGGTCAATAGAATTATTATTGTTTTGAAATTAAGGTTTTGTCGTTGACCCCAATAGTTTGAATGAAACCGGGGAATGAAACTCATAAAAGTAAAGAAAGGGAATATAGACTACCAATAAATATACTGCGCCAAAAAAGTATCCTTACACTTGGAATAATAATCACAATTTCAAAACTGAACCATATTGGGGTAAATTTATTCTAATCCTGCACATTATGACAACACATTGAATATAAAGTGACATTAAGAAGTAAATTTACAAGCAATAGAATAGACGAAGGTCCAGTTTCAAAAGTGACAAACTGGCCTATACAAAGCGCAAAAAGATTCCAACAAGCACAACAAAGAGACAACACAGTTTTTTCAATGAAGATTTTTTTAAAGCAGTTTTTATTTCAGTTTTTTACTTCTCTGTACTTTCATAACTCTAATTTTATTTGTCAGTGTTTTGTTTCAGTTTTCTTTGGTTCCTTTTGTTTTAAAGGCACGCATAAATTAGCCATTCACCATTCTCAAACCAGATGTCTCGTCCGTGGAGTTTTGAATAGGCCAGTTTGTAACTAGATCTTCGTCTAATCAAATGCGTGTAACTTTGGATTCAACGGGATGTCATAATGTGACGAATTAGATAGTGCTTCAATTAAATTTACCCAAATATGAGTTAGTTTTAAAATTAGGATTTTTCTTCCAAGTGTAAGGATACTTTTTTGGCGCAGTATATACAGGGTGTATCAAAATTAAGTATACAGTTTGAAAAATGCCACTAGATTAAAAAGTATGAGGTTAACTCTAACTGCTCTATTTTATGGATTTTATTTCACTATTTCACTCGTTTCCGCAATTTAAAAGGAGAGAAAATCTTTGTTGTACCATCGGGGTACACGCGCGCAACAACGCATCGCGTTTTGTAGGCGCGCAATTTGTTAACGCAAAGATACGCTACGCATACGCAACGCTTATCTGCATGTGGGGCGCATCTTATGGAGGCACCACGGAAGCACTGATTTCACAAAAACCTAGCGGTCAAATGGCTCCGTTTTAGCTGATAAAATGTGAAATTTTTCAAGTTCTTTCCCCCGATTTAAACATCAAGATATAAATAGATTTCGTCCAAACTTCTCAAGGGGCTGTGGATTTACCCGATGTTCACGTAATGTAAGGTAGAGAAACGAGAAATGCCGCATTCTCCTGTGAGCTTCGATCAAAGTGCAAAATGTGACCACTTTAAACGGCTTTTATTTCAATGTTCAAAAATAAGGCCAATATCAAAAAACTAAAAAAAACCAGTTTTTTGGAATGTTGCCTCAAGACTAAGAAAATTTTTTTTTTGAAAAGAGTGTTTGTTTGTTATGAAAATTGCCAAAAATTCACTTTTTTGTGATTTTCTTCATAATTGTTGTTTCTACACCAAATCTGTATTTATATTGAGATTTATTGATGTCTTGCCTTTATAAAAATGTATACTTTTATATGTCTTGCGTTAATATTGGCAAAGTTATGCCACTTTTACTACATGCATGTCTGAGAGTACACCGCCTCTTTAAATGTTTTCACAAGTCCTCCTGCAGACCTTGATGAACTTCAGAGACGCATAATTGCACAAGTTGAAATTCTCAGGCAGAACAGCCCTCTCATTAGACGTGGTGTGAACGCCATGTTGAGAAGAGCCGAAATCTGCATACAGAAGAATTGTGGGCATGTGGAAAACCAAGAATAAAACTGTCAATAACTGTAAACAGTAAAGAAAGTGGTGAGACTTTTTGTGTGATTTGTATGTTGTTTTGATTTTTATTGACTTCGCGCAACTGCTTTTTGTACTCGGTTCACAAAAGTAGCCACCAAATCCTTATTATTGGTCACACGCCAGTGATTTTTCAGCTATAAGAGGACAAGATGTTGATTAAGTTATCAACTGGAGAATTTTGACCACAGACCTCACACTTTTTAATCTAGCGGCATTTTTCAAACTGTATACTTAATTTTGATACACCCTGTACATTGGCTTATGAAGATTTTCAACTTGGGGGGGGGCTGGCCAAACCAAACATCTTGGTGATCCATCATGGGGAGGGGGTGCCAGGAATTGTTTTTGCGAAAAATAGGTCAAAACACCCATTTTCCCGGTATCTTTTCACTTATGTTTTTATTTCATCGGGATTTATTGGGGGGTGAGCCCACACCAAAATTATTGAGGGACTGAACCTCCACAAGCCCTCCTGGTTCCTAAGCCTATGATATATTAAATTTCTTAAATTACTAGTCAAAATAACATAACATTACATTTTGCTGATTAGCTTCAACAATATTCAAAAACATGATAAATGTAATCAAACTGTATATTGTTTACTGTATTACACTGTTAGAAGACATGTTAAAAATGTTAACCAACACACTAGACAATTGTTGGTTAATTTCTTAACCACAAGGCAAGATCGTGTCGTGTTACGGCATAATGCGGTATGAATTGTCTCTTTTGGACGGGGAACAGAAGTACGTGCCACGCCATTTTTCGCCTTGCTTTTTCGTTGTGTTAAACAGCTGTCAAAGTGTTTTGCTTATGGATACTATTCAGGAAACACCAAAATTTCTTTAAAACATGATAATGCATGTGTTTTTGTTTTTTGTTATAACATTTTGATAACATATCAATGTCGGTTTATTAAAAAATAATACAACAACATTTTAAACCAAATTTCGAAATGCTATAATAAAATATTATTTGGCAAACATTTTGTGTACTTAAGTCTATTATGTTTGAATGTTTTGCAGCAAGTTTTGAACAAAATGTTTTTTTAATGTTATTAAAATCGTTTATACCCTTGACCCTCACATACCCTTTAACACGACATTTAACGTTTTCTGTAATATATTTGTGTTTGCTGGGTAGTAATCGAACTAGGCATATTAAATTATCGATTTTCATTTTGCTTAAAAAAGTAAATAGGGTACTATTTATATGATAATGGGGTTTGTTTCTTGTTGTTCGAATGAAGGCATCCAACACCAAACTCTTTTTAGGCTATTTTAACACACGTATGAACAATAGGCCTACTCATTTGGCAATAGCCCGTAAAACTCAAATATCGCTAATCTGGACTGAAGGCTTAGAGCAATAGATACAACCAGTCGTATTTGCATATCAATACCGAGGAAAGTGGGTTCGAAGAGAGAAGATGAGAACCTATTCTCATCTTCTTTGGTTCGATGCACCCAAGGTGAATCACTGTGCGCTTCCTATATCTTTAGATATATGTGATGCGATCAAGCAAAATCAGTCGGAACTCGGGAATATTGATTTTGAGATATAGCCAAACAAAGGTAATATTTGCTTTTGTTTCCTCTTGTTTTGGCAACTCTTTAATTGCTCATATCTTTATAACTAGTTGTTCAATTTCAATGGAGTTTTCTACAAAATGCAGCTTTATAAAAAAATTTTACTATCGTATAAGAAAATGAAAATTTAATATTTCCGAGTTCCGACTGATTTTGCTTGATTGCATCACATATTTGTCTTAGCATAGCGCCACCATGAGCTTATTGCAATTGCGTTTGAGATGTAGTCTTAGGTCAGACTGTATGCGGCTACCACGAACATACTAGGAACGACGAGCGTTAGGACCGACACAAACTGGCGGTGCACAGTGTCAACACCCTGTATTATAAATATTTTTTCCATACATGTCCATTCTCCGTTGAAATCAATATTCCATTTTTGACACAGATAAAGAAAGTTTACATATGCATTGTGTTATATGACTTGCACCTGGAACTTAACTGAATGGGCTAAACGTGTTCCTTTATACCTATCAAGTATAATTGTAATTCTCAAAATTAAATATATCACAATTTTTACTTTGGATTTCAAAATCTTTACTTATAAAATGCAGTAAAAGATATCCACAGCAAGCTGCAAGGCCCCGCTAATTAGTGTATTGCTTTTCGAGTTAGTGTACTGGAAACAAAACCCTGGTTTTACCTGAAAACAAATCGATTTTTCTTGTAATAGAAACATCATATGGGGTACTAGAGCATGCACAAATCGTAATAATGTGTAGAATATAGAAACTCTGTGGTATCTCATATGATAGTCATGGTATGTTTAGCCTGAGTCGCTCGGCCTATCTCGAACAAAATCGCCATGCGTAGCTGTTGAAAAACGAGAGGATCCGCTGTACTATCACGGCAATTTTTGACACGAAGATATAGGGATGATGACGATGTGCGGTGTAGGAGAATAGTTCAATTCTATTATCTCCGTCATTACCCCTCAGTTTTAGTTTCTCTAACTGTGGTATAAGGCATAGCTATACAAAAGTTTCTTCACAAAGCTAAACTTTTATTTGTCAGTGTTTTGTGTCACATAACGTAGGTTTAAATAACTCCAGTAAAATATAAAAAGTGGACGTTCTTTGCAAGGTGTAATGCCAATGGTGTATATATGATTTATATTAAAAAATGCTACTTTGTAGCATCGTATCTTGCTGAAATTTCATGCAAGATTTTACTATCTCGAGTTGTTTAATTTTGAGTTCTTATTCAATTTAATTTCAATTTCAATTTCAATTTAATTAAAAATAACCTCGTGTCATATCGGATGTTACAACATACATAATGCGTCTATATGCTTTCATTCAAAGAACTCCTTAATGAAGCTAATGTGAGACCGTGTACTTCGTTGTCTAGCCAGTTTCAAATATTTCCAAGCTGCACCAAACACGTATTCTTTCAAGGTGAAAAAGAACATGAAAAGCTAGTTTGAGACTTTCCTGACACTATTATTCTACAAAAGGGGAAGTTTTTGTACATCATTATGCAGTCATGTCTACAGCAGAATTCACCACGACCTTTGCAGGACTTAAACCCCATTTACACCAAGATAAACCTCATTCAAAACAGCTCAACTATGTTAAATCAGGGATGTGGCTCATATCCCTGGTTAAATCCATACATATGTGTCTGATTTACCTGTGCGATATCGCAAAGTTGGATGCACCATTACAAAGCAAACGCACATTTACAATACTGAGCGTGGCCTTTGTTTCCGAAATGAGAACAAAAGTCTGCATATTGTTATCCAGCCATTTTGATGGTACAACTCATGTCAAACTTGTCACATTTATTGTGATCGTATCACACAAGTAAATGAGAAACATGTCGCTTTAGACTTAACACGGTTTGGAATTTTTTTTCTCCATTTTTAGCTCCCTATCGGGCAGTCAGAACTCCATATTTGAGAGGGCTCGACAACAATCTTCCCAAAATCGCATTTTAATCATTTTTAGATGACCATAGAGGGAAAGAAATGAAATTTTTTTACAGCTTCTATGGCGAAAATTGATCAAACCGATCACACGATGGTGCTCGCTCGAATTTGGAGCTATCTCGAGTCAGCTGTTGAGCACAATTTGCCATTAAAATTACACGTCCGACTGTTATGAAATTTTAGAAGACTCTCTTCGGAAAAACAGCTCGACAACAGCTTTCCCGTGACATTTTTTACTTTTACATTTACAAATTGTAGTATCATAAGGATGAACATTATAATTCACATGTGAGCCTCTATTGCTATTATTGGGTGAAGGTTTTCCCTCCAGCCCACTAACTAGTCTATTGCTTATACCTAAAGTACAGTGAGTGAGCTAAAGGTCAATCATCAATTGGAGCGCTGTGTGTGCACTGAATAGGAAAAACCGACAGTAACTGCATAATGTGTAGTCGGAACTCGGCAATACTAGCTAGTTTTGAGATATGGACCAAATAATGAGTGTAGGGGTGGAAAAATCAAAATAAGAAAAAACATTCTTCTTTCACATAAAAATATTTTTTAATGAAATTACGAAGTGAAAATGTTAAAAAAGATACTTTTTTGACACCCGTCCAACTTCAATAATTGTCCAAAATCGTGGAATCATTCTAAAAGAAGCTCGAATTTAACGTTTTGTTATGCCAAATTTCGTAGCCATATCTTAAACCAACGGTATCGTTGCTAAGTTAACTATGTATTTACTTGTATTTTAGGTACGCTAAAAGGACCCAATTAAAGTACTCTTACTTTAAATTAAATTTTAGTTTCTCCGATTCTTCCCTTTTAATGTATCGGTGTTCAAATTGTTGTAACATTGTAACCAAAGGTCGTATTGACAAGGGGTTTTCACTAATGTTGAGCTGTGAATAAACGACAAATGAAAATGTAAGAATCCCCAAATTGACTCTGGGCCTACTTCAGACTGATTTTGCATGATCGCATCACATATCAGCCTGAGTGCCAAGGAATTGAAATATTTGCTGCTATTTTGAGCTCAAATTTATGGCTGGTCATTCGTGTCACAATAGCAGTTATAAAAAAGATAAATTCTTTCACAAAAGACCTAACATTTTTGATAAGTTGCCATAAAATTTGTATTATATCGCGAATTTCAAAAAATACAAATTATTTGATATCAGAAGGACATTTGATGTATCTGATGCGCTCTCATGTCTCACAAAACTACCGTGCAAATGTTGCTATCCGACCCCTTAAGAAGTATATGTTAAAACAACATTGCGCTGTCGCTGAAAACAAAATAAAATGAACGATCAACTTATAAACTCAACCAAAAATTTGGGAGAAATCGGTAAAATAAGACAAAAGATTCTACGATTCTACAAACATCTTCCAAAACCAGAGTAATCAAGAATCCTACATGTAGTAGCAATTTCAGATCAGCTTTTATCAACTATGAACGATCCAGATGAATATGTTGCAACAATGAAAGATAGCTAAAAAAACCCTTTTGTATAGTAAATAGGTGAGAAACAACTGATTTATATTGGAGAATCTGGAGACTTCAGAAAGTGATGGTATTTTGAACCACCAATAGCATTTAGTCAAAGAGCTAAATAAACAGTGTCTGTTAGTTAGCATTCAAAAGATTCATAAAATAAGGCACATACTTCTGCTGAAAACGTTAATTTTTAGAAGCTAACTGCATATCTGCTAGGCCTTTAGCAAATTAAAAGCAACGATTCCCCATTTCTTTCTTGTAACGTATTTGTTACATTCACTACAGACCATTGAAAATGTTGACATAAACCTACACCAAAAAGCCCCTTGGTAATGCAGTGGTACCAATCACTGCCTTATCATGCACGTGTAAAGGCTATGTTCAGTCGAGTCGGTTAATTGATCAGCTAATGAATAGCTTGAGTACGAAGAACACTCTTAAAGGTCACTAATAATTTGTTTAGAACGAATAAAATAATGTCAAGTATCGAATGTTACACCATACACAATGCGTTTATATGCTTCTAATTCAAGGAGCTCCTTGATAATGCTAACTAGATATTCTGCACCTCGTTGTCTAGCCACTTGAAAACACTTCCCAGCTGCACAAAAGACATATTCTTGTTGACAGTAAAGGTAAACTTAAAAAGCTCGTTTGACGGTTTCTTGACATTATCACTGATTATTATCCTAATAAAAGTAAAGAAGACTTATAGAAAAAATACGGCTATGCACATCTTTGCCCAAATCTGTCCAGGAATTAAGCTATAATTTTTTTAGTTGGAGATTTGCGGGCCTGGGAGTTCCGGGGGGCACTCCAACTTTGGAGGTGACGCGTATGTAGGGCTGTTAAGACCCCTTTTCAGCGTCGCCAAAGACCCCATATTTTTTACGAACACATGCTCAGTCACCCGAAGACCCCTTATTTTTCCACTTGATCTGTCACCCAAAGACCCTTACAAGTCCGATTTGAACAGCAACTTTCATTTATAACTGATTTTGAAAAAACAAAGAAATTTGAAGCCATTTAGAACTAGATACTCGATTTTCGAGGTTTCTGTTGAGCTGTGTTGGCTCTCACCCAAAGATTCCATTTAAAAAAAAAGGTCATGTTCTCACCCAATGACCCCATATTTTTCACATTTTGCTCTCACCGAATGCCAAAAATCATGCTCTCACCCAATGACCCCATATTTTTTACATTTTGTTCTCACCGAATGCCCCTTAGCGCGAAAGTGCCAGCCCTACACCTATATCCATTTCATATTGAAGTGCCCCCCCCCCCCGGGGGGAGTTCCTGCGTGACAAATATATAGTTTCCCAATATTTTGATGCAAGAACCACAATACATATTTAAGCTATAATATGAAGTCTCAGGATTGTCCATTGTAAACCAGTTTTTCCTCTTGGCGCTGAAAATACGACTGTTGATAGATATCCTGGCAAAAATTGGGTCAAAGGTTATGACTGTCACTTAATGTACCAAATGGTTCACACCGACATCGCCTGGCTAATAATTATTTGATGCAGCAGAGATACTAAAATAAATACACGGGATCGATACACGTGAATTGCTATGCACGATTTTGATATCAGACGAAAATCTTCGGATACCGGGGTGGAAAATGATGAATATCTCCCGTAAATGATTTTGTCTCAAGAAACCAGATGTGGTCTCATACACTTAAAAATACGTGTTGAACAGATATGATAGTCGTTAGTTTGCGCTTTGAAGAAAGGCCATGCGTCTTGAACTCAAAATCTGACCAAAACTCTAATTTTATATTGCGTTGGTCCTGTATGGATTACAGCGCGCAGGCTATATAGCTGCACTCACTACAGTGGAGGCAGTATGACCATTGACCGCAATGTCGTATACAAGCTTACTCACACAGCGAGAAATCAATTACCCCGGCTATTGTCAGTAGCCTTAATCAGGTCACTTGGCTACTGCGTCTCATATTAAAGGTCGGAAGAAAATTGCTATGCGTGGCTGTGGATTCAACCAACCATGGCGATTTCTACCATGAAGATATAGGGGCGATGACACTGTGTGGTTTTCACGGACAAGCTCCATATGACATCACTGATTTGCTTCAAATTCGAGTTATTCAAAGGCAGCTTAGGTCATCATGGTAAGATGGCATCTCGCTTGTTGAGCGAAGAATTCATTGTGTTTCTTTTGGTTTGCTGCCTATGCTCTCAGATTGTGGCATAAACCAACAGATCAAATAAAAAAATGGACTTCTGAACGGTTCTAAAAGCCTCTGAAAAGTCAAATATTTGATGATTTTATCAGAAGTATTCTTTGAGCTATTAGTGCCGTTGAACATTTGGTAATTTGGCGCTAGGATATAAATGCAACTGATTGCTTGATTAATTGATTGCAAACACCAGACTGATGAAGATTCCTAATAGGATATAAAATATTTTTTTTGAGTGTTCATCAGTTTTTATTGATATGAAAATGAGCCCTTTTTTTTACTAATATCTGGTGTTTGTACACGTAGATATTTGCAGAATCGTCAACACTCTTATATGAATTTGACGTCTCCAAACTTTTTGTTTCAAGTTTATAAATTTGATTACTCATTTGAGATCTACTTTCAATCTGCTCCGCCCTGTTGTTTTAACATCTACTTCTTATTTATATTGCTGTGTGTTGTTTAGTCCAGGAGTTAAAGTTATATTCTATTTCAATTTCAATTTGATGAAAAATAACCTCGTGGACACATTCCCACTGCTCACATCACCCTCCTACAATTCACCCACCCGCCCGGAATATATTGCATTTCAAACATACAGAAAAGAAGTCTCCGGATTCACCAATATAAACCAGTTGTTACTCTTGGCATTAAAATGCGAGTGTTGATAAATGTACTAAAGCCTTGCAAACAAAAATGGGTTAACGGTTAGTCTCACCTAATTACTATATCATTGTTGCAACATATTCATCAGGATCATTCATAGATGATATCAGTAGAAAGATTCATTTTTCTTATTAATAAAAAAATTAATAAAAACTGATCTAAAATATTTCAACTCCTATTAGGATTCTTGAATACTCTGGTGTTTGTAGGTGTTATAAATACGTTACTAGAAAGAAACATGGAATCATTACTTTTCATTTGCTAAAGGCCTTAGTGATAGCGAGAGAACAAATCATTTTTGCCTTATAGCAGATACCATTACTTTTTGAAGTCTCCAGATTCTCCAATACAAACATTTTTGTTACTATTGGCATTAAAAATGCGAGTGTTGATAAATATAGTATAAGAGCCTTGCAATCAAAAATGGGTTAACGGTTAGTCTCACCTAATACAATACTATATCATGATATTGTAATGTATATAATATTATATCACTCATACATAAATTCTAGACAGTTCATTGGTTGATTACCATTTGCCATTTTTACTATCACCCTCTCCGTGTGATAGTCTTTACCATCATGTGCTCTGGCGTAGTGCGCCTGCGCCAAGCCGTGCGCTGACTCTTGGACTCGCCGATTTAGTTATTGGGTGGACCCCAAAATGTGAAATATATCACGGCAAAACATGGTGTTATGTTGATGAAAAAATGTATTTCCTACCTTAAATAGTATTTTAGTAATATAATTTATGCATGAGTGATATAAAACAAATATTAACTGTCTTAAATTCGTGTAATGGTCGAAATATAATCACTCGGTGAAAGATGTATTGTTCCATTCCACTCGCCGTTCCGGCTCGTGGAATGGAACAATCCATCTTTCACCTCGTGATTATATTTCGACCATCACACTCATAGACAGTTAATATTTGTATACTATACAACAGTTTTGATTTTAGCTATGTTCCATTGTTGCAACATATTACTGAAAAACTTGAGAAATAGTCAAAATACATCTCAGTAAGTTTAAAAACAAAACATTTTCAGTAGAGACCTGTTCATTATCTTCTGAATATTGTTAACCCTTATTAACAACAGACACCTTTTGTTTCGCTGGAAATCGCTGAAAATAAGATAACTTTTGTATAGTAATTATTAGGTGAGACTATTATCTGTTTCAAATCCAGTGACACCTCATGTATATTTTCCTGGGAAGGATCAGGCACATGATTACTGGAGGGGCATGAAAACTAGAAATGAGACCCTATATTCACGGTTTTTCTACTAGCAATTCAAACCTATGACAAATTTGGCTGGTTTGCGATATACTATACCATTTTTCACCCTGATGTGGTAGTGATGTCAGTACAGTGAGCATTTAATTGGGCACAGCCAAATAATCACTAGCGTTCGGTCAAAGCGCTGTAATTTCAGAATCAGATATCATCAACTAGGCCGGTTGTAGCCGAACCCGGCGCAAACATATCCCCAATTAGATTGTAACAGCCACTAATTATCTCAGCAGTTCCCCAAAGTCCATTGGATGAAGAAAGTTTTTGATAACTTATCGCCGACTTTGAAAGCAGGAGGAAACCGGAGATCCCGGATTATGATACAATGTCAAATTTAGCCAAAGCATACAAATGCAATTTTATAAGTACAGTATGATAACAGCAAGCACACCAACATGGTAAAATGTGAGTTATGTGACCGCGAACTATACCGGCCCATAAACGTGTAATAACCAAAAGAGGATAAATTATCAGCCCTTGCTCTCAGCATTCAGCAAGATAAACAGTACAACAGCATTAATGAAAATGTGAGCGTTATGAATTAATAAGTGTCGCCTCCAAGAAATATCCTATATCACCAGCTTTGATGATAAAATATTATCTAGAACCACACACCTGTTTTTCAAGGCCTCTCTTTTATCTATTGACCTCAAAGAAAAGGATTAGAATTATTGAATAGAGCCCTGACCTGATGCAACACATTATTAATAAGCTGCTATTAGGGACGGACATACTGTTATGGTTGAGCGAACATTGTATGACCACTACACAGGTCAATGGCCATATTTGATTTGATTTGAATACTTAAAAGTATTCAAATCTTTGTTTATTTGTAAGAAGTGTATAAATATGACTTACATGTACTTAGACTTAAAAAAAAACCACGATTCTCATTATTTACAGAAAATACACCTTGTACTTGTAAATGTCTGTAAGTGATGACTTCTTACAAAATGAAGCTTGCCCTAAACATTCTAAATACACGGAATGTTATAAATTACATCTGGAACCAAGATTGCATGGGTTTTTTTTTAAAGTGAACATCCAGCATTTACAACAGCCAAAACTCCAAAAGATATATGTCAAAGTTGACATTTTCTGAATTTTGACAGGCAGCCATCTTGGATTTATGCAAATTAGGCATCTTTTCTATACTTGGATACTTTGGTACTTTTAGTCTGGTGTCAAGAGACCTCAAGTTAATGTGCTGTGGTAAAAAATAGGTTTTAATTGGTTCCAAGTAGAATATTGCTATTCTATCATTCAAAATGATGTGTTACGTGTGTAAAAAGATTTTGGCGGCCATTTTGAAAATATAACGATGATCTGTTTATGTAATCAATTTTTAACCTATCTCATGATACTTGTTGTGTCCAAAACCCCCTTCCTAGAAGTCTAGTATCTTTTTAAGATATATTAGGATATATAATCGAGTTAACCTTGTGCCATTTTCGTACTCGTATTTATGTTACAAGACTTCGGTATCACGTGGAAATGGTGAAATATTTAATTTCTAAAGTCGAAGTTCTTTGCAAGGTGCAATGCCATTGGTGTGGGGGGTGTGTGGTGTGTGTGGGTGTGTATAAAAAGAAAAACATCATCTTGTTGAAATTTCATGCAAGATTTTACTGTTTCGTGTTGTTTTTATCTTGGTGTTCTTATTCAATTTAACTTCAATTTCAATTTTATCAAAAATAACCTCTGGCAAGTTTTGAATGTTACATCATACATAATGCGTCTATATGCTTTCATTCAAGATCTCCTTAAAGCCATAATGTGTGATTTGCTTCACAGCAACGCCCTCAATTTTACTCGGATTTCTACTTTTGCATAATTACAATGCACAGTGGTGTACTAAAATACCACGTAAAAGACTAAGCCTGAAGTGCTTTAATAACAGTAAAATTTAACTTGTTATATTAAAACCGAGGCGACCCGGTTTAATTCAGAGTTCATCGATCGAGTGCTTGCTAATATCTCCCGTCGATGTCGGCTTATGCGTACACATGTCGAGCGCGATGCTCCGTGCAGTATTACATGTTACGATCGGCGAGCGTAGTACACGCATTGTAGGCGCTGGAATAAAATCGGAATTTTCTTCGTTATACCTCATTTGTTTGACTCGAAATTAAAAGGGGATAATGTGATCAGTGAAAACAAACATTTAAACAGGACTCTCACATTATTGCTTTAATGAAGCTAATGTGTTCTTCGTTGTCTAGCCCGTTTCAAATATTTCCAAGCTGCACCAAACAGGTAATCGTTAAAGGTGAAAATGAACATGAAAAGCTAGTTTAAGAGTGTATTTTGCCATGGAATTAAAATATTTGCAGTTGGAGATCCGAGAGCCGTGCTGTTCATTCGTGTAACAATGGCTGTTGAGCTAAAATGTATGGAAGTCTTCGGATTCTCCAATATAAACCAGTTCTTACTCTTTGCATTAAAATCCAAGTGTAGATAAATATACTAAAGCCTTACAAACAAAAATAGGTTAACGATTAGTCTCATCTAATTACTATACAAAAGTTATTTGATTTTATCTAACTTTTATTGTTGCGACATATTCATCAGGATCGTTCATAGTTGATATCAGCAGAAAGATTACTTTTTAGTATTAATAAAAACAGATCTCAGAAATATTTGAACTCCTATTATTGTTCTTGATTACGCTGGTGTTTGCAGATGTTTGTAGAATCGTCGACTCTTGTTTTACCGACGTCTGTAAAATTTCTGGTTAAGTTTATAAGTTGATCGTACATTTTATTTTGTTTTCAACGACCTCGTCATGTTGTTTTAAGCTCTACTTCTTAAGGGGTATAATAGAAACGTTTGCATGGTATGTTTTTGTTGGACATGAGAGTTCATCAGACACATCAAATTGCATTCTGAATACGAGGAATGTCTTTCTGATATCAAATAATTTTTTGAAACAATGCACATTTTATGGCAACTTATTAAAAATTGAAATTTTTTGGGAAAAATGTATATTTTCAATACGGATGGTCAAAATTATGGACGGCTTTTCCTTCCAGCTACATACACTTTAAGTACATATCATTACATTTATAAAGTTTACTTCGATGACTGTTAAATGTCAAAAATGTAAGAAATATCCATTACTAATCATTTGCCATAAAATTTGTATTATATCGCAAATTTCACACAATCTAAATTATTTGATAACAGAAGGACATTCAGAATTCAATTTGGTGTGTCTAACGTGCTCTCAAGTCCCACAAAAACACCATGCAAAAGTTGTTATCCGATCCCTTAACTAGATTGTGTCTAGTATCTAGCGTGTTATTTTGTCTTGGTGTTGACATTACATTCACATATGTGACCGTCCACGGCGAATGAGTCGTAAATTCCTCCCCCGGTCAATTTTGTTTTATATCGTGTTTAAAAAATAAACATCATAAACTTAAAAATGGTATATCATTTGACTTCAAACGATATCCAGAAGCGGAGTTATGGTTTGTTGAACTCTGCTCCTTCAACAAAATGTTACCCTTTTTTCGGTTCTACGTGTATCTCTTTTTCCACATTGCAAGTAATAAAGTCATAATTGGCGGTCATTTCAAATCATCCCCAAGTCAACGAGCTTCAGGAATGTCCTCTCATTGTTAATTGTTGGTTATACATACTCAGACAAAGTACAATGCAATTGCAACCTACCACTTGAACAGGATTTAGCCAAAGCAAACCAAGACTAGAGCTACAGGGTGTCCCAGAAAAAATTACCTAGTGAATAAAATTGAACGTAAGTCGAGAAATAGACATCAGAATCAAAAAATTTAAAATGTAGCGTATAGCCTATTTTGTTGTGCATCACATACGGAAATTTTATTTGATTCGGTTGACTGGTTTTGAAGAAATGAGCAATTGCATAATGCGTACATCAATGCAGTTCATTCCAAGTTTGATCAACAGGCGCTTTTTTCATACTCGCTCACCGCTTCCTAAAGTTTGTGTATCTCATTAAATTTAGTCCACATTATCTATTAAAATCCGACGGTGTTATGTCATTCATGCTTTCACTGAAGATAACAGTTTGTCCGAGAAAAGTTTGATTTCTGTAATTGGAAGCTCTCCAACTCAAATTCTTTAGGCTGTGCAAATATATACTTTACAAAGAACATTTGAGCCAAGAATGACAATGATCAAGTGCTTACAGCTTTACGTGTGATTTTTGATACCACGCAACATTAATGTTGAAGTTTTAAAAGATTTAAACTTTGCAATACAATTTCTTGGAAATATTCCGAAAACATTAATGTGTGTGAGAAATTTTTAAGCCAGCTGGAATTGTTTATGTAGTATTCTTCATGCAACATTTATATCAACATTAACGAAAAAAAGATATTTACAAATACCGAGCATCATCTCACATGCAAGCTTTCATTTTCAATATCTAGCACGTTTTCAAATTTGAACAAAACCTAATTAAATGTTGCAAGAAACAGGTTGTTATAAAGAACGAAAAGGATTTCAAATATGAAGCCCATAGACAGTTTAACCACTCGTGCGCATTATGTTGAATGATCTTTCTTCCAAACTTGGAGTGAAGTGAATTGACACATGCGTTATGTAATCGCTCATTTCTTCGCGATCAGTCAATCGATTCCAGTAAAATTGGCGTATAAGATGCAAAATAAGATGGGCTACACGCTGATGTTTAGATTTTTGGATTCTGATGTCTATTTTTCGACTTACGTCCAAATTCATTTGCCCGGTAATTTTTTCTGGGACACCCTGTATTTAATTATTCTATATGTAGAAGATTATTATCCTCTTCAGCAATAGGATTATTGATTGGTTTAAACGCTATCAAATAAGAAACATGTCGCGCCTAATTGAGACACCTATGAATACGACCTTCACACATATTTTGAACTGTATCTCAGAATACAAGTTGCCGAGTTTACGGCTCATTCGCAGTGTCCACTCACATATTAGAGAGATTGCGATTTTCCAAACGTAGACGTAGGACGTACGTTTTTACGTACGTTAACACGTACGTTTTTACGTAGCTATGTATTGCAGTGAGGCCACATACTTTACCAACGCTCGTGTTGTGGCGCTATGTCCTATAGTCAGTCATCTGGTGATTTGTTTTTGCATGAAATCAGCCCGGGGTAGTCGGTGGGGTCAGGGATCAATAAAGGGATCTTAATCCTCTCTACGTCATACATAAATTCGCCCAGTCTCATTTCCCTAATATTAAATTTAAAAAAAATGGAATTTCAGTTCGGCACAGGTGGGCCTCGAACCCACGCCGCTGCTACATACAGAATACAGAAGTCCAGCGCACTAATCCACTGGACCACATGAGAGTTCGGTAGCCATATTGAATTTTAAACATATAGGCTATAGGCAACTCCAACATTGATCGGGTATAGACCACTTGACATGTGACGTCATTGCCCGGCAGTATGCGCGCGAATTATGACAATTTCCATTGTTCTTTGCCCTGCAGTGTGTGCGTACGCATCGTAGTTTGCTCAGGGCACGTGCATTTCAAATCGCCCACCATATTTCATATAGTACAAGAAAGCCATTGAACAGTGTAGCGGTTTGTTTGAGCATATCGACAGACGAGTCCCTCGCCTTTGTTGATAAACAATGATTTCATATTAGCATAATGACAGTACTCATCAGTTAATAGCCACTTGGTGAATAGATGGGCATTATCAGCTGTCAAAGAGATGTCTTATGCAGCTGCCAATCACGATAGAGGCTTGAAAACATTTTGTTATAAACCCAAAAGTGATATAAGGACAAAACTGTGCATGTTGGTACTTGATTGTTTGGATTCTTATATGTTGAAAATCCCTTGTAGTAGTATTTTTTATGTGTAGTGTATATTGTTTATAAATTATACAGCTTTTCAATTTTGGGCATTAATGCTCTGTTGCACTGTTTTCATCAACCTATTTTATCGTAGTGCATTTCTTATGTGTGTGAGCCGAAATGTCGTGGTAGATTGCAATCATGCTATTGTTGAACTGTACTCCGCCATAACTACGGTGAAGGACACCGGTTTAAATCCTTTGTTTGGAGCCAATCAATAAAAGAATGCAGGGCCTCTATAAGTTAAGAAGTGACGTAATAATCGCAATAGATGAATACAATGTTTGAATAGATCGCCCAACCATGCCAACACAAGCAGATTGCACTAACCACCTGTGTATGTCTGCAAACATAGATTGAATACAATACAGCTCTTTTCAAAAATACTAATCTTATAGGTGCGAGTGAACCGTTGCCTTGCCAGAGGTCTATACTTTGAATTTGTGTGTAAATAAATAAATAAATAAATAAATAGATAAATAAATAAATAAATAAATAAATAAATAAATAAATAAATAAATAAATAACCGATCAGGAATTGTGCATATTTGAACGTGTTCCTAATGTTCCTAAAATATCTGAGCCAAACTTTCCTTGCCCTCCCCCACCCAACTTTCGACCTGCAAAAAAGCTTGCCCCCCCTTTGACCTGCCAACCAATCTTTGACCACCCCCCACCCCCTATAATACTTCACCACCTCGGGGATACACAAAGTTATTGCACCACCCCTCAGCTGTACAAAAAACACATGATATTTTGACTATAACATTCGTAGAGAAAGACTCGTTCTCTACGTTTCCTTTACCTAGACTCGAGGTAAAATCAGCCTATTTCCACGTGGAACCATGGTGGAACGTACGTTTTAATGCTACGTTGAGTCCAAAATGTCAAATCGCAAGCTATTTTTTTATACGCAAAGTATCACACACATTTCAATAGACAATCTCTGCGTATGAATATTGCGTTTAAATTTAGTCCATTTTTAACACATCGCTGTACCTTTATTATAATGATTTGTTACAAACAAAAAAAGGATCATAATAATAATTAGACTTTCCTTCGTATGTTCATTATCCTTGACTGTCTTTAACATATTGTGAAATGGACACATTTTGTGCATTTTCAACGATGTATCTACGTCGATTTCGCACGTGGAATATCTTCAAAAATAGCTAAATACGTGACCTCGCTTCGATACAGGAGAGTGGTTTTGAATAGATCAAAGTACGTCCGATGTCTACGTTTGGAAATCGCAACCTCTCTATTATGTATTCTTAAACGTCAAAATGGCAAGTTTCATTCAATCAATATACAACATGTAATTACATTACACTCTTATCGCCGATATTAAGAAAACGCTGTTTAGGAGAAAATTGTTTAAAATTATTGCCCTGATTACGATTTTTTGCTTTAAACAGCATATATTACTCGTATTTTCTTAGGGCTAATCAGGGGCTATTGATATTGTTTAAACATTTGCGAAGTATTTGCTTAAATCAGCATGCTTGATTAAAGAAATAACATGCGTTTAAAGGTCTAGATCATTGTGCACCCCGAATGGAATGTGTGACTGGTTTATGTAGTTACAATAACTAGTTGATGATACATCACAAAGTTGCTAACCCTTGACACTGGCTAATGGATATACATTAATCATTTCTATGGGTAGCATTTATCTCAAGGTAACCACAAAATACATTATCTGTCATTAGACTAATTCCAATCAGCCGTCTACACTTCGCATGTACTGTGTATGCTTCGTAGTGACGACTGATTATCTTACAGCCAATATCATGACGGACTTCTGAAAACTATTCAATGCGACCTTGGTTGTGCGCCGTAGCGCGACTGACTAGCGGCGCCCGTGTACCGCGTCGCTGTACCGCGCCGCTGTGACAAGATCGCGCTCGGAACTTCTAAAACAACAAACTCGGTCAAAAGGTCAATTTGGACACAACTGCGCATGCTCTATGCCACAGGAATCCTGTTGCAAAATCCGTCACTTTTGTTCCATGTAGTTTTCTCAGTCGTCAATCTAGACGGTTGACGACTGAGGGCAGCAGTCTAATCTGTCATCATGATGGTTTAAACGCATGTTTAACAAAAAAAAAACTATCCACTTTGCACGGTTGTTTGATGGGATCATTTATGAGTTTTTCAAATAAAACATCATGTACAATCAAATTTTAGGCTAAAATAGCTGAAAGTGATATCATGCTAAGGCCGTGTAAAATTAATATTTTGGTTCTCGTCCCTCCTCCTCAATTTCTGGGATTTGTCAGATTTTTATATTTTTTTTAGATTTGTCAATTTTTTTTAGACTTTGGAATGATTTATGAAATCTTCATACATATAAATAAGTTTATTAGAGAACAAGCATCACTTCCAAGTCTTTTTTGTAGTACTCTAAAAAGTTTATCCCTCAGAATCTCACATTTGAAAAAAAAAATAAGGGCCTCATTGTTTCCTCGAGCACTGTTGGAGAAGACCGAAAACTACTGACAATGCTAATTTTACATTGAAAAAAAAAAAAAAAAAACACCTCCCTCCTCATCAATTCATGAAAATCCTCTGGACGAGAACCAAAACATTAATTTTATACGGCCTAATGTATACAGATGCTTTTGAGTCATTCTCAACTTTAATTTCCCCTCTTTTACAAAATGATTCACTTTTATAGGATTTTGAAAGCTTTTTCGGATATAAAATGTATCTACTAATGACAAAATTGGTGGCGCTATTTAGTTACTGCAAACTACTCTTTCAAGCTTTTAATACAAATAATTCCTTTTATTGTTTGATGAAATATGTTTATAAAATTTCCTTGTTGCTTGTTTCACCTATTCCAGGTGTTTTAATGGCAGTATTAATCACATACCCCTTGCGAATAGAGAAACATGATTTAGGATAAATAGCGCCATCTATAGTTTGCATTTAGTTAATAATGAAGCCAATTCTATATACATCAAACAACCGTGTTTGAATTCTAAGCAGGACTTTTGGCTGGGACTTCGTCGCAAGCACCACAAACATGGAAGTGCGAGACGTTCTTCCAAGCACCAAGCACCAAGTGAAAGTTAAAACTTTCGCTCCAGCACATCACAAAGCGCACAAATTCCACAGTAGTTGTGTACGTTGTAATTAGTGGTAATGGCACGTGACCGAAGGATCATCACGGGATCTGTGCAACCAATCACAAGCCAAAACTATTTAAAGATGTACTACATCATGGCTAATTTTAGTTGTCCAGCAAAGTCAACAGACCACTTGGGGAGCTAGAAAACAGAGAGAATACAGTGATTAAAAATATGAAATTTGAAAATCTATGTATTGTGCACAAATTAATGCAATTCGGAATTTTATGTATAAATGTAATAGCCAGATTATGCACAATGCGTAAGTGAATTACGGAGATGTCTGGTTATATCATCAATGTTTAATTTCAAGGCCGTTGTTCAATCACTTAAGGTTGGTCTGAAACCTGGAATTATGGAAACTTTCGGGCCTCATAACTGCTAAATTGTTGGTCTAAAGTATATAAAAGTATACATATTTAGAATGGCAAAGACTTGATAAATTCATCTGTGAGGTCAAATTTGGGCCAAAATGCTCATTTTTGGCCCAAAATCCCAAAAAACGGTTTTTTGGCCCACTTTTTTTTCGTGCAACGTAAAAAAAATTCTTGGGCCAAAATTTTTTAAATTAATTTTAAAAACTAGACAAAAATATCTAGGGACCGTTTTTTCATTTTTTGAATTTCGACCAACTTCAAGAAATTTGCACCAAAATGGTCAAAAATGCTGAATTTTCAAAAAATCATAAAAAGCCCGATTTTCGCCCAAATTTCAAATATTTTTGGTGAAGTTGGTCAAAATTCAAAAAAATAAAAAAACGGTCCCTAGATATTTTTGTCTAGTTTTTAAAAATTAATAACAAAAAAAAATTTGCACGAAAAAAAAGTTTTTGGGGATTTTGGGCCAAAAATGAGCATTTTGGCCCAAATTTGACATCACAGATGAACTTATCAAGTCTTTGCCATTCTAAATATGTATACTTTTATATACTTTACACCAACACTTTAGCAGTTATGAGGCCCGAAAGTTTCCATAATTCCAGGGTTCAGACCAACCTTAATGCATAAACATTTTGAACAAAGTTACCAAAAAATGTATCCCGTATTTTTAATATTGAATCTGTACAGCAATTATTGTATATATTTATTAGCGGGCATTTGAAAAATTTAAATCTTAACTGCTTATCTTATACGAATATTTCACAGACCAGCTTCACATCGCGTTTCTTAAAAATGTACGTGACAGCCGGATACAAACAAGATAATTCATTTTAGATTTTATTGCCTAAAATGGTCACTGATTTTAAAACTAGTATAAAAGGAGCCCTAAATGTTTTAGTACAAATTTGTGGCTCCAAAGTGGCTTCTAATTTGCATCCAATCCATTGAAGTGTTGGAATTTGTCATTGAGGAGTACTAGTATGATAGGAAAAAGTAAGAAATGACCCCAAGGACTTGTAAAATAACATTTTTGGTGCTGTAATGAGTTTGCAAAATACTAGTTCAAATAAAAACTAAAAGCGATACAACAATGTTCAAAATAGTTCGGCATGTTATATTGTAGTTTTAAACTCTTACATTTTAGTGATGTAATAAGGTAGGGATATCATATACAACAATCTATATACAAGGGTCTTTTACACATGGATAAAAAAACCTGAATTTTGAAGACTTGTCAAACTTAATTATTTTAAGCTCTTATTTAAGTGTAATTGATCACATTATTCATCACATAATCGCGGTAAACATAATATGCCGGCTTATTTCAGTTTGATTAATAAACCCTCTTCTATGTATGTTCGTATCACGTTAGCCGCAAGAGATTAATAAACGTAAAATGAGAGATTTTTGATTTATAAGTCTTCCTTAATATCTATTATGTTCTTATCTGTTTAACTTCGAGAGAAAAACGACAAAAATCAAATCAGAACAAATGAGGTTTATTAGCCTTGTACACGTTTTACCAGGGCAAAATATGTGTGATAACAAATCAGAAATGGCTGTAAGACGTTGAGGGATTTATGCTCAAAGCAATAATGTGCGATTTCCATAAATAATGTAATCTTACTTGTTTTCCACAAAATTATTTTAAATTTCGAGCCAAGGAAATGAGCTTAAAAACTAAAATCGCTATTTCGTTCCAAAGCCTATAATTATTGTCAATGCGTGTATTACCTGGCCGATCAATATTGAGGGAAGCTTCACCCAGGGTCTCAGGGACGTGCAAATGTTCGTACCTCCCTGATATGTAAATGACAGATAACAGCAAAAACAGCTCCCATATCTGTCCACAACTTTGGTCAGTGCAGCGAGTCTAGGGATTTCAAGTGGGTGATTATTGATTGGCAAGTGCCATATTTGGGCATAAGTGCAGTCCACCATTCATTGTGGAGAATAGACTAGACTTTATCGATTGATTTTGCTGGAGTAGTTTCCTGTTAACCAGGTTTAAGTACTGCAAAGGTCGAATCATGTTTGCTGTGCAGTATAACTGCACTATGGACCCCATTTTGACTACTAATTAAACGGTCTATCTATGTTACCTGTTTTACATGTATTCATTATAATACTTCGTTTCTTCAGCTTTAAAATAGTAGATGGAAATTCACTTCTCATTGGAATTCCAGATACAAATTCACAAAGGTTTCCACTCATCCAAAGAGGGTAGTCCGTTTCATATGTGGTATAAACATCGTGATCATATTACTCCTCATCGTGCTCAGTTTCACTGCCTCCCAGTCAAAGAACGCATTAATGTTCAGTTCCTCACCGCAATCTTTCACTGCTTGCATGACTCCACTCTCAGATACCTGCTTAATGCCATTAAACTTTATTCCTCGGTGGATATACTGGACACCGTCCGCTACGCTCCGTTCTGATTAGCACTATACTGACGATACCCCTCACTGGCCGCTGTAATGGAGATCATGCTTTTCATGTCTTTGGTCAACGTGTATGGAATGCCCTCTCAAGACACATCCGTGAGGCACCACACTCAGCACTTTTAACTAGTGCGGTTACCGCACCATAGCTGATCACCATGTGGCTTCGGAAGTATATTGTGATATACCACTATGACCAAAACTAAAATATACAGTTTATAGAATAAAAATATAACAAAAGGCAGAAAAAGATGAATAAGTTGAAAAAGAAACGAACATCTGTATTAAAAAGAGCTGGAAATATATGTACATAATGTGATGCCCATTAATTTTACCATCAATAGATCCACATAGAGGAATACGACATCTATCGTGAGCCAATTTGCATTCTGTTGCCTGTAAAAGCCGACTATCAGGTAAAAATTCTAAAAGCAGCGTAACTAGATATTAGCGTTAATTTCATGATACATTTAAAACGAATTGAAAACTCCAAATTGCAGAAATAAAATATATAATATTACTAAATCACCCAAGCAGATGGTAACGTAGGTATGTGGAAAAGAACTGCAATAACAATAACAAACTATGTGCCCAAAGAGTTGTCTTTGACATGTCGCTTTTTTGAAATATCACCAAAAATATCAAATTTGGGAAAACGCCCCAAAATTTAAAACAAACAAGAACCTTCCAAAATAAATATATATTAGCACTCGGGGGCCAAGTGACTACCTGCCGCTGTGATTTGGGGTAATTCGTTGCTTCCCCTCTCCAGATACCTGTACTTCAAGTTCGCCCATACCCTATGCCTTAAACGTGTAAACATTAAAGTTGCATGTGAAGGGAATTTTTGTGTTGATACGATGATGAAAAATTAACAGGTTGTTTCATTTTTTTTAGGAATGAAATTAAACGTTGTTAAATTGTTACAAGTCAGTCGCTCTGACGATTACAGCATTCATCTTGAGTACTCTTTCACAGTGGCGTAGATTTCTTTTTGACATTGGGAGGATGGGGTTGGAAAAAGTTTCTTGAAATATAGTGAATCCGGCACCTTTTGGCGACAGAATAAGTTAATGGAAGAAATGCGCGCAAAGCGCGCGGAAATTTTGCCATTTTGAAGCTAAACTGATGAAATATTGTGCAAAAGTGGAATAAATTCTCGCATAGCGCGAAAAATATTGCACTTTGGGGGATAAAATGGCCAAATATGTGGTTAATTTGATCAGAAACCCACATACACCATATACATGATTGTATGGACCACCCCCGGGCAAAAATATTGGGGGGGGGGGGATTTTTTATGTCCCAAATATAATTTCAGACCATCTCTTGCCATCAAATACTATCAAAGAAAAGGATATATCAAAAGCATTTCTTATACTTCACATGGAATCAGTACTGTCCCGGTCCATCTCTTTTTAAAGGGATTTTTATTATGACTTCTCCAAACATCCCGGATGCAGTGTACCAGATAATCACACATTTCCCTAGCTTTTAAGCCACCTCGTTCTTGGTCATGCAGATCTTTACCTCTTCATGCAGCCAGCGTGATGTTTTGTCTTGGTGTTCATATTACACTCACTAATATACACCTGGTGTATTTTTACATAAACCAAGTGGCACCAAGCATGTTTTTTCTTAACTCTCTCCTTGTCTAGCATTTCTCATTCAATTAATGTAGTTTATAAAAGTCAAACTAGTATCAACATTCGTAACTAAAAAGGCAAAAACTATTCATATAATAATGAACACACTATTACCAGTAACTTTGATCTTGTATTTTGAGTAAGTTTAAGTGTACAAACTAGATATTATCTACGGTAATCTGCAATATTTTTTATGAAATTGGATCCCAGAAGTGAGTCTATCCTTCGTGAAATGAGCATGGAATTAGCCTAGCGCAGAAATCTACTATGCACGCAGTACGATGCTGAATAGTCATTTTGTTTATTCATATGTAGGCTATTGTGTAGCTGTGTATCCTATAATCTGCGGGCAGGTTTATCAGGGACAATCTGTGTAGCTCAGTGGTTAGAGCACTCGCCCGACAAGCGAGATCTCTGGGTTCAAGTCCCCGCACATGCAGGTATGTCCGGAGGTTTTACTCTGGTATACTAGTATCTGACTATACATGTCATGTTTCCATTTGTAAATCCATGTTTAATTGTGCTAGTGTGCGATGCATAATTTTTCTTTCCCCTGTATATTGATATATTAAGAATATCGATTAAGCATAATAATTATAATAAATTCGATCTCGTGCGCTAGTTTGTAATGTTTGAATATTTACATGTTCCAGTGTATATGATGCGTAAGCCTCTTCTCTTGTTTCAGATACTTCTTGTTACACGTGGAATGGGAATATTTTGTTTTCGCTCTGATTTTTGTTTATTTTTGCTAATCATGTGCCAATATGTGGTAGGGCCTACCATTATCCTACACACTTTGTTATACTAGTGGAACTTTTTTCCCTTCAAAATGCGGCTACCAATACATAAATTTGTTTTGCAATGGACAGGTCTCTATCCACGGGAAGTGAATTTGCGTGTTTTTTTGGTTTAATATTACTGTATAGCGATATAGTTTGCCATAGTTGTGGCTGTACAAATATTGACAAATAAGAATATGTCTTTGTTCTACTTGTAAAAATGTTCAAGTCTGCGGCCTCATTAATTGACTTTTTCGGTAAAGCGAAAATCCCATAGGAATTTGCGAGTACACCTGATATGTCGTCATTTACGTCAAGCCGACTTGCAGTGCTCAGAAATGAAGTTCGCTAAACAATGTGCGCATCGGTGTCAGACAACGTGACGTCAAATGACGACATCTCAGGTGTAATCGCAAAGGCTTATGGGATTTACCGAAAAGATAAATTGAAAGGTGTGAATGATTTATACGATAGACGCAGTATCGGTTCCGTTTTGTCTGTATGCAGCTTTATTCTATATATGAACTGCTTTATTCGTAAATGGAGTCTTTAAGCTAGTCTTACTCATTTATAAATTACACCAAGGATACTGCAAGAAATGAGTCGACCTAGAGTATCATGTCATTCACCTCTGTATCCCAACCGTTCTTATCATTCTTATAAGTTGGCTCGTAGTGATTGTTGGCCCAACGGTGTGCTAATTCGAGCACTGGCTTGCGTTGCGCATAAATCACACCAACACTAAATTGAGTAAATCATTGCATCATCACATGTGATCATTGACATGATTAATCTTAAATGGTCATGTTAAGTTTGCTTTAAGGAATAATTGCTGAATTTTACTTTTAATCGCAAACTTTTACTGAAAACGCGTTACAAATTACTTCATGTTTCAGTTCAACTCAGTTTATAGAGAGCTTGCGGAATGAAGTTACTGGAACTTTAACGGCAACTTCAAAAATATCGATTCGATTTCTTGCTCAACTTCACTTCAACTCGAACGTCAGATTGGTTTCTGTACCAACAGCGTCTTGTTGTTTAAACTAGGGGAAGTGTATCAATGGGTGATCAAAAGAAGGGTATGTAAAAGCGATTGCATCAAATTTCTCCCTTTTGTTTGCTGAAGTGGTTTGTTGGTAACACTTATTACAATAGGCGCTTAGTTTGAATAAACATGGATTACATCTCTTGGCGATGACCAATGCAATGGGAATTAGGCCTATGTTATGAGCTATACGCTAATATTATACTTCTAAACATGTTTCAATTAAATATTCTTGTGATATGCCTATATTATTGTCCCGGATTATTATAATAAAAGCTCAATTATTATTCCAGTAAACGTCAGCTTTGTCAATTTTATATTTCCATCAGGACACAAGCCCATTTTATCTGTTTGCTCTCCCTAGCCCCCCCACCCACCACCATCACCACCTCTCCATATCATCCCCTCCCTCCATCTATTCATCTGTCCTCACTTTCCCACTCCCCAGTGGCGTTGCCAGGAGTTTTCTTTTAGGAGGGCAAGGACTCCTCTTTGCATTCTGATCGAATTAAATATCTCTCCCCGAATGATCCTCATTTTGTTCTTTAAAAACTCCCAGAATTTTGAATTTCAACCAACATATTTCTGGATGCTCCTTTTCTGACATTCTTATTTTTTGTAACAAATAGGCCTCCTCTTTTAATAATGAATAATTTGGTTGACATACAATACCCATAGGCCTATAATATGCGTATAATAGCGTGGCACATGTTAGACCAGCTTTCTGCTGAATTGGGGTACATAATGTAGGCCTAAATGAATAAAATAATAATTAAATAAAATACCTGAACAGTACAAACATGTTTGGTTATATAGAGGTGTAATTATAAGACACGCAACGTTGTAAAAAAATGTTCACAGTAGCTGCAATTCGCAGAAGTTCACTACACTGCTGGGTCGCGTAAAATCAGTCCATTTTACTGGAACTTAATCCCCTTGGCGTTGAAGTCAAGCCAAAAACTTGGTTCCGCAAGCTGATTTGATGTACGTCATGAGCACACACAAAAGTGTGACGTTTGGAACAAAATTAATTTTGATCTAATTCAATCAGTAATTTTTAGCATCATGTGGCATGTTTTTTACCCAAACCAAATTAGATTTCCAATAATTGGTCTATTAACTAGACAATACATAAGTGGTAATTATGTAGTCTATGAGGAAATATGCAAACCATTGTTTTAATTATGACGTATTTTCATCATAATTTACGGCACACTATAGATTCTGGCGTTAACTTTAACTTCAAGCGGCTTTAATGGCAGAGTGGTTTTGAATACATAATCCTCTATAATCCTCTAGACGTTAAAGTTAAAGTTAAAGTAACTCCATTTCGCAAGCTCTCTTATGTTGCCATGTTTATTTACTCAAGAATTTGCAACTTGAAGTTAGCGTGGTATTATATACGGTATTAGATAAACCAACTGAAGTTTGTTCGCGTGCCAGTTACGCATTGCACAACACGCAACTAGCGTAAATGCTTCGCCCAACTACGTGTATGCCATTTGTAAAATTTCTTGTTATCAAATCCAAGTGCAAATTAGGTAAAATGATGTTAAACATGCCTATGATGACGTTTCGTGCTGCATCGTGACACTTTCTCAGTCAAATCGACTGACCAAATCTTCCAATCCTCGTCTGCTTCCTGTTGGAGCTTGACGTTGGTGGTGCTGTTCTGGGCTTTAGGAGCTGGTTCAGAGATATGCGGCAGGAAGTGATTTCCTTCATCTTGGTTTAGTGTTTTGGCCCTTTTTCCGTATCCAAATTGCTTCTTTTATGTGTCTTCTGTTTCTATTCTGCTCTCTGTCTTTGATACTCGCATCTTCCCATCCATGACATGATTGTCCTCCGCCACATGATCTGTGATGGCGGATTTGTTAACTTCTCCTGTGACTTATGCCTTCCTCTGTGCTCTGGTGTAAGCCTTAGTTGAGGTTTTTTCCGCTTCGGCTTTATGTTCTTTTAAACGGGTACCAAACACTCTAGAGGTTTATGCCATTGTCATGATTGTATATCAATACACGATGTTATGAGTAATTTCTTCGCAAATTATAAGCCGAACAAACGTTAAACATGACATTGATATCGCATGATACGGAAATTGAATAGTAAAAGCAAGCGTGTTTCAAACGCTAAAACAAACAAATATGAGGTTAAACACCTGCCTGTACTTGTGTATATGTTTAAGAACGATATTCAGCTGCTATGTTAATAGCGAGGTAACTTGAGGACGCTGATTTAGAAGAAAAAATTATGTTAGCAGTTAAGGAGGTGGTAAAGATGACGAATGAGGTAACGACACTGCTGCTGCTGCTAATGATGTCGATGATGCAGATATATAGTATCCATGAGCCCTAGTTTTCTAGCCTTGGACAAGGTTTCCTCCTTACTTTTTTTCTCTATTCATGCCATTGGTCCGTGATGCCATGGATTTGACCCATGTATAGACTAGTAGTTTCATAATGCTGGACTCCCTGAGATTTTTAGTCAGGTCAGATTTTTTGTGTAGGACTCATGACTTTAAGGGATGAAGCATACCTGGGACACTATACTACCCATGCAGTGCACAGTATGCCTAGTGGTAATAAGTATGATAAGATAGATAATATAGATTAAAATAGATTTTTAAAATGTCAAAGCTATGATAATTATTTTGAAAAAATAACTTCAAAATTTTGGGAAAAAAAAAAGAATTTTTGAAAGGTGCGGCAAAGCTTCCATGTATAGTTTTCATTCACTGACTCAGAACGCCTAAGGACTTTAAGCAAGTCTAGTTTTCAAATACCAAATTAGAAGTGTTATCTGAATTACTTTGAAATAATTGGTTCTAGAGGTCTGGTTACACCTGAGAAAGTGGATATATTTGCGGCTGCCAAATTTTCCAATTGTATTGACGAGATTGACAAACTAACCCTTACCATTTATAGCGCCTGCAATGAACCCCAGTTGGACTCATCAGATTCATATCTTAGTGTACATGGTACCCGATATCACGCAAATTTCCCGGTTCCCGCGATAGGCTCTTGTATTTTCCCCATGGCCTTGAATGAATTTTGATGTTGTATTTATTATATTCTATTATATTTTAAAATAATACTATATTTTACGATATTTTGCTGCCTTGTCCTACTCCATTACTCAGTGGACGTACTATAATTTACAGACTTGGCATTAAGTATGGAATATTTCTAATCTGAAAAGACTAGTCTGAAAGGGGTCTGCATAAACCGCACAGGCTAAATATTTATTGGGGTATATCGGGAGATGGTGTCAAAAATATTTGATAGAAAATGGGCTTTCCATTAGTTTACATTATGGTGATTATTATGTAGTGAATTAGGCTAAATGGCGGATTTAAGGACACTGAATTTGATTTTTTTTTTATGTGGGGGTGTGTGTGTATGTGGGGGTGGGGGTAAATGTCTGAATTTTGGCAACATTATTCTCATATTATCAAATTTATTGAGGATTAAATTGATATTTACTGACCCATAAATACCAATAAGTGTTGGTCAGAACTGAAATTCACTGGAAATGTAGCAGTTTTGAAAGTGGGAGGAGCCTTTAAAAATATGGCTCTTAAAAGTGGTACGCGCTCCGAAAGTTTAAATGCCACTAGGTCTAGCATGGTTTTAACCATTCGACCCGGCACTGCCCTTTATAACCTCTCAACCTCTTGCTGCTTTTTTCTAAAGTTACTTATGACCAGAGGAAAAGTTTGACATATCACCCGACGCTCTAGGGTATTTGTTAAAAAGATAGAGGATTAAGTGCACAAAATTAAAAAAGTGATTATATCTCATTAACAAATGATCCTACAGATATGCGACAACTGACTTTTATGTTCCTTATGACCAGAGGAAAAGTTTGACATATGGCACGACTTTCTAGGATATATGGTTAAAAAGAAAAAGGGTTAAGTGCACAAAATTAAAAAAGTTACTATATCTCATTAACCAATGATCCTACAGATATGCGACCACTGACTTTTATGTTCCTTATGACCAGAGGAGAAGTTCGACATATGCCACGACTCTCTAGGATATTTGGTTAAAAAGATAGAGGGTTAAGTGCACAAAGTACAACGAATTGGTTTGTGACCGAATGCAAGACATCAAGGCATCTAAATATATGTACAGATTTGGGTAAATATGGAGAAAATCACGAAAAAGTTTAGCCAACTTTTATTGTACATCAATTATACTGAATTGACGTTACGTGGCCGAATTGGTTTGTTACCCAATTTACATTAGAATTGAGACTAGATTCTGCGCACGCGCGCGGCTATGCTCCCGATACTTGTATTCAAATAGACAGTCTAGTACATCAGCTGTGGTCCGTTTCGTTGCTGCAAATAGTATTGATATCGATATTGATATTTTTACTGATATGATTCGAATTGTCACATGACCGTCAAACCTGTATTAGAACGCTTAGGCTTAAGGTTGTAACGGGAGAAAGCTAAATTGTGAAAAATTTTAAACAGATTTTAACTAAATTTGTGATATATTACTTTACACAAAGGGATGTGAAAATTTGTTGTGACATGTAATACTTCCATGAATACCCTACGTCACTAAGCAGTGGCGTGCGCAGCACATAGAAAGTGGGGTGGGGGGGGGAGCAGGTTGTTCAATTCCCCCGAAGGGACTCTGATTAGCAGCAAATTTTGACGTTGTTAACGTTTTTCCCCTGAATCCCACGAATGACCAACCAAAGTGGGGGGGGCGGGGAGGGTCATGGCCCTAAGTGTCACTACATTGGCCCCATCTTCGGAATAATTATTTCATGTCCACGTATTCATTATTATGTAAGTACGATACGAACATTATTTTATATTAAGGTATTGTACAACCACCAAAGGAAACTACTTTATAATTATGAGAAAAAACGTTAATTAATTTAACTTAAATCATGGACTGTATCCAAAGAGAAAATCCGCAATTCTCGCTATTCACAATAAGGGCGCCGCCAGCGGTTTGCGATGTAATCGTGATGTATCATGGGAAAAGGTCGACATCCAAGTCCGCGCAATACGAATATTACCATGCTATTACATAGGAACACGTGACAATATTTTTTAGTTTGTCAAAATAAAGGTGTTACACGCGAATCGATACTCAATAATACGTACTTAATAATGTGATTTGAAATGTGCACAATTAATTTTTTCTCTATCGATTTGCGTGTAATACCGTTATATTGACAAACTAAAAAAATATTGTCACGTGTTCCTATGTAATAGCATGGTAATATTCGTATTGCGCGGACTTGGATGTCGACCTTTTCCCATGATACATCACGATTACATCGCAAACCGCTGGCGGCGCCCTTATTGTGAATAGCGAGAATTGAAAATAATGACCAAACGTTTTGCTGGCTAAATTAAAAACAGAAAAGATAACATAACATAATCTGATATTTAATTTAAGAAAAGATAACAAATTATTTCATCAAATTTGTTCGTTTGCAACCTAATGGTTACAAATTCAAACGTTTGGATAAACTAACTCTTCGATACTTGCCCTCTCTGTAAAGGTTAAGGTATCTTTTTGTACATACTCAATAATAATTTGCTGTATGGATAGATACTTGTGGAGACATAATACCGATATTCGTATATTCCTGTTCCCATTCAAAGATTCCCAATTAATTCATATCAGGATATGGCAGTTATTCATTGAACTGATGATCTGCTACCATGTCCAATGATGAATTAACCAAGCAAGGGATCACAGACTTTCATGTCTCTTTTTGGCCTCTCCTGTGATTCCCTCACTTTCACATATTTTTTATATTATGTATTCTATTATTGGCATATGATGAGTGAACAAAATGAATGAATGAATGAATGAATGGATGGATGAATAAAATCAATAAATGAATTACTGATTGAATAAGTGGTGGAGGTACAAAACCGGCCAACATAAATCTACATCCAAAAAACCACACATATTTTATAATATCCTTACAGACTAGCAGTCATTCTCTTTGAATTACCGGTGCCATCTGAGCCGAACATAGTTAAAGCTCATTCTATCAAAAGCGATCGGTACTCTTTTCCTTGTTTCCGACATTACCAGTGCCGGGTATGATTGCTTGTTATATATTGCCGTCGAAGTGAGCTATAGATGGTGATCGACACCGACATAAAAATAAATACCCCCAACATGTTAAAAGGATTGAAAGACAAACTATCCAAGTCTGTTCTCATATCATCATGTTCAATATTTAATTCAAGACATGGGCCAAAATCGATGTCCAAAAAGTCATTTAACTGTCTTCGTCCCGCCATGATATATTTCCTCATTGTTTTTGTTTTGTTATGTTTTATTTTTTTGCTGCTTGTAATTGTGTTTTCAATTGTCTGGGATCGGTATGGATCGCAGCTGTTCAGGTGTTCTTGGGTTTTGTATGTTTTTCTTCTTTTGGTTAATAAAGATGATTTAATCAAAATCGATGACTATAGGCATACAACGGAAGTGTCACTACATTGGCCCTATCGTCGGGATGATTATTTCATGTCCACATACATGATGCAAAAAACCCCGATTATTGTCTGATTGTGTGGGAAAGTTGATAACATATTGTGAGCAATTTTGCGGCTTCATTAATTATTGTGAGCAATTTAATTCATTAATTGACCTTTTCGGTAAACCGAAAATCCCATAAGGATTTTGACGTCAAGCCAACTTGCAATGCTCAGAAATGAAGTTCGCTAAACAATGTGCGCATCGGTGTCAGACAACGTGACGTCAAATGACGACATCTCAGGTGTAAAGGCTTTTGGGATTTACCCAAAAGATCATTTGAAAGGTATGGACGATTTATACGGTAGAGGCAGTATCGGTTCCGTTTTGTCTGTATCCAGCTTTATTCTGTGAACTGCTTTATTCGTAAATGGAGTCTTTACACTAGTCTTACTCTTAAATTACCATCATGCATTTATTGTTAACTACATGTATGCACAAAAAACAGGGGCCATCACATAGGTAATTGACCCGTACTAGTAACGCTGTGCTGTGGGTATAGGAGATAAACTAGTTAGCGTCATATATCAAAAAGTATAAAAACTTCTGATTTCAAAATATCTGAATTTTTAATGCGGTACAAGCTTTAATAACGGGGGAGCATGCATTTGTATGAGACAGGAAATCTACCATCTTATCTAAACTCCCGTGTTAATCCAATGCACATTTTGCTTCACCGGGCCGCCCTGACTTGGTCGCGTTTGGAAGAGGAGTGCCACCAAACCGTAATATGTACAAATTTAGTACTTTCTGTCAATCAAGTATGGTCTATTTTCTACATGTCAATCTTTAAATTATTAGCATATTCCTTATAATAACGGTGGAGCGCCTTGATGAGTAAATGATAGCAAACCAGTGAAAAATCCCCAAAACTCAGTCAGTGGAGCTCCACCCGTACATGTCAATAGCGTCATTATCGATTGGATTAGTCGACCGTAGCGGACAATTCGATCGCTTATTGGATTAGTATGATCACGTGGTAAGAAATGTGCATTGGACAATCGATTACTATAATGGTTTAGTACTGCATATTTCGGTTTAATCTTCACTAAGCGGGTTTATGGCTGAAAAGGTCATGGTGAATTTGCCGTGGACAAAACTGCACTATGCACCAAGGATACTCCAAGGAACGAGTCGACCTAGAGTATCATGTCATTCACCTCTGTATCCCAAACGTTGCAACATTCGTTTCAGAGGACCATTCATACATGTAAAATCATAACATTATCATTCGTATAAGTGGGCTCGTAGTGATTGTTGGCCCAACGGTATGCTAATTCGAGCACTGGCTTGCGTTGCGCGTAAATCACACCAACACTAAATTGAGTAAATCATAGCATCATCACATTTGATCATTGACATGATTAATCTCAAATGGTCATGTTAAGTTTGCTTTAAGGAATAATTGCTGAATTTTACTTTTAATCGCAAAATTTTACTGAATCTTCTAAAACCTATAAAACACTTTGAACAAAAAATCACTTTACCAACGCGTTACAAATTACTTCATGTTTCAGTTCAACTCAGTTTATGTTGCCATATTTATTTACTCAAGAATTTGCAACTTGAAGTTAGCGTGGTATTATAATACGGTATTAGATAAACCAACTAAAGTTTGTTCGTGTGCCAGTTACGCATTGCACAACACGCAACTAGCGTAAATGCTTCTCACAACTACGCGTATGCCATTTGTAAAATTTCTTGTTATCAAATCCAAGTGCAAATTAGGTAAAATGATGTTAAACATGCCTATGATGACGTTTCGTGCTGCATCGTAACACTTTCTCAAATCGACTGCCCAAATCTCCCAATCCTCTTCTGCTTCCTGTTGGAGCTTGACGTTGGTGGTGCTGTTCTGGGCTTTAGGAGCTGGTTCAGAGATATGCGGCAGGAAGTGATTTCCTTCATCTTGGTTTAGTGTTTTGGCCCCTTTTTTCCGTATCCAAATTGCTTCTTTTATGTGTCTTCTGTTTCTATTCTGCTCTCTGTCTTTGATACTCGCATCTTCCCATCCATGACATGATTGTCCTCCGCAACATGATCTGTGATGTGCGGATTTGTTAACTTCTCCTGTGACTTATGCCTTCCTCTGTGCTCTGGTGTAAGCCTTAGTTGAGGTTTTTTCCGCTTCGGTTTTATGTTCTTTTAAACGGGTACCAAACACTCTAGAGGTTTATGCCATTGTCATGATTGTATATCAATACACGATGTTATGAGTAATTTCTTCGCAAATTATAAGCCGAACAAACGTTAAGACATTGATATCGCATGATACGGAAATTGAATAATAAAAGCAAGCGTGTTTCAAACGCTAAAACAAACAAATATGAGGTTAAACACCTGCCTGTACTTGTGTATATGTTTAAGAACGATATTCAGCTGCTATGTTAATAGCGATGTAACTTGAGGACGCTGATTTAGAAGAAAAAATTATGTTAGCAGTTAAGGAGGTGGTAAAGATGACGAATGAGGTAACGACACTGCTGCTGCTGCTAATGATGTCGATGATGCAGATATATAGTATCCATGAGCCCTAGTTTTCTAGCCTTGGACAAGGCTTCCTCCTTACTTTTTTTCTCTATTCATGCCATTGGTCCGTGATGCCATGGATTTGACCCATGTATAGACTAGTAGTTTCATAATGCTGGACTCCCTGAGATTTTTAGTCAGGTCAGATTTTTGTGTAGGACTCATGACTTTAAGGGATGAAGCATACCTGGGACACTATACTACCCATGCAGTGCACAGTATGCCTAGTGGTAATAAGTATGATAAGATAGATAATATAGATTAAAATAGATTTTTTAAATGTCAAAGCTATGATAATTATTTTGAAAAAATAACTTCAAAATTTTGGGGAAAAAAAAAGAATTTTTGAAAGGTGCGGCAAAGCTTCCATGTATAGTTTTCATTCACTGACTCAGAACGCCTAAGGACTTTAAGCAAGTCTAGTTTTCAAATACCAAATTAGAAGTGTTATCTGAATTACTTTGAAATAATTGGTTCTAGAGGTCTGGTTACACCTGAGAAAGTGGATATATTTGCGGCTGCCAAATTTTCCAATTGTATTGACGAGATTGACAAACTAACCCTTACCATTTATAGCGCCTGCAATGAACCCCAGTTGGACTCATCAGATTCATATCTTAGTGTACATGGTACCCGATATCACGCAAATTTGCCGGTTCCCGCGATAGGCTCTTGTATTTTCCCCATGGCCTTGAATGAATTTTGATGTTGTATTTATTATATTCTATTATATTTTAAAATAATACTATATTTTACGATATTTTGCTGCCTTGTCCTACTCCATTACTCAGTGGACGTACTATAATTTACAGACTTGGCATTAAGTATGGAATATTTCTAATCTGAAAAGACTAGTCTGAAAGGGGTCTGCATAAACCGCACAGGCTAAATATTTATTGGGGTATATCGGGAGATGGTGTCAAAAATATTTGATAGAAAATGGGCTTTCCATTAGTTTACATTATGGTGATTATTATGTAGTGAATTAGGCTAAATGGCGGATTTAAGGACACTGAATTTGTTTGTTTTTTTATGTGGGGGTGTGTGTGTATGTGGGGGTGGGGGTAAATGTCTGAATTTTGGCAACATTATTCTCATATTATCAAATTTATTGAGGATTAAATTGATATTTACTGACCCATAAATACCAATAAGTGTTGGTCAGAACTGAAATTCACTGGAAATGTAGCAGTTTTGAAAGTGGGAGGAGCCTTTAAAAATATGGCTCTTAAAAGTGGTACGCGCTCCGAAAGTTTAAATGCCACTAGGTCTAGCATGGTTTTAACCATTCGACCCGGCACTGCCCTTATAACCTCTCAACCTCTTGCTGCTTTTTTCTAAAGTTACTTATGACCAGAGGAAAAGTTTGACATATCACCCGACGCTCTAGGGTATTTGTTAAAAGATAGAGGATTAAGTGCACAAAATTAAAAAAGTGATTATATCTCATTAACAAATGATCCTACAGATATGCGACCACTGACTTTTATGTTCCTTATGACCAGAGGAAAAGTTTGACATATGGCACGACTTTCTAGGATATTTGGTTAAAAAGAAAAAGGGTTAAGTGCACAAAATTAAAAAGTTACTATATCTCATTAACCAATGATCCTACAGATATGCGACCACTGACTTTTATGTTCCTTATGACCAGAGGAGAAGTTCGACATATGCCACGACTCTCTAGGATATTTGGTTAAAAAGATAGAGGGTTAAGTGCACAAAGTACAACGAATTGGTTTGTGACCGAATGCAAGACATCAAGGCATCTAAATATATGTACAGATTTGGGTAAATATGGAGAAAATCACGAAAAAGTTTAGCCAACTTTTATTGTACATCAATTATACTGAATTGACGTTACGTGGCCGAATTGGTTTGTTACCCAATTTACATTAGAATTGAGACTAGATTCTGCGCACGCGCGCGGCTATGCTCCCGATACTTGTATTCAAATAGACAGTCTAGTACATCAGCTGTGGTCCGTTTCGTTGCTGCAAATAGTATTGATATCGATATTGATATTTTTACTGATATGATTCGAATTGTCACATGACCGTCAAACCTGTATTAGAACGCTTAGGCTTAAGGTTGTAACGGGAGAAAGCTAAATTGTGAAAAATTTTAAACAGATTTTAACTAAATTTGTGATATATTACTTTACACAAAGGGATGTGAAAATTTGTTGTGACATGTAATACTTCCATGAATACCCTACGTCACTAAGCAGTGGCGTGCGCAGCACATAGAAAGTGGAGGGGGGGGGGGCAGGTTGTTCAGTTCCCCCGAATGGACTCTGATTAGCAGCAAATTTTGACGTTGTTAACGTTTTTCCCCTGAATCCCACGAATGACCAACCAAAGTGTGGGGGGGGGGAGGGTCATGGCCCTAAGTGTCACTACATTGGCCCCATCTTCGGAATAATTATTTCATGTCCACGTATTCATTATTATGTAAGTACGATACGAACATTATTTTATATTAAGGTATTGTACAACCACCAAAGGAAACTACTTTATAATTATGAGAAAAACGTTAATTAATTTAACTTAAATCATGGACTGTATCCAAAGAGAAAATCCGCAATTCTCGCTATTCACAATAAGGGCGCCGCCAGCGGATTTTGCGATGTAATCGTGATGTATCATGGGAAAAGGTCGACATCCAAGTCCGCGCAATACGAATATTACCATGCTATTACATAGGAACACGTGACAATATTTTTTAGTTTGTCAAAATAAAGGTGTTACACGCGAATCGATACTCAATAATACGTACTTAATAATGTGATTTGAAATGTGCACAATTATTTTTTTCTCTATCGATTTGCGTGTAATACCGTTATATTGACAAACTAAAAATATTGTCACGTGTTCCTATGTAATAGCATGGTAATATTCGTATTGCGCGGACTTGGATGTCGACCTTTTCCCATGATACATCACGATTACATCGCAAATCCGCTGGCGGCGCCCTTATTGTGAATAGCGAGAATTGAAAATAATGACCAAACGTTTTGCTGGCTAAATTAAAAACAGAAAAGATAACATAAAATAATCTGATATTTAATTTAAGAAAAGATAACAAATTATTTCATCAAATTTGTTCGTTTGCAACCTAATGGTTACAAATTCAAACGTTTGGATAAACTAACTCTTCGATACTTGCCCTCTCTGTAAAGGTTATGGTATCTTTTTGTACATACTCAATAATAATTTTGCTGTATGGATAGATACTTGTGGAGACATAATACCGATATTCGTATATTCCTGTTCCCATTCAAAGATTCCCAATTAATTCATATCAGGATATGGCAGTTATTCATTGAACTGATGATCTGCTACCATGTCCAATGATGAATTAACCAAGCAAGGGATCACAGACTTTCATGTCTCTTTTTGACCTCTCCTGTGATTCCCTCACTTTCACATATTTTTTATATTATGTATTCTATTATTGGCATATGATGAGTGAACAAAATGGATGAATGAATGAATGAATGAATGGATGGATGAATAAAATCAATAAATGAATTACTGATTGAATAAGTGGTGGAGGTACAAAACCGGCTAACATAAATCTACATCCCAAAAAACCAGACATACTTTATACTATCCTTACAGACTAGCAGTCATTCTCTTTGAATTACCGGTGCCATCTGAGCCGAACATAGTTAAAGCTCATTCTATCAAAAGCGATCGGTACTCTTTTCCTTGTTTCCGACATTACCAGTGCCGGGTATGATTGCTTGTTATATATTGCCGTCGAAGTGAGCTATAGATGGTGATCGACACCGACATAAAAATAAATACCCCCAACATGTTAAAAGGATTGAAAGACAAACTATCCAAGTCTGTTCTCATATCATCATGTTCAATATTTAATTCAAGACATGGGCCAAAATCGATGTCCAAAAAGTCATTTAACTGTCTTCGTCCCGCCATGATATATTTCCTCATTGTTTTGTTTTGTTATGTTTTATTTTTTTGCTGCTTGTAATTGTGTTTTCAATTGTCTGGGATCGGTATGGATCGCAGCTGTTCAGGTGTTCTTGGGTTTTGTATGTTTTTCTTCTTTTGGTTAATAAAGATGATTTAATCAAAATCGATGACTATAGGCATACAACGGAAGTGTCACTACATTGGCCCTATCGTCGGGATGATTATTTCATGTCCACATACATGATGCAGTTTTGTCTGCAGTAGAATTCATCACGACCTTTGCAGGACTTAAACCCCATTAAACCAAGCTAACACTCATTGGAAACAGCTCAACTATGTTAAATCAGATCTTCTCTGGTTAAATCCACCTACACATGTTTCTGTTTTACCTGTGCAATGAGCTGGTATTATAGTTTCAGTTGGGTGAACGATTATAAAGCAAACGCAAGGTAAGAATACTGTGTGGCATTTGTTTCCGAAATGAGACAATAGTCTGCATATTGTCAACCAGCATTCTTGAAAATGAGAAACATAATGGTTGTAGACTTAACACGGTTTGGAAACAATTTCTTCATTTTTTTGGTGTTATCTGTCGTTTACATATCCTTCCTAAAACACCAAAGTGCGAATATTTCCAAACAATTAAATTAGCTAAAAATTTAGGACATGTTACAAAACTATATTTTCTAAAATTCCAGAGAGTACTTTAAATATTGGCCGGTTATTTTTCACACAGTGACGTTAACTAGGCAATGCCCATATACCTATAACATACACTGTTTGTAGAGGTCACGCGTCAATGGTGAGAGTACTGTGTATTATGTATAGGAAAATTTATTAAGATGTGTTGTTTTCAACCTTCTTGTCAAGTTATTTTATAGAAATGCAAACATGTGATTACATGAAAATTTAACTTCCTTTTCTTCATGAAATTTCATATGGATGTAAATTGTGATGAAGAACAAATGTTGGACACAAAAGTGTATCTTAGCAGCTACATTTCACAGCTTTTTAGTTATGCCCACATTAATGCGGAGGTAATTAGCAATGTTTAACCGCTTCCTCCAAAATATTGATGAATTCATACCAGTTCCAAGTATGATGAGCGCGCATTCTCGCTTTCCATAACTTAAGTTAACAACGGTTGGCTCCTGTACAAAGGTTTAGGAAGAGTTACTGAAGCTATGATTATTCATACAAAGTATCCCAGTTTTAAAAAGTCATTAACAGTGATCCATAATATGCATTTGTTATTACAGATCAAATGCAATACCCCAAAGCGCACCCCAAACCACACCTCCCTAGTGGTGTTTACCTCCAGCCATGGACAAAGTTAAATACTATAGAAATACGTCTGAATCCGCATTATATTTTCCGCCATTTTTGTGTTACTGTTGTGTTTATAAGACAACATTTTACCCATCCACTGCGGACGGTATCTGTATATCTAATATACGACAGAGGACGTTTCTCGCAAACACATTTGCAGACCTCCTTGAAACGATGACGTTACAGAGAGGTCCATAGTTTAAATGCGAAATGTCGTACTATATTGAAATAAATGTAATTTGTTTTGGAAAATTTTGACAATCTTTATAAACTGAAAGATTTATTTACCTGAGAATATCTTTCAGGTTTCGTTATTCTGACACTAAATGCAGTAAATCTGAACACTTAGCATACACTTTTATAACAGCATACGTTTTAAAATCACAAATTCAAACCAATGAATCTCCTCATCCCAATATGTCAAGCGGCATTGATTGGTGAATATGATGTTATTCTGTTACGATTCAACACTCACCCAATTCCTTTTTTTTTACTTACGAACGAATATTTTATTGAACAAGTCGCTTGGATTGAATAAAGCAAATATGAAACATGTGATTGCGCAAGCAAATCTCACAGCAGATAAGAATCCCGTTTTATGTTTGCATAAACATTTTAACATTTTAACGTGATTTGGAAAAAATCAGACTCGGAATTGTCTCAAGTGATCTTATTACTGTTTTGAATAGTATTGTGTGTAACAGCTTAAGGGATGGGTTTATTTATTTGTAAATGGAGGAGAAATGGGAGGATATTGACTCTATAGTTTTATATTTGAGCATGATCACTTCTGTAAGGTCATGGGAAATTATGTAAATCGGCTTTTATATTTGATGTTGCATATCGGCTCACGCACTTTTTTTGTGTACCCAGTATTTCACAAAGTCCCTGTACTCTGATGACCCTATGACTTTTTGCTGGTATGTTGAGCACTTTAAACAAATAATTATAGTACTTACCTCCTACTTTAGGAACATGCATATGTCTTAATGTATGTCGACCATGTCAACAACCCAGTGTAGTTTTACATGGTTGGAAAAGTCTATTTCCTTTCGCTATTTTGCCAATCATAATTCATAAATTGTCCAACTTTTTTGACAAAAAAGAGTTCTGCAACTTTTCCGCCAGCAAGGAAACACAAATTTATGTGTATTCAGTGCGTCCTTTGCGTTTAAATAGTTCAGTTTATTGTCAAGTTGTGCTTCTATACGCCATATTTACGGAATTGATGATACGAGCTGATACGGAATTTTTGAACCCAAATTTCTTGAAATATACATTACCTTTTCAACTTCTCGCCACGAAATTGGATTCATAAGAAGGTCAAATACAAGCCTTCCACTATGGCTGGTATCATCATCTCGATTGGTGTCTTGTGATAGTATTATTCCATATTTTGCTGGTAGAAGTTCAATGAAACAGTCCATAATTCACGACTTCTGTCACTTGTGTTATAAACTCGATGTGTTTACTATATTGTCGCTCGGGCCCGCGACTAATCGCAGGGACCGGTCTATCATTAGCTATTCTATACACTTTTCAATAGCCTTATTGTGATGTGCGGGAGTTTTAAAAGCCGAGCCATGAACAAAATATAATGCGAGCACCCGGGGGGCATCAACTTTAGAGGTGACGGTATGTGCCTGTCAATATATGCCCCTCTTTTGAAGCCGACTATACCCGATGACCATGCACCTTCAGTTTTCAAAATATTATACCCAATGACCCCTTTTTCATTTTGATTGTACATGACCCTGTTTTTTACACAAAAAAAACCCCAACGTTTTGTACTGATATGCCCCTACTTCGCGACGCTTGTAGGCACATACCCATCAATTCTAAAGTTGAGTGCCCCGGGGTGAGCGCATACTGCGGGCCAATGAACAATGAGATAGTGGCTTTTCTGATATTGCTTTGAGGAACTGTTGAAGTATAAATCAGCCAACGAGTAGGAGGAGCAACAAAACAACAGCTAAAAATCATATTCCAGCAACATGTAAATTTTTTTGAGTTTTTTAATGACGAGTTATTATATGGTAGAATAGGAGTTAGAGCAGAGCGAGGTCTTTGGGACTTGATATGGGGATATGTTTGAAGTTGACATGGTCGATGGCGTGTGGATGTGGGTGCTACGCGGTGTGTGAGGTGTGGGGTGTGTGTCTATTAAGGGTTGCGGGGTGAGGAGTTAGAAGTGAGAGTTAGGATTCAGAGAGTCATGGGTTAGGGTTTGGGGTTATAGGGCTAGGTTTAGGTTTAGGATTAAAGCTTAGGTTATAAGTTAGTGAAGTTGAGGGTATAGAACAAAATTACTGGGTTTTGGACTAATGACCTCAAGAATATCGGCGTGTAACACATAACTTACTGAAACTGTCTTGAATATTAATTAAGTTTTATCCTAATTGTGAACAAAAAGAAAGACCTTCATATTGCATGAATGTTTAATTCTTTGAAACATTTAACCTCAATGACTTTATGAAAATAATGCCACCAGTTAAGGGCAAAAATCAGGAAAATGTACATTATTTGGAAGGCATAAAGTGACGACGTTTGAACGTGAAATTTTAACGTTGATATTTCCCAAACCTTTTTTTTTTACATATTTGTGAATTTTACACATGCCCCATACCACCTTATTGGACTCAAAAAAATTTGCTGTTTTTATAGAGGATAACGGATGAATTTTTATTTATTTATTTATTTATTTATTTATTTATTTATTTATTTATTTATTTATTTATTTATTTATTATTTATTTATTGATATTAATTAATTAATTAATTAATTAATTAATTAATTCTTTTATTTATTTATTTATTTATTTATTTATTTATTTATTTATTTATTTATTTATTTATTTATTTATTTATTTATTTATTTATTTATTTATTTATTTATTTCATTTACCTCATCATTTCGGCTTTAAATGTTATTACGTATATTATTTCATCATCTTTCAAGATTCAAATTTGACAAGAAGTTCACATTATGGTGTTAAATGTTGTACATTCCTGTTATAAGTAACTATCACGTGGAAAACCAGTAAATTAAGGTGATACTGTTTCTGCTATACGTGTCTGTCTATTAGAAAATTAATAATAAATGAAATGTAAGTCCTCAACTTCGCACAGGTGCTATCACACAAAGCACACATCACACCGAACATTTTAAGCCGAAATGATGAGGTAACCACATCCTAACACAAGCCCCCACCCACACATGCATCATCATGTTACGTCTATATAAACTCTGCAAAACTCTGCAAACTAACTCACAACTCCCCAATAAATGATTTCCCAAAAATGCAGATTAATGCTGTCCGGTCACTCATGTGTGTCCAAATTGCACATCTTGAATTGAGACCAAGACATGCTGTTATTTCAATTGTTATACCGTTCCGGTTGGTTTATTACCTACCATTGCCTACGAGATGCAGTTCTAAGGTGACAGAGGGACATGTCTGCAATTCGATTCCACAACCATTCATACCTTTCATCTGTTTTATTGTATTATCGTGCGAATTGCTCCGTGGTACCTTACGGGTACCTGAATTTTATTTGAATGATGATGACTCTGTCATGCTCGACGTCATATTGCATAATTTCTATACAGTATATGCAATAAACCAACCAGAACAGTATAACAATTGAAATAATAGGCACGTTGAAGGGTAGTTCTAAGATAGGTTAAGAAGAATATAACGTCACAATTCTGTATTATTAGAGAGATTGCGATTTTCCAAACGTAGACGTAGGACGTACGTTAACACGTACGTTAACACGTACGTTAACACGTACGTTTTTACGTAGCTATGTATTGCAGTGAGGCCACATACTTTACCAACGCTCGTGTTGTGGCGCTATGTCCTATAGTCAGTAATCTGGTGATTTGTTTTGCATGAAATCAGCCCGGGGTAGTCGGTGGGGTCAGGGATCAATAAAGGGATCTCAATCCTCTCTACGTCATACATAAATTCGCCCAGTCTCATTTCCCTAATATTAAATTTAAAAAAAATGGAATTTCAGTTCGGCACAGGTGGGCCTCGAACCCACGCCGCTGCTACATACATAATACAGAAGTCCAGCGCACTAATCCACTGGACCACATGACAGTTCGGTAGCCATATTGAATTTTAAACATATAGGTTATAGGCAACTCCAACATTGATCGGGTATAGACCACTTGACATGTGACGTCATTGCCCGGCAGTATGCGCGCGAATTATGACAATTTCCATTGCTCTTTACCCTGCAGTGTGCGTACGCATCGTAGTTTGCTCAGGGCACGTGCATTTCAAATCGCCCACCATATTTCATATAGTACAAGAAAGCCATTGAACAGTGTAGCGGTTTGTTTGAGCATATCGACAGACGAGTCCCTCGCCTTTGTTGATAAACAATGATTTCATATTAGCATAATGACAGTGCTCATCAGTTAATAGCCACTTGGTGAATAGATGGGCATTATCAGCTATCAAAGAGATGTCTTATGCAGCTGCCAATCACGATAGAGGCTTGAAAACATTTTGTTATAAACCCAAAAGTGATATTAGGACAAAACTGTGCATGTTGGTACTTGATTGTTTGGATTCGTATATGTTGAAAATCCCTTGTAGTAGTATTTTTTTGTGTTTTGTATATTGTTTATAAATTATACAGCTTTTCGATTTTGGGCATTAATGCTCTGTTGCACTGTTTTCATCAACCTATTTTATCGTAGTGCATTTCTTATGTGTGTGAGCCGAAATGTCGTGGTAGATTGCAATCATGCTTGAACTGCACTCCGCCATAACTACGGTGAAGGACACCGGTTCAAATCCTTTGTTTGGAGCCAATCGATAAAAGAATGCAGGGCCTCTATAAGTTAAGAAGTGACGTAATAAATGAATACAATGTTTGAATAGATCGCCCAACCATGCCAACACAAGCAGATTGCACTAATCACATGTGTATGTCTGTAGACATAGATTGAATACAATACAGCTCTTTGTAAAAATACTAATCTTATAGGTGCGAGTGAACATCCTTCCTTTGACATCTATGGTTCAATGCATAGGTACCGCGTGAACGCTGTAGTGCAGGGCGATATAATAAAAATTGTATTCATCTATGTGATGCGATCAAGCAAAATCAGTCGGAACTCGGAAATATTAAATTTTCAATTTCTTATAGAATAGTATAAAGCATTTACAAAGCTGCTATTTGCTGAAAACCCCATTGAAATTGAACAACCAGTATCAAAGATATGAGCGATTAAAGAGTTTCCAAAACAGTAGGAAACAAAAGGAAATGTTTCCTTTGTTTGGCTGTATCTCAAAATCAATATTTCCGAGTTCCGACTGATTTTGCTTGATCGCATCACATATTTGAACGTGTTCCTAATGTTCCCAAAATATCTGAGCCAAAATTTCCGTATCCTCCCCCCACCCAGCTTTCGACCTGCGAAAAAAATGCTTGCCCCCCCCCCTTTTTGACCCGCCAACCAATATTTGCCCCCCCACCCCCTATAATACTTCACCATCTCGGGGATACACAAACTTATTGCACCACCCCTCAGCTGTACAAAAAACACATGATATTTTGACTATAACATTCGTAGAGAAACACTCGTTCTCTACGTTTCATTTACCTAGACTCGAGGTAAAATCAGCCTATTTCCACGTGGAACCATGGCGGAACGTACGTTTTAATGCTACGTTGAGTCCAAAATGTCAAATCGCAAGCTAATTTTTTATACGCAAAGTATCACACACATTTCAATGGACAATCTCTGCGTATGAATATTGCGTTTAAATTTAGTCAATTTTTAACACATCGCTGTACCTTTATTATAATGATTTGTTACAAACAAAAAGAATCATAATAATAATTAGACTTTCCTTCGTATGTTCATTATCTTTGACTGTCTTTAACATATTGTGAAATGGACAAATTTTCTGCATTTTCAACGATGTATCTACGTCGATTTCGCACGTGGAATATCTTCAAAAATAGCTAAATACGTGACCTCGCTTCGATACAGGAGAGTGGTTTTGAATAGATCAACGTACGTCCGATGTCTACGTTTGGAAATCGCATTCTCTCTATTATTCAAGGTTGTAACGTGTGTCTATGTTGTCATGTAGGCCTACCTGGCAACAGACACGCCCCCGGTACAAACAGATGAAATTTGTAGAAAAGCGTGATTATGACAAAAACATTAAAAAATGATACTTTAAGGTATTGTTTTTTTAATTTTTGTATGGCAGATCATAAATACACATGTGCTGAGGTCAAAAAGGTAACAATTTTGTTTTTGACCCCTGACTCACCTGTCATTCCAAACAACCCCTTAAAGCAATGGAAGTATAATTGTTCCTTTTACCACATGTGGCACGCTGGTCGTCCTGATATTTAAGATTTTTAGGCATTGTTTGTACTTTTAAACCCATTTTTACTAATATTCGTCAAAATTTGCCCACCTAGGAGAATGTCCGCTGCTGCTGCTTGTGTCTAACTGCAATTTTAATATTTTAACCTATATTAAAGCAATTAAACTTGGTTATTGTGTTCTCCGGTTGTGCCCATGTGGATGTTTTAAATGGTTAGCAAGTACCTTGAGTCTGTGAAATATGTTAAGAACATACTATAGTCTTGTTTTGTGTCTAAAAAGCCATGATTTGTAATAAAAGTTGGCATCTTTATCTAGCTCTTTATTGAAAAAAAATGAACACAATTTCAAGCAGTTTGCCTATTTATCAAAACAGTAAGTCTGAATTATGAAGAAACATTGCAAGAACGAACACTTTGTCAATGTCGCTTTTAGCCCCTACTTTAAATTCTATTTGAATTTGTTGAAGGTACTTTTGACTGAAAATGGTTCAAGTTCAAGCTTGTAGTACCGTAGAAATAAAGTTTTATAATTAAAATTCTTGAAATTAAAATTCTTGAAAAAGATTTGCAATTTTTGCTGACAACAATAATAAAATCGGCACGTTTTGATTTTTGTAGAATGTTTTGCCAAAATTACACTTTCTCTAAACCAACAGTTTGAAATATGATACTCATAGATAAGCCAAAGGCTTCAAATGCTACTGATTTTGAATTGATTTGTTCGGGTTTTGACAATCCTGGATAACCCAAGAAAGCCTCTATTGAAGCTTATTTCCATTGGGGTCCATTTGAACACCGGGAAGGGTTGGGAACAGTCAGGGGTTAACACCCTACTCTTTTCGAAACTGGCTGCGAGATACATGTACAGGTATGGCTCTCTGTACACGGGACCGACGGCTTAACATCCCCTCCGAAGGACGGAGTACTTTCATAATTCGTTTACCCAATTCTAAATGAACCATGGGGAGAGCAGAAGTCTCAATTTAATCTACAGAAGTTGCCAATTAATTTTAGACTTTTTTTTCCAAGTCAATATCCCAGCAAATCGCCACCGCCGGGAATCGAACCCGGGACCTCATGCACTAAAGGTAAGTACCCTAACCATTGCGCCACTGCTCATCCCCGTACACACCTTGAAATTAAGAACCCCTGATTTCCATTGTTTTACCGTTGCTCAACTGAAATAAAACGTACAATATAAAATTTCAATACCCAGTGTGCATTTTCAAAGAAAAAGTTATGTTCATTTGTTTCTCAATTAAAATGTGAAAATGGCAATTATGAGTTTTAGTCCTATTTTAGTTTTTCGTTTTTATTCCATATTTGCAAGAGCCACGTTGTTTGTAGATGTAGCGTATAATGTGCGGGAGAATCCTTGGAGAAGGAACTTGAACCATGAAAGGACTGCCGCTTTGAGACTTCAAGGTTGCTCTATATTAAACAACATTAAAAATTGACAACCAATCACTATGAGCACTATGAAGCTCATCACGACAGCAAAATATTCTGCCAATCACATTTTCAAGAGCCACGTTATTTGTAGTTATAGCGTATATGCGGGATAATGCCAGAAGAAGGAACTTGAACCATGAAAGGACTGCCGCTTTGAGCCTCCAAGGTTACTTCTTATTAAACAACATTAAAAACTGACAACAATCAATATGAGCACGATGAAATTCATCATCAGCAAACTCTTCTGTCAATCACAAGGGCGATTTGTCAATGCTTACATTCATAACAATGTTTAATAATGATTCATGCCTGTAGAAAACAAATATTGACGTTGTGTCCCTGACGCAACGACAGAACTAATAACTCATTCAACAATTTTCACAGGCAACTACCATTTGAAATACTTTTCTTTTGTGTCATTAAGCAAGAGACGTTTTGTACAGGTGAATGTTTTAAAATCGAATATTGAATACTATTAGTTACTCCCTGTTTGTTCAAGAAATACGGGAAAATATCTGCGGTCTGGTGCCGTATTCCAGCTAAAAAAGCTGGGGGCACGTTTCCTCCTAATGTTTTTTTTTTTTTCATGGGGGACACCCCCATAAAATTGATAATAGAAGAAAAGATACAGTAATAATTTACTGTTCATCTTCCATTTTAGCACGAAAAACAACGTGTTTTGGGGGGCCCAAATGCGGCATCAGATAAAGACATTGTTCTACCGGCAACTTCTTGGCATAATGACAACAATTCCTAAGAAAGATGTGGGTAGCTGGAATGCAAAGGTAGGACCTGATGGATTTAGCTAACATGGCAGGATACTACTGCTAAATGTGGACTGGAAGTGACAAACAACAGGGGTCTCAACCTGTGTGAGTTTGCAAAGTTCTACGACCTTAGATAGAATCAAGAATCATTAAGAGTAAAACTGAAGAAGTTGAGGAAAGAGAAGTCACCTAGAGTTAAGTTTGATCTAGAAAAGCTCAAGTATCCTGATATTAGGTATGTCACAGTGGCTGCACAATAATTCTGCAACACTGTGCATGCAAGCATAACAGTGAATTGAACAGGGCGCGCTTCAAATTTGGCCAATTTTAGAAAACATCCATGTCGATAAATGAATTTCTTCATATGCTTCATTTATCCAAATTGTTTGAATTTTTAATATATGGTGTGTGAAGCCTTCCTGAGGCTACCATCTGGTCCCCAAAATTAAAAATTGTTTTGTTTAAGAACTACTGCCTGTTTTTATGGATTTTTGAAGATCGCTCATAAATCAGTAAATATAGGCCTATTGAAGTAAAGGAACAACCACCATTTAGCTGACATACTAATCTTTCTTAGCATGTAAATTATTTCCATCGACAACGAATGAAGCACTTCCCTAAAACTTGTTGAAGCAAAACATTAATCAATGATATTTTTAGGGAGTAATTTTCCAAACCACAATAGCTCTAAGCCATTGTGTGTGTCCAAGGCCATACTACTTTTGTACACGCGGTACAGTAAAATAGCTGTTCCATTTACCGATTGTCCTCCCATGTTAATCGTGATGACAAAATGTTAATTTAAGGTCTCATTGCAACTGAATTTTTATTTTTACTTTTCGGACTTGGCTTTGAGTAATGGTAACACATACCATGTTTACAGTAAAATGAAAATTATATTCCAGACACCGTCAAAATGTCAAACTTTTTATTTTTTTGTATTGTTTTTAAATAATTAACCGCAGTTCATTTATTCAACCTCATAAAGGATCATTCTTAAAAAATTTATGATGAATGAACAGACGTTCATTAAATATTGAAAAAAACCGAAAATTACTCATGCCTAATTTGCATAATAATATCATAAATACATAATTAACTGTAATTACCTAATTTGCATAATTAATTACTTTTTGTGTATTTTTTGTTATCAATTGAAAGAACTTTGTATACATATGTGTGCAAAAAACCCGCACCTTTATATCATGTACGGTTTTCTATTGGCATCAATTTTGCATATTAATTAGCTGAACTTAGTCATTTTTTGAGAGTTAATTTGTCTGCAGATTGGCCGAAATTGCTAAAATAGTATATTTGGTTAATTTATTATAATTATTCAATGATAGATTTTTTAAATTTTGTTTTCTATAACGAAGTCAGGAAAGATAGGCATTTAACATGTGATATTTAAATTAACGCTGCTTTTTCAAGCAAGCGTCCAAATAAACCTTCAAAATCTCGAAATGTGCCGATTTCGTCACGTCATTACAGCCATTTGTGGCAGGATTTCATTCCATCTACGAGCATCTTTAAATTGACACTACATCACAATGCATTGACCGATTTCAATTCTGTTTTTTTATTTTTGATGCTTTAATAAAGCTCAATAATGTAGGAACATTAAATAACGTGTTTCTGCTGCGATTATTTTTGAGGTGATATACCTACTGATATTGCTGCTGAATTTGAGGCTAAGATTAAAGGTATATTTGCTCCACTTATAGTAGCCAACTTGGATATCGAGAGTTTTAACAACCACTTGAATGAAAACTTCATTGACGCAGCACAAGAAGTGCTGGGTAAAGTAAGAAAGAAGAAACAGGCATCAGTGTATGAACACTAATGCCAGTGAGGAGAGGATAAGCTGGAAAATCTGGAGGAAAAAGAAAAACCATAAAGTACTGAACAAATAGTAACGGATAATCTAAGCAAATTAATCCATGGTAACAGAAATGGAGATAGATAAAAGTGTCTGAGTGGCACCTACTATATAACGACCACGATTTGAGGAAATTAAAAGAAAACAAATGAAGAAGGCCAAATCAATAAAACATACTTGAACTTGATATGCAAATTTTATGCAACTGTTGATGCAAACATCGAGGAAGTTAAAACTAAGGACATACAGTACTGTAGGTGAGATGTAGATGCTAAACAAATAATTCAATATTTGTATATACCTTTCAAATGATATTGTTAAAGAACATTCAGAAGATGAAAAACCAAACACAAAAAAGGTACATTTCTTGACAAGGAAAACTTATCAAAACAGCTACATGTACTTGCAGGGCTCAGAAGGTTTTCATGGACAGTATTTGAATAAGTGTTCAGAAATGTATGTACCAGACGTTTAGCATTGGTTTTGGCGATTCCGCAGTGTATACGCATTTGGACAGCACGAATCACACTTTCGACAACAAGGACGTTTTAGACAGGGAACGCAGGTGGTACGAGTCAAGGAAGCGATTATGAACAGCCTTTACTCAACAGGGGATGCCGTTTTGGTCACAATTTGGCAGGAGCCTACAATTCCCTAATCATGAACATTAATAATAAGTTTAACTCTAAATCAAGGACATCTGGCAACACTATCCCGCCACTGGTCAATGATCCACAGATGGCCTGAAGATGCACCTAGGATAAGGATTCGTTTTATGATTCCAATTTTAAGATTATGGTTGAAGAAAAGGAAGCAAAAGGTGACGAAATGAGAGGAGGAAGGGGAAGAAGAACATAACATAACAGGTATCAACAGATGTATACTAAGTACTTTAAATAAAATTCGAATGTTGAAAAGTTGGTGACATAGATAAGCCTGTAAGTTTCAAAAGCGTTAATTAATCATATTATTCAACACATATCCTTAGTGCGATAATTTGATAGCCTACTGAGCGATATCCTCAACACACTATGTAGAAGGAACAATTTTACAAAATTGAATGAAACAGTAACGAGTTCAATAATACTCACTGAGAACAGACACATCAGTGACTGACAAACATTTACTTAATTGCACATTGCTCTTAAGGGATCTAAAATGAGCGTTTATTGCGTTTCGACAGTATTTTTTGTGCATTCTGAATACGAAGCATGTCTTTCTGATATCAAATATTTTTTCATTTTTGAAAATCACAATATAATACAAATTTTATGACAAATTATAAAATTATATAACAGTCCTCGAAGTAAATTATATAAATCTAATGACATATTCTTAAAGTGTATGTAGCAGGAGGAAAAGCCGACGGTCAATTGACAATTTTGACCTTTCATATTGAAGATATGGATTTTTTTCCCAAAAAGACCTATTTTTTTTTGGTGTTTTGGGAAAAAATCCATATCTTCAATACGAAAGGTCAAAATTTTCAATTGATCGTCGGCTTTCATCCCACCTACATACACTTTAAGTATAAATCATCAGATTTGTAAAGTTAACTTCAAGTACTGTTAAATATCAAAAATATCAATTTTTAATGATTTGCCATAAAATGTGTATTAAATTGTGATTTTCAAAAATCAAAATTATTTGATATCAGAATGACATTCTTCGTATTCAGAATGCAATTCGATATGTCTGATGTGCTCTAATGTCCCACAATAAATACTGTCCAAACGTTCATACCCCAGCCCTTAAAGACAGTGTAATTTGATCCAGCCAACTTTGTCTAAAGGTTTATATTACATTATACACTCAGTATATTTTTACATAAACCTTCACAGATTCTCTCTTTTAATCTTCATGTGCTTTCTAGTCTCACCAAGCATGTTTTTGTTAACTTTCTACTTGTATAGCATTTCTCCTTCAATGTAGTTTAAAAAAAATCCAGCTAGTATCAACATTCTTAACATTAAAGGCAAAAAAATATTATACATAAAATAATGGCCATAATATTTTGATTGAATTCATATGAATAAACCAGATTTGTAATTTGATGACGTAAAATCGATAATATGTTACGTATAATATCTTGCTTACTTACTTGCTTATGTCGACTTGTCTAGTCGGACTCCGCTGATGGCTCTCCACACAACTCTGTTCTGCATGCAGTTCCTAATGTCTTGTCTCTCTAGTCCAATATCCTCGATTAGTTACTTAATGTAGTCCTTCCTTGGTTGCCCTCTTCATCTTTTACCATGCGTAGGCTGCCACAGCAAAGCTCTGGAAGCTGCCCCTGTTTCACTTCTGGCACAGCGTCCAGCAAATCTCAGCCTTTTTGTTTTCAGCCTTTCGGAGATTGGGGAGAGATTGCCGTACAGCTCCTTCTTGGTGGTGTGCGACTGCCAGGTAACATTAAGTGCTTTTCTCAGTAGTCTTGTATAACAACCATCAAGCGCCTTCCTAAACTTTGATGTAATTGTCCAGGTTTCTGCACCATACATGAGAACTAATTGGACTGTGGTGGTGAAAAGCTTGGTTTTAAGATTTCTAGGCAGGCTGCTCTTCCATATCCTGTTTATGCTGTTGCAAGCCCTCCATGCCTGGGCTTTCCTGATGTTAAAATCCTTTTCACTACTGCCAATCCAAGCCCCAGGGTATTTGAAATCGTCAACTACTTCAAGATCGCTTCCATCAAGTGTTCGGATTGGGGATGCAGCCATATTGCAAACCATTGCCTTGGTTTTCTTGGCGTTCATGCTGAGACCGACTGTTAGTGCTGCAGTCTCAACAAGATGGAGTAGTTCTTCAGCGTCAATGAGACTGTCGGCCAATAGTGCTATGTCGTCAGCGAAGTCGAGATCTGTAATTGTTTGCGGGCCTATCCTCCGACTTTTCCTTGTTTTCAGTGTTAGCCCTAGACGATCTTCATTCTCATGTAGTGCTTTCCTGAGAGCATAGTCGAGGACTGTTACAAATAGAAATAGTGCAAGTGTGTCCCCCTGCAATACTCCAGCCTGAATTATGAAGTCGTTGGTGATTCCATCTGGTGTGGTTACATGGGCAACAGTGTTCTCATAGGTGTTTCCAATAGCCTCCACAAGATTCTCTGGTACTCCATATGCTCTTAGAATGTCTAGCATTTTCCTTCGATGGATGGTCTCAAATGCCTTTTTAAAATCGATGACGACCAGTGCTGCTTGCAGATTGTTGTTGTTTATCTCTTCAATAATAATTCTCAAGGCCAGTATTTGTGACACTGTTGACCTTCCAGGGCGGAAGCCATTTTGGTTCATTCGTAGTACAGGATCCAGGAAGGGACGAATTCTGTTGAGTAGTAGTCTGTTGTAGGTCTTTGCCACTATGAATGATAAACAGATGCCTCCCTAGCAAACACAAAAACGTTTTTAAAACGTTTTAAATAAGTTATATTTTGGGTTTTGGTTTAGGTAAAACGTTTTAATAACATTAAAATGTCGGGTTATATAAAGGTCATGAAATCGTTTTAAAACGTTTTGTATGAAAACACACTACAACAATATTTTTAAAATGTTTTCGAAATGTCATTGTAAACTATTTTTGCAAACATTTTTGGCCAAATATTTTGTCAACACTTAAATAACATTATGTTAAAATATTTGCACCCAGCAAACACAGAAATGTTCTTAAAATGTTTTTTACAAAACGTTTTAATAACATTTAAATGTCGGGTTATATAAAGGTCGTGAAAACATATTAAAAACGTTATTGCAAATATTTTGGGCAAACATTTTTGCAAAATATTTTTTTTTTTTTTTGTTTAGAATGATTTGTATCAAGTTTTCAAGAATGTTTTTGGAATGTTATTAAAACGTTTTTATACCCTTTATATAACCCGACATTTAAACGTTTTCTGTAAAACATTTTTGTTTGCTGAGCAGTAGATTGTCATAAAATGTTTTATAAGGTTATGAAAACGTTTTATACTCTTAATATACTCTTTATATAACCCGACATTTAAACGTTTTCTGACAACCTTTTATAACCTTTTGCGAATGATGTCGAAAACGTTTTGTGTTTACTGGGATCTCTAATTCCTTCCCTCTCTGAGATCACCGCTTTTTGGAATTGGGATGAGATTGAGAATTGACCACTGCTCGGGTTTCCTACCATGCAGTAATGCCTCAATACAGAAATAGAGTATGATGTCATCAAGGTTGCATCTCTTTAAAACTTCTGGTGTGATTTCATCATCACCTGCACTTTTTCCTTCATTGATGACCTTCTTTGCTGCCTCGTACTCTTCCTGATCGAAAGCATCTGTTCGCATGTCAAATTCCCGATGCACCTGCTCTATCGGCTCATCCTCATTGGTGATGACTGGTGGATTCCCAAGTAGCTGCTGGAAATGGGAAAACCAAGAATGCAGTCTCTCACTCTCTGTGTCCCCTTTGATCTGACCTTTTTTGACAGTTCTCCTTCAACTGATCTCATTTATCAGATCCCATGCAGCTTTGTGCTGACAGTTTTTATCTGCTTTCTCTACCTGGCTGATCTTTTGCTCCAGAATTTCTTGATTAATTTTGTCATATGTCTCTTTTAGGTGATTCTTCCTTGCTTGTAGTTCGGATCTTGATACACTAGTGCATTCGTGGGTATCCTTCACATATTCTTCATGCACTTCATTCCGGGCACTCTCTGTTCTGGAATCAGTCCAAATTGTCCCCTTATGGCGTTTGGGGGCCTTTGGTATAAGTTCTTCCGTAACCTCCCTGTTTGCCTGTATGAAACATTGATATGTGGATGTAGCATCTTCATCGCCCTCACTTTCATGTTGCAGAGCACGGAATCTATTCCGTACTTTAACAGCATACAGGTCTTCTAGTTGCGTGTCTTGTGCCAAAACCTTCCAGTTGTACCTGATCTTCCGTGGTGGTGTCTTGTCATTTGATCGCAAGCTGAGATGCACTTTTGCTGTAACAACACGGTGATCCGATCCAACGCTTGCGAAGGAGTTGTAGGTGCAACAATTCAGAAAGCTATTCCTCCACTTCCTGCGTACAAGGATGTAGTCAAGTTGTGCCTTAAAACCAGATGGTAATGTACATGTCCATAATCTGGATTTTTTTCTTGCAGAAGCTCACATTTGCTATTTCCAGTTCATTCTCTATTGCCAGAGTGTGCAGCAATTCTGTTGGTGGAATCATGTTAGGGGAATTTGTAGTGCTCTTTGCCAACGCATTGAAGTCACCCATTACCATAAGGAAGTTGTGAGCTGGAACTTGTTTGATGGACTTGTCCAGTAGCATATAGTGTTCTTCTGACTCTTTCTCATCAGACACATTAGTTGGGCAATATGTGACAATGATGGTGGTTTTGGGACTTCCTCCAAAGGTAGCACATATTATCCTTGGTGTTATGCATATGCAGGAGAGAAGGGTCTTCTTTGCCTTGGCACTCATTAGAATTCTAACACCTCCAACCGCTATGCCTGCTCTATTCCTCCATGCTGATGATGATACTAGTTGATATCCATCAAAGAGGTCATGATGTCTAATTGGTTCATCAGGGTGAACTATTTTGTGCTCCTGTAATCCAATGATGTCTTGGTTGTAGCGCTTAGCTAAGCCACATAGTTCCTCTTGAAGGTACATGTATATACTTCTTAGTGTTCTTGTATTTAAGGTTGATACAAACATTGATTGCTTACATTTTAGTAGATTTTCTTTCCTTGTTCCTCCTTGTATAATATCTGGTAGAATTATATTATCGATTTTACGTCATCAAACATTCGTTAGAACTTAAACATTGCTGAAAATAAAATGGCAATAGATTAAATAAGGTAGATATGTTACATAAATCTTAAATCTGAACCGTTGCCATTTAAGATAGCATACATGTACCTTGAACTTCAAAACTGTAAGTGACAACTTCAAAACCATTAATCTCCTCCTCGCAATGCGAGATTCTCATAGAGAGATGAATAACGTGTAATAAAAGTAAATAAAAAATGTTTGAAAGATGTATGAGATTACAGGTTTTGTTACCGGTACGAACCATGTAACTCAACAGTTCTAAATATGGTAAATCTGAACACCTATGGCAACATACCTCGAATGTCAAAATTATAAGTGAGATCTTCAAACAAGTTTTAACAAGATTAAAATCTCTTGGTCGTTGACAACCAATACAAATGATGAAAGCATTTCATCTATCACAACGACACTTTGTAAAATAGCATTTAATGAAAGTGAATGTTATTTTACACGTTTGCCTTTCGGGTATAACGGCAATCAAAACAATTATCATGTGAAATACTTTATCATGTCTTTTCGCAAGAACCGTCATATAGAGGTGACTATTATTAAAGCTTAATACACATGATACAAAGATTTAACGTATAAAACACGTATAAAAGACGTATAAAGTTGTTCTCTAAAACCGCGTTTTCTCAGCAATCAAATATCGCAGATCGTCAAATGTTGGTGCATGGCTGTATCTTAACATTATTTTTGTCTGTTTATACAAATTTTTAGAATCCGTTTGAAAATCCTTCGTTTAAATCATTTTTACGCACCATGTTCACAAGATCAAAAACGCGTTCCGTGCAGTTTTTTTCAAATGTTTGCTCCGTATAAAACCACGACGAGTGATTGTTTTCTCCTTTTTTTGTATCGTACTACAAATCGACCAAAGAAATAATGTTGCCATGGGGAAGAACCAAATACAATACCGATTAAATTTTATTAGCCCGTTTTTGGCACTATTCCATAATAGTCAGTTTGAGATCAATCAATTTTATATGTCCCCAAGTGGCTCAATCGGTTAGCGCACCGGACTCACGTTAGACTATATGATACTGTAGTTTTGAGCTGGAAAACTTTGGTACGTGTTCGAGTCCCCGTGTTGTCCATTCCATTTTTTATTTTATTTTTCTCTCACTTTTTTTTTTCTTTTTTCATTATATAATTCAGGAATTTTTAGGCTACAGGCGCAGGCCTAATAGGCGCGGCCTATGAATATATTTTTACAAATTAGATTAATAAAATATTGGTTGTTGGTTTTGTTATTGTTGTTGTAGTTATTGTTGTAGGCCTATATATTGCATAATCAGGGTATAAATAGGCCTACTAGGCCTATTATAGCCTATAGAAGCATTGATTTATTTCACGACAGATCATCCAGGATAATTTTAAAAATTGAAAATTTAGAAAATCCAAAGGATAATTGCCGAAAACGGCTGCCCACAATCCCCCCCCCCCATCAGCCCATATGGTCCTATCATGGTCGCCCCCTCCCTATCCCTGCAACATAGGGATGACTCGCGAGCCGTGGTTTGTCCGTGGCCCTAGTTCAGATTGATACACTATTTATTGTACGCGTACTGAGTTCATTCTTTTCTGCATGGCTGTTTCCATTATTAACTTACGCCCCTCTGGAATCAAGACTTGAAAATCAATTGTATTTAACCTTAAGCGTGTCTGATTAAAATAATTACACGACAACTCCGCTGAATCTAAATCATTGAACGTTGTAATGACAGAAATCCATTGCATAATATATGCTACCAACTTCAAATAACAGCTTGAAACAATAGCAGCATGGATACTGATATTGGACTCTGTCAATCTTGACATTTGCTTAAAAAGTTACCTTTGTCAGAGTCTTGGTTAGCAGCGACGTGATGGTGTCGCAAGCTACATCGCTGCTAGCCAAGACTCTGAAAAGGGTAACTTTTTAAGCAAAGGTTGAAACAACTATGAAAAAGTATGTGAAAAGACTCAACAGTTAGTGACTGCGATAAAGTAAGTAAGTGTTAAAGTAACCTTGTCATATGACATCATACTATCTATTTATAGTCATCTACTTTTGCTCGATAATGCCGGGGTGTAAAGTAACTTTACTGTAAAAAGGATTACCAATTGTATATAAACAATCGTGTACCAACAGAAGAAGGGATTCCTTTTTTCGTACAAAACAGAAAAGCTGCAGGTAGCGTATTCCACTATAACGCCCCTTTTCATTTCAAATGATGGACGCCTTGATCCTCCCAGCTACATACACATTAGGTACACATTAGATTTATAAAGTTTACTTCGAGGATTGTTATATGTCAAAAATATCAATTTTGTATTATATCGTGAATTCAAAAAAATCTAAATTATTTGGTATCAGAAGGATATTCCTCGTATACAGAATAGAATTTGATATGTCTGATGTGCTCTCATGTCCCACAAAACATAATATGCAAACATTGCTATCCGATCCCTTAATTAACATTCGAATGTTGGTGACGCTAAAAAACGGTCTAACAACATTGTTGCACGGATACGACTGTATGTGTTTCATAAGCGTATAATTAATCCTATTATTCAACACATATCCTTGGTGCGATAATTTGATAGGACGAGTGATTCCCGCAACACTCGATGTAGATTGAGCGATTTACATATTGGATGAACAGGAACGAGTTGAAAAATGCCCATTGAAGAAAAACACAATATCTAAATTACTACTGACTGTCACAACATTTACTTAATTGAACGTTGCTCTTGAAGAAAGCGTAATTTGATGCAGTCAATTTTGTCTTAAAGTTCATATTATATTTACACCCGGTATAGGCCTATATTAAACCTTCACTTTTTCTCTTTCCTTTCTACATCAACTCTCTACCTCAAAACATTTCTCCTTTATTTAATGTCGTTTAAAAAAAATCTAGTATCAACATTCTTAACATGAAAGGCAAACAGTATTATTCATAAGAAAAATGGGCATAATATTACTTGTATCGTTGATATTATGTTTTTAATTTAGTTAATTTATATGAACAAACCTTTAAACGGGACACCATTAATTATTACCTGAATTCATTTTTTTATCTTACAGCGGGTACTTTGAAATGTTTATTATGAAATTGGATTCAGGATGTGAGTCTTTCCTTGAGGCGTATGAATAATTGAAGACTAATATCATTACAAAAAGTACCAAAAATAGTCATTTTCCGACAGTACAAATTGGTATTGTTAAACAGGCCGAATGTATTCTGTTGCTGTACATGGGCCCATTATTCTAGAATAAAACGATTTCTCAGTTATGAGGCCCATTCTCCGATAAAGTGTTCAAGTTTGGTCTCAGGAATGAGAAAATGCCATCCACGAAAAATTCATGAAAATCATTCAGAATCGTAAACTGTAATAGTTTCAGAACACAAAACAATGCATGTGTGATTTTTCCACAATGCTTAATTTTTGAGCAATATTACGTATTGGGGGTAACGTATCTGCGGTAACGTATCTGTGAAGCCCTTTCCTACATTTGTCTTAATCGTGCAAGTGTAAAAACTTCCCGACTTAATACCCATACTTGATCAGTCATCACACAATGTACTTAAGTCTGGCATATTGTATTTGGATTCATTTATAACAGCATTTTTTCCGAGGAGAGTAGAATTTAGGTACCGTATCCGTGATGACATGAACGTAACGTCGGGACTTTTTGCCATTAATAGACCCGATTTTTTTACTTTGAAACCATTGTGTTATGAACAAAATATATAATATAACTATGGAGCCTGTTCGATTCATCGCATATGAGAACATTCATTTAGCCAATTATTTGCACATATTGTTATCCATCAGAAATATGGTAACGTATCTGTGAACAATATTGGCGACATAGTCTCAAAAATTAAGACCTGTTGACAAAATTGAATAACCTGTGTTGTGTTGTTTTATAGTTTATAATTAGGGCATGATACCAGCTAATGAAAAGTACCTATAATCCATTATTATTATGTTTAGCGAGCAGGGACACATTATACGGAACGCACCTTGGCTGGCGACATGGAGGAAAACAATGGATATGCATAATCAGCTTTATTGTTATATACTTTCTAGACATGTTACAAACTCTAGCCCGACACATTTAGAAAGCAACTCCTAAGTATAAGTTACATTAATAAAAGTTATTTCTTTCTGACGAAACACGTCTGAATACGACTTGAAACTATGAGCGACATATTGGGCATTTTGAACACTTAATCGGAGAATGTGCCATGATAAACTATACCTTTTTTGTATTAATTAGCACCCGGCAGAATAGAAAACATCATAGTAAAATGAATAATTAAAAAAAAAGATGCGTAGTGATCTGGAGTGCGTTACGCCTAGACATTGACTCACAAGCCTCAGCACACTTAACGGGTTGTCTCTGACCACTACGTGATTCTATATCATTCATTAACAACAATGCAGGGATTTACATCTAAGAAATACGCAATTCGTCGGTTGCAACACATTTTCCGTTTCACATAGTGTCGTATAGGTTTAGAGCTAGTTATTCTCCTATAACAATTATTCCTTGTTAACTATTAAAGATACAATTTAACAGCTTGAACTTTAAACTTTAATTTCAAATGGAATGGGGCCACTGAGAGATAACAGTGGAGGAGTATCGACTCCGTTACTAGTAGCATGTCCTTCAAAAACGTTCTGCTCAGAAACGTATTTCAGCTCCCCGAGTTTCGTTCGGGTTACAAAAAGACAATAATTGGCAGTAATCGTCCAGGGGAGTTTCAAGTTGACTCAATTCGTACATGAGAGCGTACTAACCACCACCCGGGTTCGAACCCGCAACCTATCGCACCATAGTGGAACGCCTTATCGATTGAGCTTGATTAAGATTAACTTGACTGCTCCTCTCAACAGTGACTTACTTTTAATAGTTCATCATCACATCCGTAAGAGTGGGACTTCGCCAGAATAGAAACTGGAGTGAAAATGAGACAGGAAAAAGAACGACTACTTTTATGCCCACGTATTGTACAAATCCGTAGTCACTATTCTATTTTTATTCTTACAAAACACACTAGAAAAATCCTGTAATTCTAGGATTAAAAAGGTTTACTTCTTTAATCTGAAATGAAATGCACTGAAATACTTGTAAATAGTTTACTGCGCTGTCCTCATTGTTGAAATTACTAGCAAGTTTGAGTAGACTCGAAATATTATAAAGATTCAATTTTTGTAAGATTATTTTTTCAGTTGTTGTTATTCTGGTACGATTCAACACCCACTAATAAAATGTAAATCTGCACCATAGCCATTTAAGACAGGATACCCCAAACTCAAAACTATAAGTGACACCTTAAAAAATTATAGTTTTTCTGCGCTGTCCTCATCTTATAAAATTGCTGACAAGTTTAAGCAGACTCAAAATTCTTTATAAAGATTATATTTATTGATAAGATTATCTTATTTTTTGTTACTAGTATTCTAGTACGATTCCCCACCACTAACAATGCACCATTATCAAATAAGACGGCATACCCTGAATTAAAAAATTATAAGCACAACTTCAAATCCATTAGTCCCCTCCTCTCAATGTGAGAATGTCATTGAGGATGAATATGGTGTAATAAAGGTACGAAATACGGTAAATCTTGAATGTCAAAATTATAAGTGCCATCTTCAAAACTAGTTAATCTCCTCGCCACCAAACACTTCGATGTTAATAAACAACAGCAGTACTGTCTGATATCAGTCACACTTATAACTTATTGATAACCCATTGCTCACTGCAGTGACAAGGATCGTGAATTTATAATTTGAAATTGGAGATATTTATATTATTGAGAAAATCACATGATCAATCTCTAAATACTACCTTAATCCCCAGGTGGATTTACTGCGTATACAGATTTTGCTACTGATACCCCATTGACAGGCGTCCATTGTTCCATTGTTCCACCGTTGCATACCTGACAGTGCTTTTGATATAAAACATAATATAAATCTTCTTTTTCGGTTAAATCTCACTTGGGAAGTCTACTCATTATAGGTTTAACTTTTAAATCCCAGTATTATTAAAATAATACTGGGATTTAACTCTTTATTTTTTATTCCAAACAATAAAAATAATAAAAGCAAATCATCCATCACAACGACGCTTTGTAAATTTCGCTCCTTGGGGGCCAAAGGAGGGATTTTTGAAAATTGAGTTACTAAAATTATCACCTTGAAGTAATACTAGGCTATCATATACTGAAAACACCAAAGGTCTAGCATACTTGGTTCTAAAGTTATGAGGTTTTGTGATGTGTATTTTCTTATGTATTTGATTGTTTTTTACACCATATTTTTGCCTTTATCTCACTTTCAAATTTGCCGCCTTTGGCCCCCATGGACCAGATCGTGTCACATATCGTTTAATTAGAAAGGTGAATGCTACTCAAGTTCAAAGCAATGATCTGAACGTCTATGATATCCCGAAAGAGTTAAACGACAGCTCCGCTGAATCTAAATCATTGAAAATAGCTGAAGGTTGGAATATAACGGGAATCCATTCTTTTCTTTTACCAACTTCATATTTTATTTTTAAGTAGATGACACAACTATGAAAATATATACAGATCACAAAATATTTAAGGTACCAGTTTATTCAGCCCTGTATATTCTAACAAAAGTCGGATATGTCATAAATAGAACTAGCAGCCAAAGGCCGCATCCTTTAACCTCTAAGACCTCATTCGTTGATATCGGTCAAGAAATTAAGACGCGATGATCCACAATCTCAATAGTCTTGTTCAAGACAGTCGCAATATACTATGACCAGCTAATTTCCTTGAGCCCCGGCCGCTTTATTCAATAAAATCAACTACCAAAATCATTGGTGGTTGTAATAATGAACCGATTTCAAAAGACGAGGTCTCAAATCAAAGCAAAAATGAACAGGCATCGGCTGCTTCTTTTAATTTTATTTGTCTTGTTTTAGGATATACAGTGTGGTCCAAAAACAACTTTACCCAATTAAAAAGGTTCATATCTCAAAATTGAAAAGTATGCTTCAAATGATTTTCACATATCGTAAAGAACATCTTTTAAAAGTATTTGATGAAAAACTATTCAAAAATGTATTAAATTAAAAACGTGACGCTAATTTGAAATCAAACGGTCAAAATTAACTTTGTCCACGCGAAGGCCTACTGGCTGTCGCGTCGCATCAATTGCATTAGCGAGTTTGATAGAGAATAAGAACCTCTTAGCACTTAGTATACGCACACATTTTGTTCAGCAATTTTATATAACACAATCAAATAAATCAAACATAAACAATTTAATTGTCAAGCTACGATATTTCGTCATGATATGCAACTTTCATGTTGCAAAGATATAAAAACAAATCTCTTCAAATATGCGCAAAGCAATTGTAACCTCAGACCTCATTTTTTGTCAATACGAAATGTTATCTACAACATGTACAAGAAAGTTGGAAGTTATTACACTTATTGCGTTCGTGGTATATTCAGCAAATTGTTGCGTCGAGAACTGACTCTGGGATTAGCTGCAAGTTTCCTTTGAACCGCTGCAATATTTGCAGCTGAACGACCAGTTCTTGGACGTCCGCTTCGTGCTTTGCATCTATTCATCACACTTGCATAGTTGAGAATGTTATGAGTTATGGTTAATATGGTAGGTTTTAGCCGGAATTCCGAAATCCGAAATTGACGCTGCACTTCCAAAAAGCTTCCTGTTCTTAAGTCAACCTCTGCCTTAAAAGTCATCTCTTGTGTTGTAAATTGCCTTATCTTGACATCTTGCAAACCAATTTAGAAATAAGCCTCGCATTCACAAAATGCACGAATGTCTATTTAAAATTAAAAAATTGCGCCAGGTGAAACCTTTGTAATTATATAATTTTTATGCAAATTGTTGGTCAAATATGGCATGAGTGAAGTTCGAGTACATGACAAGTAGACGGGGATTAAAATCGATTGTATTTCGTTCATGCATGGAAAACAATTATCACTTTTCAAAGACAAGACAACCGTGTTTACGTGTGGACAAAGTGATTTTTGAACCTCGGACTTAAAACTAGCACCATTTTGTTAATTCAGCTTCTTTTGATTTTCATTTCTTCATCACGTACTTTTAAAAAGATGTATACATTTAGAATATGTAACAATATCATGAATAGCTCTTCTACAATTCGAGTAACCACCCTCCGAAATTGGGTAAAGTTGTATTTGGACCACACTGTAACGTTTAATGGAAGGAATCACATCATAATTTAAGGGGAATAATACCCTGATTTTCATCAGTACCCCTCTTCTTTTTTTTTCTTGCAAATTTATAAAGTACATAAATATATTCATCACCTCATGTCCTAAACTTATAAAATATATCTACATACAAAGTGCTTTTAAACCCATTTTAGTAAATCATTTTAGCCCTATATATTTTTTGTTTACTGTATCCTAGTAACTCAAATGTGTGTTTCATAACAAACCATAATTTATTCCATTCAACATGTTCAGGTAGGGTACATGAATAGAATACATTAAATCCTTTGTTATACTCTCTATGTAAAATCCAGTGGTGCATGCAAAATAACAGTTAATATTAACACTGAATAAATTACATAAACACTTACACAATGGATGCATAGTCATTAGTCAATTTAATACTACATGTGTTGTTAGGAGAAGAAAAGGCTATTAGGTCACCGTATGTCAGGTTATAGGTCAATTGGTTCAGGTCAAATTTAAGCATCAATTTTGAATACACATGTGAGAGTCTGTGATATCATAATGAGGCATAATTTTGATATTCTGTCTTTAACTGGATAAACTGAGCTCAAAAAGAAACTTATAATTTTTCACAAGGTCATATCTTGAAATCCTGTTCATCAAATTGAACCAAAATTACACACAGGTTTACTTCAATACTCTACTCTTAACACATGTCAGTAACCAAGCAGTTATCCAACTGACACAACAGCAAAATGCACTGACATGGGACAGCTTCCTGGACCACATTCACAGCCCAGCCCTGTTTCATGAAAAAAGTGTATGAAAAGCAGAAAGCAGCACCGTTTTATCATCTGTGCAAGGATCTTGTGTGCATTCTCACAGACTTTTTGTGCTGTGTGTCAAATGTTGGGCTGTGAAAGTGGAGGAAGTCCAGGAAGCTGTCCGATGACAGTGCATTTTCCTGTTGTGTCAGTTGGACAACTGCTTGGTTACTGACATGTGTTTTGAGTAGAGTATTAAAGTAATCCTGTGTGTAATTTTGGTTCATTTTGATTGACAGTATTTTAAGATATGACCTTGTGATTCACAAGTTGTAAAAAAATATAAGTTTCTTTTTGAGCTCAGTTTATATATCGAGAAGTGCAAGGTTGACATACTAATATACCTTGGGATGTAAATGGTGAGTACAATTTAGAATGCCTAGTTGAGATGGATTTCACAAATAAATATAAAATAGTTACCAAAATCACAAAAGTTAAGCTTACGGAAAACTACTCAATATGGTGGTATAGGTAACAAGAAATACATTTTTTTCAACATTGCTGTAGTATGGTTGTGGTAACCTATGGCTTAATTAAGTTTCTGTGAAATTTCTGAAAAAATATAGCTCAACATTGAAAATAGAAGCATTTTAACCAGTTCCTTTTTTGATAGTTGTGGAGCACCACGTTCATGAAGTCATAAAAGAAATCAGGAACCACTTATTCCCATTTTACATATCAACTTTATTTCCCTAATGTGTTAGCAACACATATCCAAAATTGTAACGAAATCCGTTGATCATGTTGATAGTAAGCTTTCCAAAATGAAGTGAATTTAAATCATCAGTGATGTACCACCTTTTGGCTTCTACTTTTAAAAGCATGTAAGCTACGTTGATACCGATGCCACCAATAAAACGAGAAGATCTGCCCCTTCGTTTTGCATACCACTTTTGTCCAATTTTTTTGTAATTTCTTCACAAAATGCAAAAAAATGCAAAAAAAATAAAAAATCAATGGGTGAAGTAAAACCGGAGCAGAATATGTTCGCCCATATCCTCTAAATTTTAATGCTTGCGCCACCACTGTTAAATTCATAATGTGAAAAGAAGAAAACCACTTTCACACCTCGTTATATCGGGACGTCCTTGTGGCGAAGCGGTTAAGGTCATGGACTTCTATGAATTTTTGCTCAAGTTCGAAACTTCCCACCACTTTTTTAAAAATGTTTTATTAAACAATTTATTGTCATAAATCAAGAATAACACCATTTCGAACATCCATTGTTATTGTGATATCATATTTTTTTTCATCAAACAAACAAGTTTGATTATTTATTCACATTTAGGCCTAGACCTAGGGCCTTCTTTCACCATCCAGATGCTTTCACCATGCCTGACTATCATGACATCTTCGTCATTTAAAACACATTTATCAGTTTCTCTGTTCACATCTCAGACTGAAATTATATTTGGAATAAATAATATAAATTGTCACAAATTAAAATCACAAACCGCGAAAGATCGCCAACAACTGCCGCTGAATATTGATATTGAGAACCACAAACCACGAAATTTGGATATCCAACTAGATTTCCCCGTAAGGCTACAAAGAATCTCACACCACGGAATATGGATATCCAACAAGCTTAAACTACAAATTAAGCTCCCGATAGAGGGCAGTGCTTAAAGGGAAATTAAAATCACAAACCACGAAAGATCTCCGACAACCGCCGCTTAACAGGGATATCCAACTAGATTTCCCCGCAGGGCTACAAAGAACCACAAACCGCGAAATATGGATATCTAACAAATTAAAACTTCAAACCCCGAAAGATCGCAAAAAACTGCCGCTCAATATTAATATCCAACTAGGGCTATAAAGAACCACAAACCGCGAAATTTGGATATGCAACTATTGCCCCACAGGGCTTCAAAGAACCACAAACCACGAAATATGGATATCCAACAAGCTTAAACTAAAACTTAGCTCCCGATAGAGGGCAGGGCTTGATGAATAAAATTAAAACCACAAACCACAAAAGATCGCCGATAACCGCCGCTTAATAGGGATATCCAACTAGATTGCCCCGCAGGGCTACAAAGAACCACAAACCGCGAAATGTTGATATCCAACTAGATTGCCCGCAGGCCTATCGATTAAATAGAACCACAAACCACGAAATATGGATATCCAACAAGCTTAAAATATAAATTAGCTCCCGATAGAGGGCAGGACTTGATGAGGAAAATTAAAACCACAAATCACGAAAGATTGCCGATAACCACCGGTTCATAGGGATATCCAACTAGATTGCCCCGCAGGGCTACAAAGAACCACAAACAGCGAAATTTGGATATCCAACTAGATTGCCTGCAGGCCTATCGATTATAAAGAACTACAAACCGCGAAATATGGATATCCAATACATTAAGACCATAAACCGCGAAAGATCAACAACAACTGCCGCTCAATATTATTATCCAACTATATTGCCCCGCAGGGCTATAAAGAACCACAAACCGCGAAATTTGGATCTGCAACTAGATTGCCCCACAGGGCTACAAAGAACCACAAACCACGAAATATGGATATCCAACAAGCTTAAACTATAAATTAGCTCCCGATAGATTGCAAGGCTTGATGAAAACCACAAACCACGAAAGATCGCCGACAACCGCCGCTTAATAGGAATATCCAACTAATTAGGTTGCCCCGCAGGGCTACAAAGAACCACAAACATTAAAACACGATTATCTTGCCTTGTCGGGGCATTTAGACGCTTATGCGCATTTACCAGTTCCGACTTGAAGTAGGCCTAAATCGGACTTACTCTCTGTGTCTCTTTGGCATTGTCAACATTACATTACATTTTCTTTACATATTTACGTTGCCTTGAATAATCAAAGTATATCAAAATGTATATTGATCAATGTGTACGCCTCTTAACATTACAGTCACGCGTGACGAGCAAGTTTTAAAAATAAACGACTGATAAAGTTTTGTTTAATTATTTATTGTCATGAATCAAGAATAGCAACTTCAAACATCTATATTTCGTTTTATTCGTTTTATCCAACTACATTGCCTGCAGGCCTATCGATTATAAAGAAGTACAAACCGCGAAATATGGATATCCAATAAATTAAGACCATAAACCGCGAAAGATCAACAACAACTGCCGCTCAATATTATTATCCAACTATATTGCCCCGCAGGGCTATAAAGAACCACAAACCGCGAAATTTGGATCTGCAACTACATTGCCCCACAGGGCTACAAAGAACCACAAACCACGAAATATGGATATCCAACAAGCTTAAACTATAAATTAGCTCCCGATAGATTGCAAGGCTTGATGAAAACCACAAACCACGAAAGATCGCCGACAACCGCCGCTTAATAGGAATATCCAACTAATTAGGTTGCCCCGCAGGGCTACAAAGAACCACAAACATTAAAACACGATTATCTTGCCTTGTCGGGGCATTTAGACGCTTATGCGCATTTACCAGTTCCGACTTGAAGTTGGCCTAAATCGGACTTACTATCTGTGTCTCTCTGGCATTGTCAACATTACATTACATTTTCGTTACATATTTACGTTGCCTTGAATACTTGAAAGTATATTAAAATGTATATTGATCATTGTGTACGCCTCTTAACATTACAGTCACGCGTGACGAGGAATTTTTAAAAATAAACGACTGATAACGTTTTGTTTAATTATTTATTGTCATGAATCAAGAATATCAACTTCAAACATCTATATGTCTAAAAGGCTAAAGTTAATATAGGAAGTAGAGACTGTTTACTTGCTCGTCCTCATATTTGTCTGAATTCGACATTTACGTGTCATGCTACAAATTGAAGACACCAAACATCCTGAGAAGAATATGAAGAAGAGTGCAAGAAAGAAGAAGAAGAAGAAGAAGAAGAAGAAGAACAACAACAACAACAACAAGAACAAGAACAAGAACAAGAAGAAGATCAAGAAGAAGAAGAAGAAGCAAAAGAAGAAGAAGAAGAAGAAGGAGAAGAAGAAGAAGAAGTACAAGGAGAAGGAGGAAGGGATAGAGGAAGAAGAAAATAAGACGGTAGAAGAAAGGGAGGAGGCGTCAGAAAGAAAATTACGATAAAGAGGAAAAAATAAAATGACTATGGTTGAAGAAAAGGAAGCAAAAGGCGAAGAAATTAGAAGAACAAGATATGAGATTAAAAACTAGAAGAAAATATTATCAACAGAGGTACAACAAGTACTTCAAATAACATTAATATTTTTGCAACTTCCTATGTTAAAGCGCAAGTAACATCTATGAAACGTAATACAAGTTGTATCAACATACAGCTTGAAAAATGCCACTAGATTAAAAGTATCAGGTATTTGCTACAAATGTTACTTGATAGCTGAATCAACATCTTGTCCTCCCACAACTGTAAAATCACTTGCATGTGACCATCAATAAGGACTCAGTAGCTAATTTCGTGGGCCGAGTAAAACTGCAGATGTGCAAAGTCAATTAAAATCAAAGCAACATGAAAAAAAAATCACATGTTTGATCACATTTTATTTACCGTAATTGACAGCCTGAATAGTCTTCCCAATGGCCACCATTCCTCTGTATGCAGATTTTAGCTCTCCTTAGCATGGAATTCACCCCACTTGTGAGAGGTCTGTCCTGCCTGAGGATGTCAACTTGTGCAATCATGTTCATCTGCAGGAGGACTTGTGAAAACCTTTGATTTCAGATAAGAGATCCAGAGGCGAAAGATCTGGAGATCTTAGGACCAAGTATGTGTTTCAGAGCAACCACACGATTGCTAAACAATTCTGCGAGGCATTTGGTCAATTATTGTAAAAAGTGCTGAGACATGTTATTTTGACTGACTTTGCCCAACTGCATTTTTACTCAATAGACGATGAGTGGTCACACGCCAGTGATTTAACAGTTTTAATATGACAAGATGTTGATTAAGTTATAACAATACCATTTTGACCAAATACCTGGTACTTTTTAATCTAGTGACATTTCATCAACATGCATATATATTTTGAATACATCCTGTACATAGTTTCATTGTTGTTTCAAAACTCTTTATAAAGATAATGATAAAAATAATTATTTTTCAGTTTTTGTTATTCTGGTAGTATTCAACACCCACTTACAAAATCTGATACCTTCTAACAACTTCAAATCTATTAATCTCCTCCTCGCAATGCGAGAAAGACATTAAAGTATGAATAAGGTGTAATAAAAGTAAATTGAAAGTGGTTTTAAAAGATTTATTGATGAGATTACAGGTTTTCTTATTCGGGTACTGGTAAGAACCATGTAACTCAACAGTTCTAAATACGGTAAATCTGAACACCTACACTGCAAATAATGTTGGTCAAAAAAATGACCAACAGTTTGGTCTATATACAACACATGAAACAGTTGGTCAAAATTTGACCAACAAGAGTTGTACAAAAATTATGACCAACAGTTGGTTTACAAAAACTTGCTCAAATATTGGGTAAAGTATTTACCCAACACAGTTGGGCAATTTGTTTTACCAATTATTGTTCAAAATTTGAACAAACTGTTGGGCATTTTACACGGTATTGGTTCATATGTTGGTTTATTTTTGCATAACTGTTAAGCAAAATATTTGACCAACATAGTTGGGTAAATATTTTTCACTAATTGTTGGGCAATATTTAATAAAACTGTTGGGCAAATAGTTGATTGTGCCAATTGTTGGACAAAATTTGATTAAACTGTTGGGCATTTTACACATTATTGGTTCATATGTTGGTTTATTTTTTGCTTAATTATTAAGCAAAATATTTGCCAAATTAGTTGGGCAAATATTTTTCAATTGTGAGGTGAGTTTTCTCTAAATTAATTACAAATACATACAATATTACACGGTGTTACTTGTCTCATTTCATTCTGACCACTGTGTATGAAATGTGTATGAAAAATACTGAGAAATTTAGTGAAGTTATTTTCAAATACTTGATTGATTAATAAAAACTGATACGTAAGCTTATTAACTGCTCAGTACAGACTGCCATCATGCATGCATGGCTATGCGTGCATATCACGAGTGTCTGACTCGTACATGTCGTAAAACAACTTCACTAAATTTCTCAGTATTTTTTATACACAGTGGTCAGAAAGAAATGAGGCAAGTAACACCGTGTAATAATGTATGTATTTATAATTAATTTAGAGAAAACTCACCTTTAAAGGTGTCAATTAGCTGTGCCAGCCCCCACTCTGCCAGCACCCATGTCATCCGCCATTTTACGATAAGATCGAAAATGTGCTTTCCAGAACCGAACCGCGCGAATGTTGACCAACTGTTGTTCAATGAAAAGACAACAGTGCGCATGATCGAAAACTTTGCTCAACATTTTACATCTTTTTGCCCAACAACTTGTAATTCACGCAATTTACTACAAAGTTGCCCAACTGATGTGATTTGTTTTGCACAACAGTCGTATATAAATTACATGGCCAAAAACTTAACCAACTTTACTCCTCTCGTAGTAAAATAAAGATAAATAAATGGTCAAAATGAGAGGTTGCCCAATAAGAATTTAGATTTAACTATTATTGGGCAAGCCGTAACCAACAAATAAGTAAAAGAGTTTGCCCAACCAAATAGGTAGAAAGATTTGACCAACTTTTTTGCAGTGTATGGCAACATACCTCGAATGTCAAATTTATAAGTGACATCTTCAAACCAATTAATCTCTTGGTCGTTGACAACCAATACAAATGATGAAAGCAATTCATCTATCGCCACGACACTTTGTAAAATTAAATGATAGTGAATCGTGCCTGTAGAAAAGTGAGTGTTATTTTACACGTATGCCTTTTGGGAATCACTCTGAAGCATGGTTAGAACCAATCAAACCAAATGAAATATATTGCGAAGCTACCATCATGTGAAATACTAGCAAAATTAGATAAACAGAAACGAGTTGAAAGATGCTCATTAAAGAAATGACACATTATCTAAATTTGACTTCTTTGAGCTGATAATTGGCGGCCATTTTGGATTTGAAGGTTAAAAGTAGGTCAAGTCATCAAAGTGTGTCTCATTACGGTAAACAGATATGAAAAGGTGAGAAATTAGCAAATTGAATACCAAGAAGATGTAAAAAGTTGAAATTATGTTATCAGTCACACGCATTGATAACTCATTGTACACTGAGTGGCAATGATAGTATCTTTAATAATTTGGGAATTTGAGGGATATAACATATTTTTGAAAAAATCACTAGATCAGTGTCTATTAAGGGTACACGATGTATTGTTAGTTTCATTATCTAAATCAATATACTATAGAAAAATAACACTTTGATGTTTTTCAAAAGTTAAAAGTGTTGTTGTTTCAGCCCTCTTTACAACATAACTCAAGAACCACAGGACCTACAAAAGTATAATTATATTTATATACATTCTTCTACATACTCCCCATGAAATGATCAATGCAAGTTTTGCCAAAGCTCACAACCATTCGCAAAATACTGTGAACTACCAAATCGTAACAGTTTTAAATAGTTGCTAACCTTAATACTACCCTAATCCCCGCACATCTCCGCATACCGATCTTGCTACTAATACCCCCATTGATATGCGTTGTTCTTTTCTTTTTCAGTTAGTTCTCATTTGGGAAATATAGCCATTATCATTAGGAAATGAATTTGGAGAAAACCTTCTGTTAATAAAATACTATGCTGAGCCACCAGCCTGGGTGGCTCACGCTCCAGTAATTTCAGATGATTGAGCTCAGTAATACATCAAAGAATCTCTTCCAATTCATGAAAACAAATAGATAATCAGCTTATCGGAATAAAAGCTTAGAGGGAAGGTCTTGCTGCTCAGCGAGTGTTTGTAATTATCAGAAGGTTTTCTCCAAATTCATTCTCTAATGATAGGCTTAACATATTGATACTGGGAATTGACCTTTTATTCCATATTTCTACAAGTCACATGAAGTAATAGTAAAATGCTGGAGAACCTCAGGCGAAGAAGCAAATAACTGACGATGTGAGCCTTCCAGATGATAACCAACCAATAACAATGATGAAAGCAAATCATCTATCACAACGACGCTTTGTAAAATAGCCTATATCATATAAATGAAAATGAACAGTGCCTGTAGAAAAGTTGATGTTACATGCTTCAGTTTTCACTCTGAAGACATGATAAAACCAATTGAAACAAAATAAAATATATTCAGAGGCGACTGCCGTATAAAATACCTTTCCAATCCTTTTAGCCAGAACCGTCATATTTAGGTGAATGTTATACAAAGATTAAAACGTATTTGATACCCCTTAAGAGTTAAATGACAGCTCCGCTGAATGTTAATAAGTTGAAAGTTGCAATACAAAGGGAATCCATTGAAGATGTATTTTAATATTTTTGCAACTTCATATTTATGTTAAAGCGTAAAATAACATCTTGCAACAATATGAAACTATATACAAGTTGTATTAACATAAGTATACAGCTTGAAAATGTCACTAGAGTAAAAGGTATCAGGTATTTGCTAAAATTGTTATATTTGATAGCTTAATAAACATCGTGTCCTCCCACAACTGTAAAATCACTTGCACGTGACCATCATCAGTGGCTAATTTCGTGGACCGAGTAAAACTGCAGATGTACAAAGTCAATTAAAATCAAATCAACATGAAAATCACATGTTTGACCACATTTTATTTACCGTAATTGGCAGTCTTAGTCTTCCCATTGGCCACCCAGGAATGACCACCATTCCTCTGTATGCAGATTTCAGCTCTCCTTAGCATGGCATTCACCCCACTTTTTGTGAGAGGTCTGTCCTGTCTGAGGATGTCAACTTGTGCAATCATGTTCATCAAGGTCTGCAGGAGGACTTGCAGGAACATCTTTGATTTCAGATAAGAGATCCAGAGGCGAAAGATCAGGATATCTTAGGGCCGTTCTACTTCAGAGCAACCGCACGATTGCCAGACAATACTGCGAGGCGTTTGGTCAATTCGAATTACTGTACAAAAAGTGCTGAAACATGTTATTTTAACTGACGTTGCGCAACTTCATTTTTACTCAATTGGCCATGAGTCCTTATTAAGGTGGTACGAAAGGCAAAATCAAGGTTTATTCATAAGATATTGGTATAATATTGGCAAACATGAATATTCATGAGCACATTTTGCCAATTTTCCTCATTAACTTCATCAATATATTGGCAAAAACAATAGAATACAAAGAAACTAAAAACATGCATATCTTGACAACCGTATGTCCGATCTCCTTCAAACAAAAACTATTTTGCTCAGTGTATTTAGCTTAACTTATTCAATCTATTCAAATGGTTCTAAATTCAGTTTCTGTTTTCCAGAAACATCGTTTCGAACCCCCTTAATGGTCACACGCCAGTGATTTAACAGTTGTGTGAGGACAAGATCCATTTTGACCAAATACCTACGTATATCTAGTGACATTTTATCAACATGCATATATATTTTGAATACATCCTGTATATAGTTTCATAGTTGTTTCAAAACTCTTTATAAAGATGTAATTTAATGATAAAAATAATTATATTTCAGTTTTTGTTATTCTGGTAGTATTCAACATCCACTTACAAAATCTGACACCTTCTAACAACTTCAAATCTATTAATCTCCTCCTCGCAATGCGAGAAAGACATTAAAGTATGAATAAGGTGTAATAAAAGTAAATTGAAAGTGGTTTTAAAAGATTGATAAGATTACAGGTTTTGTTATTCGGGTACTGGCAAGAACCATGTAACTCAACAGTTCTAAATACGGTGAATATGAACACCTATGGCAACATACCTTGAATGTCAAAATTATATAAGTGACATCTTGAAACCAATTAATCTCTTGGTCGTTGACAACCAATGATGAAAGCATTTCATCTATCACAACGACACTTTGTAAAATAGCTCATATCATTTAATGAAAGTGAATCGTGCCTGTAGAAAAGTAACTGCTATTTTACACGTTTGCCTTTCGGGTAGAACTCTGAAGGAACGATATAACCAATCAAAACAAATAAAATATATGTGATGCGATCAAGCAAAATCAGTCGGAACTCGGAAATATTGATTTTGAGATCTAGCCCAACAAAGGATATATTTCCTTTTGTTTCCTCTTGTTTTGGAAACTCTTTAATTGCCCATATCGTTGGAACTGGTTGATCAATTTCAATGGTTTTTTTTTGCAAAATCCAGCTTTGTAAATGCTTTTTACTATCCTATAGGAAACTGAAAATTTACTATTGCCGAGTTCCGACTGATTTTGCTTGATCGCATCACATATTAAGAAGCGACCATCATGTGAAATACTTTATCATGTCTTTTAGCCAGAACCGTCATATAGAAGTGAATATTATTGCAGCTCAATAAAACGATTGAAGCGTTATTTATTAAAAGAGTTCAACGACAACTCCGCTGAATCTAAATCATTGAAAACAGCTGAAGGTTGTAATAACGGGAATCCATTCATTTTTATATTTCCTCGGTCGCAACACATAGTGGTGTTGAGTGTTTTTTTTTCTCTCAAAAATTTGCGTTTTACATAGTGGCTTAAAGGTTTATTAGAGCTAGCTATATCCTATAATACCGGGCGTCCCAAAAAGGATACATGTACATTTTTGAAAATGTTAATGTTAACAAATATAAATATCCTGTTCATGACATAATCTATGTACCCTCTACTAGTACCCTTGTGAATGGCAAGTTCACAACCTACGTACTTAGTCCGCATTCCAGGCATTCCTGACCAAGCTCTTTACGTGACATAAATGCAACACGAGGTTCATTATACCACCGTCATAGTCAGCGTGCATATGGCGGGCACTTGAGTAGGCCCAGCCATAGCATGGCAGATGTAGTATTTTATTCTGTTAAACAAAGAATAAAACTTGTTCAGTTTTATTTCAAAAGAGTTCAGTCAGAAATGTAAAAACAAACAGCAGCAATTGCAAGTCAACAAAATCGAAACAAGGTCTAAATGCAAAAGATTGTTATTCTTTTCACTATGTTGATGACATGAGATACGGCGTGCAGTACTGCTTTTACAAAAACGTGTTCTACTGTAATGACCATCTTCCTTTATTTGTTACCACCAAGAACTGATTTATTTTCAGTGTACACTATTTAATTTTTCAATATGTTTCTCTTGTGCAGCAAGTTCAAAATGAAAAATAAGAGAACCATAAAAAGTAATAAAGAAAAAATCTGAAAACAAAGGTGTGTTTGTGTTCAACTTTCGTTGTGCGACATTTTTATGGTAAGCCACTCTTGACATCCCTGTCATCTTGCGCTCATAAGTATAAGTTCCTTTTAGGATACGGAATTGAAACTTAGAAAACAGTTACTGGAAGAATGAATAAATAATATCTCAAGAAATGACATTGTTTTGTTGTACCATCACAAAATGCGGTTCATTAATTTAAAGGGACATTTCGTGATACACAACCTTATCCCCACCTGTTTCTCATACAACTGGAAACCTCTGGTACATAATGTTTATGTACATGTACAAAAACAATCTTGCCGAATAATTCGTTAAGTATTAATACCAGAACGAAATTACAAGCAGTGTAATACACATAATCATGCATTACTAGCAAACGCAAAATCGGAAGCAACTGAAATTTTGAGAATAAGATAATAACGTGAATATCTACTGAAAATGTCATAAAAAGGATGCTAGGATCACGAAATACTCCTCCAACTTTGAAGCGCGTGCTTTTCAATTCACTGTTTTGCTTGCATGCAAAGTGTGGCAGAATTATTGTGCAGCCACTGTGACATCCCTACTATTAGCTATACACACAAAAGTTTCTTATAAGGCGCAATATCCAGGCGTTTGATCAAGGCGCCATGTGTTGCGACCGACGATTTTACCAACTTCATATTAAAGTAAGTAACAGGCTGAAACTATGAAAGTATATATGTGACGTGTCATGTCAAAAGGAGACACTTTTGGGCAGGTTATCAATTTTAAAGTTTTTACATTTCTTGAATATAGAGATATTTTGCTCCACAACTCCGTTTTCCCCAATGAAATTAGACATTCCTAAGCGAAGATATTGCTCTCGTAAGTTATGGTATTATAAAATTGGAAGTTGAGATATTGGCCTTTAAAAATATTATTGACAATGTTGAGAGTAGGAATTACCTTGAAAAATGTCTCAGAAAATACAAGATGGCAGTTTAATTCCGTTCTGAAACTATCAGAAAATATTTTAAACATTAATAACATCAAAAATTCGCAACAACCCCAAATTGTGAAAAAATCACCCCGGGCAGATTTGTGGCCCGGTATTTGTGGCTATTTCTCCATTTACGATCCTGCCCAAAAGTGTCTCCTTTTGACATGACACGTCACATATGTGAAAAGACTCAACAGTTGGTGACGATAAAGTAAGTGTTAAGTAATCCTACCATATGACGTCATACTATCTATTTACAGTTATTTACTCCTGCTCGATAATGCCAGGGGTGTAAAGTAACCTTACAGTGTTCGTGACAAGGATTACCAGTTGTATAACAATCGTGTATAATTTTTTTTACAGAATTCCGTTTACAAATTTGGCTTACTGCTAACCGTCCAGCTAAACGTCACATATGTGAAAAGACTCAACAGTTGGTGACGATAAAGTAAGTGTTAAGTAATCCTACCATATGACGTCATACTATCTATTTACAGTTATTTACTCCTGCTCGATAATGCCAGGGGTGTAAAGTAACCTTACAGTATCCGTGACAAGGATTACCAGTTGTATAACAATCGCGTATAATTTTTTTTTACAGAATTCCGTTACAAATTTGGCTTACTGCTAACCGTCCAGCGCGTATTATTTTCCACATGGTCCTATGCACACGCTTGACGTCACTCGTGTATACGCGATGGTTAACGCATAAAAAGAATCTTGCAGTAGATTATACCAACAGAAGAATGCATTCTTTTTTCATACATACTAGAGCTGTTTAGGATCTACATAATGCTGGAGCTAGCGTTTATCCACTGTAACACTTCTCTTTTTCATTTTCGAAAAGGTTCAAAATGTTTTAGCTCAGGCTTACTTTATGAATGCTATTAATATAAAGTAATAATTCCTCGGGATCAAAGTTTGTTTTAGCAGTGGATCGTATACGTGACTCAGAGAGAAATAGCCGTCATCGCCGTTGCGACATTTGAGTCTTTGTCTAATATGCTGGCCTTCTCCCAATTGATGACATGATTTTCTTGTGCGACGCGATCTGTGATCGTCGACTTATGTTGTTCGGATGTTGACGCTTTTCTATTTGCTCTGGTGAACTTTGTGTCTTTAACCGTCTCAGAGTATTTGTGATGTTCTTTTAAACGTACGTCGATTTGCCTTCCTGTTTCCCCAATATACGACATACACAACCTTTGCAGGGGATTTCGTATACCGCGTCACTAGTTTCTAAGATGTCTTTAATGTCTTTGGGATGTACAAGACTGCTTTTGAGTGTGTTGGTTAGTCGCAAGGCTCTTGAGATTTATGTTTTTGAAAAATCCTCTGGAGTTGTTCAGAAAGTCCTTCGACATAGCGGATAACACCATACCTTTTGGAGGAGTTTCGTCGGTTTTGGCTTCCATCTGATGGTTGAATCTGGATATCGCTCACTATGTCATGCACGAAGATTATGCGGCATTTCTTGTGTCTGGGATGGGAAAAGGTTGTCCCAAACTGTGTCAAGTTGTAACCACACGCGTAACCACACACTTAGTAAGTTAAAACGTTTTGGTTTCAACACCACTGAATTGATCACCATTTATTCTTGTTATGTTCGCCCTCTCATGGAATATGCCGATGTGATCTGGCACGTATCCAGAAGAGGGCCTGCAAGATTATATTAGGTTATAACAAGTTCATTTCTTACAAACATGTTCTCAGTACTTGCAACTTGGACCCCCCTTTCCACTAGGAGGGAAAGTCATTGGCTTACTTTTGCTCAGTCGCTTCCATCATGTGAACGCACTAGCGGGCTTCTCCCTCATAGAAGGAAGGAGGTCCATGCATGGGTAGGAGTCTCAGGAATGAGGATGTGTTTTCCAGGCGGCTGAAAATGCGGACTGAAAGATTCGCCAACAGCCCAGTGCCCTACTATATCCATCTTCTCAATAGGTAGGTTGTCTCGCCTCTGGCTTCCATCCTCTTCTTTCTCAGACTCCATCCAAAGTTGTTTTTATTTTTTTGAATGCTCACATTTTGATACGTCTCATCTAATTGGTATGTTTTTGTATAATCTTGTATTTATGTATATTTTTATTTACGTTGTATTTTTTTAAACGGTACTCAATTCAGCCTTTGGCTGCGATGTATTTGTTTAATAAAACCTAAACATAAACAATTTCGTTCCTCTTTCCTTTTGTCTACTTCTTCCGTCACTATGTTATCCTTTCTGACTACGAGCGTTCTAATTACACTGAGCTTCTGGTGGAGAGGGTGTTGAGACTTGAAATTGAGATACTGATATATGTGTATTCTTACGGTACACAAGCATTTTATCCAGAAAGGGGATTTCCCCTGGTCTTCTTCCTCTTGGCCTTATGAATGATCTCCAAAACATCATCAACATATCTCCTCAAATACTTTGGCTACAATCTAGTAGTGTTGTCATGGCGGCTTCTTTCTCTAACCATAAATGAAACAATTGCGCTGACCGAACTTCCCATGGCTACAAAGAAGATCTGGCGAAATATTTGTCCACGAAAGGTGAAATACGTGGTTGTGAGGATAAAGTCCGTGAGTTATATATTTTGGATTTGACAAACAAAATTCAATCTAATATTATCTACAATTCTGTTTATTTGAGAAAAAATTCAATGAATGCAAATTTAAATTGATTAGACCGTTGCTTATTCTGGCTCCAAAAATAATTGTTCATGGTGAAAATGTGAACATCATTTGAAATTTACACTGAGTGTGTGTGATATTGAAGCCATATTATAACATTTGCTGAGGAAGTCGTCCTCACTGAATCTTTAAAATTCCTTTTTTACACGATTAAATTGTACTTTATTAAACCAATATACCCTGCAAAAATCAAGACTCTAGGTGCTGTAGTTTTGTCAAAATCCGAGATTTTGAATAAAACGCCGGATTCGGCGCTTTATTATTACGATGGAATTATTAGTCGAACGCATGTTCGAACACGATGTTCATAACACACAGTACGTACACGGCGTGCGGGACGGTGATATATACACAACAAAAGGTCGTACCACAACATGACCGAAGGAATGGTACGTATATTGGCGACATGTGCGCTGGTAGTAAATTCCAATTTTCTTTGCTTTGCCGTAGCTGTTCGACTAAAAAATAAAAGGGGATATATCTGACAGTAAAAGGTAACATTTTATGGCAAATAAATGCTAATCTATTTTGTTTGAAAATGTTATAATATGGCTTTAAGGTAATATCTCCCATAGCGGATGTATAAATTTCAACTGGAATAGTCCAGAAATTAAAATTATTCATAGTTATATCATGGTAGTTAATTGCGTTCTTTGGTTGTTTCCCGTGTGAATGCTTTAAATGGGAAGCAAATAACCGGAGTCTAGTTTCTAAGATGTCTTTAATGTCTTTGGGATGTACAAGACTGCTTTTGAGTGTGTTGGTTAGTCGCAAGGCTCTTGAGATTTATGTTTTGAAAAATCCTCTGGAGTTGTTCAGAAAGTCCTTCGACATAGCGGATAACACCATACCTTTTGGAGGAGTTTCGTCGGTTTTGGCTTCCATCTGATGGTTGAATCTGGATATCGCTCACTATGTCATGCACGAAGATTATGCGGCATTTCTTGTGTCTGGGATGGGAAAAGGTTGTCCCAAACTGTGTCAAGTTGTAACCACACGCGTAACCACACACTTAGTAAGTTAAAACGTTTTGGTTTCAACACCACTGAATTGATCACCATTTATTCTTGTTATGTTCGCCCTCTCATGGAATATGCCGATGTGATCTGGCACGTATCCAGAAGAGGGCCTGCAAGATTATATTAGGTTATAACAAGTTCATTTCTTACAAACATGTTCTCAGTACTTGCAACTTGGACCCCTTTCCACTAGGAGGGAAAGTCATTGGCTTACTTTTGCTCAGTCGCTTCCATCATGTGAACGCACTAGCGGGCTTCTCCCTCATAGAAGGAAGGAGGTCCATGCATGGGTAGGAGTCTCAGGAATGAGGATGTGTTTTCCAGGCGGCTGACAATGCGGACTGAAAGATTCGCCAACAGCCCAGTGCCCTACTATATCCATCTTCTCAATAGGTAGGTTGTCTCGCCTCTGGCTTCCATCCTCTTCTTTCTCAGACTCCATCCAAAGTTGTTTTTATTTTTTTGAATGCTCACATTTTGATACGTCTCATCTAATTGGTATGTTTTTGTATAATCTTGTATTTATGTATATTTTTATTTACGTTGTATTTTTTTTTAAACGGTACTCAATTCAGCCTTTGGCTGCGATGTATTTGTTTAATAAAACCTAAACATAAACAATTTCGTTCCTCTTTCCTTTTGTCTACTTCTTCCGTCACTATGTTATCCTTTCTGACTACGAGCGTTCTAATTACACTGAGCTTCTGGTGGAGAGGGTGTTGAGACTTGAAATTGAGATACTGATATATGTGTATTCTTACGGTACACAAGCATTTTATCCAGAAAGGGGATTTCCCCTGGTCTTCTTCCTCTTGGCCTTATGAATGATCTCCAAAACATCATCAACATATCTCCTCAAATACTTTGGCCACAATCTAGTAGTGTTGTCATGGCGGCTTCTTTCTCTAACCATAAATGAAACAATTGCGCTGACCGAACTTCCCATGGCTACAAAGAAGATCTGGCGAAATATTTGTCCACGAAAGGTGAAATACGTGGTTGTGAGGATAAAGTCCGTGAGTTATATATTTTGGATTTGACAAACAAAATTCAATCTAATATTATCTACAATTCTGTTTATTTGAGAAAAATTCAATGAATGCAAATTTAAATTGATTAGACCGTTGCTTATTCTGGCTCCAAAAATAATTGTTCATGGTGAAAATGTGAACATCATTTGAAATTTACACTGAGTGTGTGTGATATTGAAGCCATATTATAACATTTGCTAAGGAAGTCGTCCTCACTGAATTTTTAAAATTCCTTTTTTTACACGATTAAATTGTACTTTATTAAACCAATATACCCTGCAAAAATCAAGACTCTAGGTGCTGTAGTTTTGTCAAAATCCGAGATTTTGAATAAAACGCCGGATTCGGCGCTTTATTATTACGATGGAATTATTAGTCGAACGCATGTTCGAACACGATGTTCATACCACACAGTACGTACACGGCGTGCGGGACGGTGATATACACAACAAAAGGTCGTACCACAACATGACCGAAGGAAGTGGTACGTATATTGGCGACATGTGCGCTGGTAGTAAATTCCAATTTTCTTTGCTTTGCCGTAGCTGTTCGACTCAAAAATAAAAGGGGATATATCTGACAGTAAAAGGTAACATTTTATGGCAAATAAATGCTAATCTATTTTGTTTGAAAATGTTATAATATGGCTTTAAGGTAATATCTCCCATAGCGGATGTATAAATTTCAACTGGAATAGTCCAGAAATTAAAATTATTCATAGTTATATCATGGTAGTTAATTGCGTTCTTTGGTTGTTTCCCGTGTGAATGCTTTAAATGGGAAGCAAATAACCGGAGTCTAGTTTCTAAGATGTCTTTAATGTCTTTGGGATGTACAAGACTGCTTTTGAGTGTGTTGGTTAGTCGCAAGGCTCTTGAGATTTATGTTTTGAAAAATCCTCTGGAGTTGTTCAGAAAGTCCTTCGACATAGCGGATAACACCATACCTTTTGGAGGAGTTTCGTCGGTTTTGGCTTCCATCTGATGGTTGAATCTGGATATCGCTCACTATGTCATGCACGAAGATTATGCGGCATTTCTTGTGTCTGGGATGGGAAAAGGTTGTCCCAAACTGTGTCAAGTTGTAACCACACGCGTAACCACACACTTAGTAAGTTAAAACGTTTTGGTTTCAACACCACTGAATTGATCACCATTTATTCTTGTTATGTTCGCCCTCTCATGGAATATGCCGATGTGATCTGGCACGTATCCAGAAGAGGGCCTGCAAGATTATATTAGGTTATAACAAGTTCATTTCTTACAAACATGTTCTCAGTACTTGCAACTTGGACCCCCTTTCCACTAGGAGGGAAAGTCATTGGCTTACTTTTGCTCAGTCGCTTCCATCATGTGAACGCACTAGCGGGCTTCTCCCTCATAGAAGGAAGGAGGTCCATGCATGGGTAGGAGTCTCAGGAATGAGGATGTGTTTTCCAGGCGGCTGACAATGCGGACTGAAAGATTCGCCAACAGCCCAGTGCCCTACTATATCCATCTTCTCAATAGGTAGGTTGTCTCGCCTCTGGCTTCCATCCTCTTCTTTCTCAGACTCCATCCAAAGTTGTTTTTATTTTTTTGAATGCTCACATTTTGATACGTCTCATCTAATTGGTATGTTTTTGTATAATCTTGTATTTATGTATATTTTTATTTACGTTGTATTTTTTTTAAACGGTACTCAATTCAGCCTTTGGCTGCGATGTATTTGTTTAATAAAACCTAAACATAAACAATTTCGTTCCTCTTTCCTTTTGTCTACTTCTTCCGTCACTATGTTATCCTTTCTGACTACGAGCGTTCTAATTACACTGAGCTTCTGGTGGAGAGGGTGTTGAGACTTGAAATTGAGATACTGATATATGTGTATTCTTACGGTACACAAGCATTTTATCCAGAAAGGGGATTTCCCCTGGTCTTCTTCCTCTTGGCCTTATGAATGATCTCCAAAACATCATCAACATATCTCCTCAAATACTTTGGCCACAATCTAGTAGTGTTGTCATGGCGGCTTCTTTCTCTAACCATAAATGAAACAATTGCGCTGACCGAACTTCCCATGGCTACAAAGAAGATCTGGCGAAATATTTGTCCACGAAAGGTGAAATACGTGGTTGTGAGGATAAAGTCCGTGAGTTATATATTTTGGATTTGACAAACAAAATTCAATCTAATATTATCTACAATTCTGTTTATTTGAGAAAAAATTCAATGAATGCAAATTTAAATTGATTAGACCGTTGCTTATTCTGGCTCCAAAAATAATTGTTCATGGTGAAAATGTGAACATCATTTGAAATTTACACTGAGTGTGTGTGATATTGAAGCCATATTATAACATTTGCTGAGGAAGTCGTCCTCACTGAATTTTTAAAATTCCTTTTTTACACGATTAAATTGTACTTTATTAAACCAATATACCCTGCAAAAATCAAGACTCTAGGTGCTGTAGTTTTGTCCAAATCCGAGATTTTGAATAAAACGCCGGATTCGGCGCTTTATTATTACGATGGAATTATTAGTCGAACGCATGTTCGAACACGATGTTCATAACACACAGTACGTACACGGCGTGCGGGACGGTGATATATACACAACAAAAGGTCGTACCACAACATGACCGAAGGAGTGGTACGTATATTGGCGACATGTGCGCTGGTAGTAAATTCCAATTTTCTTTGCTTTGCCGTAGCTGTTCGACTCAAAAATAAAAGGGGATATATCTGACAGTAAAAGGTAACATTTTATGGCAAATAAATGCTAATCTATTTTGTTTGAAAATGTTATAATATGGCTGTAAGGTAATATCTTCCATAGCGGATGTATAAATTTCAACTGGAATAGTCCAGAAATTAAAATTATTCGTAGTTATATCATGGTAGTTAATTGCGTTCTTTGGTTGTTTCCCGTGTGAATGCTTTAAATGGGAAGCAAATAACCGGAGTCTATCTTGATCTAGATATTTATTGAAAAATAAGACAATTTCTATGCAGTTCATGACAATGTCAAATAACGACTCTTGTCTGTAGAAAAAGTAAATGTTGTTTGAAAACAAATATTGACGTTGTGTATCTGACGCAAGTACAAAACTAATAAGTCATTCAACAATTTTCAGAGTCAACAACCACTTGGAATACATTCCTTTTGTGTCTTTAAGCAAGAAACGTTACGCACAGGTGAATGTTAAAAGTTATATCCAAACATTGAATACTATGATATCCCTAAAGAGTTAAATGTCAGATCCACCGAAATCCAAAGCAGGAGACTGGGAGAACATTAGCTGGGTAAGTTGAAGGCCAATAAGTTCATATTTGACTTTTGTTGACTGGTTGATACCACTTCAACCGTTGTGCGCAATCAACAGGCTTGAATCACATGAATTTAAAGTCATGTGTTCGTAACGTAATACGTACGACAACAATATAATCATTATTATATTATAATCATTATTATATTATAATCTGTCCAATTTGTATCAAAACATGATTGCAAAGCGCAGTCGGAAACAGGTGGTGGATGACATGATTGAGCCGGCAACTTGTGAAACCGCCCGGCCGTATGGTATTTTCAATATACTTGGTTAGTTTTGTGGGGTTCATTATCGAACCCCAACGGTTTTAGCTTGTATTTATATTACTTTTTAACATAGGCCCATTTGTTTGTGATATTTCAAGCGTTTTAAAATTTCAAAATAATCCCATTCAATTACACGGTTGACGATGAAAATTTACTGAATTTCGAGAATGCAATGCGGCCACCACCTGGTCGGAAAACAGAACCAAAAGACCAAGTGACAAAAGGTTACAACTTTACACAGTTTGGGACAACCTCTTCCCATCCCAGACACAAGAAATCCCGCATAATCTTCGTACATGACGTCATTAACACATGTGACGTCACAACAAAAGATCGCTTCAGACTATGAAGACGCCGGTTAAGCAGGTGAAAGTTATGTAACATAGAAGTTTAAAATAGATTCCAATTTCTTACAAGAATATTCCATATGCTGTTTTGTATTAATTCATACGTACATTCCCAGCATTAAATCAGTGCTACCATTTGCAAGTAAATTTTTGTGTTTGACTTCCTTTTTTGTTTCAATTTACTTGACATTATACTGCAACGTTAAGCATTATTTATGTCTCTTTTTTCAAGTACTTTAATAAACATGTAACCTTACTTATAAATAGTGTATGGTGCATTACGGCTCTTGACTTCATGTATACATGTTGTTTTATAACTATTAAACGGGTGCCACAATTCTACACGCTCTGCGTTACTGTGGCATCCATATCTCACACACCACATTATTAAAGAATTACTTTGTATTGCGTTTTGAATATTGATTCTAAGAGATTCGAAATATGTGATGTCTGTATTATATTATTCTTTTCCTATGTGAAATAAAACTGGACTGTACTGAATTGAACAGTGTTTTAGTTCATTAACGGATCGAGGAAATGTTTTAAAATTGCGCAGAAATGAGAAGAATCTGCCATGTTTGCTGCGAATGTTTGCCTAGAAATATCCGTATGGTCCGTATTAATAACCAAACATGAGCATGATCACCGTGTAAGGTCATAGGAAGTTATATACATGTAAATAGGCTTGTAAATAGGTAAATTTCGCGCGAAATTCACATCTATTTCGCGTAGGCCTATCCGCGTGGGTCTACTTTGCGTATGTTTCATATCCACGCGTCTTTATGCGTAGGCATATCCGCGTAGGCCTACTTTGGGTATATTTTTTCGGTTCCGTATTCAAGGATCATAACAACAACAGTGCAATAGTCTGACGATCGCCGTGAGGCGTGAAACTACTAGTTACTAGATGCTGAATATTATTTAGCCAAAATTGTTTTTTGTGTAAATAGGCTTGTATGTGTGATATTACAGCCACGATTTCATAAGTTTCCCGTTGCCGATTTCCTAATATTTTTAAGAATTATGGTACGTATTTCCATCTTCTGAGCACAACATAATAATATGCTTTAATTAATCTGGTCAATTCGACGTGATTTCAGAATCTCAGAAATGTCTGTTTACATTTGATAAGTTGTCAATCTAAATTCACAAATTATCCCCCCTTTGTGAACGAAAAAGACTTTTACGAATATTCAGCTAAGCATGTACACTAAATTCGTGCGTATATATTACATGTTTCCTGTCAAAATACCGGGTGTCCCAAAAAAGGTTACATGGCGATTAAAAAAAATAATCTAAGTTAATGTTAACAAATATAAACATCCTTTTCATGACATAATCTATACCCTCTACTAGTACTCCTGTGAGTGTCAAGTTCACAACCTACGTACTTAGCCCGTATTCCAGGTATTCCTGACCAAGCTCTTTACGTAAGATAATGCAACACGAGGTTCAACGTCACAGCCACCATGCATTTGGCGGGGCACTTGAGTAGGCCCAGCCATAGCATGATAGATGCAGTATTTTATTCTGATAAACAAAGAATAAAACTTCATTTCATTTTTATTTCAAGATTCCAGTCAGAAATGTAGCAGCAGCGATTTCAAGTCAACTAAATCCAAACAAGGTCTAAATGCAAATTATTGTTATTCATTTTACTATCTTATGACAGAAGACACAGCGTGCAGAACTGCTTTCACCAAAAAAGTATGACCATCTTCCTTTATTTGTTACCACCAAGAGTCAGGAAGCTCTAAAACTGATTTATTTTCAGCGTACAATATCTAAGTTTTCAATATGTTTCTTATGTGCAATAAGTTCAACAATGAAAAATAAGAGAAACATAAAAAGTAATCAAGCAAAAATTTAAAAACAAATAATAAAATTGAATATTCATACTTAGTAGTATAATATTAAAAGAATTTGTTTGACTTCAACACTACTTATAATTTGCTCGCTTACCGGGAGCGCTTTCACAGTACCAACTGCGTCCTCAGCCGGATGTTATGGCTCTGACGATTTATGGCTTGTGCTTGTGTTCAACTTTCGTTGGGCGATATTTTGATGGCCATTCTTGACACACCATTCTTGCGCTCATAAGTTAAGTTGCTTTTAAGATACGTAATTGAAACTTGATTAAATAATATCTGAAAAAATGTCATTGTTTTGTTGTACCATCACAAAATGCGGTTCATTTTCTACATGTAACCTTTTTATGGAATATCTTGTACTTGCGACAAGGACATTTAACATCCATCAATCGAAATAGAGCGTTATTGTATTCAATCTATGTTTGCTGACATCGGTGATTAGTGCAATCTGCTTGAAGTGCAGGGCGATCTATTCAAAAGTTGTATTCCTCGAATTGCTATGCTAGTTAATCCGATTATGACGTCACTTCTACTGCGAATAGACATTACTATACATACGTCGATTGTCCCGTATTTCTCTTTCTCATATAGAGCATAATAGAGCATAGAACGCTAACAATAATCTTTATTTTTATGTATTCAAGCAAAATACTTTTCAATATGTTTGATAAGGGTCAACACAATGTGATTGTTTTAAGCACGCAGCAGACGTACATATTGTTGGTTTTCCAAGTATTAAATAAAGTTCACAATGCGAGATGATAAACTAACCTGAACACGACTCACAGTAACCTCACCCTAATACATCGTACACTGGTAAGACAGAAAGGCGGAACGTGGAATATTACGTTTTATGTAACTCATACAAAAATTCTTGTCATTTATATTTGCTATTTCTAGCGTCAGCTGCTAGAATAATATTAGGCCAACAAAAACAACAACCATAACAACAATAACAACAACATAATATTTGCTAGCCCTCCACCGACCAACCAAAAATTGGCCACAATCAGGGTCATCCGTATTAAATAATAATAAATAATAATAATAATAATAATAATAATAATAATAATAATAATAATAATAATAATAATAATAATAATAATAATAATAATAATAATAATATTGTAAACTCATATAACTGAAAGTTATTATACAGGGTGTCCCAAAAAAAAGAGGCCCCTCATTTCACCCTCTTTTTCGCCTATTTCTAAAAATTTGATCAAATATATTTTGGTATGTAAAGAAACCTTAAATTATTAGCTTTAATAAACCAAAATAAATATTTCAATCGGCTCACAACTTTTGAAGATATGCCCTTTTAAAGACAAGTACCCGTTTTTCACTCTGTCCACGGATAGCAAACATAGTGGTTGTGATGGGTCATGCTGTGGAGTGGCCTGCAAGATCACCAGACCTCAAACCACTTGATTTCTTCATTTGTGGCAACATCCAAGATCTTGCTAACGTATTACTGCTATAATTGCAAGTATCAGGCGCACAAGGTTGGTACTCAACGCAATTGATGTAATGAGGACTAGGGCTGAAACCTGTATTCGCCAAGGAGGCAACCAGGTAAAGGGCAGAGCAGCGAAGTAAGCTCACTTCAAAAGAGCCAAAGACAATCTAAACAGCCCTTTTCAGGGCTATTTTTTATTCTAAACAGAGAAATGACTTATGTTGTCGATAAAAAGAAAGCAAGAAACAATAAAGTAAGAAAGCAAGAAATATAATAAAACAAAAAGGCATAAAATAACCGGAAAACATAAATGCAAGTATAGCAAAAGAAGTCCCATCCCACATCAATTTCGCCCAAATTAATGACACTCAACAAAATCCATAACACATAAGCCCATCGGTAACGCCCATTCCTTAAAATAAAGTTCTTATTTTGTAAAGTTAATTATCATCGAGGAATGTTTTATATTCATGCATGGTATATGCACTTTTCAATCTTTGAAGTAGCCAAAACCTCCTCCGTGGACAGAGTGAAAAACGGATACATTTCTTTAAAAGGGCATATCTTCAAAAGTTATGAGCCGATTGAAATAATTGTTTCGGTTTATTAACGCTAACTGGTAAAGGCTTCTTTACATACCAACATACACTTGACCACCTTTTCTAAAATAGGAGAAAAAGAGGGCGCAATGAGGGGCCTCTTTTTTTAGGACACCCTGTACTTAGTTCTCTGGGTTAATTTAACCTTTCCACAGAGTATCTTCCGCTCTTGCAACTGACCTCTTTAACTCATTTGCTTAGAGCGTCGTGCTAGTATTACGAAGGTCGCCGGTTCGAATCCGGCCGGATGCACTGGGGTTTTTTCAACGTTTATGTGTACTGACTACTCTGGGGAAAGATTAAAATGTGTTCAACATTTATAACTGTCCATTCCTGCATCCATGTTTCCAATAAACTTTACGTCTTTTGCATGTTAAATATTCAGTCAAGCAAACATAGTAAATTTTCTACTGCACTCACACGCAGCTTTCATGGCAACGCTGCCAAACACTCCAGATAACCACCTCAATTTTCCAATAAGTGCGGGTATTGCTTTGAAAACAAAGTGTAGATATTTTTGAATTAGTCCAGCCGAATTCATGAACATATTTTTATCATTGTATTAAGGGATAGGATAGTAACACTTGCATAGTATATTTTGTGGGGCCTGAGAGCACACCAGACACACCAAATTGCCTATCGAATAATTTTTATATTTTGAAATTCGCAATTTAATACAAATTATTCCAGATTTATATTTGTTTTAATTTTCGATATTTAACAATACCCGGAGTAAACTTTATAAATCTAATGATTTGTACTTAAAAGTAGACGTCCATCATTTGAAAATTTGGACTTATTAAACATGAAGTGAAATGTAGTATTGAAAACCTGCTGGGAATCTAGGTCAGACAATGCAAGCTACACACTGTCTAGTCATATCTATAATGTAGTGTCTGGGATTGTGCAGTAGCCTTAAGGAAGACAATGAGTAGATGTAACGTAATTAATCGGTAATTGTGTCTGCCATAAAAATACGCGTGTATGATCTTTCATCGAAAAATCCAAAAATGATCTACGCTATGCTGGAATAAGAACATCTCACAGATCACATCCAAAACTGCCCAAAAAGTATACATGCTGCGCATGCTGAGACATTTTTGCTTCAATGAAGATGAGTTGGTCACAAAGGCTACACTCATCCTCTTATAGAATGTTGTCTGACACTCGTCACTCTCTGCTGGTCAAAGTAGTGCCCTGGAACGGCTACAACGTCGTGCTTTCAGGATTGAGCTGGAACAAAATTTCACCTCCTATGATGAAGCCTTGCGGACTTGCGAGCTTGAGTCCCTGCTTGATAGGAGAGAGAATCATTGCCGCAGGTTTGTCGAAGGACTTGCCAACTCATCGCGTACCAATGATCTTCTCCCCCTACCAGACAGGCGAGTCACGCTCGCAATCTCCACAATGCGCATTACTGCGTTTCATAACACCCGCTTCAATTCAAAGAGAGCCAATCACTTTCTTGTTGATTCAGTAAACACGTACTGTAGTGCGCCTTTTATCCTGATGCACGCACTTTTCAGCTTAATTTATCGTATTTACATGTGTATTCCATTTAATGTTATTTTCATTTATGATTATTTCTTTCATTCTTGTTTTATATCAATTTTTTTATAATGTTTTTACTTTGAACATCGGGTCAAAATATGCTGATTGTTAATAAATATAATAAACTGTAAACTAATATTCAATCTTCAGAAAAATATATATCCTTTGAAGAATATGAAGAAGACGGCAAAGAAGAAGAGGTCGAGGGGGAACGGGAAGAAGAAGTAAAAACAAAAAGACAGTAGGTGTTGACTGACACAACATTTACTTAATTGAATGTTGCTTGGAGAAAGTGTAATTTGATCCAGCCAACTTTGTCTTGAAGTTCATAATTATACTTTTATTATACACCGGTATATTTTTACATAAACCTTCACTTTTTTTCTTTCATTTTTCAATCAAGTGATTTCAAATCGCGCCAGGCATGTTTTTGTTAACTTTCTACTTGTACAGCATTTTGTCTTTCCGGTATATTTTTACATCAACCTTCACCTTTTCACTTTAATTCTTAAATCAATGGTTTTCTTGTCACGCCAAGCATGTTTGTGTTAACTTTTCACATGCATAGCATTTGTTTCCTTCAATTTATGTAGTTTAAACAATCCAACTATATAGTATCAACATTGTTAATATGAAAGGCAAAAAAGTATTCTTTATATAATATTGGGCATAATATTAGTTGTAACTTTGATCATCTGTGCTTTGATCTTGTGTTTTTGATTTAGTTTATATAAACAAACGAGATTTTGGAAAATTTAAATGGGACAAACTTAATTGTTACTTGAATTCAGATTATTATCTCACATAGGGTACTTTAAAATGTTTATTATGAAATTGGATTCAGGAAATGAGTATCACCTTTAGCGTATTAATATTAATATTAATATTAATATTAATATTAATATTAATATTAATATTAATATTAATATTAATTGAAGATTTCATTTATTATTATTCTAGTACCAAAAATAGAACAATTTATAGTCATTTTCTGACAGTAAAAATGGTAGTGTTAAACAGTCCGACTATATTCTATAGAGTTGCTTAACTCGGGCCCATTATTTATAGGTTAATGAACGCTTACAACACTTGTTGGGGGATACATTAGACAAAATAATGCACTTGCACTGATGTTGATGCGTCTAATGCACGAGCCCCGAAGGGGGTGGGGCATTAGACGCATCAACATCAGCGCAAGTGCATTATGTTGTCTAATTTATCGAGCAACAAGTAATACGTGTTCATTAACTTATTTCATACACGAGAGAAAAATAATGAAACACGTGATTTTTGCTGTCTTTATAACAAAACTATCACTAAAAATATTTGAAAATAGAACCAAATATAAACGCATCAACTCGCCCGAAAAATTGATCAAGCCTACGCGACGCGAACGCATGCGAAAGCACTGCGCGTAGTATACGGAGTGCATATTACACTTATTCAATGCATGGTTTGCATTTTTCTAACGCTTGCTCTGATTGGTTATCTAAGAGTGTGAATCTAAAATAAGACGATTTAGCAAACTATGCCTTTTATTAATTTAAAAGACGAATATTTTAAGACTATACAGCCTGTCTCAAAAAAAATTGTGCAAGTGAAAAGCGCCCTCTATGGCAATTAGAGAATACCTTTGTGACATAATGCTTACATCAACGCCACGGGGGCAGTCTTAGCTCTCAAATGCCGTTTGTTCTGTTCAATTTGCTTAATCCAATTTTTAGATATGTTTATATAACAACGACAGGGTAAAATCACAAGTGTGCCACTTTTACCAGGGAAGAGAGCTATACATGTAAATCAATGATAGCTGATGTTGATGCACTCCTCCTTTCGGGGCGCATGCATTAGACGCATCAACATCAGCACGCGAACATTATTTTGTCTAATATCTCTCCCAACAAGTAATACGCGTTCATTATCCTATAACATGTGCGCAATATTTGTTTGTCTTTTAACATGTCTCAAGTGACTGAGAGAACGGCATTTACCATGATAAAATCATTGACATGCACATGTACTTAATTTTTACAGCAGAATGTGAAATATTTATTTATCTTTTAATCTCTTTTAAGTGGAAAAAGAGAATCATGATTCCTGCATTATGATAAAACAGTAAAAACAGTAAAGAAAATGTTCTATTGTGTAATTGATGCATTCTTTTGATTTCACGAAGGAACTCTTGATAAACTTCATGCTATCGCTGTTACATGTAATGCCCTCTTTCCTAGTAAAAGTGGCACAATTGTGATTTTACCCTTTCGTCTTTAACTAAACATATCTCGAGATAAAAATAAGCAAATTGAACAGAACAAACGGCATTTGAGAGCTGAAACTACGCCCTTGATGTTGATGTAAACATTATGTCACAACGGTATTTTCTAACTGCCAGAGAGGCGCTTTTCACTTGCTCAATTTTTTTTAGACTGGCTGTATAAACATAAAACGTAATTCTTCTCTGCTGGTGAGAATTGTTTACGCAGTTACATTTTGCATATTTGCTTTATTCAATCCAATCTATACTCAAGCGACATATTTAATAAGCGATGTAAATAAAGAAATTGAATATTGGTGGGTGTTGAATCGTACCAGAATAACAAAAACTAAAACAATAATCTTATCAAGATATGTTAAATTTACCTTTATTACACTTTCAATAAAACTTGACACATAGTACAGGACCAGCCTGTAGACTCCGTGACCAAATCATAGAACAAAAGTTTGAGAGTCATGTTGGGATCTTTGATTGATTCTGAATAAATTTAGCTTGGCCTCACCTAAACGCTAAATTTATTCAGAATCAACCAAAGATCCCAAAATGACTCTCAAACTTTTGTTCTATGATTTGGTCATTGGGTCTACAGGCTGGTCCTGTACTAACAATTATTGGGATCAGGAGATTAATGGGTTTGAAGTAAACACAGCCAAATTAAAAAGTCTTCAGTAGTTCCGTCCCCATTTAATCAGAGTCTGATGAGTTTAAGGCAAGATAATTTGTATAATAATTTTCTTCGAATTGACCACGCAAAAGTCAATGCATGGTATCAGCTTATTATGTGGTCTGAAGCAACCCGTACAGGAATCATTGCCTGCGCACAATTGAAAGAGCGGGGTATTTGATTTGCATTTTGGCATGCATGGGTAAACCTTTAACCTGCCGGCCTATTCAGGCGACGTAATTCTTGGCACTCGCGCTAGTTCCGCTATGTCATGATGTGATACAATTCCCTATGTCATTTTTAAAATTGCACGAATTTCCAAACAAAGGTTCCTTTGCTCACGATGATTAAACTTTTGATATCAAATTTGGTATCAACCTTCGAAGGAAAGTGTATAGAAAATTATTATAAAAATGATTTTGCCATAAACTCATCAGACTCTGAGTAAATGGGGATGGAACTTCTGGAGACTTTTTGTAATTTGGCTGTGTTTAGCAACTTATGATATTAAAATTTATGCTGACATAAAATTGATTTACTAAATTCACTTTAACTTTAAGATTTGCCATTTAAAGAGAATTAGCCACTGCTAATTCTAGTGACGCTATGGACAATATAAGTGTGCCTTTTCTTTTAATGACATTTAATGACAAATATTGTAAAGAATACTGTTGACTTCAAAAAACCTATATTTTGGTCAAAAAATGTGCTTGGATAGGTAGTTTTCTACAGATTTACCACATTCGCCTTGCTATAACATTCAATTGCGTCATTTGTTGACCTAGTGACGAAAACTGTTTTGGGGGAAGTGTTAGCTTTGTTTGATATAAAACAAAATCTGATTGGATGACGGGAACACTTGAGGTTTCGATAAAAACAATTACAGTGACCCATTTTCCAGCTAGAAGCTCCACAGCTCATGTGATGCTATGCACTCAACCGTGTAGTGTAATCAAAGACTGTGTATAGAAACCTTTCCATATGAACAAAACTTGAACAGATGTTCTCGTGTATATAAATCTTTCAGTTTATAAAGATTGTTAAAATTTTCCAAAGCAACTTCCTAAGCAAAAAGAGCTGCTCTAATTAACATTAAATAAATTCCATTGTGTGTGTGAGGGGTGAGACATGAGGTGGGTGTGTGTTTGTGTTTGCCGCTAGTGGCGTAGATTTCTTTTTGACATGGGGGATGGGGTTGGAAAATATTTCTTGAAGTTCAGTAAATCCAGCACTTTTTGGCGACATAATAAGCCTATGGTACAAATGCGCGCGAAAAAATGTTGCCATATTGAAGCTAAACTGATGAAATATGGGGCAAAAGTGGAATTTGCACTTCTGGGGCTAAAATGGCCAAATATGAGTTTAATTTGGTAAGAAACCCACATACATGCATCAACATGGGGGGGTGATTGTATGGAACATCCCTCCCTGGCAAAATATTGGGGGGATTTATCCCCCATCATCCACCCCACCCCGGATCTACGCCTATGACAAGCACGCACGTGACGTTTCACATTTAGACCGTGGCCTCATCACCCCCACCCCGGATCTACGCCGATGACAAGCACGCACGTGATGTTTCACATTTAGACCGTGACCTCTCTACAACGGGGACGTCCTAGATTCAAGGTCTGCAAACGATCACAGTTGTATGTATAATTCATTTTCGAGGTACGTACTCTGTACATTAGATATAATTATAAGTTATTATTAGTATTAGAGTTAAACCAATTAGGTTTACATTATTAAATTACAATTTAAATAAAAAATTTCCTCATGTTTTTTAAATTGCTAACAAGTTTGAGTATAGTATCTAAATCTATATAAAGATTTAAATTATACATCAATAAGATTTACTTTTCAGTGTTTGTTATTCTCGTACGATTCAACACCCACTAACAAAATATAAATTTGCACTCTTGCCATTTGAGACAGCTAATCTTGAATTAAAAAAAAATATAAGTGACAACTTCAAACCCATTAGTCTCCTCCTCGCAATGTGAGAATTACATTAATAGATAAACAAGGTATAATAAAAATAAATTAAAAGTGCTTTTAAAAGATTTATTGCTGCCATACGAATTAAACAGTTCTAAATACTGTAAATATTTAGCTGATAATAAACAACAGCAATACTGTTATCAGTCAGACTCAATAATAATCCATTGCTCACTGCAGTGACAAGGATCGTGATTTTAATTTTGGAAATTGGAGATAATAATCATAAAATCCATTTCTAAATACAACCCTAATTCCCAACGCATATCTCCGTACACCGATGTTGTTACTGATACCCCATTGGTTGGCGTCCGTTGTTCCAACGTTGCACCCCAGAGATAAACCAGGCAGAACTTTTTAATATAAAATATAATATAAAACTTCTTTTCTCATTTGTGAAATTTAGCCATTACAGGCTTAACCCTCAAACTACTGAGCCATATTTGTGATGCGATCAAGCAAAATCAGAAAACTCGGAAATATTAATTTTTCAGTTTCGTATACGATAGTAAAAAGCATTTACAAAGCTGCATTTTGCAGAAAACCCCATTATAATTAAACAACCAGTTTCAAAGATATTATCAATAACAGAGTTTCCAAAACAAGAGGAAACAAAAGGAAATATTACCTTTGTTTGGCTATATCTCAAAATCAATATTCCCGAGTTCCGACTGATTTTGCTTGATCGCATCACATTTTATAAAACAGACATGCAAATTTGGGAAATTCTGGCTATGTACAAAAGTATAGGCAAAATTGATTTTCGGCTAAAACTTATATGAATATGCGATTTACACCAATTTTCTCCTAAATATAAAAAGACATTACTATTTCAACCTAACTAACAAGTAAAACGGCAGTAGCTCTTGGATTAATTTTACAGGAGCGAAATGAAAATCACGGATTTTAACGTAAAAACCAAAGGTGGGCCTCACCAACCCCAATCTATGGTTTTTGATGGCCGGTCCTACCCCGGTTAAGGTGTTTTTAGACGGATAAAAATATTCGGGGTTGCGTACAACCCTCCATCGTAGTTCTAGGGTTAACTAATTAATATTCAGAATTAAAGGCTCATCCGGACGATCGTAACAATTATCAAAATTCAGATTTTGGTACCTTTGTCATTGTCATAGATGTGCTAACATAGCATGCTAGTGGTTCAGCCGAAATCCGTGTTTTCAAGACAAAATAAGGCATCTGCATCAATATGTAATTTATATACAGTATATAAATTGAGTACATGTATTTGAACGGGGCACCTTCGCCAATACTGTTGTTTTCTTCGATTTTGACAAATTTTTCATTTCAAAAATTCCAAATGACAACTTGAATGACTTATCCTTCACTTTAAAGGAATTTATAAACATTTTGCTTTACACTTATGCTGGGATCACTAAATGAGTCTTTAACTCTTTTTTTTATTCCATACTTCTACGTGACACATGTAAGAAATAATAGTAGCCTACATGTAAAATGCGCGGAGAACCTCAGGAGAAGAAGTTGTATTAAGCAGCAATAACTGACGTTTTAGGTGACAACCAACCAATAACAATGATGAAAGGAAATCATCTATCACAACGACGCTTTGTAAAATAGCCTATATTATTTAATGAAAATGAATCGTGCCTGCAGAGAAAAGTTGAAGTTATTTTACACGGATATTGACGCTATGCATTTCAGATTAACTCTGAATCAACGATAAAACCAATCAATAGAAATAAAATATATGCTGAGGCGACTTTCGTATAAAATACTTGTTAATGTCTTTTAGCAATAACCCGTCCTTGAGAGTTGAATGTTATTCAAATTCAAAAAAATGATTAAAACGTCTAAGGCCAATTACAATTGATTCTTAGTTTCCTGTTTCCCGCCCGCGTCCAAAGTAGAGAATTGCAAAATATTTAATTATTTAATTTATATTTTGGATTTTCTCTTTAAAAATAACTTTTAATGACTACCATTTGCTACTTTCTGACTTTGATCATATCATCTATAATGATGAATAAACATAGAACCTAATTGTACCATTACTTATGTATAAAATCAAACATAGTAGTAAAATAATTAAATGCATGCTCCTTGTCAAAATGGCTTGATGTAGGTTGCGACCACTTATTTTAAAATAAAGAAAATAAAAGATAATTAATAATTAATAATTAAAAGTCGCCTCATCCCTGGTTTTCAACCATGAAACAGGAAACTCAGAATTAATTGTGAAGGGCCTAAAGCTAAATCATTGAAAATAGCTGCAGGTTGCAATATAACTGGTATCCATTCCAAATTGAACATGTATTTATATTTGTACCAACTTAAGTAAATGTCAGTTTGACACAGCTATGAAAAAATATATTTTCACCCCTGTATACCCTAAACAAAGATAGATGTGTCATTCTTAGAACAAGCATTAATTCGTTGATATCGTTCAAGAAATCATGATTATCCAGAATCCCAAGGAATATGCGAATTTAAAAGGTATAGTTTGCTCCGTTGGGTGCTCCTTTGATTTGTACGTACAACGTTCTCGAACTGAATTTGCTTTTCATTGATTAGAACATTAAAGGCATCTTTTGATTTTGTTTCTTCGTTGGCTGTTTGGGTTTCAGATTAATAATGAGCCGAATTCAACAAATGAGGTCTCAAATCAGAGCAAAAGGTACAGGTATTGGTTGTTAGTTTTAATTATGAAATATCTGTTTAGGATAATTATACAATAATTGCTAATAAAGTAACTTTGGCATATGCAGTCATACTATCTATTTACCATTATTTCCTCCTACTTGTTAATGCCAGGGGTGTAAAGTAATCATACCGTAGAGGGCATTAATATTTGCATACTAAATTTGTCCCGTACAATGTTTGGCTCCAAATTCTCAGACCTTAGCTTCATGATTGAATAATATTAACGTTTTGTAGTAAGAATAACATTGTAATTGTCCATCTTTGAGCGCAAATGTTCAAGTGCAATCGGAACAGAATATGTTCGGCATCCCCGGGGTACTCAACTTTGGAGGTGACGAGTATGTAGGGCTGTTAAGACCCCCTTTTTCAGCATCTCTGTCACCCAAAGACTCCATATTTTTTTACGAACACATGCTCTGTTACCCAAAGACCACATATTTTTCCATTTGATCTGTCACCCAAAGACCCTTACATGTTCAATTTGTACAGCAACTTTCATTTATTACTGATTTTGTTACTTATTTTGAAAAAAAAACCAATGAAATTTGAAGCCATTTACAACTAGAAATTCGATTTTCGAGGTTTTTGTGGCGCTGTTTCGGCTCTCGCCCAAAGATTCCATTTAAAAAAGGTCATGTTCTCACCCAATGACCCCATATTTTTACATTTTGCTCTCACCGAATGCCAAAAATCATGCTCTCACCCAATGACCCCATATTTTTACATTTTGCTCTCACCGAATGCCCCTTAGTGCGAAAGTGCCAGCCCTACACATATATCCATTTCATATTGAAGTGCCGCCCCCCGGGGGCATCCCCTTGCAGAAGACCTTGATCGCAGAGCACAAAACAGTGCGGAAGGGTCCTATAGACAGCGTCTTTCCTACTTATTATTATTATTATTATAACACATTTATAAAGCGCATAAACGTAAAAAACATCTCAATGCGCTAACAAGCAAAATGACAAAAGCAACAAACAAAGAGTACTCATTACATTGCAAAATAAATAATGTGGGAAAACATGACAAAAGTTAAACAAGGAAAGCAATTCTGTACAGGTGGGTTTTTAGCTGCGATTTAAATTGAGCAAGATTGGGTGATTTGCGGATCTGTTCCGGGAGGGCGTTCCACAGTATTGGGGCGGCAACAGCAAAAGCCCGTTCACCATAGGTCTTTGTTCGGGAACGGACAATTTGCAGATGGTCATTGGGACGCACATTACCTGACCTAAGGGCACGAGGTGGAATATAAAGGGTGATCAATTCAGACAAGTATGGAGGAGCAATACCGTGGAACGCCTTGTATGTGAGGAGGAGGATTTTGAATTGAATTCTCTCCTCAATTGGGAGCCAGTGAAGTTGGTCGCGAAGAATTGGAGTGATGTGATCCCGATTTTTGTAAGAGAAATTAGACGAGCGGCCATGTTTTGGATTCTTTGGAGTTTGTTTATATCTTTCTGTGGGAGACCGTGGAGGAGTGAATTGCAATGATCAAGCCTGCTGATGACAAAAGCCTGGATGAGTTTGTGAGTGGAGTCCTGGTCAAGGTATTTGCGCAGCTTCCCAATCTTGCTCAATGCAAATGTAGCGCCGCGGCACAAGTTATTGACATGCTTGTCCATCCTAAGATGTTGATCAAGAACTGCACCAAGATTTCTCACTTGGGGTGTAGGATGGACAGCAGCATCACCCACACTGATAGAAGGCAATTGACGAGGCATTGCAAAACGAGAAGTGAAATGAATAATTTCTGTTTTGCTATCATTTAAAACAAGAAAATTAGAGGACATCCATAATTTTATGTCCTTGACACAATTCTCAATTTTCTCTATAGCGCTGTCCTGATTTTTGACATTGAAACTGATATACAGTTGAGAATCATCAGCAAACTTCATACAGGAGAGTCCATGAGCAGTAATTATGCTCTCCAGGGGGCAGTATAGAGAATAAAACAAATGGGACCACACACCGACCCCTGTGGCATACCATAATCTATCTCAACAGGATGAGACAACACTCCATCAACAAGGACACTTTGACTCCTGTTTTGAAGATACGAGGAGAACAAGTTGAGTGCAGAGCCTCCGACACCATAGCGTGATTTCAGACGATTAATGAACACCTTATGGTCTATGGTGTCGAAGGCTGCAGTTAAGTCTAGGAGGACCAAAATGGTCTCACCACCTTGTTTATCAAGATCCATGAGGATGTCATTATACACACGAGTTAGGGCAGTCTCAATACTATGGTACTGCCTGTACGCCGACTGAGAAGAAGCAAAAAGATTGTTAGAGTTTAAATACTCAACATACTGCTTCATAGCACAGCGCTCAATGACCTTACTCAGAAATGCCAAGTTAGAAATAGGCCTGTAATTTTTCATTGTTTCTGGGTCGAGACTGGGCTTCTTCAGAATCGGCGTAACAAGGGCAGATTTCAGAGCATTGGGAAAAACACCCGTTTTAAGAGACATATTGGTAATTGTAGTGATATGTGGCAAAAGCAAGTCTAGATTGTCTGCTATCAAACAAGCAGGAAGGGGATCAAGAGAACATGATTTAATTTTGATCCCTTGATAATTTCAAAACCTTGTCTTCGGTCACTGGACAAAATTTGGTAAAAGAGCTACTACACGATTCCTCGTTGAGCCCTGCAACAGAGCAATGACTCTGTTGTTTTGCAGCAAGAGTACAACGGAGAGTCCTAACTTTGTTGTCGAAAAACTCTGCAAAATCTTGGACAAGGTTCTCCTTAGAGCTGTGGGAAGGGAGCACCTGTTTTGGTTTGTGCACAGACAATCTATCAATGACACGGAAAAGTTGTTTTTGGTCACAGTTTTTGATTTCAAGTTGATGATATTCTCTCTTGGAAGCATTAAGTGCTTCTCTGTATACTTTACATTTTTCAGTAAGTATTTGTTTGTGAACTGTCAAACCCGTCCTTTTCCACTTGCGCTCAGCTGCACGTTTAACACGTTTGAGGCTGTGGAGGTTCTCATTGTACCAAGATGTATTTGGTCTTGGAATAATACTATGTGTAGTCAATGGGGCATGGTTATCCAAGACTTCACTTAAAACTGAGTTGTAATTACTAACATATATGTCTAAATCATTACAAGGATCATTGAGATTAGAAGACAGAATATCATTACGAAATTCTTCAGTGTTTATTTGGCGGATCTTGCGAAACTTGATCTGAATACGCGCAACTGGAGGACGAATAAGATTGACATTAAACCTGATAACATAGTGCGGTAAAGGCATAGTATGCACCACATGAACGCCACCTATGCAGTTGTTATTCTCATTAGTAATGAGAAGATCAAGCCAATGTCCTGCAGTATGCGTTGGTTCAGATACAAGCTGGACAAGACCTGCTGAGGCTAGGATCTCATTTAAGGTTCTAGTGTCACTTAAGTCAGGTATGTCCATATGGAAGTTAAAGTCACCACAGATGATCATGGGTGTAGTACACAGACATGCAGTTTCAAGTAAGCTGTTGAATTCTTGGAAGAAGACAGATGGTGGAACTTTGCTACACTTGCTGGGCGGTCTGTAGATGGTTATCAGCTTCAGATGATCTTGCATTCCTGAGGTGATTGACAATTCAAGGCAATCAGATGATTGGAAACTATGTTTTTCTCAACAGTTTCAAATCCGTCACGGAGGATAACACAAATGCCTCCACCTCTCTTGCCTAAGCGGGGAAGTGTGTGGAATTTGTAACCAGGGAGAGTGTTTGATATGTCTGCAAAGGCATGATCATCTCGGCTATCACCATAGAGCCATGCTTCGGTTAGTGCAAATATGTCCAGTTGCTCAGATTCTATGAAATCACAAATGTCAGTGATTTTGTTCATCATTGATTGTGCGTTCCACACAGCCATTTTACACGCGCTGGATTTACTTTGATGAACAGTGATAGGATGGGTTGGTTTTAGGCTCTCTTCAGTAGACTTTTTCCCTCGTCTAGTGGGCTTTTGGGCATTTAGACCAAGGGACTTGATCTTTTCCCAGTCAGCTTGGGCAAGTCTAGCAGTAACAGAGTTGTACTTGAGAAGTTCTTTCCTAGTATATTTGACAGGTCCACACATTGTTTTGATGATGTAGTCAATTTGATAAACAAACTGATAAGTGGATACTTGAGAGTGGTAATCAATGAGATGAGTACTCACTTGAGAGTTAGACTGATCACAACTTGAGATGGAACCAGTTGTTGTCACAGATAATGCAATAATCAATATTGCAACACTGTAGTAACCAGTATATGTAGTAGCCATTGGCAGTTTTAAGCTTTCCCAGATGAAATGATGAATTTGACAAAGTCAAAATATTTCTCCTCTTAGTTATCAGAAAGTCACAGGAACAAGTAGACGACTTCAGAACAGCAAAAGAGGAAGACAGTTAACTTTGTAGGGTAGTCACAGTCCTACCACAAGGCCAAAACATAACTTTTGACAGAGAGCTGTACAGGGTGCTACCAACCGGTGCACACCTAAGCAATACATTATGGTTATCCCATGTGGGCTATAAAGATGCGACGCTGTCTAACACCCAAGCAGCTGTCGGCAGCTGATAAACGACCATCAAGAGGCTATAGAGCTACTTCATGTTCATGGAATCTCAAGGAAATATCTAAGAAGTACATTTAGAACATACAGAGTAAAATACACATTAAGTATTCTCAGTCAATCCACCCACAAGACAAATTCGTGTGTTCGAAAAAGACCAACAAAAGGACATTACTAAACTTGTTTATTATATCCATTGCCAAGCCAACCAAATGCGATGAACCTTACATACGGGAAACAGAACATAGAGACCAAGTTCTTCGAAATCAGAAGTCTCAAACCACATCCACATTGAGTTATTTTGTGAACTTAGACCCCAAGTCAAGATCTTTCCTTGGACAGAGACCATAGGTGGTTTGAACAAACGTCAATGTTAACCAGCCATATCTTAACCTAGACTGTGGCAGGTTTAATCTTCCAGGCATCTTCGAGACTGTGATTAAGATCAAAAAAGTCTTCACCTGATGATAGAAGTCACAGTCTCACTGATCAAAGATGGAGAGCCTTCTGGAAATTGATAATTCCTTGCGTTTGGATTAAAAGCTTTAAGCTTTTATCATTTAAAATAGATGAACTTTCACGAATGCCAATGCATTGGCCTTTTACATAATACAATGCAATACAATAATAATAATAATAATAATAATAATAATAATAATAATAATAATAATAATAATAATAATAATAATAATAATAATAATAATCCTTATTATTTTTTTTAAAATCATTTAAAATTTTTTTTGTCCGTGTTGTTCCTTTCCTTAAATTCATTTTATACTTGCTCACGTCTGTTTTCGAGTTATGTCTGAAAGGTAATTTTATCTGTTTTGCCTTGTCTCTCTAACATTTTGTTTTCAGTGCCTTTGTGTCAATGACATATATACAATCCACTGGACAGGTCTGCCGTCCCAAGTCAAATAGCAGTATCTGGTGTATTTATCCTCCTCCTACTGAGCCGTAGTGGGGGTGTTATGCTGCCCTAATTTTCAATTAGGAACGTAATATACTGTTATAATTGCTACCAATATATTGTTATAGATCTCCTGATAGTAAAATAAGTACAAACATTCCTCACATAAATCGTTATGATGTCATCAATCTCATCATGTAAGAGCACCTTCGCGAAATTAGGAAATTCTGGCTATGTACAATTAGTATAGGCAAAATTTATTTCTTTTGCTAAAAATTCTATGTACATGCGATTTTCACCAGATTTTCTCCTAAATGTGAAAAATAAACTACCAAAGTAAAAAGCATTTCTTGCAATAAGTTAACGAGAGCAAAATGAAAATCACCGATTTTACTATAGAAACCTATGGTGGGCCTCGCCAACCCCCTCCACTGGTAATTTGTGGTGGTCGGTCGTACCCCCGGGTAACGTGCCGAGGTAAAAACGTTATCACTAAAATGAGCGCAAAGAATGAAACTACGATTAGCTTAAGCGGAAAGCGGTAGCCTACAATGTGTAAAATGGAGCCCATCCGCACGTCCGATACGGGCTACGTTGTCATCGGACGTGTTATTTTCATAACCAGCCCGTCCGATAGACGCCCTGGAATGTTGCCACTATAGCTAGTAGTGGCATACCGACCCTGGGTACCGACCGCCGAAATAACAGGAAAAATTGACCAAATTGGAGAAGTTTATCTTTCCTTTGGCATTTTTAGGCCACAATTATCTTCATTTTGACCCATTTCAGCGTTGAAATAGCACATTTTTGGGCACTGTGCGCACACGTCCTTGTATAGTCACCGACACGATTTTGCAATTTTTCCCACTTTGTAAATGTTGGCCACTGGTAACTAGAAACTAAGACATGGTCCAAGCACCTATACATCAAACCCAAGTTATAAAACATAATATGGACAGGCTACTTTCGCGTCGGACGGGTTACTTCTTAGGAGCAGCCTGTCTTACGGACTAGTTGCTGTTTGGCTGAATTTTACATACTGAACCGCGTTACTGCCTTTGTAGTAGCTAGCCTACTAGGGTTAGCAGCAGATACTGTCTCTTGTTCTGGAAGTAGACAAATTCAAAACTCGAACCGCCAAGTAAAACACACATTACACAGGTGTTAGAGGCCTAAGTAATAATGTTTACTTGGCATATACTACATGTGGACATTGATAGCAGACTGATTGAAAATAAAAATGCAGTATCGATGTTATACTCTATTTTGTTGCTTATGCTAGACTGGCGACGTGAAAGTTCTCGTCTGGACTTTGATATGTATATCTACGCAGAGGATAAAACACTATTATCTGCGTCGTCTGCACCGCTCATGGCTATCAACATTGTCTTTTATTGTCCATTAGATTCACCTTTATCAATAAGCCATCTAGAGATTTTAGAGGCCAACTAGACGTGATCCCTCAAAATGCCCGTGTAAAACGTATTGGCCCAGTCAGGTCATTGCAACAGGCTAACAATAAATAGCTGCCCGACTAAAGGGCAGGGCGAGAATGAGAGACATACAAAGAAAGGAATAGAGTTGGGAAGACGATAAAAGAAAGAAAGGAAGAAGGAAAGAAAGTCAGAATGACAAAAGAGATTGCAAGATAGACAAGACAAACAGACAGAAATGCTTCGAGAAAGAAAGAAAGAGGAAAGAAAGAAAGAAAGAAAGAATGAAAGAAAGAAACAAAGAAAGAAAGAAAGAAAGAAAAAAAAAGAATGGAAGAAAGAAAGAAATGTTCGTAAACATGTATTTATATACTTCATAAATACTTCCTTTGGATTACCTACTAACTAACTTTCTTACTTACATGTACGTACTTATTTACTTGCTTACTTTTCTTTCTTACTTACTTTAACAACCTATTGCCTGTTTAGTCCGCATACCCTATTCGAGGCAGTAATTTAGATATTATTTTTCATTGTATCTCTAAACGTAATAATGATATTTTAATGAGAGTATACATTTACAGAAAGGAAATGACGCAAGGAATCCGACTAGCATAACAGATTCTTGTACAAATGAGCAGTTTGGAGAAAATCACACAAATTGTAGGGTCAAATGTGCTTGTTCCACTAATGTTTCAATTTTAGCATGTTTCTTTTTCCTTTTTGTCTTGATAAGAAATCATTTCAATGTTCAGACAGTTATATATTATTATATTTTGCCGTCTCTTTACTCTCGACTTCAATCGATTCATCGGATGATATTAATGTTACATTTCAAAAAGAAAACACACTTTCTATCATGATCTGGATTGATATATTATTTTTCAACCATGTTGTGCAATTCGACTATTATGTAATGTACACTGTCACTTCGTTACAAACGCGGCGCTATTCAATATCTATTACGCACTTGCGACGATTTTATTTTCAACTTTCACGTGAATGAAACAGTCACATCCATCACCTAGATCACCGATGTTCACAACTTGCAGAATATATATTAATGACGCCTCACAGGGAGGCGTGGTCAGCAGGGATATATCACTTGAGTTACGCAACAGAAGTGCGCCTGAGCATGTTGAGTTCAGCGCATGGATTGCAGCTGTTTCACACACTTATTTTGTCGACTTTTGATACGCTCGGTTGTTGACGATTTCCCACCCATTGCAGCTGAGGTAACTTATGCGGATTAATTTTCAAATTGGGCTCTGTGATTTCGTGTGTTTGCTTCGTGCGGGGATGATGGTGGAAAGGGTAAGTTTTACTGCTGTCGGTTTTGAAGGTGATTTGTTTAGTATGCAATCGAAGATGGTGATCTCGTCGCAAATACTGATCTCGCGATCGCTTAAGGAAAATATAAAATGGTTGGTTGATTAAAAGGGCATTTCGTGATCCACAGCCTCATCCTCCCACTTTTCTCAAAAAAAGTTGAGATTTTTATATCACTGGAAATCTCTGGCTACATAATGTTTATATACAAAATATTTCTTGCAGATTAATTCGTTTAGCCAAGATATCGTGAAATTTGAATTTCGTTCTGGTGCACCAGAACGAAATTACAACGTATTGTCTATGGAGCAGTGTAATACACATACTCATGCATAACTCGCAAACGCAATATCGGAATCAACTGAAATTTTGGGAATATGCTTTTTTCGTGGATATGTACTGAAAAATGTCATAAAAAGAGAATGCTAGGATCACGAAATACTCCTTTAAGTCTACACGTAAGAAGTTTTCAATGCGTGAATAAAAATTCACTTAGTAAACCACTTCTTGACCAGAGTAAAGAAAATATTACGTAAAAATGGAGTTCAAGCTGTAGTAATTAAAATATCTGATGACATGTTACCAAATATTTCTTGCGTTTGTGGCGCTGCGCTGCCTACTTTTCGGAGAAGTTATAGGCATTCATGTGAATTGGCTTTAAAAGTGACCTTTAGTTCAATAGTATTGTCAAGTACACGAACAAATATACGTTTTAAACTTTTTCCCGATTCATGTTTTTTTTGTTGCGATTTTCAATCAAACTCAAAAGCAATACAAAAGTCAGCCAAGTCGAAAAATGTGTCAAACCAGCAAACACAAGAATGTTTCTAAAATGTTTTAGACATGCTATATTGTGCGTTTTGGTTTAGATAAAAACGTTTTAATAACATTAAATGTCGGGTTATATAAAGGACATGGAAACCTCTTAAAACATTTTGTATGAATACACACTACAACAATATTTCAAAAATGTTTTCATAATATTATTGTAAAATATTTTTTTTGCAAACATATTTTGCTAAGTATTTTGTAAACACTTAAATAACATTATGTTAGAAAATTTGCAGTAGGTTATCAAGACATGTTTTTGAATGTTATGAAAATGTTTTATAGCCTTTATATGTCCTTTATATTACCCGACATTTAAACGTTTTCAGGCAACCTTTTCTAACCTTTTGCGAATGATGTCGAAAACGTTTTGCGTTTACTGGGAATGCATTCAGTGATATTATTAGTGATAAATAACCCACCGCTAATTAGATAACTTTATCAAAAGTGCCCTTGGCGAGGATGGTCAATCAGAAGTGTAATTTCACGGATGTTGATCTCAGCGATTGTCAAATGACTTGTGGGGAGTACGCTCAAACGAAAGAAGTGTTCAATATGCTTGATCTCCCTGATGTAATGCTAGGAATTAATGTCCGTGTCAATGTTTGTTTAGATTCCATTGTTCATGTAAAGGTGTGGCTTACTTCATGAAAGCTATAAGCGATCTATATACGTTAAAAAATTATAATATTTATAATACAAATATTTCATAATACAAAGTTATCTGTATTAATAAAAAGTTATACTTTAAAAAGTTATACTTAGTAATGCACTGTGAATTGACTACCTTAGCTTGTCAACAATATTTTTGCGAAAAAGTTAGCTCCTATGACTTTAAAATAGCATTCTATTACCGTCACAGCCCATTATTAAAAATCACGTGCTGTGGTTTGTCAAAACGCGTCACGTGATTTTTGATATAATGTGTTCCCAATGCACATTGGAATGCAGTAAAGCGTGCTCATTCTACGCATAACAATACGTGAGGTTATATGTACATTTTTTGATACGCGCTGCCACTCGCGCTTTAAATGCGCCAGAGCACTTCATGTAAACACATTTACATATTGAGGCAAAACAAGTGTTATCTCTCTGTAAATCGTATTATTTGCGGTTAATATTAAATATAAATTAATGCTGATGCTTTACCATTTGCCCCCAAATGATGTATCCTCAGCAGTAAAAACGTTTCAATAATGGGTTAACTTTATTTTAAAGTCTCGGACACATTTTATATGGCATTACTCTTTGTTTCTTATAATAAATATATTTTAATTTGTTAAGAGTTAAAAGATAAAATTCTCGTCACATTTTGATGATGTTTCGCATTAATAGCATTTTGTAAATGCAATTAACCTTTTCGGTAAATCCCATAAGCCTTTGCGAGTACACCTGCAACTGTCGTCATATGACGTCACGCCGATCTGCGCCGATGCGCACATCGTTTATCGAACATCATTACTGCGCATTGCAAGTCGGCGTGACGTCAAAAGACGACATCTGGGTGTACTCGCAAAGGCTTATGGAATTTACCGAAAAGGTTAATTAAGGTCACTTCTCACCAAAGAGATAGTTGTCGATCATCTCATAGTCAGTGGTAAAACATAAACAAGTAGTTGAACTCACACAGACAACAGGTGGCCGGTTTCAATATCACCTACGTACGCCAGGTTCATCTGTGGATGAGTGGTGCCTAATTGGCATAAATCATAAATGGCTTCTTCTACATAAAACACACGGTCAAAATACTAAGTGGGGTTTTGTCGGATGTTGATGTCGGTTTCAAATAATGTTTTGATGTTTTTAAAAATTTGCTTTACATGAGTTTACATAATGGTGTTACCTGTTATAACTCTAATTCGCTCCCTAAAACGTTTATTATCCAGGCTTTATATAATTATGTGACCGTACACGACGAATGAACCACAAATCCCTCCCCCGGTGAATTTTGCTTTATTTCGTGTTTAGAAAATATATATCATAAGCTTTAAAACATTTGACTTCAAACGATATCCAGAAGCGGGGTTATGGTTTGTTGAACTTTGCTCCTTCAACAAAATGGTAGCTTTTTTCGTTTCTACATGTGTCACTTTTTCCACATTGCTTGTAATAAATATCAAACACTCATAATTGGCGATCATTTCAAATCATCCCCAAGTCAACTAGGTTCAGGAATATCCTCTCATTGTTAATTTTTGGTTATACATACCTAGACAAAATACAATGTTTTGTAATCCACCCCTTGAACAGGATTTAGTCAAAGCAAACAAAGACCAGAGCTATTAAGAATTTTATAGACATCTAAGGTAGAAGCTTATAATCCTCTTCAACAATAGGATCGGTTTAAAAGGAGATACATGTCGCGCCAACTTGAGGTACCGATGAATACGACCTTCATGCACATTTTACAGTGTAAATCAGAATACAATTTAGGAAATTTACGGCGCATTCGTGCTGCACGGTCGCATATATTTTTTTACCATTCTAGAATACTCACACACTAACTATAGCATATTACAGCATATAACATAGTTTCTAAATGTAGCTCATTACCTCAAAGCAAGCCAACCATAATTATTTAATCTGATAATACATGGTTACTGTAATAGCGCCACCACTTAATTTTCAAGTAACTTCCACATATAACTGAATATGAATTTCTTGTTCACTTTATTTGTTAGCATTTTCCATTGAATTTATAGAATGTTCCATGCACAAACAAATAGAGATAAACATCAGAACAAGTGAAAACAAATGTCTTCTAATTAATATTATGAAATATTTTAGGGCACGCAACAAGTTACATGATATTGAATTTGAGACATCTGCTGAAATTGCATGAAAATCATGTATTTTTTTTTTTATATAAGAGCGTATCAGCTATGAAAATGCCAGGGACATGATCGCAGTTTTAGAATGGCTTACTTCTTTAAAAGATCAGCAAACCCTAAATCCTTCGATGCTGTAAACACAATATTCAGTTACACTTGTTGCTCCTTAAATACGACGTTCAAAACTTGTTTTCTTGTTTCCATATGGTTTATTAACATTTTGTATCTCTCCGAACAGATTTAAAAGCTTATGTGATGTTTAGGGGCTGTACAGTAATTACGAGTCCCTGTGGAATGATTTGGAGATTGTTTTGGCAAACAGAAGGCATTTTTTGCAGGTGGAAAGGTCGACATGCAATTTTTTGGCAAACATTTATGGGGAACCTTTTAAATAAAACGCTCTAAATTAGGTTCGCTATGCAATTATGTAAGTCGACCATTACGGTTTGCAAATTGACTTCCAACTAATTTGACAGCCTGAGGTGGGGGAGGGGAGCACTATTGATTGAAATCACCTACTATCAACATAATATTCCTATTTGCTATATGTAAATGATTTAAATACCTTACACAAGAAAGAAAATCTACTGGATTTACAGACGATTCATTAGTCATTCTGTTTCGTTTGTGAGATTATCATTTTAATGGAGTCGTTTTTATTCTATTGATTATTTTTCACAACGGATATCTGTAACGCGGCGGATCACTAGCATCTTTTTGGTTGTAATATAGTGATGTTTGAATAAATAATCTTACATCAGAACGTTTACCAAGCAATCTACATCCTAGGCTTACATAAATCCTTACAATAACATATAACGATTTACACTTAAAAGAAGAGAAAAGGAAGTTCGCAGTGGATGTTAATGTGTGCCTCGATTACAGTTGGCAAGATACGATGATTTGAATCGTATTTCTGGGTTCTGTTGATGGACAATGAAGCAGTCTTTCATAGCAGCTATGTATGTACCAGACATTGTTTTCATAATTTTGGCTCATCCAGTATTAGTTTATCAAAAGTGAATATGCTAGCAATCTTCCAATTTGCAGCATTGCTTTTATATATAGTTGTCAAAAACATCTTAGAAACTGCAATTATACAATGTAACATCATTGTCAGTCATGCTTCAATTTACCAATCAGTTTTAGGCTAAATCTTCCAATGCCTCGAACATGATACATATTTACTCCATGATAACTACCTGCTGGTTGGCCAACAAGAAGTTTTCATTATCAATTGGCCCAATCAGCAACATTGTTAAAATGATTTCACCACACAAAAAGTTGGGGTGAATTATTTGCAAAGCTCCATTCTGATTGGTGATTAAAGTGAAGATATCATGTAAATGACCAATTAAAGGCAATGTCACATCGGCAGGTAGTGCTCAGGGGGTTGCGTCCAAAACTTGTCACCTATTGTCCATGAATTGTTAACATTTTATGTTATGTTTCTGAACAGATTAAAAAGCTTTAAAAGCTGGTAAGTGAAGCAAAATGTACCCGACACTCAAAGACCATTAGAATTACTAATCGAAAAGCTCTTAATGCTTTTATGTGGAGATATTGTCGTACTTATTGGATAACATTATAATTATTCACTTACTACTTAGTACAGAGACAAATTGTATTTTAATGAAGCCGTTTGTATTCTTTTGCATTTTTCAGAATGTTCTATGGAATATGGATATCTTTAATGCGGCGGGTCATTACATCTTTGTGATCGTATTACAGTGAGGTTTCACTAACTACATAAGAACATTTATCACGCAATCTGCATCAAAGGTTGACCCGAATCCTTATATAACATGCAAGAGTTACATTGAATGAGTTTACACCGAATCATCGAATACAGTTAGAAAGATCTGATGATTTGAATCGTAATTCCGGATTTTGTTGGTAAAAAATGCAGCCGTTCACAGCAGCTACGGATGCATCTGACTTTGTTACTATCTCTGAGAATTTCAGTACTGAAACGGATATATCTTTGGACGACAGTTATGAAATGAGCGATTTCTTGAAAAATTTTTGTCATCTATCGCTGCAAAACCTTGGCCACTGTCTTGTCTTCTTTATATTCACCGTCATAGGTGTCATTGGAAACGTAACTTTACTGTTCGCCATCCTGCTCAATAAGCAGCTTCTGAGCGTTCCAAATATTTTCATCGTCAACTTAACAATTGCTGATTTGGTGTATATGCTAGCCACAGCACCTTTCAACATCAGACACGAGTTAACAGCTTGCTGGTTGCTTGGGACAACCGCGTGTAAGATTAAGCACTATGTTCCTATTGTCGCTCAAGGAGCATGTGTGTTTTCACTAGCTGCCCTCAGTCGTGAGAGATACACAGCCATAGTTAAAGGTTTCGAGTCCAGACATAAAAGTTCGCGACGAACACTTTTGATAATTGGAATTTGTTGGATCATTGGACTCATAATAGGAATACCAGTATTGGTAATTACTAAAACAAATACATTTGGTTTACTCTGTCAGTATATGCCGATCGATGATGGATTTACGTGGGCCAAAGGGTACATTATCTTCATCTTTTTGATCTTGTATATTTTCCCTTTTCTTGTCATTTCGATACATTATGCTGAGATAGCCCGTACGTTGTGCAAGAATAGTATAGCGCAATTAACAGACACCAATCAGGCAGCTATCAGCATGATCCGACAAGTACAGGCAAGGAAAAGACTCGCATTGATAGTGATTATTATCACGGTATTCTTCGGCCTCTTTTGGTTTCCGTACCACGTCTACCACATGTGGTATATGTTCACCAAAAATCACGAAAACATCCGGGGGAATAAAATCCAAGTTCAATTTTTCAGACATTTCTACAACTACATGTCTCTTGCTAACTCATGTCTTAATCCCTGGGTCGTGTTCTTAATGAGTTCCGCTCACAGAAGTCCGCTGATAAAATGTTTTAGACGACTATCATGCACTGAATGGCGATCAAAGTTGAACCGACGAAGACAACCAAAGAATATTTTAAGTGCAACGTCGTCCGGGTCTTACGTTGCTTCAACGTCTGTATCGAAATTATAAGACATCATTGCCAAAGAGAATCCAAGTATAAATCTTCTGTTTTGTTTTATTATGTCAACAGAGGGCGTTATTGGTTTTGTTTAGTGAAAAGCCGTTTTTGCCTGGATTGCTACTCGCACTCAGCAAATCACCTAAAAAGAGCCGTTGTCCGTGGCGACACACGCATCAACTCATTTTTTCGCCAGCGTAGAGAAGGGAATACGAAGCCCTAAGCATGATAGGTAATCACTTGAGCTGAAATCAAGGTCGAGAACCGAATAGAAAACATGATATGTCAGAATATTTGAAGTCCTCAAAGCACTTCACGTGGCTATATAAGGGTTGTATATAGTAAATTGTTATTCGGCACTCTGCAAAAACATATTTGCGGAATGGACAAATCAATAATCTATACGTAACACTAACTGTAACATAACTTGTAATTATGCTTCGATTTTAACCTTTGGATGTACTTTTGAATTCTATCGTTTCTCATGCATTTTTGTAACAAAGAGTTTTAACATCGTTTAAGTAGTTTAAACACTATTCGCAATAATCGTAAAACTTTCCCGACTCTCTCGTGCGTCTGATCATAAATTTCGACCAACGCGTTTGGGCGCGATGTACGGTCAGGGGCGTCGCTAGACCAATATGATTCGGGGGGTGTTCAGCATGTTTTACCGACGGAAATATTTTGTGAATTGTACACCCAATTTTAATTTAGCCAGGACGGTGCTCAAGAATCTGTGTGTGTGTGGGGGGTAGGAGGGAGGGGGGGTAGGAGTCAAACATTATTTCGACCGATTTTTAAATTAGTAACTACTACATACAGCATTAACAATAGCAATAGGTCTATTACGTAACAACAGCGCAATTTCGTAAAAAATTAACCATTTATATTACTCTGGCTATTTGCCGACAATCACACCTAGGTTTAACTACATTTGCCGACAATCACATAGTATTGACGACAACAGTCAATTTTCGCCGACAAAATTGTGTAGGGGGGGGGTGTCACACTCCCCCGTACCCCCCTCTAGCGGCGGCCCTGTGTTGGAAAATGTACTCGTGGGGGGGGGGAAGGGGTTCATAATTATTGCATGGACCAAGCGTGTCTCCATTAATACTGATCAACCTTAATTGTAATTGAATATAATATTTGTTAAACTTACCAGATATTTCAAGGAGGCCAGTTAAAGAAATTTATTAGCCCTAATTAATCAAGAAATACACACCACACTATACGGACATTACACACCACACAGACACACCCCGACACACATGTATAAACAAGTAAAAGATAACATAAATTAACTATCATACATAAACCCGGGACCTATACCCCATTCCAGAAAAATACAGCACTAATTTTTTGATATAAAAATATTATCAACTTTCAGTTCTAACTGGCAGTAAAAGGTAAATTTCACTATTTGTTCAAATGTATAAATTAAGGGCCAAAAATGTACATTTGGTTTTTTTTCACATGCTGTGACAATCAATTCTAAACACTTGTAGTAAGTCTAAATTAAATTTATGCATTCTAATGTTTGAACTATTAACCAATCATTTAATAAAAGTAACACAAAAAAGTGATAATTAGAGCAAAATTTCGGCATACTAGTATGCTCAGACTTGTTCTAAGTCTTTGAATTTTGTGACTCGATTGTCAGAAAACATGCTTAAAATGAATGTTTTTGACTTTTTTTTCAAGAAATTCATAAAATAGTGAACTCTTTCTTTTATCCCCAGTTAGCACTAAATAAATGATTACGACTAGGCTATGTTTCCTTTGGCCGAATTTGACAATATTTTTAATCACAAAAAAATAATGCTGTATTTTTCTGAAATGACCAGCCATACCACTTAATTCCATTTCCTACTGTACAGTATAACAAATACCTACTTTCATAAGTAAAATACACCCAACTGGGCGCAGAACCTGTGATTGCAACAAAATAACAGTATACCCCAAGCCTGGTCAAGAAGGTCTGCTTGCACATGTTGCACAAGGCTTAGATCATCCAAAGCAGGGTCACCAACAACCAGGGTCACAAAACCATGGTCACGATGGCCATTCCCTTGGTCCATCAGTGTATACGAACTTGGTCACGTTATATAATATAGGCCTATACATGTATGTTACTAAAATCAACGGGAATAAGCGAATTATAGTTTTTCTAGTATTTTCGATTTTTCACAAACAATCAAACGTTTTTAAGCACACTTCAATATTGGACATAGTTCACGTGGTTTAAGCCTACGATTGGCATGCTCTACTACCTGTGGATTGTATGCCTTTAATAATTCGATTAATGACTTTACTTCGAGGCTCGTGCATTAGACGCATCGACATCTCAATACACGTCCATTATTTTGTACAATTTCACTCCCGACAAGTAATACGCATTTCATACACTCTAAATCAAAGCAGCCAATCAGAAAAGCGGTTAAAAAGTACGCGGAGTGCATTGAATGCGTACAATGTGCACTCCGTCTTCTAGGCGCAGTGCTTTCGCGCACGTTCGTTTCGCGTAGGATTGATTCATTTTTTTCGGGCGGGTTGATGCATTTATTTTTGGTTATATTTTCCAACCTTTTTAGTGACAATTTTGTTATAAAAACGGCAAAAAGCACGTGTTTTTTCTTAAACACTTGAGAACGTTCCTGCAATCTTATTGGTTCTTACCCAGCTTTATCCGTGTGATATGACACGGTATCACACGGGACAGCGCGTGTGCGTCGACGCGATACGCGTACTCGCTATTTGGACCAATCGGAGGCGCACAGCAACAACTGGACTGATCGATATTTATATTATTATTTATTATTATTATTATTAAAATATTACCCATCCACACGTCCCAGACGGGCTACTTTGTCTGCAGACGGGCTATTTTTTCTAATCAGCCCGTCCGTCGGACATCTTGAAATGTTGCCACTAGTAATTTATGCATTCTAATGTTGTGTACTGAGAGGTTACGGACAGGTTACATTTGGGAGTAGTCAGACCTGCGACTAATTACCTTTTGGCTGAATTTTACCCAATGATATAGTACCATTATGATAACTCTGAATCAATTGAAGAGGCGCTGTAAAAATGTCGTTATTTATATTATTGTTGTAGTTGGAATGAATTGTAGCTCGGTTCTTGCGTCTGTTCGTGACAATATCTTTTCTCTCTCACAAATGCCATTTTTAAAACAAAATATTATTTATCTTGTGTAAGATTTGGTTCCATTTTAAGGGATTGTTTCTGTAAGCCTAGCAATTGTTGATGTCATCTCACAAAATACATGTATGAATTGTATTTTGATAATTAACGAATACATTTTGATTGTTACCCATTTTGGTATTATAATAGGATATTTACCTTTATAGAAGGATGAGTACTACATGACAAAAATGTTATGCAAGACATTGTAAAATAATCAATTTACAATGAGTCAAGTTAAGTACTTTCTTATGTAATAATGCACTGAATATTAAAAGCTCCCATTTACACAAAAATACAATATCAACATCCACGTACCCCCTCCACACACCGGCCAAAGTCAAACACATACAATCACCCCATACCTACATACAATCGCCTCTTCCTTCGGAGGGGTTGTCCCTGGTTGAATGCGTACGTAGATGTGCACGGTTTTGTGGTACTTTTTAGCGGTCAATGGATGGTTTCCTTTAAAGCATCCAATTTGAGTAGATTGGGGTGCTGTTTAGTGTCTTTTGTGAACAATTGGTATACTGATGGGTTAAAAATACTAAGAAAAAATAAGAATAGAAATGCAAAAAAGTATTCGAAAGTCTGCGTGACATTTGAATTATTAACGTACAAAAATGTGGATGAAACCCTCGGCCTCATCCCATGCACACACATATATACATTTCGTTTGTAGGTAAACGTTTAACGTTTCTATTCTTCACACACACCATTAAGGGTTTGTTTGTATAAGAATATTGCTATTATAACGTTACCATAGTTACATGAAAGACCGCACTTTAAACACTTGAACGGTTATTGGCACAATTCATCCAGACCATTCACCCTCATGAAACTCAAATGTCATTTTATTATTGTATATTGGTATTGTATGTCATTAATAAATACCCCGTTTGGTAATATATTTCCCGGTAATGCTGTATGTTGCCCCGAGGAAGATCTTATTAAATGATGGTTAGATAAACGTTCGCAAATAATTTAAACGTTTAATCTTAAAAAATGAATGTTGTATAACCAAAAAATTAAAATGCATATTCTGCCCACCCCCAGTGTCAGGTTGAGTCCACTTCCTGAATTCAGTCATGGAATACTATTTCTGGTGCCGACACCGCGTTACTTTACAGATGCAACACCTTTTTACAAAAAAAGTCGGAGCTAAAAACCTTATCTAAGTAATTTAATGGAAATGTCTGGCAATCACAACATTATGTCTTATATATAAGTTAGAAAAATAATCATCAAAACATATGGTTTTATAGAAAACAACGTCATAAAACGAATGAAACAGCCGTCTCTCAACACGCTATATTCAAAATTCCTGGGCGCCGAAATTGTCCAGGGCAATATCGTAATAATGGTTATTGTATTGTGCTCAATTGTCGCTAGCCTTCAAAATATTACTATGGTCAATATGAGTTTGTTTTAAATAAAACCATATGATTTGTGTTAATTTGTGATAATTATAGTTCTAACATAAGGCATGATTGCCGGACACCTCCTTTAATACAATTTGCAGATAACATTTTTTAAGCAATGCTTAGCAGGAAGGCACATGGATGTTATAAACATGGAGAGAAAATCAATAACACATTGTTCCTTTGATGCCGACTTAATTTGCCGACAAGCTATTCATAGAGTGGTACTTTTTGTTTTGGACAAAGAGTTATACCATCGAATGGGTAACTGACCTGATATCGTATTTTAAACATACATGTATTACTAGAAGCCGTGTGAAAATGCCTACTTGAGAAAGTGAAAGTGGTGCATTTTGTTTTAACATTTTAGCAAAACGTAGGGCAAAGTGTGGTGCACCGCATAGTCCGACACGCCGCTAGTCAGACTACACAAATTCCCTATACTTAGGGGTACGTCACTCCGAAAATGAAAAACACTGCGCTAGTCCGAAAAAAGCATGCGCTAGTCCGAAAATGAAAACCACTGCAACAGTCCGACACGCCGCTAGTCAGAATCTGAAAATACCTTTTCTGTCCGACACACCGCTAGTCCAAAATAGACTGCGCTAGTCCGAATCTGGAAAACACTTCTTCAGTCAACAGGGTTTTTTCAAATTCCGACTAGCGCAATGGTTTTCAGTTTCGGACTAGCGCTGTGTTTTTAAAATTCAGACTAGCACAGTGTCGGACTGAAGGAGTGTTTTCCAGATTCGGACTAGCGCAGTGATTTTCAGTTTTTGACTATCGCAGTGGTTTTTATTTTCGGACTAGCGGCGTGTCGGACTGGCAAATTGTATTTTTAGATTCGGACTAGTGGCGTGTTGCATTGGTGCATAGCATATCAGATTCGGACTAGTGGTATGTCAGACTAGTTGAGTGTCGGACTAGGGGCGTGTCGCATTAACGCCCAGTACCCCATTGGCGTAAATAGCCATCTTTTCGAATCACATTAAAGATAATTTTAAGTTTGACAATACCCTGCAGTGGTTTTCATTATATCCTTGGCTTAAGACATTCATGTCATATTAATGTAATAATGCAAAGACTCCATTAAGGAACTAAGCAGCTTACAGAATAAAGCTGTATAATCCTGCAAAACATCTGCAGTGTCAAACGTCGTGAAGCTTGAAGGGACTATTCATTTGAGCGGACATAACACTGACTGTTTATAACGTCAACAAGCTTACATTTATAACATTTTACATTAGTTCCAATCATTTTTATCACATGATCTTTTAATGAAACTATATCAAACCTTAAAAGAGACATAACAGATTCTGTGGGAATGGTAGACTGATTATTTTAAACTGCTCTTGTTTAAACTTGATGATATGGTTGGAACATTCACAATAATTAACCAGAAATGGAAGTTGCAACAGCATCTTGTATTCAACAACTCTTTCGTATACCTTTGTACAGGAGTAAGCGTTGTTAATCGGTGATGAAACCATAGTCCAGTAGCTTATACGCGAACGTGTGGTTACGCGTACGCGTTAAGCATGAGCGCGTAAAATTCGTCATGCCAGGAAGAACTTATCTTATGTTGGAGGTAGCAGCTAAACATTACCGCTTTATTCTTTAGATTTATTGCTGATATCATCAGAGAAATCACCGCGATCTTATTGTAAGGTTGATTGGCTATGACAAACATACATTCCGAATAAAAGAATGTGAATTGGACATCGTTAGCTTGTGTTCGTTGTTGAAATTGATTCAATCATGTTTCATCGTTGTTCATCACCGATTAACAACTCGCGACCAGTGCGTCTGCCCCAGCTAACAATGTTCCGTTGTTACAACGTCGTCTAAAAGTTATATAAAGTCGTATAAACGTAAGATATGGACGTTGTAAGTACGTAAATCTGTGAACTCGTATTCGTGTTGTGACAACGTTATTCCCGAACGTTAATGTAACGTCATTATGACGTTGTTTCGATGTCAAGTTGTGAACGTCGAAACAACGTCACTATGACTTTATATCAACGTCCGAAAATAACGACTTTCACAAATTAACGTAATTACGACGTCCGTAGATTACGTTGTATCGGGTTCAGACCATGACATTTATACGGCGTTGTAATAACGTGCTTTATACGTCGAAACAACGCCACAAATTGGCGTACTAACGACGTCCGTAGATGGCGTTGTATCTGGGTCAGTTCATAACTTTTAAACCACGTTTTAACTACATGCTTTATACGTCGAGACAACATGATTATAACATTATATTAACATCCGGCAACAATGATGCTCAATCCCAAAAAAGGAGAGCGTATAAAAATTCAAAGCTTAGAACTTCAGGAATAGAAGTCGTTAATTTGAGTTTCACGCTAAAGGCGATCGTCAGACGACACGATGGAGAAATTTTGGCTGGACAACCATCTCCTTGGAATGGAAGAATTTACATTCCATGGTGCCAACATCCAAACTATTTTTCAGATTCGTATTTGTGTGACGTTTTCTGAACGTATTATTCAAAAGTTGTCACCAGGTCTGGTCAAACATTGCATCAACGTCGAAACAACGTCATTACAGCGTCATAATGACGTTATATCAACGTCCAAAAATCAAAGTCGAAAATAACGTTGTCACTACACGAATACGAGTTCACAGATTTACGTATTTACAACATAAATGACAACCTAAGTCCAACGTCAGCAAACGTCATGAAAACGTAGTGTGTTAGCTGGGTAAAGTTCACAAAATCTATTAAATTAACATAATTTTGTTGATTAGAATAATTATGATTACTTTTACTGTTGTAACCTTTTGATATTCAATGCAACAATATGTTTGGTCTAACTGGTGCATTTTTGGCTGCATTTGTAATGACTGATTTCTAAAATATCACAATAAAATACATAAGAAATAGAATGCATGTAATAATAACATGTAATAATATTGAATAAAACTCGTTATGGATTATTTTCGCATTTTCTGTTGACAGTTTTTTTAATTTGTAATATGGAATGTTCAATTTTGATCATATAAAAAGTAACAGAAAGCTGAAAGTTTGGGAAATATCATACGAAAACCTCAGAAATGACATTTTTATCTCCCAATCCCATGTCTATAAAGAAATTAGAAAGCAAACTTAGTCCTAACCTTCGAATTTATCAATAATATTTCACATAAAGAATTCCACATGCATTCAGGACTGACGCATTGGAATTTTGAAGACATACGAGTGATACTAGGCTCTACAACACGTATGTTGCACATAATACGCACTTGGAATTTACATGTACTTTCAGTAATGTTTTACTAATCAACCATGCATTGCAGAGCTTCATTTTACTACAAGTACTAGACTTCTCCGTAGTCCACTTGCCATTGTGCATATTCAGAATTACCTTTGCATTTTTAAAAACTCCGATTGTGTGCACATTTCCAGATCTATTCAGTCACCGTACGCCCTCTGTTAGCTTGATACCCAAGTGGACTACTGACATTCGATTGCGGTCAAAATGCTTAACACAGGCCCCTATGGCAAGAATGTCGGATTTTTGGCCTACTAAGAATAGCATGATGTAATGCATTTCATATAAATTAACCAATTGTGATGCAGCATTTGTGTAGGCGGGGCCTTACCATTTTCCCGATAGTGTTTGGCTCTCTTGCGGTAAAACTTCAAAGTTTGTTTATATGTGATGAACCAGTGGAAGAAATACGTTCATGCACGTGTCATGTGTGGTACAATGTACGTGTGTGGATAAATCCTGATCGGGTAAATAACTTCAAAAGTGTGTCTCTACCGGCTATAAAATATACCTAAATTAATTTATAAACATAATTATTTATATAGCTCCGCTGTTTAGAGACGGACCATGACATGGCCAATATCACCCGATACTTCTTCAGGGAATTATGCTGATGAGGCCGGGTGCGATACAAAACAAACTGCGATTCATCATGCATTCTCACTAGGATGTGAAAATTGTAAACTGGCTCAGGAAGAAGTCCTTCATCATTCCATGGCTGGTAAAGACGTTTTCACCATTCTACCCAGATTTTTAGCAGGGGGGCTCACAAAATGGAATTTGTTGATGACCCATTCTTTAGGTCAGAAAATTTTGCAAAAAATACCTAGTTTCCTGGATTTTAATGACATTTTTTCACTTCACCTGAAATTATTGGGGGGGGGCGGGGTGAAGAGTATTCTAGCCCCCCGTTTCCTAAGCTACCAACTAGATATAGGCCTAATATGGGAAATATATTTTCTACCAAAGCAGCACCGTTTGCTAGGACTTTTTGTCGGGTGGGATATCCCAGACTAGAAGAAGCACACAATTTGAGTTTACCTTGGGAAGCAAAATATGAACGCATTTACATCGATAGTTCTAGCCAGGGACAATATTGTCTTCAAGGAAAGAAATTATTCGCGACACATGGAGAACGATTGTGCGGATTATTAAATTATTGTGGTAATCATTTTTTTAAAGATAAATATTTCATAATAACGGGAAAATTAGTTCATGCCTCTCTTAATCCGTCTATATTTGTAGCTATTTTAGAATTTCGGACATGAGGCTCTTTCCGTCTTTCGGCATGCCATTAAATATCAAAAGCACCTGAAGTAACTAGTGCTAATTAAGGGGGCCGGCATTTTCTTCCAAATTAACAAAACATCCGCGTCAATAAAATTGCGACCCCCTATTTCGGCAACAAATGTTATGCCCCCCAACCAATACACCTTAGCCCTTAAACAAACTAAAATTGTATTGAAATCAGTCTTTTGAATTAAAAATAAACAAACTATCTCACCAAATATTTGATGCCCCCCCTATTTTTCTTTCCGAAAATCTATGACCCCCTCTTCCGAAAAAAAAATGCCAGCCCCCTAAAATAACAGAAAAGTCAACATTGTGTTGTGATGTGATCTTGCCGGCCTATTTTTAAAAACAATGTCCTGTCTCATGCCAATATTTTGCACTCAGTTGTGGGTTTGTCACCGTGTGTGCACTACACAAGTGAGGTTCGTGATACCTGTAAACAGGCCAAGATAGATGCTATATGCAAATTAGGGGTATTTTCTCCTGCTGATCGATTTTGGCAAATAAATTGCTGCGCTTTCCCACGGGGATGACAAATAGTTGGCGTTGTATAATTTGACTTTTCCATACAGGTATTTCTTATTTATTTGGGTTATTATTCGATATTTATCACAGTAAATACAAAATATAATCTTGATCGATTTGTACCACCGTTGATTTTTCTTTAAATAAATTGTATTATCTTTTGCCAAATGCAAGAACCCCTGTACAATTATGGACGAGACGGAAACTATTCGCTGTTTCTGATTGGTCAAGGGGTGGAGCCAATTTTATTCTCATCGTAGCGTCACTGACTTAACCGCAATCGTTTGTCCATAGTCGTATTTTTCGTGAGTAACGTGAGCAATTCTCCAAAATAAAACAGACTGCTAGAAAATCACTGGTAGGCATGAAGGGAGCACTCTTTAAAAAAATATTAAAAAACAACAGTAAGGCAGGACACAAATGATCACTTAGAATGCCTACATCTAGGGCAACTAGATTTGTTTATAGACTATTTATTACATTATAATATCGAGATTGATAACATAGGCCTATTTCTAAATTTCTCAAAATTCGACTATGGCATAGTCTATACAAGTACTGGCACAATCAGTCTACATAAGAATGTGTAAACTATCCGGGTTACATTTCGAACATTCATTTTTACATGTTACAAATTCATTTGGTAAGAGTTTTAAACAGAATTACATATATACTTCCATACACCTCAGGTGTACTTCCATACACCTGAGGAGACTTCGAGCGAAACGGACCGTAGTGAACATGGAATAAACCGTACTACAAATATTATCCAATACTCAATCCAGTGATCCTGAACCAGGAATACTCAGAGAGGAAGTGGAATTAGCCTGGAAACACCTTAAGGAAGGGACAGCAGCTGAACATGATGGTATCACAGCAGAGGAATTAAAAGCTGCTGGTGAATGATACAGGGATAGACATGACACATAAATTATGCCGAAGGATCTGGGAATCCGAATGTGTACCAGAGGACTGGGGCAAAGCAATCATTTTCAAGAAACAGGACAAATTATACTGTGCCAATTAGAGGCATAAGCCTACTGAGCCTCACAGGGAAAGTTTTCTGCAGCATACTTCACAGCCGGATGAAAAAGCAAGCCGATAACAGACCAAATAACAGACAAATACACTGAAATGGACAAGCTACATAGATTACCAGAAAGCCTTTGTCACCGTGTGGCAAGACGTACTAAGGGCAGCAATGAAGCACCTATGTTACCCAGACATGATAGTTTGACTCTTAGGGCGAATTTCTCGACGGGTGGCTTAGCAGTTGGCTAGTCTAGCCGTAAGGCTTAAGAGGTCGTAAGACCAGGCTTAACTGAAAACACGTTCCCCGAAGCACGGCTACCATAGCCTCGAGGCTTCGTTAGCCTGTGGGCCAGGCTTGTAGGATTAGCCCCAGGCTTCGGTAAAATTTGCATTTCTCGAAATCAGTCTTCTGTAGCCGTAGTCTACGCAATCCTGTTAGGCCAGGCTTAAAGCGGCTTTTCTTGGCCCTGCCTCAGAGCAGGTCTTAGGTCGTAATGCAAAGTTTTTCTTCCATATTTGTGAGAAATCGAAACAGATGCTGTCTTTCATTCAACATAGAGTAGGCCTAAGTAATAATTATTGTTCGATTTAGTTGAACTTTTCACCATTTTATTTTAATGTTCATTCGAGTCAGTAAAACCTGCTGTTAGTTGAACATTTCACCATTTTATTTTAGTGTTCATTCCGAGTCTGTTAAACCTGCTGTTGCTCTAAGGCCTACTCATTTTGAATGATGAACTTTCTTTTGGAGCAACGGTGCCAAAGGGGTGCAATTAACGGGTTATGCCATTTTAAATCGACTTTCGAAAAGTTTTTTGATACATTCATTGATTTCTCAAAAAGTAAAAATCGCAGTTTAACAAATAACGGTTCAAATGAAAGCCATTATTGGGGGCTAATTGTTGTATCACTATGATAGGCCTGACATCAATATAAACACTTGTTTCGGTGACCCAAGTTCATGGTCATTTCTGCTCACGCACTTTTTTACAGATGGCCTGGAATTTCATATTTCGGTTTCAGCGATTGCCCGAAAAAGGTGGTATGTTTTTGAAAAGCGTTTCCGCTTGGAATGTAGATAGTTATTGTTGCTATTACTCTTCGCGATTTTAATTTATGCCCTCTTTAGCCGACAATTTTCAATGCATTTTACACAATAGATACGTCGCTTGCATAAATACCGCTATTTTTAACAGTATCGTTTTTGTTAACCAACAAAAAAAAAAAAAAGAGTTCTCAAGACTTTGATGAGACCATAGATACCAAATCGGACTACATGTGATGAACAGATTTTACACTAGAATCAAAAGAACCAGCGTAGGCCCTCTCAAAATGTACTTTTTAAAATATCGCGTTGTGATAAAAATGACTGCCTTTTCCTTGTTTTTTATAACAAGGAAAAGCTTTACTTACCTCAAACTTCAAACGTAGTGCTGTCTCAGTGTCCGTTACTGGTTAGTATTATTCCGATTAAGCGATTTTCATGATTTAGGCCTACTTAGCCTACATTTGAGCAACTATTTGCCCACACCGTGTACGAATATATTCCAAATATGGCGCTGCATTCAGTATCACACTAAACGACAAGGTTATACTAAGATGTGTAAGACTTTCTGACACTATATTCACGGTTGTTCTAATGGCTATTCAAACTTATGACAAATTTGGCTGGTTTGCGTTGTTCAATACCATTTCATTTAGTCTTGGTACCAGCCGGTTTGTGCTCCTCCGTCACTAACGGTGACGGAGGAGCACAAACCGGCTGGTACCGAGATTACATTTCACCCTGATGTGACAGTGACGTCACATCCGGGGTCACGTCAGTATAAAGCTGGTTTCCACAGAGGAGTAAGATATCTTACTCCTCTGTGCTGGTTTCATACTAGCTCATACTACCATGTCGGTTGCAATGAGCGGCGCACAGTGGGCCAGAATCGCCTCAAAGTGTGCCAAAATTATAAACCGACAATCAAACACATAAAAACACGGTAAAATGACTATAATTAGAGGTTTTTGAGGCTGCCGAATTTAATGGAGGCATTTTTAAAAATGTATGACGTCATCAAAATGCTGAACGGTGATTGGTCGATTACTTTTACAACAGTATTTCAAATGACATATAATTATAATTGTAATTGAAAAAGCAAAATAGGGGTTCCAAGGGGTGAGAAATTCAATGATGACATTTTGGAAAGCGTATGACGTCATTAATATGCTGATCTGTGATTGGTCAATTATTCCTTCCACAGTTATTCAAATGGCTGTGTAAGAATTATTATCAAAACTAGCAAATCGGGGGTTTTAAGGAATGTGGAATACAATAGAGCCATTTTCCAAGGCATATGACGTCATTAAAATACCGAGCCGTGATTTGCTAAGTACTCGAAGAACAGTAATTCAAATGTCCGATTGCAAAAGTATTATCAAATAGCATATTTAAGGTTATACGGACTGCAAAATTCACGGACAGCATTTTTTTATAATAAAGTATGTATGACATCAATAAAATGATGACATTTTAATTGTTTAATAAATAAGCAAACAAACAACCAGCCAGACTAAATGTATGCGTGATTGTTCCTGCTGGACTACAAAACGGTCTATTGCCATTTGGTCTAATACCAATTCGTCTAATTCCCGTTTAGTCTATATTCAATTGGTCTATTACCAGAAAGGCTAATTGCCACTTAGTCTAATAATCATATAGTCTAATGTCTATTTAGTCTAACATTGTTTGGTCTAATAACCGGTATGTCTACTAACCATATAGTCTAATAACCATTTGGTCTAATATTTCTTCAATATCCGTTTGGTCTTATAACCGTTTGGTCTAATAACCGTTAGATCTAATACTCGTATGGTCTAATAACCATTTAGTCTAATACAATTTCGTCTATTTATTAATAAACTAAATGATTGTAAGACTAAAATGGTCAAAAGTTGTAGACCAAATGGGTATTAGACCAAATGGCTATTAGACCTATTAGTTATAGACCAAATGGGTATTAGACTAAATGGTTGTTAGACTAAATGGTTTTAGACTTAATGGTTATTAGACTAAATGGTTATCGGACCAAATGGTTATCGGACCAAATGGTTATAGTGGATATAGACCTAATGGGTTTAGACGAAATGGATGTAGACGAATTTGTATTCTGAATACGAAGAATGTTCTTCTGATATCAAATAATTTTGATCAAACAAAAAATACTGTCGAAACGCTCAAAACGCTCATTCCAGATCCCTTAGAGTAGACTAATCCCAAATCTAGATATCATGTTTAAAACTGGCAGACCGCGGGGTTCTTGTATGCAATTGGGTTTTTTTTAGTGTTAAAAAGTTGCTAACATCATCAGAAAAGGTCAGTTATCCATCGAGCCATTATCCTTGTTCTTCGCGAGGGATGCGTATTCCGTTTGCGAACTCTTATTCCACATTTCTCTCAGTTTGTAAAGAAACGTTTTTGACGTTGAAACTGCCTGTTGATAAAGTTTTTCTGAAAAGGACTTTCTATGCAATGATGGCTAATTAAGAAGTTCATGCAATGTCTGTTGACTCTGTTCGATGTATCAATATCATTAATGCAAATTAAATGCAATTTTGTATTATGCTTCAAATACATTTCATTATGTACCTACTTAATTAATTTTGTCTATACGTATATATATGATTTTGAAAATATTGCAGTTAAATGTGAAATCACGTGTGAATAAATGAATTGAATGAATAAATGACATAATTGTTTCCTGGATAAAACATGATTATAAGCCATGACAAAAGCTTAAAATGATCCTTCACACAGGTAAACGATGCAATTTCAGCCAGTGTATTTAAAACTTATGCGGTTAGGTCTCCCATCAGTCTATTTATAGAACAAGGTGTGGCTGTTTGTACACTGCAGCACGGTACGCGGTAGGATACATATCTCTTTTCACGTGAACTTTTAAACGATTTTGTCGCCTATTTTACTGGCAAAGGGCCTCATAAAACTGACTGCACTGCAGAAGATCGCAGAATATCGCAGCTAAATTTGGTACCATCACAAAGATTAATCTTTTCTGCAGGTGACTGTATAAGTTTTAAGGCGGAAATCAACGGAAATCTAAACTTTCGGGATCAAATTTGATAAAACGTAATTTTTCCTTAGTTTTGGGGACGTTTAAGCAAAAATATTTATTGACTGACGGTTTTCATATTCTTCATATCCCAGTGTTATGTTCTAAAAATAGTTTCTCAGGTATCTGTGAAAGCACAGATGCATCAAAATTGTCTTTAAAAAGTTATTAAGTTTTACCCCCCAAATCATGATATTTCTAATGAGAAGCAGATTGTGGCGATTTTGCATGTTTATTATAAGAAATATCACCTTTAAGAATAAACTAAGGGTGAAATATTTTCAGAAAATATTTATATGTTCATCCTCTTTCCAAATCGCATGAAAAAAGTTTGAACATTGATAGTCACCTATCTAGGGTTTTGGCACACTTTGACTTTGACCTGGCCCACTGTGCGGCGTGGCGCACGCGCATTGCAGACAAACGGACACAATCAAGACTTGTCATTGGTTGAAACGCTCTGCCGCTTGCCGGGTGTTCGTGATCGCGCGCCATTATCGTGATGATCGGGGATTCCTTTTTTTGTGATGAAGGCACCAGCCGAAATGTCCGTTTTCAGAATGCAATGAACATAACTCTGTACTCCCCCGGGGAGATGATGTATTTTGCGACACTCATGGCGGGAAAGAGATGAAACGAATTTTATTAGGCGCAGCATCACTCGCTGGAGTTCGATGGCGCTGGTGTACATACGCACGCGCTTAAAGACACCGCATAGATGCGAGACTAGCGAAACAGCTGTTCACAACGCGTTGACATCACTGCCACATCGGGGTGAAAAATGGTATGGGTAATAGATGACTATGAAACCTCAAACTCGCCCCTCGATAAAGGTTGGCAATTGAAGCAGGCCTCAGTTTAGCGAACTTTGTCTAGTTTAATGCGAGTGCAAGCGCCGCTCAGACTGTGAAGGTTTCTGGATACCGAATATGGGTTTAGATTAGGCCTATATCATGTCCTCTAGGCCATATAATTTATTTTTGGAAAGGAAAGTCTAATCTCGGAGCCTATTCAATTGAGAAGGGACAGGATTTTGTCATAATAATATAAAAATTAATACTTAATGCCTCGCGATTTTTTTTTTATTCCAGCCATAGTATTTTAATTGATTAAACTGAACATAAAGCTATATCTTTACTAGCTTCATGCACTAATTTGCAGACCCGCCCCGGCCTTCTACATGTAGTGAGTACCACATTAGATTGTGTTTACAAGAAATAATAAGCGCTGCCTCCTCGAAATTTCTTATGCCATCAGCTTTGATGATTAAATATTATCTACAACTCGGCACCTGTGTTCAAGGCCTTTCTTTTATCTGTTGACCTCAAAAGAAAGGATTAGAATGATCAGAAAGCCGTCCCTGACCCCTTTCCACACATTAATAATGAGTCGGTAAGGGAACGTGCTACCGTTATACTTCAATGAGTACGTATGGCTACTACGCAGTTCAATGGCCTTATTGTGATCTGGCGGGAGTTTTAAAAGCACGGTCCCTGACTGCGTGGGCATATTTCCGGACAAGGAACAATAGAGACCAATTGCCTGGCAATGACGTCACATGTAATCCCAGTCTATAGTGTGATTAGAACATTATAGGCTGGTGGTCACTTATAGTACGATCAGTACGAAAAGTCCAATGCGATTATTAATGTATTTTCTAAAATTAAAAGAACCACTTTTTAGCGGGAATTTTTGTAAGTTACACAGCTGAAGTTGTGAAAGGGTTGAAAGACTACAATATTACGGCTTAAACAAGAATTTCTTTGTTTGGTCGTTATTCCTATAGACTCATCCCTTAAAGCGAGACGCAATCTTCGGCGACAACTTGCTGTCGTGAGCGTCTTCAAGAGAGGAAGGATCCTTTTCTGAAGTATTCGGATACCAAATTTAAATCGCGCTGCCGATTCAGTAAAGGCAATGTTTTAAGGCTTACTGATCTGCTTGAACCTAACTTCTAACGGTCAACAACGGTCAAGGAGCAACCCTCTCCTCCCCCCATATTTGACATGTCCAAAAACCTTGACGTTCCACATTAACTTGCTACCATGCTTTCCTCTTTTTTGCTTGAGATTTATTATCGGACGCCTTGCTTTCAAATTTGGCTGCAAAATATGCAGTAATTCAATTCAGTATACATTTGTATACATCTGTATATACATCATCATCATCATCAACATCATCATCATCATCATCATCATCATCATCATCATCATCATCATCATCATCATCATCATCCAACATCATCATCATCATCATCATCATCATCATCATCATCATCATCATCATCATCATCATCATCATGCACTCATGCTAAATTCGCAAATAGAACATGAAAATATCAGCAGTAGATAGCACGCACGATGGTTGTCAAATGGTTGGTTATGTTTTTGTTTTTGCACCAAAATGATCCTTAATATTGTTTTACTTTTGACAAACATGCGTATGATTTGTTTGAAGTGTGAAACAATTTTTGCTTTAGGCCTACTTTTAGGGGAATCAAAGTTTCCTTTTCTGTAGGCTTGCAGTTTGACCCTTTTTGAAATGCAACAAAAACATTAAAGTGTCGAGTAAAAAGTATAAAAGTATCATTCATGCAAGCAGGACCCATAATAAAGTAAAGTGGAAATAAAATACATAAAAGACACAAAAACAGAAAAAATACTAGTCTTGCATCAAGTTGTGTACGGTGTAAGCCCAAGCACAAGACCGCCGGTCTTTGCTAGTCTTTGTGCTGGTAACCAATGGTAACCTTGTTAGTACGGTAAACCGTGAAGGACAACAGCTTATGCACATCTACCTCCAACTGCCTATACAATTAAGTCGCTGGTAGAAAAGGACGAGGCTGTCAAGCGTTAAGCCTGCAAGGCCACTAAGACAGTTAAGACTCGGGCTTCGAGAGCGGGCTAGGCTTAGTAGCCTCAAGGCCACCTTAAGCCTAAGGCTTACTAAGACTTCTATCGAGAAATTCGCCCTTACAGGCTTGATTTGCGACTCAAAGCCTAAACCGACCATGTTGTGTAGCTTATGATGTGAATATTAGCTGATACGATATTATTTAGGATCATCAAGCGACTTTGATATAAAATTGGACGGATTGAGTGTGATACCTGAATTTATCGGTCGAGGTAGAGTTTTCAAATATCATGCGAGACGAAGTCGAGCGTGATATTTGAAAACTCTAGCGAGGCTGATAAATTCAGGTATCATGCGAAATTATCCGTCCAATTTTATCATTATTATGTCTTCAGAATCTTTTTTTGGTCAAAAACATGATTTTTAGTAAAAAAACATGATTTTTGGTCAAAAATGCAACTCTTGGTCAAAAATGATTTTTGACATGATTTTTAGTCAATTAAGGTGATTTTTTGTCAAAAATATGATTTTTGGTCGAAAATGTGATTTTTGGTCAAAAATATAATTTTTGGTCAAAAATATAATTTTTGGTCAAAAATGTGTTTTTTGGTCAAAAATGTGATTTTTGGTCAAAATGTGATTTTTGGTCAAAAATGTTATTTTTGGTCAAAAATGTGATTTTTGGTCAAAAATGCGATTTTGGGTCATGGCTTGTCACATTTACAAGAAAAAATCACACCAAAAGAGACTTTTACACATGAAGTATATGAACTATGCACTCTTATGAAGAGGCTACAGATATGAAAAAACCCTGTAGCTCCAGGTGACCGATACACAAATTTATCAGACAGCAAGGTTATGTACAAAGGTATAGGATGCAAGATTCTGAAGACATAATAATGTACATTATTATGTTTTCAGGGTTATTAGGAGTTATGAAAACCTAATAATGATAATATTGGATGGCTTATTTCGCATGATACCATAACATATCGGATTCGTCATACAAATATCGAACTCGCCGTTGACTCGTCCGATATTTTTATGACTCATCCGATATGTCATGGTATCATGCTCAGCCATCCAATATTATATCAATACCCGCATCTCCGCATGAATAGCTTCACTACTGGGGTATTTTGTTCTTTCAATGTCACCTTAATTTTAAATGATAATTTTGATCTATTATTCGGATGTATAAGACCAAGTAGAATAAAAAGAAAACATGTTTCACGTCCGGGGTTTCGAAAAAAATGAGGAAGAGGGGCTTTTTATTTTTGTTTTGTTTTTTTGTCACAAAATTGCAAAATTCCCATACTTATAGCTATTTTAGCGTACTCGTAATAATGCTTGGAAAATGAGGAGGCTATTTTTATTTTGTTTTTCTGAGAGGTAAACCCCTCTTATGATCCCAAAACCTTTCAAAAGTGATTATTAAACAAGGCTACTTTTTGGGCTAATCATTTTGATTTTTGTTATTCATTTTGCGTACCAACAGACTGTTCTCGCGTTATTTTCCAAAATCGTTTGTGGAGCAGATGCGGGTGCATTTTTGTTTGATGGCATGTATTTATTTTAAAGTAAAGTTGAACACTGATAGCGCTATTTATCTCTAATCTGGTTTGCATCTTTACAAGGGGTAAACACTTGTTTAATGACATTAAACATCAGAAAAATGGGTAACAAATAGGAAGGAATTTTCCTGAAAAAACTTATCGTGAAAAGAAATGAATAACTCATATTATTGGGCTATTTTAAACTTTAAAAATTATATGTAAATAGCGCCCTCAATTTTTTGCACAAAAATAATATGCACTTTATCGAATAAAAATAAAACAAAAGAGGAAAAAGTGAAAACCAACGAAGCCCAAAACTCCGCTGTTTATTTACATCTCAAAGAAATTGGACATTCCATAAACATCGAGGATGCTTCTATTTTAGACATCAAAGAGGCTATTTGGGAAAGAGTAGAATCACCATCACTCAATAAAAATTAAAAAGGGAGGCCTACGATACAACCCATCTCACGCATGGGACCAGGTGGTGTATGACGTGCATTCCCTAAATTCAGGAAATTTTCATCGTCAACCGTGTAATTGAATGGGATTATTTTGAAATTTTAAACGCTTGAAATATCACAAACAAATAGGCCTATGTTGATAAATAATATAAATACAAGCTAAAACCGTTGGGGTTCGATAATGAACCCCACAAAACTAACCGAGTATATGGAAAATGCCATACGGCCGGGCGGTTTCACGAGTTGCCGGCTCGATCATGTCATCCGCCGCCTGCATGGGACAGAGCCACAACCCCGATCCCTAGCCGTCGGTCACATGACCAGTCCAGCGGGTCAGTTACCTGATGAAGCGTGAGGGTATCACATGCAACGTAGCATTGCTAAAAATAGTAAGTTCAGTATTTTGATTCAATTCCAAATATCATGTTACTACAACTGGATGACTGAGAACATACATTAATTTGTTAACTCACAGCCAGCTTCCGATAAAGATAACGTCCCTGGGCATAATGACATTTTTTCAATGCTGATTGATTACCCAGGTTTAAGGTTAAATAAGACGCAAATTGTAAACGTATTACAGGATCGAGAACAAAGTTTGTGACATTAAGCAGACTCTAGCTCTATAGCTCAATCTTACGTGATTTATTTGGTTTTGAAATTCACAATTCAAGACAATCCCCTGTGATAGGTTCTCTCATTTCCCCAGTGACACGCGCCCTACTTTCTTTATACCTTCTTACAAAATATTATAGAAATGTTAGACAGAGCTCATTTGTTCACGGTTCTTAGGCTCCTTTTGGTGTCTCAAGTTTTCACAATTGCTTTGTAAATAGAGAAAGTGACTTGTTGAACGTTTTATTTATCCAGCATGTAATTCATAAGTGTAGTGGGTTCACTCTTTGTTTCTAGTTACGGTACATGACTTGTTTTCTAAGCTATGATATGCTATACAAGATATACATCGCTGGAGAGACATATTATTCAAGTATTGTCGTCACACAATATAGGACTGCTTCGTGCCCTATAAAGAAGTTTCAAAAGTAAGTTAAAGCCACAATACATGATTTTCTCCACAGCAACAACCTAAATTGTTCTTGATCTCTACTTTTTGCATGATTGTAATGCCCATCGGTGTAGTTAAATAGCACGTGAATGACTAAGCTTCAAGTACTTTAATTACAGTAACATCTAAGGTTGTTATAATAATAAATCTCTGGTTATCTCTGTGATCATAGCAGTTGACCCATTTTCTGTGTCCCTTTACCTTTTCAGGTATGATTTGCTAAACTAACGGACATATTACGTGTTGACCTAAATGACAGGGAACGAGTTGGAGTTTAGTGTGATTTATTCGCCCTCTCAATTGGTATCATCTGACACAGTATGTTATTGATTCGGCAGTGATTCCAAACACATAAACTTTGGGCCTATTATGGACTAAAAATGGCGAATTCCAAGTTTTGACAAAACAACCTATGTTGAAAATCTGTAAAATTTCAACACAAATTAGTTATTTGTTCTATTTGTGCATAAAGTTGACCTATGTCAATGGAACCCTGCTTAACGGTGTTATCCAAACCTAAATTTATTATGTTCTCAGCTTTCGTGTTTTGTCATTATTTAGTCAGTATTTTCGAGATAATCGTCATGTTTATCGAAATATTGGCGTAGCGAAGTTAAACAAAGTAGGTAAATGGGGTTACGCATCCTTCCCAAGAGCAAATAAACACTACAGAGGCAATCATGAGGCTTATAATGTGAGTATAAGTGCACTGAGGCTTGTGGATCAACGTCTAGGCGCTGTGCCTGTGCGTAGCGCACTATAAATCACTGCGATTTTTTTTAATTGAATACAGTGCGCAAAAGAATTAAGTATCAGTTATGCTCACCCCTGTATATCCTAAACAAAGACAGATATGTCATAATTGGAAGCAGCAGCCAAGAACTGCATCTCAGCTTCTAACCCCCCCTCAAATAACTATATAAAAACATGTTATTGTCATTTATACTACCTTTTCAAAAATTAAGGTATGTGAAAAATAGGTCCAAACATGACCCATCACACGCTATATTATACAGTTATATGTTATCAGAACGTCGCGACGGGAAGCTACCGACATTTTGAATGTTATTAAGTCTTGATCAAATGTAAACACATTTATAATACATTTTGTTTGTAACACATTTTTGTGTTTACAGGGAAGAAAATGAAATGCCCTGATCCAGCTACTAATTTGATTTGCGAATTAAAGTGGAGTATCAATGCCCGCACTCAAAACCTATACTGGCCTTGTTGTGTAGCTTATGATGCGAACATACGATACTTTTTTAGGTGACATCCCGCTATCTCTAAGGTCCGCTATCTCTAAGGTCCGCTATCTCTAAGGTCCGCTATCTCTAAGGTCCGCTATCTCTAAGGTTCGCTATCTCTAAGGTTCGCTATCACTAATTTCAAATAAGGTTCGCTATCTCTAATTTTAAATAAGGACCGCTATAGCGAACCTTATTTGAAATTAGAGATAGCGAACCTTATTTAAAATTAGAGATAGCGAACCTTATTTAAAATTAGAGATAGCGAACCTTATTTGAAATTAGTGATAGCGAACATTAGAGATAGCGAACCTTAGAGATAGCGGACCTTATAGATAGCGGACCTTATTTAAAAATAGAGATAGCGAACCTTAGGGATACCGGGATTGTTAAAATTAGAGATAGCGGACCTTATTTTAAATTAGTGATAGAGAACCTTAGAGATAGCGAACCTTCAATAAATTAGTGATAGCGGACCGTATTTAAAATTAGAGATAGCGAACCTTATTTAAAATTAGTGATATCGAATCTTAGAAATACCGGACCTTTTTCAAAATTAGTGATATCGAACCTTAGGTATAGCGAACCTTTTTCGTAATTAGTGATAACGAACCTTAGAGATAGCGAACCTTAGAGATAGCGAACCTTAGAGATAGCGAACCGTAACCACTTTTTTATACGATATTATTTATAATCATCAAGCGACATTGTACAATGCATGCATTTTCCTTACTATCGAGTGCTTTAAAAAAGGCAACATATGAAGAGCTCCATCCACAAAAGTGTAAAGTGTTTTGAGCGAATCATCGATGTGTCTCAACCCCATTAGCTCAGTTGGTAAAGCGCCGATAATTTTTTTTCTATTATTCGGATTTATAAGGCCAAGTAAAATAACAAAAAAAAAACACCCCAAAACGTATTTCACGTCCATGTTATGGAGGAGGAGGAAGAGGTGTTTTTTTAAATCGCAAAATCGATGTAAATACCCAAACTTAGAGCTGTTTTAGCGTATACAACAATGCCTGGAAAAGGAGGAGGCCTCTTTTTATTTTGTTGTTCTGAGAGCTAAACCCCTCTAATTATCCGAAAACCTTCCAAAAGTGTTTCTTTAAGAGTGCACAAGGTTATACAAAGCATCTCAACTTCCTAGACATATTGTTTGAGAAGTTATAACTGAATGTCTTCAAAAATATATATAATTGAAGAAAACTCAAGAAAGGAAGCGGCAGGGGACGTGAAACAAGATTTCATTTCAATTAGTGGGGTTTCAGCTGGTTCGCCGTCGGACGAGTTTAGAACTGTTTAGAACCCGCAAAAAACCCTTTAATTGTTATAAATTCCCGTCGTAAAATCCTATCCCACAATAAGTTATTATCTTTTTAGCCTAATTATTTGAGTGACATTTTAGTTTTATTTATCATTTTGCTTACCAACAGACTGTTCGCACAATATTTTCCAAAATCCTTTGTGGAGCAGATGCTGGTGATGAGTTAACAAAGAACTCACTGCCAGTTCCAATTGAGATCATGTCTGTACATCCTACCGGGATCCCTGGGCATAAAGATAGATTTTCAATCATACGTGATGTATTGATTTGACATAACTTTCTGAAATTCACAACAATTAACAACAATCTCCTGTGATAGGTTCTCTCATTTCCCCCAGTGACATGCGGCCTACTTGATACCTTCTTACAAATGATAAAAATGTTAATCTCCTGTGATAGGTTCTCTCATTTCCCCGAGTGACATGCGCCCTACTTGATACCTTCTTACAAATGATAAAAATGTTAATCTCCTGTGATAGGTTCTCTCATTTCCCCGAGTGACATGCGGCCTACTTGATACCTTCTTACAAATGATAAAAATGTTAATCTCCTGTGATAGGTTCTCTCATTTCCCCGAGTGACATGCGGCCTTCTTGATACCTTCTTACAAATGATAACAATGTTAATCTCCTGTGATAGGTTCTCTCATTTCCCCGAGTGACATGCGCCCTACTTGATACCTTCTTACAAATGATAAAAATGTTAATCTCCTGTGATAGGTTCTCTCATTTCCCCGAGTGACATGCGTCCTACTTGATACCTTCTTACAAATGATAAAAATGTTAATCTCCTGTGATAGGTTCTCTCATTTCCCCGAGTGACATGCGTCCTACTTGATACCTTCTTACAAATGATAAAAATGTTAATCTCCTGTGATAGGGTCTTTCATTACCCCCAGTGACATGCGACCTACTTTATACCTCCTCACAAATTACAAAACTGTTAGACAGAACTCATTTGAAGAAAATATGATTGGCTCTATCAAACAATAATATTTTGTTCACGGTTCTTAGACTCATTTTGGTGTTTCAAATTTTCAAATTTGCATGGAGAAAGTGACTTGTTTACCGTTTTATTTATCTAGAGCATGTCATTCATTATAAGTTTAGTGGGTGCAATCTTTGTCTCTAAATTTAGTTACATGACAATGTTTTCTAAGCTATGATCTGCTTTACACGACATACATCGCTGAGACAAATGATTCCAGTATTGTTGTCACACAATATAGGACTACTTCGTGCCCTATAAAGAAATGTTAAATTAAAGAAAGTTAAAGCCACAATATTCGATTTTCACAGCACCGCCCTAAATTTTCTCAAGTTTCTACTTTTTGCATGATTGTAATGGCCAACGGTGTAGCAAAATAGCATGTGAAAGACTAAGCTTGAAGTACTTTAATTACAGTAACATTCAAGGTTTTTATAATAAAATTCGACGATCTCCGGTTTTATTCCGAATTCACCGATCGAATAATGGCGTCTCGTGTACGTGTATCATTCAATTAGCGACGTATAAGCTGTGTGTAGGCCCTTATATCGATATCAGTCTTACGTCTATTAAATTAATACGTCCAATATGCGTGCAGCTCAATGATGCGATCGGCGAGCTGATACACGCATTGACGAGACGATAATAATATATAGGTGCTCGATGAAATAGCATTTTTTTGTTTTACTTCAAGTGTTGGTTTGAAATTAAAGGTGACATAATGTAATTAATGAAAACCAACATCGTGGTTGTTTCATGGCATGTAGAAGTGTATTAGTGTTTAAGCAAAGTTGAAAACTGTTGGCGCCATTTATCTTAAATCTTGTTTGCATCTTTAAGGGGTAGGTACTTGCATTAAAACATTAAAAAAATGAGTAACATAAACTAAGGAAATTTACAAACTACTTTGTATCACGAAATGAAAGGAATAGCTCATGTCATTGGGCTCAACTAAGTGTAAAATATATGAAAATAGCGCCCTCAATTTGTAATACAAAATGCACAGTTTATACAAGGGTCATTAATAAAAAAGTTCTACCTCCATCGTCACATCTCAGTTATCGTGTATGCCAGGAAGTTGAAATTACACATGATTATACTCTTAAATCTTGATTATAAAATAAAAGTTATTTGATTAAAATGTGATTTTTGGTTGTTTAAATACTTTGGTTAAAGCGAATACAGATTTGGTAGATCGGAAACGGTCTAAAAAGAAAGACCAATTTTGATTGAAAAGGTTGCCCACATCTATGTGGAAATCATTACATGTTTATTTCTGAAAATGATTAAATTGCTTTATTTTTGTTCAAATAATTTATACAATCTTGTTTGATTCGGGAAATAAAAAATTACCATATATAATCAATATCTAATGCTTGCAGATAGTTCAGGTTTACCGGGTAGCGTGTCTTTTGCACAACAAAACCGACAGATGTTAAGAATAGCCTTCATATTGACCCTTTTTAATAGGTTATTGACTTCGATTGGGTGAACTATATTCATCTTATTTCCACGTCAAGATGCACCAATTGCTTAAAATAAAGACGTAATTACGAAATACCCTTAAACGCATGTCTAGTTGAAATCTTTCAAATTTCACATACATTTGTGTGTCTGTTGAACCCTTCAATGTTTTCTTCTAATATAAAACGTGTTTTTTGTTTTGTTTTGAAGTCCCAAGGCATGTCAGGGACATCAAATAGATACATAATGTTCATCCCGAGTATAAAGCAGTTAACCTATCCAAAGCTACACTACTAAATTGTTGGCTTCAGTGTCTAACCGTTTCCGACGTACCAAATCTGTATTCGTTTTAACTAACATATCTAAACAACCAAAAATCACATTTTCATTAAAGAACTTTTATTTTGTAGCCTAGATTTGATAGTATAATCATGATAATTTCAGTATCCTGACACGTAAGATAACAGATGCAATGAATGACCCTCGTAGAATAAAAATTACCACAAATATTACCACAAAAAGGCAGAAAAAAAATTTATTAAAGAAAAGAAAATCTATGTTAAAATTGTGTATATTAGTGTGATAGCTGTTGGTATTGTTAATGTCTAGAATTCAAAATTATCTTATGTTTTGTCCAAAACATTAATAAATGATCACATCAAACAACGGTGACATTTTGTGGCAAACAAAAAATAAGAATCTATCCTTTATTGATATCGCATATTATTTCTTTAATTATTACCTACTCTGAAAATTCTTAAAAAATAAATGTGTTTTTTAACAAAACCATTTTTGCCTCAAATTTGACCAAGTGTCTAAAAGGTCATTGATCCAGAAATTGGATTGTCAGTCTCCCGATGAAGGACGAAGTTACGACCGAACATTAAAAGTATGTCTAATCTTGTGTTGAGATCAAAAGTTTAAAATCATAAATTGTAAATTATTTTGGCTGCTTGTGTTAATTTTGACATATTTGTCTCTGTTTAGGAAATGTAGGGGTGAACATAACTGGTACCATAATTATTTTGTTCACTGTGTATTATATAAAAATGAGTCAATAGTTATCCAACCAAAAGTGTCACAATCAAACTAGACAACATAAACGAAATCCCGCCTGGCGCACAACCAAACTGCAAAACAAAGTAAGCAAATGTGCCGGCAAACACACGAACTACTTCTTTGTAATTGGACGTGTTACATAATCTAATCGGTAACATGTGTTCCCTTAATTTGATTATCTTTAGTTCTTATTGTTACGCAATAACGCTAGCTCAGCGCATAATATATCAGATTTCAGGTCCCGTGTTTAAAAACAAGTGAGGTTGAAAAGAAATCGTGAAAAGTGAAAAAAAATTAAATTCTAACTTGAAATTTCCTTGAACAAGGAACTAGCTGCATAATCGTCTCGGTTTATTCATACGTTACTCGGAGAGCAACTCTTGGTTGTATGTAGGTAGACTACTAGACTGCGCCTATATAATTATTGAGGTGTTTATCAGGTGTGTATTGGGCCACAGTGATCAGCAAAAATCGGTAAGGTTTTGCAACGTATCGTGTGCCATAAATCCCCGAATGTATTTATTTATTTTATTTAGAGCAGTGACTTCAATTTAGTACGAACTTCTAGTTCAAGCTTTTTATTGCATGGCTTCAATAAATATACGTTAAAACAATTTTATTATTTGATTCGAACCCCTTATAAGGCCAACGAATGCTGTCTTTAGGAAGGTACTCTATCTCACCTATCCCAGTCTCAGTCCCAGCGAGTTTGTGATCCTTCTTCACTAAACAAACCATCTGGCGACAAGTTCGAAATAACGGTCGCTGATTTGTTGATGAATTTCCAGATAGATATGTACGAATGCTGTCTCACCTATCTCTGTCTCAGATAGATGTGTTTTCAATTGATTGTGGAGCCTGATGAGAGTGGAGTGAGAAAATGCCATGTGTAGAGGTCATAACATAGTGCAGTTTTGTCCACGGCAAATTCACCGTGACCTTTTCAGTCATAAACTCGCTTAGTGAAGATTAAACCGAAATATGCAGTACTAAACCATTATTGTAATCTATTGTCCAAAGTAAATCTCTTACCACGTGATAATAGTAATCCAATGAGCGATCGAATTGTCCGCTACGATCGACTAATCCAATCGATAATGATGCTATTGACATGTACGGGCGGAGCGCCACTGACTGAGTTTTGGGGTATTTTTCACTGGTTTGCTATCATTTACTTATCAAGGCGGTCCCCCGTTATTATAAAGACTATGCTAATAATTTAAAAATTGACAGGTAGAGAATAAACCACACTTGATTGACAGAAAGTATTAAATTTGTACCTATTACGGTTTCGTGGCACCCATCATCCAAATGCGACCAAGTCAGGGCGACACGGTGAAGCAAAATGTGCATTGGATTAACACGGAAGTTTGGATAAGATGTAGATTTCCTTTCTCGTACAAATGTATGGTCCCCCGTTATTAAAGCTTGTACCGGGTAAAAAAGTCAGATATTATGAAAAGAATAAGTAATTGAAACATAGAGCAAGTACTAAAATCATTACTTTTATCCTTTTTGATATATGACGCAAACTAAATTAGTTTATCTACATCACAGCGCTACCAGTACGGGTCAATTGCCTATTGTGAGTGCCCCTGTGTTGTGTGCATACAATGTAGTTAACAATAACTGCATGATGATCTTAACAATATACCGCCCATATTTTTAGGTAAACTGAAAACAGCAAGCGGAAAAGTGTACAACAGAATGACAGGACTCATAGGCTGCAGCTGCGGAGGCGCCAATCGTCTTATATCGCCTACCACACCAGAGAAACCTTAGCGCGTGCATTGTGTGAATTTATATCACGGCATTGATGTCAATGAATCACTGAAGGCCAGTGGTTGATTGACGTAACCGATGAAACCCGTAAAAAACCGGCTGGGATCGGAAACTTATCCCAGCTTATCGACACGTATGTGTATAATAGGGAGCTGTTGCACACCGACATCGCCTGGCTAATAATTACTTGGTACAGCAGAGATACTAAAATCAATACCCGTGAATGTGCTATGCACGATTTGATATTCAGAAAATAAATCTTTAGATAACGGGGTAGAAAATGATGAATATCTGTGTTGAACGGATATGATAGTCATTAGCTTGCGTCTTAAGAAACAACCGTGCGTCTTGAACTCAAAAACTGACAGAAATTCTGATTTTATATGTGCCGAACTATAGCACAGTGTAGGACACTCGTGGATGCAGTCTAAAAGCAGATGACCTAATGGCGCATATCATGCTCACTCACACACAGAGAGTCAGTCACCGGGCTAATTGTCAATAGCCTTAATCGGATGTCCCTCAGCCCATTATGCATCTCAAAACTATTAAACAGGTCGGAACAAAGTGGCCATGCGTGGCTCTGGATTCAACTTACCATGGCGATTTCTGCCATTAAGATATCGGGGCGATGACACTATGTGTAGTGGTAGCCATACCGGCGCCGTTATGGTTGGTAGCCACCATGGTGTGATATAACATGTACGGTGACAGCGGAGTAAAATGTAAAGCGTTTTGAACACATTGACATTTATGATATTTTCGTAGTTTGGTTCATGGTATGCATTGTAGCTCAGTTTTTCCGTCGCACCGGGTGTTTATTCACATTTTTTAAAAAGAAGCATTTTTTATTCTTTTTGAGATATGTTGCTTTTTCAGGTCATGAAAAAGTTTCTTTATCTTATTTTCTGTTCTATATGTGTATGATTTTGTATATAGTTATTCGTTTATGAAGGCACAATTTCATTTCAAGTAATGATGGCTCTGAAAAGAGCCGTATGTTTTTGGAAGCGGTAGAATCTTTGACCCGTCAGTATTCATTGTATAAATGAACAAACCTTGGCTTCTTAGCCATATCCAAATTTTGAGCTGTATAATTCATAGAACTGACTACTCAAAATTTCAGCTTATTATCATTAGATCAGAATAAAGGCAAAGTGAGCTATCTTACAAAATCACATCGAGAAAATGAGGTTTTCAAGTTGGATCATAAAAATTCATCACAGCTTGAAATGATCAATTTTTGTCAAAGCTCACTACAATTCACAGAATAGTTACTAACTTAAAATTGAATTATATTATAAAATGTACAAAGCGAATTACTCCACGAATACAAACCCGCTAAAACTTACCAATTGTTATGAACTCCCGTCGTAAAAGCCTATCCCACAATCCACCCATACACTTTGTACTATAAGATGGTTATGAATAAGGCTTCGAGAAAGCTGTCACGCTGATACGAGACCTGACTTTCAAACTTTTGAACAGTTGTCGGCATAATTCACCCAGATAAGACACCTGTCCCGGATGAAAACTAAATGTAATTTTTATACGTATATCGGTATTGCCTTTCATTAATATACAGGCATATGACAACTTGTTATACTGTGTTTCTCAAGTATATACATGAATTGCCCCGAGGCAGATCTCGTTAAAAGAATTTTTAGATAAACGTGTTGTATAAACAATGAGTACTGTGTTAAAAGAGGATTAAAAATGATCACCTGAATTCATGCACATATTTTGACTGATATTACTTCCTGAATAATAGTAGATAAAACAATACCTTGAAAGAAACAATCATGAAACTTATTTGTATATAATGATACTATGAATCATATTACTAATACAGACTTGACATTTAATATGGAATACTTTTTCGCAAAATTCCGAGACTGGTCTGGTAGAGGTCTGCATAAACGGCACGGGCTAAATATTAATTGGGGTGTGTCAGGAGATAGTGTAAAATAATTGTTTGACAGAAAATGTGCTTTCCATTAGTTTACATTATGGCGCTCATAATGTAGTAAGTTAGCCTAAAATGGCGGATTTAAGGAGACAGAATTTGAATTTTGTTGGGGTAAAATTTCTGAATTTGAGCAACATTATTCTGATATTATCAAATGTATTGAGGTTTGAGGCAATTTTATTGAACCTAAATACCAATAAGTGTTCGTCAGAACTGAAATTCACCTGTGATCTACCAGTTTGGAAAGTAGGAGGAGCTTTAAAAAATATGGCTCTATAAAGTGGTATGCACTCAGAAAATTTGAATGGTCCCTGGGGCCAAATGTTATAAACTTACTGTACCAAAAGAAACAGTGTGAATTCATTGGACAACTATGAATCCGCACAGTTGTTTTTGTACCGTACGTTTATTACATTTGACCCCAGGGGCCATTCAAACTTTCTGAGTACGTACAGCTTTTAAGAGCCCTATTTTTAAGCTCCTCCCCTGTTCAAAAACTTGGTACATTGTAAGTGTATCTCAGGTGTGATGAATGCCAGTTGCTGACGAAGTTTAAGAAATATCACCTCAAACCCCTATAAATTTGATAATAACAGAACCACGTTGCATAAAGTCCGAAATTGTGTCCCCCACAAAGCTCAAATTCAGCCTCCCTAAATCCGCCATTTTAGGCAAATTCGCTACATTATGAGCACCATAATGTAAACATATCGAAAGCACATTTTCTATCAAATAATTATTTTACACCATCTCCCGACACACCCATATTAATATTTATAGCCCGTGCGGTCTATGTAGACTCCGTCCAGACCAGTCTTGGAACTTTGCAAAAAATATTCCATATTAAATGTCAAGTCTGCCATACCAATGGAATCCGATCCAGAAATATGTGAACATTGCAGCTGACAATGCGTCAATGTTTTGCGCCTTGGTGCGTAAGCATGATTTATCCCAGATCCTGAATTCATAAAACGTGTCTTCACACATCGAGTTGATATGAAGAATGTGGTGCATTCTCCGATAATAAAGTGTTGAAGTTTGGTGTCAGAAATGACAAAATACCAATCACGAATAATTCAAAAAAATAATTAAGAATTGTAAACTTTAGTAATATTCAGAACATGGTTGATATTTAATAATACTTGATGTTGGAGCAATATAACTTGTACGTATTGGGGTAACGATCTGTTGTAAAGTATCTATTCAGCCCTTTCCCAAAATGTCCAGATGCCTTTAGAATGATCGTCAAATAAGGTTGCACGAAAGCGCTGATTGGATAAAAATAACGGTCAGAGATGGCCAAGAAGGACATATGACATTTAACCACGTAAAGAACACACAATTCAATGTTTTTGCTGCGATTCAAGATCATCCGGTGCCTTATTGGGGGAGCCATGTGACCTTTCTTTCTTCTGAGTCCCACAGACCTTTTGAGCTTTGTCTTCCAAGACGAGTTACTCTGCCACATAACTTAGGGATTCAATCCTCTCTCACCGTTTAACAACGACGCGTCTGCGTCGTTTGAGTGAGCGCAGTAAACAACAACGCGTAACGCGCATACGCGCTACAATTAACTTGCGTTCGCGTATACGCTATAAGCGTGGATTCATCACGGATTAACAAAGATTAGCTCCTGTACAAAGGTATAGGAAGAGTTGTTGAAACATCCATGAATTATTCTCCGCCACCATTTTCCTTTAGCTTTAATCCATATTTTGGGGATTAAAGTTAAATTTAATCCAGATTTTGTGGATTAAAGTTTCTTCGTCTCTGCATTCAAACGAATTTCCGTCGTTCTGCCATTGTAAGCACTGGGATAGGCGCACGATGTCACCACAAGTGACACCTCCCATCTCATTTATTAGCCCAATCTTACCCATTTCATGCAAAGAACATTCCCATCCGACCTAGTTTTAGTACATATGATGTGAGTGATGGTTTTATCTTCTTTCTGATCCGCACAATTTAACATTCGGCTAGGTGGTTGCTGAGAAAATCTATATCCAACGAAATGTGGAGCTGCACATGCCATAATGCACTGTTTTCATGAGTAACTTAAAAGTTGGTATTCCCTGTTTTTGGATGTGGTAATCATAATGGGTGTCCAAACACAAGCCCCCTACAAAGGCACAGATAGATGCAGCTGTTAGGTGTGTAAACAATGATATAAACCTGTAAGGTAAGTATATTACCATAATACTTCCTGATATTCATCAGAATTATGACAAAAAGAATCACAGATGCTCCAGATATTATTTATTTCTTGCTAGGTGTATGGGCGTACCAACATTGTCCTGGCCAATATTATGTTATTCTTTGAAGCTTTGAATGGTTGACGGAGTCAAAAGCCTTTGAGTAATCCAGATATACCACAGTGTCACACCCCTGTCATGTAAGAACGGTTTGACATAAAACCATGCTACAGTTTGATTTTATTGGTTGAAAAAGGTTAAGTATTTTCATGTCAATACATCGCTCCAGGACTTATTCTTATGTTGTTCTTAGTATGTTATAAAGGTTTAGTTCTTATACATATAAGCCTACATATTTCAATGGGAGCTCTATATTCCTTTGAATGTACGGATGAAAGCGGCTGTGAATAAAACATGAAGAAATGTTGTTTTTGCCAGTGTGGGATCTCGTTGGAATACCTTATGGTGCCTTTTACTAAGTTGAGATTTTTATATCACTGGAAACCTCTGGCTACATAATGTTTATGTACAAAATATTTCTTGCAGATTAATTCGTTTAGCAAAGATATCGTGGAATTTGAATTTCGTTCTGGTGCACCAGAACGAAATTACAACGCATTGTCTATAGATCAGTGTAATACACATAATCATGCATAACTCGCGAACGCAAAATCGGAATGAACTGAAAAATAATTGGGAATAGGTTTTTTTCGTGGATATCTAATGAAAAATGACATAAATAGAGGATGCTAGGATCACGAAATATTCCTTTAAAAGTGAAAGGCTATTCTATTCTATAGCAGATATGCGTAAGAACACGGATCCTCGTAAAATACTAACTATCTATTTTCCTAGTTTGAATACATTAAACAGGAGCAGTTTGCATTAGTGTTTTTCTCAGAGTAAAAAAAGGCGTCATGTTTGCATATATCTTTATCAATCAATCAATTAAAGTCATGTATCTTTGTAATGTATTTTATACCAAAAACGCCATTAATAAAAGGAATATTCAAAAAATTGATATTTTTACTAGTTTATGAATATCATATGAAAAATATGTAGCTTGTAATTTGTAATTTCGTATAATTCTTTTTTTCATTTCTGTTTTTGTAGGATTAGAATAAGGAGAAATATTCTGCTGATTACAAACATATCCTAAAATACTTAATTGGGGCAAAAAATCAACCATTTTACCATTGCTATTATTTTTTGGGATTTTTCAAATGCTTTGAAACATTTAATGTGACTTAAAACATAGTTATGTATGGTTAGCCGAAGAGGCAATATCCTTTTCATTAAATTAGTTCATGTAAAGTTGAGAAATGCATATTTTACCAAAGCAACAACAACAACAACAACAACAACAACATTTAAAATGAAAATTCTAAAAATCAGTAATTTAGCAATTTTATCAAGATTTAGTAAACTGTTGATGTTGTTTGGTGTCAAATAAAAGGTTTCTGGCAACAAATTTGTAATAAGTTGCAATATAAAGCACTTTTACTTCCAAAAAGGACAAAATTTCGGCACCAAAAAGACATCAATAACTTACCAAATACTAATAAAATGATCAAAATGTTAATTTTGAGGAGTTTTCATTTTCACCCCATAGCCATCGGTTTGGTGAGTAAGAAATAGATTTGTGAATTTTGCGGAAAATTCTAAATAAGATAATTATTGCTGCTATGTAGGCTCATACGTTCCGGTAGTTAAAATAACCAAGAAAATTTTAAAACTTTCAACGGAAACTGAAGGCAAATAAATAAATATTTACCTGCTAATATTTTCTAACTAACTGTTACCATCCTCAGAAGAAGGAAAGCAAGTTCCTAAATCGCAAGACTGTCTTCTAGAAACACCAAAATCATCCAAGTGTGAAGAAGACAGTCAGCCAGTCATTACTGCCTGAGGATGGTAACAGTTAGCTATCCATTTGAGAGTAACTTGGCTGGTGGTAAATGGAAAGCTTTAAAAGCCCTTCTTGAGGAAGAGAATATCAATATAATACCCATTGATAAATGCAGATATATAGTTGTTCTTAACACCGAGGACTACAAAGAAAAAGTAAAACAATTTCTTAGTATACTTATTAGTCAAACGCAACTTGGATAAAGTTTTACCTGCGTACTCCTAATATTGATATTTATGACACAACTCTTGAAAGTAATATAGTGAATATTCTCAGTCATATCCAGTCGTTTAAATCACAAAGATTTGAAATAAATCTAGTACTGGAACTTACTTTTACAACTTACTGCTACAATCAGACGTCATCAGACAGCTGACCCACCTGGGCTGGTCATGTGACACTTGAAGAACTATGGATCGCTAACTTCAGAAAACCCACGCACGCTGATCATTTTGGAATGTTAGGAGTAATAAGAACTCTACAGTACAGAAAATATACCATCATTAACGAAAGCGAACTAATTACAGAGGAGAAAGAATCGCTGAAACATTGTGGTTACCCGAATTGGGGCATTTCTGAAAGCGAACAAGAACAGGAAAGACCAAAAGCAGCCCGGCGGAGGTGGTCAACCCATCAAACTCTCGTCACAATACCATATAAAGCTGGACTGTCAGAACGTGTAAAGAAACATCTCAAAGATTTTGGGATATCCTCGTCTTTCAAGCCAAATAACACTTTACGTGGCAAGCTCGATTAGTGTGCGGTTACGCTGACTGTTCTGCGAAACAAAATAATTAAGCCTTGAAAGGCAGAATCAATAAACAGAGGATTCGCAGCTCAAATGAGGCCCATAACTCCGCTGTGTACCTCCACCTCACTGATCATAATATTGATACCGATGACGCAGTGATTCTTAACAAGGAGGTGCAGCGGCACAGGAGAGAAAGAGTGTAGGGCAACCGTCACTCAACAAGAAATGGTCACCAAGACGATCCCTAGTCGTCTTCAACTGTCACATGACCAGCCAGGCGGGTCAGTTGCCTGATGAAGTCTGATGGTATCAGACGCAACGTAGCAAGTTGTAAAAGTAAGTTTCAAACTTCACGCGCTTCATATATACTTTGTAGTATGTCAAACTAAATTTCTAATACGAACAAGTCGAAAGGCAATTATAGAATCTAATATATTTTATGTTCTCTAAATGATCAAATCGTTACACCTGTTTGTTCTCACAAAATACCGAAAAATATCTACTACTGGTGCCGTATTCCATTCAGCTTTCAGCTTCATACAATACGGCACCACACCGTAGATATTTTACCGTATTTCGTGAACAAACTGGGGTTAACTGTACTCGTATAGTATGCCCTTCTCAAGAAATATCTCCTTTAAGTATAATCAACTTTAGGGCATCTTGAAAAGAGTTTGTGAAATGATCGTTTAACCCAGGCTGAATTTTATTTTTTTAATGGCTTCTTCATTGTATCTTAAGGGATCTGGAATGAGCGTTTCGACAGTATTTTATGTGGGACATGAGAGCACATCAGACTTATCGAATTGCATTCTGAATACGCAGAATTCTTTCTGATATCAAATATTTTTTGAAATTCACGATATAATACAAATTTTATGACAAATTATTAAAATTTGATATTTTTCACATTTTTGATATAATAACAGTCCTCGAAATGAATTTTATAAATCTAATGATATATTATTAAAGTGTATGTAACTGGGAGGAAAAGCCGACGATCAATTGAAGATTTTGACCTTTCATATTGAAGATATGGATTTTTTCCCAAAAGGACCTAATTATTTTTTTGGTGTTCTTCGAGTACTGTTAAATATCAAAAATATCAATTTTTAATAATTTGCCATAAAATGTATATTACATTGCGAATTTCAAAAATTCTAAATTATTTGATATCAGAAGGACATTCTTTGTATTCAGAATGCAATTCGATATGTCTGATGTGCTCTAATGTCCCACAGTAAATACTGTCCAAACGTTCATACCCCATCCCTTAAATCGGAATAATATTGATAACATTATTTTTCTCTAAATACTAGACTTAGTGTGCATGACATTTTTATGGTTTGGCAGATTCATTCGAGAGGCAGCTTATATCAAGCTACAAGAAAACGGTCTTAGCAGTAACGGCAGCCGGTTATGGCAAGCCAAGGGGGCCAAAAGCGTGGAACAGCTACGCGTAGCTTCTTTCTCGTTACGAGCAGCTGTTTGACCAATCAAAATAGTCAAATTTAATCACGTGGTTGGGTCGTTAGCTGCGCGTAGTATAGTTATAGGTATCCTCTTTCACAATTATTATCTTGTAATTAATTTACGGAATTAGCATAGATAACGAACGGGTAAAGGAGGCCAAATCACAGCACGTGTCAAGAGAACATGTTGCTAATGCCTGGCTAAAATGACACAAAGCATATTTATTTAGTGTTTCCAAGTTAACACCGTGTTTAATAGCAAATAACTTTATACTCGGGCTGTATTAGCGGTGCAGGGGATATGAAGGTCAAACAGCAACAACTACTGATGTAAAGCGCTGTGTAAAGATATTGCAGGGAAAGCGATATCACATGCCACTGTGTAATTATGGAGAGAGTAAAATGGGTCATCAATTTTTTCGGAACGGGGAGGGGGTTCCTACATTTACAAAAAGTCGGCGTCAATAAATTGCGGCCCTCACTATTTCGGCATCAAAATGTTATGACCCCGACACCCACCACCGATACACCGTACCCCTAGACAGGCTAAAATTGTATTGAAATCAGTCTTTTGAATACAATAAACACACTATCTGTAGTCCATGATCTTGTGACTCCTACATTTTGTCATTATCAATTTATGTCCCCCTTCCCCTTATTTTTCTTTCCAAAAAGTATGACCCCTATATTTGGGATCCCCTTCCGAAGAAAATGATAGCCCCTAAATATAGAACAATCATCATTCTGTTCAGATATTACTTTAATAGCACCTATACCATTTTTGCTGATATACTACAGATATTTTCATTTACAAAAATTAACAACGTAATATTTGTGAGAGAGGATGTTTACATCAGCTCCACGTGTTTAAAACCGCGAATCTGATTGGTTAATAAGCTGCACGTAACGAGAAAGAAGCTGCGCGTAGCTAGTCCCACGTTCTGAGCCGCTTAGCTTGCCATAGCCGGTATTACCTACCTAGCAGTTAACAACTCATTATCGAGACGTCGAGCACCGCCTGACGGTGTTGCCCTCTCTCAATAGTGCGTTCACCTCGGGCAGCGCCCACGTGTCTTATTCGGGCTGACGAAATTCAAGCCAGTTGCTGACCGAAAGCTACAAACAGGTCAGCTATAGAATCGTTCAATAAAAAATTTCTTGAACTGTTAATTAATTGATCCGCTTGACAGTTTTTAGGTTCTCTCTTTATTTCTAGTTATATAAACGTGACTTGTTTTCAAAACTTCGATACACTGTAATTGAAAACATAATAAAAAATACATTATTTTTGTCGCATTTTGAATTGCTTTGTGCTCAATACGTTAAAGTAACGCCAAATTAAGTTACTAGATATTCTCCAGGGCAAAGAACTTACTGATAATAATTGTAATCTGAGCTACACTTGGAGAGCTGATCTTGGCTAGACTAATGATTTATGGAATGATTGGCACTACATGGTCAGCGACTTTCTTAAATGTGTGCAGAAACCTCATATTTTGACACAGGTCTCGTGTTTTAAAAGGGCATATTAAGGAGTATTTCTTGTGATTAATAACAATCAAGTACATGTTTAAAAACATTCGAAAATAATATTTTGACAACATTTTAACCTATCCCTCTGGCGTTTTATAAAACATTTTAAACACGTTTCATTAGAGAATGAATTTGGAGAAAACCTTCTGATAATTACAAACACTCGCTGAGCAGCAAGACCTTCCTTCGAAGCTTTTAATCCGATAAGCTTATTATCTATTTGTTTTCATGAATTGGAAGACCTTCTTTGATGTATTATTGAGCTCAATCATCTGAAATTACTGGGGCGTGAACCACCCAGGCTGGTGGCTCAGCATAGTATTCTATCAACAGAAGGTTTTCTCCAAATTCGTTGTCTAATGCCACGACTTAAATATAATCCGACATCTTTTGAACCTATTTATGACATTTATGGAAAACTAGAAATTTCTAAAATTACATTTGACTATAACAAAGAATCTAGTCGTAATTAAACCGAATTTTTGAGTTGTCCTTTAGCAAGAAAATGGTTAATAATAATAATCAATTAGTATTTACGTATTGTTATTGTAACCTTTTAAAGACACGATAATTTCATTTCAGCTACCCAGCAAACACAAGAACGTTTTAAAACCGATTTAAATAAGTTATATTTTGGCTTTTGGCTTTGATAAAAACGTTTTTATAACATTTTTTGACAAACATTTTGTCAACACTTAAATAACATTATGTTAAAATATTTGCACCCAGCAAACAGAGAAATGTTCTTAAAATCTCGTCTCCAGCGTTTACAGAACAGAGCTGCTCGCATTGTATTCCAAGTCCCTCGCCGCTACTCGTCATCCGAGCTTCTTGACTCCCTCCACTGGCTACCCATCGAAAAACGTATCATGTTCAAAATCCTCTTATACATCTACAAGTCACTGAATGATCTGTCACCAATCTATCTGTCTGATTGTTTGACGATCTATATCCCAACCAGAGAGGGTTTACGCTCGGCGTTAGACGCAACTCGTCTAGTTGTCCCCAGGAGCAACAGATTAATTGGTGATAGGTCTTTCAGTGTACAGGGACCCAAACTGTGGAACAACATCCCTTTAAACATCAGAGTTTCCCCCACTGTAGATAGTTTCAAGAGTAACCTAAAAACTCACTTGTACTGATTGTTGCTGTTCTTAAGCCTCTTTCTGGTATTATATGTTTTTTGTATATATTTTGTTCTTTGTAAAGTGCTTTGATCAGGTTGGAAAAGCGCTATATTAAGTGCTGTTATTATTATTATAATGTGTTTTTTTCAAAACGTTTTAATAACATTTAAATGTCGGGTTATATAAAGGTCATGCAAACGTTTTGGGGTAAACATTTTTCGCAAAATATTTTTTCAACCCCAAAAAGCATTCTGTTTAAAATGTTTTGTATCAAGTTTTCAAAAATGTTTTTGACATGTTATTGAAACGTTTTTATACCCTTTATATAACCCGACATTTAAACGTTTTCTGTAATACATTTTGTGTTGGCTGCGCAGTAGATTATCAAAAAATGTTTTTTAATCTTATGAAAACGTTTTATACCCTTAATATAACCGTTATATAACCAGACATTTAAAGGTTTTCTGACAACCTTTTATAACCTTTTGCGAATGATGTCGAAAACGTTTTATGTTTGCTGGGTATGCTGTAACAATGTTTTTCCCTTGAAATATCAACTGCAGTGTTCTAATTACTTTTCTTGATAAAGACCTGCTCTAATTTACTTGCTACTCTATATATTTACTACACTGAATGCTGCCAGTGTCATATTTCAAAATACATCATATAGCCTATTGTCCGTTCAATCTTGTGGCAATTATAGAGGATCTTATATTTCATAAAGTTTGGCTCTTAAGGGTATACGATGTATTGTTGGTCAAAGCAGCAAAAAAAAAAGGAGTTCACAACATCTTGAGTTATGTTGTAAAGAGGGCAACACTTTTGTAAACGTACATAACTCAATATAAACATCAACAAAATCGAGCACGTTTTCAAACTATGTGTGGATGATTTGCAAAACATCAATGTGTTATTTTTCAATAATACATTGATTTAAATAATGAAAACCGGTTTTTGACTACTTCGACCTACAATACGTCGTGTAGCCTTAATGGCATAAATGTGTGGTTAACAATTTGACTTTATACTGTCATTTTCATTGTCATTGAAGGTAGTATATGATTAGCCTATTCTATTTTAGAAGTCCTTATTTGATCGTCATGCGACAAGTTTGCGTATATATAAGTGGGCATCTAGCTTACTTTCTGATAATTTTGGTTTGAATATTTCTTTTGTCATACTGTTTTTAAACGTCAGCAGCCTAAAAAGAATCCCATTAATATACCCATATAGGACTATGAAGTGGGAAATAATTAAGCATTGCTAGCGTTTTTCCGGTTTTTACACAGAACTTTCGTAAGAACAACGACGCACTAAAATGGGCGGTTTCATCTAATTATTTCGATTGATGAATCACAGTGGTGAATCCAAACTCACAGAAAAAAAAACGCACTTAAATTTGCACTGGCCTTTCAAATGTGTTTAAAAACTACACTGACCTTTTAAATGTGTTTAAGTACGGCCCAGATTCGAACATTTAGATACATCTATATCTTGGGTAATGTGAGGGCGCTCTGTCCGTTGATGACATCCTCAAATTACCACCGTATATGTCGTTTTGAATTCTGTGAATTTAGTGTGTTAAATCTCCAAAGTATTACCAGATAAACCCTTACGCATTAATGTTAACATGGCAAATTTTAAGGAATGAACAACAACTTACGGGAATTTTGAAAATACTTCCTGAAAGTTATCGTTAACACACAACTGATCGGGACATGTTTTACCACTTATAGTCTCCTTTAAAATAATGTGACAGGTTGTCTACATGTTATTTGCTATTTCTCGTTCATATTTGGATGAGAAAGCATGCCCACAGGGTTGAAAGTTTCATAGAACGTTTTTAATTACCATAGTTTTGTCCAATTCTCATTGCTTTTGAAAGAATTCTCATTATAAATTTTCGCTAGTCACAGCTCATTCATTTCCTGAGATGTCGAACACTGCCTACCGGTGTTGCAATTGTGCGCTCACCGTGGAAAGCACCCCGCGTGTAATATTGGACTGAAGAAAGTCAGGCGTGTTGCTGACCGAAAGCTACCAACAGAGCTACTATAATAATAAGCTGTTTGAGAAAATAGAATCGTTAAGGGATGTGAAAATAGCGAACCGTGGTTTGGATTACAGAACATGCAGAAGGAGGGTGTCTGTAATAGGCACAGCCATCAGAAAATGAATAACTGAGATCGCGTGCCAAATATACTTACTGCAGTAATTTTCCTTATCTTTTGAAAAATATAAGGCATAGGTGGGAATTGAACCAGGTACCTCTCGGTTCTGAAGCCCGGATAATACCACTCAACCAACTTCCTATCTGCACTACAACCTGTGATATTAATCCTTGATAATGCTTAACGGAATAAATCAATACTAAATGTATGTCATTCAAATTGAATTACCATAACTAAAGTAGCAATCGATCAATCTGATCACTCAATCATCACGTCGTTCAAATAATCAATCGAAAAATAAAACAAATACATAAATACATAAATACATAAATACATAAATACATAAATACATAAATACATAAATACATAAATACATAAATAAATAAATAAATAAATAAATAAATAAATAAATAAATAAATAACAACATGTATTCATAGTTAGACTACATGTATTCATAGTTAGAACATAGAGTGCTCAATCGCAAGAAGGGAGAGCGATTTTAGCAAATACTTTCAATACAGGCTAACTTGTTTTAATTGAAAAAGTTAAATAATAATAGTATCCGTGCAGAAAGTGAGAAATATGTATCACATAAAATTACTGTTCAAGAATACAACACATATGCATTAAAAGTATTCTCTATACCCAAAAATGGCAAGGATGCTTTTTATATACATTAACTGCTCATTTTACATCTCTTTTAAGTGAGTATAAAATGAACCTTTATTTTCACTCTTTTTATATCCATTCTCCCGCAGGAATAAAATCGCATATGGTTTCGTCTTTACCGACACATTACCAGGAAAAGTTTGCTCTTAAAAGCACTTATTAGTATATCAAATCATTAAACCTTACACCCCACCGTCCATTATATTCGTGTAAATAAAGACCTCCAGAAAAAAGGTGCAGACGGATGTTCAATAGAATCACGTTTTCCTTTAATGTGAACTCGGCATATATAATTACAAAAATCATTCCATATAACACGGTTGACACCTGAAATAGATATCGCTGTTCATATGAATAAAGATAGCTTAAAGCAATATTGTAAGAAGGTCGATTTTTGATAAACAATGGTATTAATAATGGACGCATTACATTGAGCTCGAAATTATACAGATGATCATCACAAGTAAAGTATTTGATAAATTATCACGAAAAAGGTCTATATAATTAGTAACAGTAAAATTAAAGTATACGAATGTTATCAAATGCAACAAATCTAATAATGAGGGCTAATTTATCATACAATTCTGATTTTGGAATCTACCGCTTTAATGATCGCGAAAACCAGAGTAAAAAATTCGACTATGTACTTTTAATTTTGATCAGAACTTTGCCTGGGATTTGATTTCCTAACACACACTGACAATCGTACGCGTCATCTATTTGGTATCATCCAATCTAATCGTAAGGAACAAACATGGAAGTCAGTACCGCCGAGAGCCATTACGGGACCGGGGCAAAACGAATGCACGGGTCCATTTTGATCAGCGATGACGCGTGACATGCAGGACTTCATTAGTTGGGGGCAATGCATGTTAACAGCATAAGTGGCATAACTTTCTTTATGACATCGGGTGTTGGATGTTGTTAGAAAATCTTGATCACATGTTGGAGCGGATGTTAGCTTCCGGATTAAGTTTCTTGAAAAGTTCCGCGATTTTCCAATTTCAAGTTTAAAATGATCAGATATGAATATTGAACGAGACAAACATGCACGAAGTGCGCGAGAATTTGTAATTATTTTGAAAGTAGCGTCTTACTTTGTATAAAAACTCAGCGCGAAACGTGGAACATTTGCCGGAGCGATTGTCGAATAGGGTGCAACTCTACTAGTCTTATTACAAGACTGCCCTACCCCAACCCTTACTGAATTTGGCTAAAAATCGTAAGCTTATCGGTGTGGGGGGGGGGGGGTGAATGTTATCAAGTAACTTTGCTAGATAATGCGTTGTGGAGCGAGTTTTGCAAAACTGGTTACTGTCAAGACTGGCTCAATGTCTTGCATGAACCAGTCAGTGATGAACGATTCAGCGGTGTTTGCAAAATGATCGGTAAGCGAGACTGGTCGAAGCTTATCCCAAATTGGATATCGAAACCACTGTAGCTTTTTTTACCACTTGTGGGACACAAAACCCAGCAAACACAAAAACGTTTTAAATAAGTTATAATTTGGCTTTTGGTTTAGGTCAAAACGTTTTAATAACATTAAAATGTCGGCTTATATTGTGATGTGCCCTGAGTAATTTAATTTGATGATTTATCTTTGTTTACAAAGTTACATGAGTGATGACATTTTAGGGGAATTCCCTCTCAAATTGAGCAAAACAAGTTGAATCATATCTAATTTGGAATATTTGGAAACCCCCTTCAGATTGTAAAGAGATGACATCATATATGGGATTCCCTCAGGAAGTGATGTAATGGGATTTCCCTTCAGGAAGTGATGTCATGTGAAAGGTTAATGTTATAATTAAGACTTTGGAATTTCCCAGATTGAGCATAATGTGAAGGTAGTAAATGGCCCATAATAGAATGGGGTTTTTCCCATGCTTGATATATAAGAAATGTAAACACAATTATTGTCACAGTTGATAGTGTTGATCTGGGCTATGCTTACAGTCCAATTCCTTGAAAGAAAGGAAATTACAAACCAGAAATATTTTATGTAGTCAAAGTACTACTATTTACCAGTGTTGTCGGAGAAGATCTAGAATACGTCAAAGAACGTACTTCTTCCAAGAAAGGAAATATATTCTTATGTCGACTTGCTGAAGTCTGGTATTTTGATTCAACGCAACCGTCAAAATAAGTGGGGACAACTGCATCGCAGTCCTGCTTCCTGAAGATATTGTGTGAAAGGTGGAAATAGCACCAAGTTTGGAGAAAGCAGCGCAAGGAGTTAAATTTGGAGAACTGCGCAAGGAGTTTAGCATAGGAGAACGGCGCAAGGAGTTTAGCATAGGAGGGCGGCGCAAGGAGTTTAGTATAGGAGAATTGCGCAAGGAGTTGTAAACGTGTTTGGAGAACACCATTTTCGTGTAAGGATTTTATACGCAAGGAGTTATCAATGCAAGTGTACAAAGGACTTCGCTGATTGTCGCAGGACAAGTGAATAGGGATATATTACATCAGTCGTCCAGAACATTACAAGAACTTTATGATCACCAAGAAGAAGGATGCTGGCTAAGTACAAAATAGATAAAGAGTGATTATATTTGATTAATGTATATGTGCATTTGTAGTCATTATATTGTACCAAACGAAACTTGCTTTCAATTAAAGACTTAGATTTTGTTAGCTTAAACGAACAGTGTATTTGTGTTGTGCATTCGTGTGAGTTCGGGTAAAAGGTGATTTTGGCCTTGAGTCAAGTACGACTCGTAACAATATAAAGATCATGATAACGTTTTTAAAACGTTATTGAAAATATTTTGGGCAAAACGTTTTGTACGAAAACACACTACAACAATATTTTTAAATGTTTTCAAAAAATGTTATTGTAAACTACTTTTGCCAACATTTTTGCCAAATATTGTGTCAATACTTAAATAACATTATGTTAAAATATTTGAACCCAGCAAACATAGAAATGTTCTTAAAATGTTTTTTTCAAAACCTTTTAATAACATTTAAATGTCGGGTTATATAAAGGTCATGAAAACGTTTTTAAAACGTTATTGAAAATATTTTGGGCAAACATTTTTCGCACAATATTTTTTCAACCCCCAAATAACATTCTGTTTAGAATATTTTGTATCAAGTTTTCAAGAATGTTTTTGGAATGTTTTTAAAACGTTTTTATACCCTAACCCGACATTTAAACGTTTTCTGTAAAACATTTTTTTTTGCTGAGCAGTAGATTATCAAAAAATGTTTTTTAAGGTTATGAAAACGTTTTATAGTCTTAATATACCCTTTATATAACCCGACATTTATATAACCTGACAACTTTTTATAACCTTTTGCGAATGATGTCGAAAACGTTTTGTGTTTGCTGGGAACCGCTATTATAGAAGGAGTTCAAGATGATTGCCAACTGAAACTTCTTTGCCCCAATCTTACGCAACACATTCCGTTCCTTGATTGTAGGCAAAAGAGGTGTTGGTCTGAAGACGGAAGATCCTGCAAGTTGCATAAGAGTCATATTCATATTCATATTCATATTCATATTCAATTTATTTCCATCAAAAAGCACAAACATAATAACACCAACAACTTTATATAAAAACAAGATGGAGGAGGTGCAACTAAAAGCAAAAGCCTGAGAAAATGTTGCACCACCTGACAATTAAATTAAACACTCAAAAACCAAACAAACATACAAACAAGACATGACAAGAGCGGTGGCCGAGAACACACACACACACAAAGCAAAAAAAAAAATATATGAGAAAAGAATCATTTACATTACAGACATTTGATCAATTAACTCATTCAAATCCGAACTCAATGAACGCCAGTGGAATCGGACAGGTAGGGCATGTACCACACAAGAATGCAAATGGCCCCAGAGCCACCAGCGTCAAAGAGCCCAAATTGGAAGAGGAAAAATATATAAAAGCCTGCACATATTGAAGTGACATTAATAAAAAATAAATGAATTACTAATACTTTTAATTAGATTACATTTAAACTGATATTATTTTTTATTTTTTCTGGAGGAGAGATGAAATACTTTTTTTGAAAGAATTTACACTGACAGCCGTTTTAACGAATTCAGGTAAATTATTCCAAATCTTTGGTCCTGTGGTGAGGACAGTTTTCATTTTGTGAATTTCAGGTCGGTAATTTGTTTTATATCTTGTATCATAAGTATGGACGCTTTCTAAATCAGTGAATACATGATCAAATGATTGTGGAAGTAAACCGTTCTTATACTTGTACATAAAAATACCCACTTCTTTGTCATACATCTCAAAAATGTTCAATGCGTTATACTTTTCAAACAATGGTTTTGTGTGACTTAAATAAGAACTGTTTGAGATTATTCTGAAAGCTCTCTTTTGAAGCTTGTGTATTTTCATTACATGTTCTTTAGAGGCTTTTCCCCACAACACTATTCCATATGACAAATAAGGTAAAATAAGCGAGCAATATAATTGGTACAATGAATTTTTGGTAAGAAGTGTTTGACCTTATTTAGAACGCCGAGGTTTCTGAAACATGTTTTACGAATATTATTTATATGGGGCTTCCATGTCAAATTTTCATCTATAGTAATTCCAAGAAATTTAACATCAGAAACTCGAGATAAGTTACAACCATCTAATTTAATAGAACGGTTAATTTGAGCATTTTTTGTTTTGTGAGGGGTCCCGATTAGCATTAAATTTGTTTTTGAAGCATTTAGGGATAATTTATTGCACTTGAACCAATTACACACTTCTTGTAGCTCAGTATTCATTGTATCATAAAGTACATTGACATCTCTATCAGAATGGAACACTGTTGTGTCGTCAGCGAAAAGAATAAACGACAACAATTTTGATGTACAACAAATATCATTCATATATAAAATGAAAAGTAAGGGTCCCAGTATTGAACCCTGGGGTACACCACACATCACATTTTCATATTGAGATGTTACATTATCATAATATACATACTGTTTTCTACTTGAGAGGTAATTTGTAAACCATTTATGAGATATTCCACGAAAACCATAGTGATATAATTTATCCAACAATATATTGTGGTCTATGGTATCGAATATCCTTGCCAATTGACACAAAGTGGTTGTTAACACTGTCAGCAGCCATTTGAGGTACAGTGGCCATTTTAGGTTTAGGTTAATAATTTAAATATGCGCTTGTCCTAAGGGTTTATAGTCCGAAAAGTTTACACTAAAACGCTTACACTAAAACCTACCCCTGATGACTCTATAACCACGATCCTGGCCCTAACTCTAAACCTAAACTTTAACCTAACGCATTCGGACGAACACTTTCTGAACAAGAAATCCTTCTGGAAGACAAGCAAATCTTAGAATTAGCGAACAGACCCCACTCAAGCAGGTACCATTTGATCTCTGCTCTCCACTAAGCAGTTATACTAAAATAAATACTAATATATAGATGAGTTGACATGTGTTTACATTTGATACGCCCTCTGTTGGTATGACATCAAAACTGCCAGGCAAAAAACACTATAGTTTAAATGGAAGAAGTTGATTTTTCTTCATTAACTTTGGTTTCAAAGCAAATACTACTAAAAATGTTATCAAGCTATATACATAGTATCACACAAAACTTCAAAGGTTTTTGAAAGTTTGGTTTTGAAGAGATTTATGTGGTCTTCCAGAGGCACTCCTGTGTTATTTTGCCTGGCATGAGACAATAGAGGGCGGTCTGAATGTAAACATGTGACATCATAGGTCAACTCATCTATACGTACATCATATTAATGGAAACGCGACAAAATGTTAAACGTACACAAAACATAGACCTGGTTTTCGCCAAAAAATTAAATACAATCATTATAGTTTTCCATCGTTTCTTCATTATAAAAGAAATATCAGTGGATTTATACCATCTTCTTTCACGTCGAAGTTGGTCCACCAACCTCCCCAAAGTTAACGTGGTATGTCTAAAATTGTTTTGACCAAACTAGTAACTGAGCTCGAGGCATGGTCCCATCTTTATTCCGAGGCATTAAAAATGTGGAGTGGTATGGAAAAGGTTAATAATACACGTGTCTTGATTATTACGATGCTCTAACAACACTTTAATTTGAAAATGAATGCCCCTATTTTGATATTGTTATCATTGTCACCTTTTAAAGAGACAATACATTTAATTCAGCGATGTTGTAAAAATGTCTTTCCTTTGAAATATCAATCAATTGCAACTTTCTTATTATTTTGCTTGACAAAGGCCGTTCTTATTTACGTGTTACTCTATATGTTGATTTTTACTTCACAAGAATGCTGCCAGTGTCATATTTCAAAATACACCTTATAGCATATTGTCCCTTCAATCTTGCGGCAATTATAGAGAATCTTATATTTCACAAAGCTGGCACTTAATGGCATAAAGAGTTACGAAATATGCGGCTAACAATATTTGCCTTTATACTGTCATTTTAGGAAATATCTTTCGTATCTGCATGAGGTAATATTTGATTTCCCCTTGAAGTGACAACTAAGGTATTATTAGACTGGTTCCAAGACGACGGTGGACTACATTATTCAATGTGGCAACAGCCAAAAGCGTAAACAAAACAGACAATATGACGGCAACACTGCCTGCACGATGGACGCAATAAGCCCAATCGCCATTCTAACTTCCGGTTTTTGAGAGCAGTTTTGGGACACTTTGACCTCTGACATATCGGGAAAATTGACGTAATTATTATTAATTTTCTTATTATTGTCTTAGTGTTGATCATTAAAAAAACTAAATAATTAATTTATAAAATACTAATATTTTTTATATTTGTTTTGATTATTTTAAAACATTTTAGATTATATTTTGTACGTACAAAAATCCAATATTTTTGAATTTTCTGAAAGGTCAAAGGACAAAGTGTCCTAAAACTGCAAAAACTGTCCTACAATGCATTGCAAACTTCCAATGCCGATTTGGCTTATTATTTTTTCCCGGAGCCAAGATCCGTCTTTAGCTCTATTGGCCGGGTGGCCCCATTACAGAAAAAAAATGCACAAAATATATTTCCCAGTGCAATATATACATTTTCACATGAAAATAAATAATTTTAAATTCAAAGAAAAAAGAAGAAGAACAATTTTTCATCATTGCAGGGATGGGAATCGATCTCGGAACCTGCGTGGGAGGCGAGCTCCGTAACCACTACACCACGTAAACTCATTGATATATGTAGGGGAAATTTTCAGTATATATAGTAATATATCGTGCGTTATTCATACAAAAATTTTTTTTTAACTTTTTTTACAATGAGGTTCACTGGCGAACCTCAACGGATTTAGACGGATAAAATAGTGCTTAATAACATACGTACAGTTTTGGAATAATTTGAGACATTTTTGTGTTTACGTGTAAATCCAATGACGACGTCAAAATTGAGCCAATCTTGGCCGCCCCCCCCTGACTGGTTCCTGTCATTCGGCAAGTATGCGCATTTTTTTTTACCTCAGTGAAGAGGTAAAAAACTATTTTTCCCTCACCCGACTCTGTATAAATGGAAGATTTCATTATTGGCGATGAAGCAGATTTTGCATAAAATGTTTTCACAGACCTTGATGAACTTCAGAGACGCATAATTGCACAAGTTGACATTCTCAGGCAGGACAGACTGTGTTGAGAAGAGCCGAACTCTGCATACAGAAGAATTGAGGGCATGTGGAAGACCAAGACTAAAACTGTCAATAACTGTTAACAGTAATTAAAGTGGTGAGACTTTTTTGTGATTTGTATGTTGTTTTGATTTTTATTGACTTCGCGCAACTGCTTTTTGTACTCGGTTCACAAAAGTAGCCACCAAATCCTTATTATTGATCAAACGCCAATTTTCAGTTATAGGAGGACAAGATGTTGATTAAGTTATCAACTAGAGAATTTTGACCACAGACCTCATACTTTTTAATCTAGCTGCCTTTTTGGTGTACCTGATGAACCCTTTTATTTTTATGCTGCAAATTTTTTATTTACAAATGTAAATTCTAAAATGTCTCTCCCTCGTTTAGTGGTCTTAAATCCTTCATCATTATCAAACGTAAGATTGAGTATCAAATTGCTCTGAAAAAGGGGAAACTATCTCAACACTTCCGTAAATGGCGTGTTGATTTTTGATTTCACTTTTTGGTTGTAAATGTACTGTTTATAAATCACCTTTTACATGCTCTTCTGTACATGTACATGTAATTTAAGTATGCCCACTTTTGTGGTGGCAGGTAAATCTTGTATGTTCGCATGGTTCAATCTGATATGTTTGGTCACAGAACTTTTGTGTATGTTTGTGATTTGCTTGATGTTTAATGATTTATGTATACTTGTTCTAATTTTTTCCAATCAGGTTTTTGTGGTTTGCTTTTTCAATAAAAACACAATGAACAAAAAAAAATCTAGCTGCCTTTTTCAATCTGTATACTTAATTTTGATACACCCTGTATATTAAAATTAAAAAACAAAATTCTGCCTTACCCAAACTCCCATGCCCCCCCCCCCCTGAGAATATAATGGTGCATCCCTTAAAAGACAGCAGTATAGGACAATGTAGGGAGTCAAATTTAAAAAATGCTCACTCAAAAATATAAACTCAAAACATGATAAATTGTTTGTCTGAACCTTACTTAAAGCCATATTATAACATTTGCGGAGGAGAACGCCCTCAAAAAATATTTAAATTCAGGTTTTTGCACGATTGTAATGTACTTTAGTAAACAAAGATTCTCTACAAAAATCAAGACTTCAGGTGCTATAGTTTTGTTAAAATCCGAGATTTTGAATAAGCCGCCTGAATCAGCGTTTTATTATTACGATGGAAATATTAGTCGAACGCGTATTCGATGTCAACACACCCCTACGTACACGGCGTGCGTGACACACACACACACATGCCAGAGGATCGTACCATATTACAACCGCCGGAGTAACATGCATTGGCGCTATTAGTAAATTCCAATTTTCTTTGCTTTTTCTCATTTTTTCGACACAAAATTAAAAGGGAACATATCTGACAGTAAAAGCTACCATTTTATGGAAAATAAATACTAATCTATTTTTAAAGAAATGTTATAATATGGCTTTAACAAGTTATGAGGCTCAACAGGATCAAGGTCAATTTACATTTAGATTTATGTTGCTCCGATATCCGAAAAAAATGCAAAAAGCAATATTGTCCTTCGAGTTTAAGTTATTTCCTAGCCGGAGGAGGAGAACAAAGCACAACAATTTGCAAAATTAACATTACAAATAATGTCCTTATATTATCTCAGTTTTGGCTTCGTTATTGTGACGAATCGGGACACAAACGTTTGTTCGAATATTATGATTTTAATGATATATGTATTATAATTATCCTCTCTGACATATTAAAATATGTCTCTGACATATTAAAATATGTCAGACAGAGAGGATAATTATAATACATATATCATTTCTGAACAGCAACATGTATGGATATTATGTCGACCACAAGGATTTCGAATCTGACATTACTTTGACATTACGACCTCATTTTTACCCAGAAATCCAAGATGGCGGCCGCTTGAAAAAATAAGTTTTGAACCAGAGTACCTAAAATCGTGTACAAAGACACTTTTTCGGGTAAGTCGACCCCACGAAATCCGAATCTGACATTAATTTTTTTCTAAATGGTCCATAGAAGTCGAATCAATCGTCAAACCCTACTAGCCAGAGAGTGGTCACCAAATTGAGGTTTTTGACCTAACTATAGGTACTGCATGCATTTGGTTCCCCCTTCCATGGCAACTGTCAATTGGTAGCAGGCCCTTTTTCATCCCAAGTGCCTCCTCATAATAAATGCCTATACTACGTAATTTGCTATCACGTACTCTTTGTATTTACTGTTCACTTATAGTAAACTCATATTGAGTGTACCAGTCAAAATGTATTTTTTCACTTGTCAAATTTTAATTTTGTTATTCTTTATTCAAAATGTTGAAATAATATTAGTAATAACTGCCGGGAAGGGTTGCTGTCCATTTTAAGCTGAAATAACAGGGTAAAGTGAAAGAAATCCCACTGGTTATTTTGGCCATTTAACATGCAGTTCTATGGGAGGACTTATTATCATAATTTTTAAAATTATGATAATATGTCGAACTTTGCTCTGTTGACCTACAAAGACAACAAATTTGACCGATTCCATTAGGTGCAAGTTGGGATATGTGTAAACATTACAAATATGCAAAAAAATCAGGTTTGAAAAATTAAACCAATTTCATATTATAAGATCGTACATTAAGGCTTTAATTATAGTTTATTATCCAACTAATTTAGTGCACTTGCCTGAAATGCAAAGTGTATCGTGTTTTAATTTATTATACTGTATTATATATCATTCATTTTCTATTATTATTGTTGCTATGTAAGATGGAAAAGCATATGTGAATAAACTACTTTGAATTGAAAATTGAAATGGTAACACTATTTCGTTTATCGGCTTGTAGCACAATACAAAAAAAGTAGACAGCAATCACTTGGCGTGGTTTTTAAGGGCCTCACATTAAAAAACAAAACAAAAACATGCACACGTTTTTGATCTCGTAAACACGGTGCGAAAAAAAGATGTAAAGCAAGGATATTCCAACAGGCAATTATTTATAAACATGCAAAACTATTGTAAAGCTTATATCCAACATTTCTCTCATTGGGATATTAAATTGCTGAGAAAACTTGGTTTTGGAGATTCTTAACAGCCAGGTGTGAGTTACACATTTTGTAAACATGCACCAAGTTCTTAAAAGCAATCCGCTTCCTACAGGAAGAGATCTGCCAGCTAACATGGCTAATGCGTGGCATGACCTAAGTAGTGAATACATGTAAATGGATAGGCACGTTGCTATTCTAAAATATTTAAGCTACAAAAAAGCTAAAGCGACAAATAAGCTTTATATAAGCAACTGATGCGTATTTGAACTGGCGTTCTCACATATTTACATGCATATCTAAGGAAGTGCTCAGCAATAAATGAATATCGTAAAGCTATTTACGTGTGTTGTATTGATATACAGATTTGTTGTTTTCTCTAGTGAATTGAACTTTTATATGTCGAAAAGGGTAATGCGAGCTATAGGGAAATACGATTCAGTTCATTTGTATCTCTTTGCATTATTGATCACGACATTACGTTGATGTCCTACATTTATATTTACAAAATTGTACCATTTTAGGAAAATGGTTGACATCCAATCCTGATCAATTCATCAAGTTTTTCTTTTATTGTTCCTTGTAATATGATTTAAGTTAAGAGTTTAAGTTAAGAAGTTTGGAGCTGTAACTGAAAATTTTGGGATTTGGGAATAAATAAATTTCAGAACATTTCACTGCAACATGCTATTTTTTTCTTTGCATTGCAATAAACACTTGAGAAATTTATCTTTATGATGATATATAACTCATGTGTATTAGTGGATAGTAAAAGGTGGCACTTTTCGATCCAAAATAATAATAAATATCAGCAAAACTCATTTTTTTTTCCAAAAGGTGGTAAATCCAAGTATAGACATTTTTAAACTTTGCATTATAGAATTTTTAGGGGACAAAATGATTTTGCAAAAAAAATTCTAAAATAAGCTAGAGTTACAAACATATCCATTCCAGGGTTTTCTTTAAGCATTTTGCTGAAGGAGTATTTTCAAATTTTTTGAACCCTTTCAATTGTGAATTTTCCCTCTGAAGCGGTCAAAAATAGTGCCGAAGGGGTATTTTTATAATATTACTTTTACTGAGAAGTAAGAAACTTTTGCAAAATGAAGACCTAATTGAAGCGATTTGGTGGACCATTTTGTCACTAGTATTACTGTGTAAAATTTAAGTTTGAACAGTTGAAAAAGCCGAAAATGTGTGAAATGACGGTCCATGAAGCCTTTCGTTGTCTCTTTTCCCCTATTATTGTAGGCCTATAAACTGGGTTAAACATAGGGCCTAAATCAACATTCGCACCACACTCACACTGGGTTAGGTCAAATCAGTCAAATTTAATTTATTTTAACCAAGTCAGTCTGAAAAAAAAAAAATAATGATGCTACAATTGAATGGCTTATTTTCGTGTGATACAAGAATATTGAACTCGGTAGAAAAATAAATCCTTGCATCGCACTCAAAACTGTTCAATATTATATAATTACATATGATTCCAATTAATATTGGCGAGTACTAACGTCAACAATATTGAATTCATTTTTAACCATTTTAAGCAGCAAAAATATCCGGGGAAAATATTCTGGATGTGAAGGGCATGTAAAGGAACTCTCCTGAGCCGTGTCAATAGATATAAGTAGGGACAGGAGGGGGGTTATACCACGCGCATTGTTTCTTAATGGGCTATAATACTTGATCAATATGATGTGACGGCTTCTTTGAAGACAATGTTATTTTATCTTCAAGATAACACCATGCCAAAATTGATCATCATTCCTAGATCCACGTATATCGTGGGAGATTTTCCCTGGGGTAGAATGAGTGATACTACGGTTACCGGTAGTAAAAATACTCGTATGTTCATGATGTAAGATGTCCCAAGACTTTTGCACCGACCGATAACATACTTAGTTATCCTTAACCAGCTATATTGCGGTTATCTATAAGTTTCCCAATTCGCTTAAGGGCTGGGGTATGAACGTTTGGACAGTATTTATTTTGGGACATTAGAGCACATCAGACATATCGAATTGCATTCTGAATACGGAGAATGTCTTTCTGATATCAAATAATTTTGATTTTTGAAATTCGCAATTTAATACACATTTTATGGCAAATCATTAAAATTGATATTTTTGATATTTAACAGTACTCGAAGTAAACTTACTAAATCTGATGATTTATACACACAAAAAAAGTAGGTCTTTTTGGGAAAAAAATCCATATCTTCAGTATGAAATGTCAAAATTTTCAATTGACCGTCGGCTTTTCCTCCCAGCCACATACACTTTAAGAATATATCATTAGATTTATATAATTTACTTCGAGGACTGTTATATATCAAAAATTTGAAAAATATCAAATTTTTATAATTTGTCATAAAATTTGTTTTATATCGTGATTTTCAAAAATGAAAATTATTTGATATCAGAAAGACATGCTTCGTATTCAGAATGCAATTCGATAGGTCTGAGGTGCTCTCATGTCCCACAAAAAATACTGTCGAATTGGTTCCTGCATTATATCGAGGGTTGAGGCTTAACTCAAGAAATACCATACAAGTTTAAATATTTTTGTGAACAATAAAGGTGTCTGATTTTACTTTAATTTGGTCATATAACCGGAACTTTTCATTAACAGGGCATATCTTCAAAAGTTGTGAGACGATTGAAATAATTGTTTTGGTTTATTAAAGCTAACGATTAAAGGTTTCTTTACATACCAAAATACATTTGATAAACTTGTCAGAAATAGGAGAAAAAGAGGGCCAAATGAGATGCTATTTTTACCCATTTTTTCAAAATATTTCTTAAAGTATTTTTAAAAACATATAAATCAGTTATGAAAAGAAGTCATTGGATTGAATCTAAATTAATTTCCTGAAAGGTGTGTATTCAAAGATTGCCTGTTCAATTTTTCACATATTTGTACATAATTATGATTTTTTTTGTGATAAATTTTTGAGTGGTATTTTTTACATTACCTACGAATACAATTTTTCATAGCACTAGATATATCTTTAAAAATGGAAATCACTAATAAATGCGCAATTGATACAAGCTTTGATATGTCCAATACTGAAATGCATTGCATTCGGACATCTTTATTATTGTGTTTAGCGGTAGGTTTGGTAAAAAGTATGCATTACCTCCGAATACATGTTAAAAGCTGTGCCATTTCCACAAAGTGAGAGAATAGTAAACAATAGTTAAGCAATATGTGCAGGGTAAAACACTCTTTATTTCTACCAAGTTTCAATAGCCTGCGTTTAAATATTTCTGAGATGTCAACAATAAAAGCAAGTATTCGTAGGTAAAAGTGAGAGAATAGTAAACAATAGTTAAGGTAACTTGTGCAGGGTAAAACACTCTTTATTTCTACCAAGTTTCAATAGCCTGCGTTTAAATATTTCTGAGATGTCAACAATAAAAGCAAGTATTCGTAGGTAAATTTCGGTAACCGAATGTTACCTACGAATACAATTTGACATCATGACAGTATTGTGAAACACCGCCATTCATGCCAATGCCCATATTGGTACATAATAATATAATATATGTCAATGAAAGTTGCGAATTCACATACATGCCCACCACGCAAAACTGAATACGGCTTAATTGGTGAAAAATATGTACTGAAATAGACGACGGTCTGCTCATTTGAAAGAGAAATCAGATTCAAAGAAGATTAAAAGGGGATAAATACTTGGATTTGTCAACTGTCATGTGTGCTTCATTTTAAATGTTTACCGACCTTCTAGTTTCTGAATAATTTGTGTCCAAATTGATTTATTCGAAGGTAACTTTTGACGTTTTCGCTAAGGTTACCTACGAATACCATGGAAAAACGACTGTTCTCATTGTCTCATGATCTAGACAACACATTGATGGACCCTGGTATAAAGCTAATTGTAGTTGCCCTCAAACGAAAGGCCACAAGACGTAACTGACTCCAAGATGGACTTCACAAGTCTGCAATAACGGTTTTAAGCGATTTGTGTGCAATTAAGCAAATTAAAGTCACTTTAGTGCCTTTGTTTCTTACTTCAATCTTCTTTCAATCGATGTGAAACGACATTATTAATACATGATAGGGTCTAAAGTATCAATAAACGCACATAAAGAAAATAATACATTCAAAGTGCTTTATAAAATGAAGTTTTGATTGCGATATCCACCAAAAGTCTAATTCTTATACCTACAAATACTGAAATGTTACTTACGAATACAGCATAATACATGACATGTGCAATGAAGTGTCTCTACCAATGGAAATTAATTGTCAAAACTTTAAGCGGTACCCCAGGACACTATTATTACCCATATACGGATTCATTCAACAATTATATCAAAATGAAGTGGTCAAAATCTTGCTAAAAGCATCAACAATTTTTGATCTAAGGTAATAGCATTTATTCATTTGGACGTACCATCTGAAAGAGATCTAAAACTACCATTGTATTAATACATTACCATAATAGCAAAATTTAAACCTCTAAACTCAATATACAGGCTGAGTCAAAAAGAAGTAAACTCATGTTTGAGGAGCTGTAACTCGAGATTTGCAAAAAATCTGCTAAAAATAAAAATACCACTTGAAAGAGCAAATTCTCCGCGTCTAAATAAGAAAAAGAATTGTTGCAATTGCTCACAGCAAACTAAAGTTATACTCATTTGAATACAACCACCCATTTTTGTAGCTGCACACACCTGATTGATTTTCATCCATTTCAATTTCGAAGAATCAACCCCGGAATCAGGAAAGTGCTAACAGGATTTATTGTTGAAAATACAACTTTTGCTTTTAATTAATATTCAACAAAGTCCACGACGGTACTATAGTTTGTAGGGATACCAATTCAAGTCTTTACGAACGATCCGGCAGCAGCTTGATTGGGGATTGTTGGGTAAAGGATTGAGCTGATCTTTGGTCTTGCTGTAACGCATGTCTAACTCTAGCAATGTTCACTTGTGATCTAGCAGGTCGTGGTCTGCCCGAAGCTTCCGGCTGTCTGTTCCTTAGTGTCCCATGTAATTGAGCTTGTTCACACTCTTATATACTGCTCCCTTACATGAAACCCGGTTAGCTGCAGGAAATTGGAGACGAAAAAGACGCTGAACTTCAGTGGGACTCTTAGTTTCATGATACTTCGTCGACAGAAACGTGCGCTACCGTGCGGTAAATTGTGGTGCCATGTTGTCATTTGGCCCGTATTATAATGTAGTGCAATGAGGTAAAATTCATATCGAAAAATATGTAGGAATTATTGATCGAAACCACACCTGCCACAGCACTTTATTTGCATTTGAATATCGCGCCTTATACAAATCAATATAATAGGTAGATCCCTACTTGGGAAGTGAAACCGTGTGCAGCTACAAAAATGGGTGGTTGTATTCAAATGAGTATAACTTGAGTTTGCTGTAAACAATTGCAACAATTCTTTTTTTATTTAGACGTGTAGAATTTGCTCTTTCTAGTGGTATTTTTATTTTTAACAGATTCCTTACAGATCTCGAGTAACAGCCCCTCAAACATGAGTTTACTTCTTTTTGACTCAGCCTGTAGATATTGTTAGGCGTTAGGTGTATGCGTATAATTCCTAATATTCTTGAAAACATATATCCTACTCGTTCTAATACAATGTGTACATTGATTCATACTCATTTGATAAATAAAATACAGAAACTGACCTAAATTTCATTTTCAAAAATAAACTAGCATAAATTGACTAAGATCATATTGATCGCGTTATAAAAATAAAAACAAATGTTTTCTGGTTGAGCTAGTATTTTCCTCACACCTGTGGTCTACTTTACACGAAAAAAGCGTTAAAAGGAATATTCCATTTGTTTAAAAAAAAATGCCTTAATGATGAGTAAAAAAAAAAGCCTCACTGATGAGAAAAGCGGTGAAAAAAATTGCTTTCAAAGGCAGAGAAAAAAAATCGCCTGACCTAAACTCCTAACCCCCCCGATAATATCTAATGGTGCGTCCCTTACGAGACAGCGTGGGCGATTATTATAAATCTCATTACTGAATGCAGATTATATCGCTAGGCCTATCAATGGAAGCATATCAATTTAGTCAATTATACCTATAACCTATAACAATAAACAGTTATTGCCAAGATACTATGGGAAAGAAAAAAGCAAGGTACACCAACTTGATGTGGGGAAACAAGTAAAATGCAGACTAGACAGTATGCAGGGGGACAAAAACAGCAAATGTAGGCAGAAGAAGTAGGCAAAGTTCGATAGCCAAAATTTACCAGTTCCAAGGCCCACAGAAGTAAGTGCTGAACCTGCAAAAACAACAAGGATCAATGGTAATACAAAACTGCACTAGAACAAGTGATGAAAATCACTGTGCATAAAAACAGACACGCTATAACCAAACATCCAGAGTAGGCACAAAACAGGCAAAGTTCGATGGCCAAAAATGGCCAATTCCAGAGCCCACAAAAGTGTCAGGAAAACAGTACACTGGAAGTGATGAAAATCACTGTGTACATAGCAGTCAAACACTGAACAGACAAAAAATAACCGACGTTTCGAGCAGATAAACTGCTCTTCTTCAGGGACAGACAACAAAATATAAAGCAAAAAAAAAAAAACTACATGCTGTAGTTTAAAAACAAATTCAAGTCAAAAATTGAAGGCAAGTTCAAATTGAAATAAGTAGCAAAAAAGACAGCAAACTCAGAGCAAAATAAGTTGTGTCTTCTCTCATTGAGAGCAAATTCACTACAAAGTTAGACTGGGAAACAATATGTAAATAAGCACCACCACAGGACAATAGGGTATTGTCCTAATTGACAGGAAGTGAATGTCAAGTGGGGTCGCAATCAATAGAGGTTGTAGAGAATGAATAGATAGGATAAGTGGACTAATGTCACTCAAACTGCAATATTATGAGAAAAGTAATGCATATTAAATAAAGAACAAATAATGTTTATAGACCTACACAAAACATGTATAGTGAAAAATAAGCCAAAAATTGCTGGATAAAACACAAGTTAATGATGGTCTCAAATATTAAAGTGTAATATGCATACTGAAAAGAAGGGGAGGTAGAAAAACAGAGAAAGTAAGAAAGCATGTGGTCCATGCATGATAAAACTTAATTTCAGTGCATGTACAGATATAAGCCTGCGGATGAAAGTGAAAAAGCCAAAAATCACTAAAACCAAAGCACAGTGAAATACCGTTGCAAATTGACATGAAATATGTCAAAATAGGTAGTGATACAGGGACCGCTAAAAGCTGGAAAAATATTAGCAAGCAACGAGGCCTACAATAAGAAAGCCAAATGTGAATTGACACATCAAACATTTAGGCCTACATGTAGGTCCAGTAATAAATGCTAACAAGATCCATAGGCCTAAAGATACACTGGCATGTTAATCTTTAACATTTAAGCCAAGTGGTTGGGTTGTCTGAAGTTTAGAGATCCAGTCTTTCTCAAGTTTCTTTCGCATGAAAGTGTCAGTCTTTGGGGGTTTGTCAATACACATGACAGTAATGTGATTTGCAGAATGTCCTGGGAGGTTGAAATGTTTAGCTACTGGTGTATTTCTGTTAAGACGAGCATCGGCACAATGCTCAGTCAGTCTGGTTTTCAGGCTACGACCAGTCTCTCCCACATACTGCACTTGACAATTAGCACATGTGATAAGGTAGACCACATTCTCACTCTGACAACTGAGGTGTTTGTGGATGACATGACTTTCACCTGTGGAAGAACTAGTGAAAGACGACCCTTTCTTGGTGTGTGCGACTGGTGAGCCACCACCCCATTTAGGTTTAGAGTGGATCTCATGATTACATAAAGTACATGAGCCACATGCAATCGAGCCTCTGTGAGGAGGTTGGGCTGGAGGTAGGGATGAACGTACAATCATGTCCTTGATGTTAGCACTTCTCCGATAAGCTACCATGGGTAGGTTAGGAATAGCCTTCTTACATCTATCTGAAGAATGCAAGATACGCAAGTGTTTGTGAAGTATCTGAGAAAGTTTGGGAAGCGAAGGATGGTAAGTGATGACCAGTGGAATGCGTTCTGGATTATCAGAGTCTGGCGTCTTAGGCTCGAGAGCATCAGATCTAGGAATCTCTAGAGCTTTGTTGATTTGTCTGTTGATAACAGAACCAGGATAGCCTCTGGCCTTTAGAAAGCATTCAAGTTCAACTTTTCTCTTCTGAAGCGTCTCAGGGGAGGAGCAGATGCGGTTCAACCGGAAAGCCAAGCTGTACGGAAGACTTGACTTGGTATGCTTGGGATGACAGGAAGTCCAGTGAAGAAACTGATGTGAATCAGTGGGTTTAGAGTACAGGTCCGTGTGGAGAGTATCATCTCTGATGGATACCAGTACATCTAGGAAGGGTATTTCCTTGGTAGAAGATTCAGAGGTAAACTTGATAGTTGGATGGAATGAATTGCAGAAGTTGACAAAGTGCTGAAGTTCATCAGGTCCATGTGTCCACAGAAAGAAAATATCATCGATATATCTCATCCACATGAGGGGTTTCTTGGAGATTGAAGAGAGCAGACGTTCTTCAAGACGGCCCATGAAAAGACAGGCCATAGAGGGCGCCATTTTCGTTCCCATACTGGTCCCAAATATTTGCTTGTAGTTTGTGCTGTCAAATGTGAAATTATTGCAAGTAAGAACAATTTCCATGAGGTCACAGAAAGCATCAAGTTGGTCAGGAGAGTAAGTGGGTTCAAGAAAAGAACGACATGCATCTATACCCTCGTTAGCCGGGATATTAGTGTATAGGGCTGAAACATCCATAGTGCAAAGTATGGTGTTAGGCGCAAGGGGCCCATGTGCGTTAACGGCCTTTAGCTTGCGAAGGAAATCCATGTCATCCTGAACATACGATGGCAAAGTAGAGACATGAGGTTTGAGATGGTGGTCAATGAAAAGAGAAACCTTCTCTGTGACGCTGCCATTGGCACTAACTATTGGACGACCAACTGGTATAGAGTCAAAATGTTTGTGGATCTTAGGTAGAGTATAAAATCTACCTGGTTTGGGACGTTTGGGTGTGAGCGCAACCTTGTGATCATGATCTATAAGGTCCACCTCCAAGGCTTTGTTAAGACCTTTACACACACGTTTTTCAAATTCAGGGGTAGGATCATGGTCAAGTTGTTGGTAGTGATCAGAGTTGCTGAGTTGTCTTAAACACTCGTGAACATAACTTTCCCTGTCTTGAATGACAACTGCAGAACCTTTATCAGCCTCCTTGATAACAATACTACGATTATTTTTGATATCATGCAGAGCCTTGTTATCATCACGAGAGATGTTCCGATATGTTTTAGGCTTTATCCCTTGGATAATGTCTGCCTTAACCTCAGTGATATAAGCATCAAGAAATGGATCTTGACCAGCATTGGGTGTGAAAAGACTTTCCCGCTTCAAGAGTGGATGATTAAGAAGACTTTCATCAGTCGTAGGAGTGGTGTTAGTGTTCTCCTCATCGTCTCTGTGAAAGTGAACTTTAAGACGAAGTCGGCGGGCAAATTTATCCAAGTCCGTACGAAGCTCAAGATCATCAAGAGAGGTACTTGTCGGACAAAATTTCAGCCCGCGGGATAGAACAGAGGCTTCATGTTCGGTAAGACTGTGGGAAGACAAGTTGACAACACTCTTGTTATATATAGATACTATGGTTTATTCCCAAAAGAATGAGGACAGATATTGCTTATACTGCATTGTATAATTCAGTAAAGAGTTTTCAGTTGAAAATATTTTAAAGCTAAAGAAAACCATTTATCTCAGAAGATTTATTTGTGCCAAATATTCATATTTTTTATGAGAAATTGTGTCAATTAGTAATGAAATAATAGATAAACCGAGATTCCAAAAATAAAAAATTATGTGATATTCAAATGTCTCTACAATTGCTTGAAGTTAAAGACTCCCATATTGAAAACATAAGTTCGTTAAAACACGATTTATTTGATATATGTGACGTGACACGATCAAGCGAAATGAGTCGGATATCGCTAATATCGATTTTGAGATATTGGCATAGAAAATGCTAAAATTCTTTTTGTTTTGTACTAAAATTCTTTTAATAATGTTTTGATTTTAATCTAAGGGCAACCCTGCAATTTATTGTGTTTTCAATATTGGATATACCTGGCCTTGTGCCAAATGTTAGATATAAATAAATAAATAAAAAATTAGTTTATATTGTTTTCAGCAATTAATAGATTTACCTAACTTCGCAACAAAAAGTCATATCAACATGCGTTTTCAGTTTCTGAAAGCTCTAAATGTCCTCTTTAGAACTCATTTTCGACCAGGGTCGACATGTGACTCATTCCCCTTGATCATGTCACATATTGAGGCAAATATTTTAAGCATTCGTGTGATGTTCAATTTCAAGATACATGTGATACATGTACTATTAAGCGATGTTTCAATGAGGTTATGTGAGCAATAAAGCTGAATTGATACTTCATTGCTGATCGAGGAGCGAATTGTATTTTGCTAATGTTCAGCACGCTTTTCCCAAGACAACAAAAAGCTCTCTACCTCATTGACTAAAAACTATTAAACTACGGCTTAGCGATGTCGTAAAATACCAGCTTCGCAGATTGAGGTGAACTGATGGGTACCGACTAGTGAACTCCAGATTGAAAGAGCGCAATATGCGATTTAAGCAGATTTGTCAGACCTGAGAGTGCTTGGTTTGGTGACATCCCGCTATCTCTAAGGTCCGCTATCTCTAAGGTTCGCTATCTCTAAGGTTCGCTATCACTAACGTGTAAAGTCTATGGAGATCAGAATCCCGCTATCTCTAATAGAGAAAAGGGTTCGCTATACCTAAAAAAGGGTCCGCTACTTCTAAGGTTCGATATCACTAATTTAGAATAAGGTTCGCTAGTTCTAATGTTCGATATCACTAATTATAAATAAGGTTAGCTATCACTAATTTAAAATAAGGTTCGCTATCACTAATTTTGAATAAGGTCCGCTATCACTAATCTATTGAAGGTTCGCTATCTGTAAGGTTCGTTATCACTAATTCCAATAAAGGTCCGCTATACCTAAGGTTCGCTATCACTAATTTTTGTTTCAGGTTCGCTATCCCTAATTAATTAAGGTTCGCTATCTCTAAGGTTCGTTATCACTAATTTCGATTAAGGTTCGCTATACCTAAGGTTCGTTATCACTAATCTTAAATAAGGTCCACTATCTCTAATTTTAAATAAGGTCCGCTATCTCTAATTTCAAATAATGTCCGCTATCTCTAATTTTAAATAAGGACCGCTATAGTGAACCTTATTTAAAATTAGAGATAGCGAACCTTATTTAAAATTAGAGATAGCGAACCTTATTTAAAATTAGAGATAGCGAACCTTATTTGAAATTAGTGATAGCGAACCTTAGGGATACCGGGATTGTTAAAATTAGAGATAGCGGACCTTATTTTAAATTAGTGATAGCGAACCTTAGAGATAGCGAACCTTCAATAAATTAGTGATAGCGGACCTTATTTAAAATTAGAGATACCTTACCTTTTTCAAAATTAGTGATATCGAACCTTAGGTATAGCGAACCTTTTCTTAATTAGTGTAATTAGTGATAACGAACCTTAGAGATAGAGAACCTTAGAGATAGCGAACCTTAGAGATAGCGAACCGTAACCCTTGGTTTATGGCTCATTGTGGCGAGTAATGTCAGACGCCGAGTGAAGGCTTACTCGAGCTGGCCTGTGAGATTTTGTAATATACACCAAGTGAAAGCAAACAACTCCCTAACCTGCAGTCAGAGATCTTTTATATAAGGCGTGGTATGACTAATAATAGTGATTACGCAATAAATAGATAGAGCCGTTGCTATTCTTATGCTATTTGAGCTATAAAAAAGGCTGAAGCGTCAAAATACACATATTTACATGTGTAAATAAAGAAGTGCTCAGCAATAAATGAATAGTTCAATGCTATTTACGTGTGTTGTATTGAAATACAGATTTGTTAGAGTTGTTTCTCTAGTGAATTGAACTTTTATATAACTCGTTCTGATTCATTCTTTCAATTTCCTTTTTAGAGTAAAATTGGAATATGTCTTACTAACATTTTCCGGGTGCACCGAAACGCTCAAATGGGAGAATGCAATTGAAATCCATATAACCCCTATATGGATGTAGATTCAAAAGGAGTCGTACATTTAGGTAACCCTATTTGAAATTCATAAAACCTGTGTGGAAAATCAAAGACCATGTCTTCAACAGGTGGTGTATGGATTTTGTGATCACAGTGAATCTTTCGTGGAGCTGTTTTTCAACATATTTATTATCACCCTCGCGTGAAAATTCAATAGCAGCTAGAACGGCGATGTCGACTCTGGAGTCAGAAATTTGACTACCAAGAGCAACCGCTGGCGGCGCATCGTATTGTGAAACGCGATAATTGAAAAAGCATACACAAAGCAATGCGGTAGGTTAAATACCACTTCCGTTTATAATGATAAAAAAACGGGATCAACAGGATATACTTGGAAATATTCAGGTAAATATTCAGACCAACATAAGCAAAAACTCAACCTCATTGACTAAAAACTATTAAACTACGGCTTAGCGATGTCGTAAAATACCAGCTTCGCAGATTGAGGTGAACTGATGGGTACCGACTAGTGAACTCCAGATTGAAAGAGCGCAATATGCGATTTAAGCAGATTTGTCAGACCTGAGAGTGCTTGGTTTGGTGACATCCCGCTATCTCTAAGGTCCGCTATCTCTAAGGTTCGCTATCTCTAAGGTTCGCTATCACTAACGTGTAAAGTCTATGGAGATCAGAATCCCGCTATCTCTAATAGAGAAAAGGGTTCGCTATACCTAAAAAAGGGTCCGCTACTTCTAAGGTTCGATATCACTAATTTAGAATAAGGTTCGCTAGTTCTAATGTTCGATATCACTAATTATAAATAAGGTTAGCTATCACTAATTTAAAATAAGGTTCGCTATCACTAATTTTGAATAAGGTCCGCTATCACTAATCTATTGAAGGTTCGCTATCTGTAAGGTTCGTTATCACTAATTCCAATAAAGGTCCGCTATACCTAAGGTTCGCTATCACTAATTTTTGTTTCAGGTTCGCTATCCCTAATTAATTAAGGTTCGCTATCTCTAAGGTTCGTTATCACTAATTTCGATTAAGGTTCGCTATACCTAAGGTTCGTTATCACTAATCTTAAATAAGGTCCACTATCTCTAATTTTAAATAAGGTCCGCTATCTCTAATTTCAAATAATGTCCGCTATCTCTAATTTTAAATAAGGACCGCTATAGTGAACCTTATTTAAAATTAGAGATAGCGAACCTTATTTAAAATTAGAGATAGCGAACCTTATTTAAAATTAGAGATAGCGAACCTTATTTGAAATTAGTGATAGCGAACCTTAGGGATACCGGGATTGTTAAAATTAGAGATAGCGGACCTTATTTTAAATTAGTGATAGCGAACCTTAGAGATAGCGAACCTTCAATAAATTAGTGATAGCGGACCTTATTTAAAATTAGAGATACCTTACCTTTTTCAAAATTAGTGATATCGAACCTTAGGTATAGCGAACCTTTTTCGTAATTAGTGATAACGAACCTTAGAGATAGAGAACCTTAGAGATAGCGAACCTTAGAGATAGCGAACCGTAACCCTTGGTTTATGGCTCATTGTGGCGAGTAATGTCAGACGCCGAGTGAAGGCTTACTCGAGCTGGCCTGTGAGATTTTGTAATATACACCAAGTGAAAGCAAACAACTCCCTAACCTGCAGTCAGAGATCTTTTATATAAGGCGTGGTATGACTAATAATAGTGATTACGCAATAAATAGATAGAGCCGTTGCTATTCTTATGCTATTTGAGCTATAAAAAAGGCTGAAGCGTCAAAATACACATATTTACATGTGTAAATAAAGAAGTGCTCAGCAATAAATGAATAGTTCAATGCTATTTACGTGTGTTGTATTGAAATACAGATTTGTTAGAGTTGTTTCTCTAGTGAATTGAACTTTTATATAACTCGTTCTGATTCATTCTTTCAATTTCCTTTTTAGAGTAAAATTGGAATATGTCTTACTAACATTTTCCGGGTGCACCGAAACGCTCAAATGGGAGAATGCAATTGAAATCCATATAACCCCTATATGGATGTAGATTCAAAAGGAGTCGTACATTTAGGTAACCCTATTTGAAATTCATAAAACCTGTGTGGAAAATCAAAGACCATGTCTTCAACAGGTGGTGTATGGATTTTGTGATCACAGTGAATCTTTCGTGGAGCTGTTTTTCAACATATTTATTATCACCCTCGCGTGAAAATTCAATAGCAGCTAGAACGGCGATGTCGACTCTGGAGTCAGAAATTTGACTACCAAGAGCAACCGCTGGCGGCGCATCGTATTGTGAAACGCGATAATTGAAAAAGCATACACAAAGCAATGCGGTAGGTTAAATACCACTTCCGTTTATAATGATAAAAAAACGGGATCAACAGGATATACTTGGAAATATTCAGGTAAATATTCAGACCAACATAAGCAAAAACTCAACCTCAATTCTTCTGAAAAGTAAACGTTCCTTTATAATCATCAAAATTTGGACTACTTTGTAATTTGAAATGAGACTACACAGCATTTCAAATAAATACAAAATAAATAAATACCAAACATATCAACATTTCTTCCAGTTGAATTCGTCTGCATCGAATTAAATGAATTACAATTTGTGCAAGAATTTAATTTCGTCCATGCCCAAGAACCGCCTGCAAGGTCACCCGATTTGATCCATTAGAATATGAGTGGCAAGTTTTCCGTGTCACGGAAAAACGGACACATTCAAGGAATTTCAGAAAAAAACGGAAAACACGGAAATTCGCGGAAAACGTGTTTTATCCTTTAGAAAAAAAAATCGAAGAAAACATAATGAGATGTGTGGTTAAAATAATAAAATAATGAAAATGAAGTCCGTATTCAAAGATATCAGGCTTAAAACAACTAAGAAGATAGTGCAAGTAACTATATCCCGAATGTGAACACGGAATTGAAATTACATCACGGAAAATCACGGAATTTAGTATTTAAAACCACGCACGGAAAATCGCGGAATTCGGTGTTTTAAATCACGGAAAACTTGCCACTCTACATTAGTTTACCTTTTATTTGTTTACATTAAGGCCAGGATGTACCGATACACCGCCAGCAAGCATCCAGGACAATAGGGATAGAATCACGGCAGCGGCCCAACAACTGAGCAGACAGTCAATAGACTAGCAGTAGCTGTAGGCGCTAATTTAAGATGTATTTTCAAATCAGTGTACACAAAAGCTACTAAGGAATGTATTGTATAATTAATTATTCATCTGTGACTTATACTTCGAAGAAAATATTGAAATCACGAGACAAGTTGTTTCGGATAACTCAGAATTTGCCGCCACTAGAAACCGCTACCAGACGATCAACACAAGTTCCCGCTAGCTCTGAATTTGTTATATGCATTAGTAATATGGTAACTCAGGGATAGAAGCGAAATAAATGCGAATTTTGTATTGAGCACGAATTGTGTTTTTAATATATATTGTCTAGGCACGATGTCAAAATCTGGCTGAGACACTTGTAAACCTTTGTATCCTAGTCTTTTTTGTTAAGGGCACCTAAACAATTATGGTATTCAGTTTAACTGAAAGTATGTCAGTGTCTCGCCCAGCTGATCTCGCCACGAACAAGTAAATTTGGCAGGTCTGAGTTTTAATCCCATCTAGTTCAGTTAAAAAAACGAGAAAGCAACTTCTAACTGACGTACTAAAAAATACTATGTTGAAAATTCAAAAAAATGTTCCAAGGGATGAAATTTATACATGGTTCAAATGTCAAAACTGCTCAGAATTTGTCAAAACATGCCAAAGTATCCCTCTGGTCACAACGATTGAGAAAGTGTGCAGTTTGACTTATCTACGACATACGGTTCTGGAGTTATAAACGTCAGTTTATTTGGCCAGAAACTAAAAATGTTTGTCATTTAAGTCAAAGAAGGACCACTTCTCAACTTCTAGGATGTTTCGTTATCTAGCAAACATCGCAAAAAAGGTCGCAAAAAAGGTCATGGTCAATAATGAGCTGATTTGCATAAATGCTAATTAATTATGCAAATATGCAAATTAGGGGGCGGCTTCACTATATAATATATTAGAACATATTAGAAACACTTTGACCAAGTTTCAGGGCAAAATTATGCAAAATAAAAGTACCCTGAACATTTATGCATGGGTTTTTAGCAAAATATTGGCAAAAATTATATGTTAATGAGCTGCTCCACTCATTTTAGCTCATTAACTTTATTGATTATTGATAAAAACAATAAGATACAAAGAAAATATAAATTAATATATTTTGAAAACCGAATATCCGATTGACTCCAAACAAAAGGCATATTGATCAGGGTACTTTGCTCTACCCAATTAATCGGTTTAAAACATGTTTAGACCACTTTTATAATGCCTCCATACTGCTGATCGTCTTCCACGAAAAGAGTCTAGACAGTTAAGGGAGTGACTCTAGATGTGAAACCTGACACCTTTTAAAGTAATTTGAACATCAAGGAAAAACAAATTTGCATATGAATAATTCAATGTTCAATTGTAAAGGAATGTGTATTTTATCAAATAATCAGAGTTGTAATGGGAGTATGGTGGAGACAGGTCAGTGGGAATTGAGTCACTAGAGAATTTAGGAAATGGAAACGTATGAAAGTGTATATTGTGATAAGGCGGGGAATTATTTCTAACACTTGGGCGAAAAGATGGGCAGTTTTAATATTGTAATAACTTCTTATGGTGTTTTGCAATTGAAATTGTATAGCTAATTTTGATAGTAATGCTGTTAAAGACATTATGCAGTTTGTGCCATGCGAGGATGTGATCGGTGAGCAGTTATAGGAACTTTCCACTGATATTTGTCTTTACATCGGCACTGAATGGTGGATTAATCATTGTTGGCGGGATTGATTTTTCGTTTGTTGCATAATATGAAGTGTGTCAACACCCTCATAGTTTTATGTATAGATAAACATATTCTAAGTACAAAATCCCTGCTTTTTCAATAAACAAGATTTCAAAAGGTTTCACTTTGTTTGTACCACGCTCTGTGTCGATGCTATGTGTAGACAGGGCAAAATGGTATTCATGGTACGCTTTTTATTCTATTTTTACTGCAACTTGCATAATACAGAGCTACATCTCATGTGTTGAGACCCTAATCGCGGATCCGCTCGGATTCTCGTTTTGCTTTTCAAAACCACCCTAAATACGCGTTTTCTTCCACGCGGATGCTTACAAGTATAAATCTGAGTGGCCCCCGGGGCTTTATATATAAGCAGCCGATGTGTATTTGAATTGATGTTGCTACTGTATAGCTGACAGTTATTTACATGTATTGTATTGCAATGCAGATTTGATAGAGCTGTTTCTCTAGTAAATTGACATTTTTAAGTCGAAAAGGATAGTGTGAGCTCTGGAGAACTGCTCATGTGTCTCAAATTGGGACCTTTAGCAGGGTCGAGGCGTGACATTTTTCTTGAAAATAGATGAAATGATGATGATAAGATTTATGATCAAATTAAGCTAACGAACTTGCAGGGTGGAGTATGTGCGGACACGAATGTGCGGACACGGTGCCATAGAAAGTCTATGAAAAATGTTTATAAACAACTTGATGAAAAACTATTTCTCCTTTTATGTTGAGTTGGAAACTAAAATCATTAATTTGTTAGTACCAATTTGATGTTCGTAAATGTAGGAACTAAGTTATTATGTACTTTGTAATTTCATCTAATTAATTAGACTAGCAAGAACGTTTACAGGCTCGTTCAAAACAGTAAATTTTCAGAATTGCAAGTATTAAAGTGACAAATAATGTATTATTTCTGGTTGGAATGATTAATTATGAGTAAAAACAGTTACAGGTATTTAATCAGCTAATTAGCACTAATTGAACCTTTTGAATAATTGATTAGTTCTAATAACAAAGCAAATGTTTATCACCCTGTATAGAAGCAAGCATTGCACTCTATATAAAGTATATATTTTCTGGCTGGTTTTTCCAAGCTCTGTTTGATTTTGTGGTGCACATATTGAGAAAATACTGCTGAAAAGAAATAGGCACTCCAATATTGTACCACATGTTCATTAAAAGTTAATTGTTGCACCCTGTATATCTTCTTATACACGCTGGGTATTCTGTAAATGTACATAATTGGTACATAAAATAATAACCATTCATCTCATAACTGATGTTTTCGGCTATAAAACTGTATGTCACGAAATACTTGAGACACGTGGCCAAATACAATTCAGTTTATTTGTATCTCTTTGCATTATTGATCACGACGTTGCTCTTCAAATGTTGATGTCATCAATTCTTCATGCTTTACGGTTTTATTTCCTTTATGTTGTCTATTTGATTGAAAATAAATAAAACGATTAACTATATACGAAGACTTGAAAGTAAAGGGATAAATAAAGGAGAGTTGTACTTCTTTGTTTGGCTGGTCAGTGGACTTCGGTTGTATATATAAATGCGCATATATAAATGCGCACGTGACCAGATGGCCAGTGCCATGTTCGTGTTACCTCACTGTCAATCACTGAAATTGCGACCACAGTTCCAGGTGGTGGCCGCATTGCATTCTCTAAATTCAGTAAATTTTCATCGTCAACCGTGTAATTGAATGGGATTATTTTGAAATTTTAAAACGCTTGAAATATCACAAACAAATAGGCCTATGTTGATAAATAATATAAATACAAGCTAAAACCGCTGGGGTTCGATAATGAACCTCACAAAATTAACCGACTATATTGGAAAATGCCATACGGCCGGGCGGTTTCACAAGTTGCCGGCTCGATCATGTCATCCGCCGCCTGCACAGTTCTGACCTTAAAGCCAATCATGTCCCCTTTCATACTTTCATGCCGTTGCGACAAGAGGCATGACTTATCAGCCATTCACAAGTCTTGATTGTGTCTGTTTGTCTACAATGCGCGTGTGTCACGCCACTCGGCGGCAAGCAGCATGATAGTATGAACACGGTTGTTTGATGTGATCATTTATTAGTTTTTCAAACAAAACATCATGACTGTACAGCCCAATCTTTAGGCTTAAACAGCTTAAAGCGGTATCATACTAATGTATACAGATGCTTTTGAGTGATTTTCAACTTTAATTTCCCCTTATTTACAACATTATTTACTTTCACAGCATTTTTTAAAGCTTTTTCGGATATAAAATGTATCTATTAATGACAAGATTGGTGGCGCTATTTAGATACTGGAAATTAGGCTTTTAATAAAAATAATTCCTTTTATTATTTGATGAAATATGTTTATAAAATTTCTTTGTTGCTTGTTTCACCTATTCCACCTGTTTAAGTGGCAGTATTGATTACCTACCCCTTGCCAATTAAGAAATATGATTTATGATAAATAGCGCCATCTATAGTTTGCATTTTCTTAATAATGAAGCCAATTCTATATACATCAAACAACCGTGTGAAACCAGCACTACGTCATAGATATGGCCAATTGGCACGCCCATTTAGCACGGAAATTATGAAATATAAGTTTGTAAATCAGCTATATCTAGCTTTTCCGTAGTTAATTTTTTTCCGTGATGGAAAACGTTAATAAAGAGTTTATCTTTCGGGTCAAGTTATTTTACCCTTTGCAATCAATGCCACTATTTTGCAAAAAGCAATTTTCCTTGCGACCTGTCATTTTCCCCTATACTTTTGCACGGGGAGTTTATGTACATCCGGGTACCTTATATCGTTTAATACGGTATGGCGACTTGTAGATGTCACGTGCGCATTTATATACTAGTATGCGCATTTATATATACAACCGAAGTCCACTGCTGGTTGGTTAGATTTTGTATTTTCAATTGTAACTGAAAGGTTTTTTTTCTAATTCATTCTCTTAATTTGGGAATTATCATCTTGTTGTTGAAAACCAATCTGCCGTCTGTAGGATGCTTATATTCTGTAGCCTCGAATAGCGAACACGGTATAATTGGCTAAAGGGAGGAATATATGAGTGAAATCTCCCGGATATGCAATGAACACCATGTGAGCATCCTTTAATAGGTTTATATCAACATGTTTTAGCACACTGGTCTCATCATGGTTCATGTTCTTTTACGCCTTGTTTTCAGAGTGCCTGATATGTGTTATTTTAACTAGATAATCCATAACTTGTGATTTTGTAGTACATAAAAACTTTTTGTCTTAAATGGGGTATTTACGTTCATAATTTACTGCTATACTATTAACTTACACGTTCACTTTCTAGAATCTAGAAGCTTACCTGACAGAGTGGTTTTGAATAGATAATCCGTCAGAAAACTCTCTACTCCCTATTCCAGAAAAATACAGAAGTAATTTTTTTGAATAAGAAAATATTATCCTGTTTTGCCAAAAGAAACATAGCTAAATCCTAATCCTTTAGTTAGTCCTAATTAACAATAAGTCAAATTTTAGGGTGTTTTTCGTATACTGTGACAATCAAGCCGAACGACTTGTACCAAGACTAATTTTAGTTTATGCATTCTAAATTTGGGAAAAGACGTGTTTCATTCTTATACCCAATCATTTAATTAAAGTAACACCAAAAAGTGAAACTTAGAGCAAAATTTCGGCACATACTCAATATTTTGAATGCTTAGGCTTGTTCCAAGTCTGTGATTTTTGTGACTTGATGATCAGAAAACATGCGAAAAATGCATGATTTTGGCTTATTTTTCAAAAAATTAGTAAAAGAGTGTACTTTTTCCTTTTATCTCCAGACTAAATGAACGATTAGGTTTGAACATTGCTTCATTTGGCAGAACTTGATAATATTGTTTTAATCCCAAAAAATTACAGCTGTATTATTCTGGAATGGGGAGTAGTGTGATGTACCCTGTATACTCCTATGTCATGAAATAGGGGAAGTTACCTTTCTAATCATGCAATAGTGTGTTTATTATGACATCAGGGGGAACACCCAGGTGACTGCAATAACAACATAATTTATCAAGACTATTTATGTCAAGGGGAAAATCCCTGAGAGTGTAAAGAGAGGATGACATCATCGGGAATATCTACAGGAAGTGATGTAATGAGAAATGTATATTATTAGAACATTGTTAAAATCCCAGATTTGCTACATATCATCATGTTTGCAATAATTCTAGGCAGATCTGTATCAATATGATTGTAATGTGAATGGATCTCATAAAGAGAATACACTAGAAGGCTATATATTTGTACACAAATACGGCATGTTATCGGTGTACCCAAACTTACAGTCCTTATTTACGGAGGACTTAAAATAAAGAAATTGTAAAAAGTCGCCCAATTGAGCAGAAAATGTGTAAAAAGTGAAGGCCAAGTCACAAGCTTTAATTGAATGTAGGTTGCACTGTCGTAGCACTTAAAATAAAGTAATTGTAAAAAGTCCCCTCCCAGGGGAGTCGTTTCTCTTACTCTCCATAGGTTGGTGTTGTCAGCCTCTCTTACTCACAGTGAGGCTATGCAATATGATTAAGGGGAAACTATTCCAGAGGGAGTACGTAAATTAAATGGAACAGCCATTTCAGAGGGAGTATGTAAATTAAACGGAACAGCCTTTTTGGGGACATTTCAGAGGGAATGTGTAAATTAAATGGAACAGCCAATGGGTATGTAATTTAACTGGAACAGCCTTAACGTTTCACGCTGGTATTTCCAATTATGATATAATACGATCTGTCTGTTTAATCCTACGTGTGTGGGGTGGATGGGTGTGTGGGTGTTAGTAACAATACTATTCTCTGGTGCTATCTGTGTACAAATTCTGAGCCCGGAAGCTGCTTTCTTTGATTAGAAACGGCCCGCCCTTTGTTTTAAAATTTGGGGCCCTGGGGCCCATAATATTTGGCATATGAGGCACATGTACATAATTATGTTGAAGTATAATTCTCTAGTGATATCAGTAGACTCAATCTGGTTACTGTAGCTACTTTATTTACTGAGTAACGGCCGGCCCTATGTTTTAGCGTTTGGGGCCCTGGGACCAATATTATGTGATATATGGAACTCATGTACATATGCTGAAGTATGATTCAAGTCAAGTCAAGTAAAACTTTATTAAATCCACAAGGGACATTACACTCATGAGTGCTACTGCTCATACATTCAAAACACATAATTACTACAAAATATCAAAAACACAGCAAAAAAGATGAAGCACTGCCAATTATATATTACTAAGTACCCCGTATGTAGTTAGAGTTATGAAGTCTAATAGCTTGTGGAACGAAGGAGGAAAGATATCGGTTTGTCAAGGCTAAGGACAAGCGCATCCGACCGGATCTGGGCATCAGCTGACATGAGAAACGATCGTGGAGTGGATGACCAGAGTCATCCATCACATCAGTCAGCTTCTTTCTCAAGTGCTATCAGTAGACTCAAGCTGGGCATTGTAGCTGCTTTATTTAATGAGTAACGGCCGGCCCTATATTTTAGCGTTTGGGGCCCTGGGGCCCATATTATGTGACATATGGGGGTTATATATACATATGACAATATAATACTAAAGACATCTGTGTGCCAAATCTGAACCCTGTAGCTGAGCCCTTTATTTGCTGAGAAACGGCCGGCCCTTTGTTTTAACATTTGGGCCCCTGGGGCCCCTAGCCTTGTATATCTGGGGCCACAATGGGCAAAAGGCACATCTACAACTTAGGGCCCATACATTTGCCACATATGAGCCCTAGTGATCGTGTACTTTTAGAACTAGGCTTGTCAATCTGTTGCACCATATTCTAACATTTGGGCCCCCTTACAATTTATGTAAAGCGCTGTTTCGATGAACTTATGTAAGCATTAAAGCTGCATTTATACTTCATTGCTGAGCGACGAGCGATTGGTATTTTGCTAATGTTTCGGTGCGCTTTTCCCACGGCAACAAAAAGCTCTCTACCTCATTGACTTAAAACCAATCGCTATGGCTTAGCGATGTAGTAAAAATTCAGCTTCGCAGATTGAGGTGAACTGATGAATATGGGCACCAAGTAGTGAACTCCCGATTGAAAGAGTGCAATGTAAGATTTAGACAGCTTTGTCAAACATGAGGGTATTTGGTTTTGGTTCATTGTGGCGAGTAATGTCAGAGGTCGAGTGAAGGCTTATACGAGCTGGCCTGTGAGAATTTGTAATATACACGAAGTTCTTGAAAGTAATCCACTCCCTAACCTGCAGCCAGAGATCTTTTAGATAAGGCGTGGTATGACTGATAATAGTGATTACGCAATAAATGGATAGAGACGTTGCTATTCTTATGATATTTGAGCTATAAAACAGGCTGAAGCGTCAAAATAAGCTTTATATAAGCAACCGGTGCATATTTGATGTTATCACATATTTACATGTGTAAAAAAGAAGTACTCAGCAGTAAATGAATAGTTCAAAGCTACTTACGTGTATTGTGTTGCAAAACAGATTTGATAAAGCTGACGGTGTGTCTTAGTAAATTGAACTTTTATAATTATGTCGAAAAGGGTAATGCGAGCTATAGGGAGATACGATTCAGTTCATTTGTATCTCTTTGCATTATTGATCACGACATTGTGCTTCAAACGTTGATGTCCTACATTTATATTAACAAAATGGTACCGTTTTAGGGAAATTATTGACATCCAATCCTGATCGATTCATCAGACTTTTCGTTTATTTTGTTTCTTGTAAACATGTTGTCTATTTGATGGAAAATAAATGCACTACTTAACTCAATAGGGGCTGTATTCGTTTGTTTGGCTGGATGTTTTGTGTTTGTATTTTCAATTGTAACTTGCTTTGATTTATGCTGTCAATAAGTTTTCAGAGTAAAATTGGGATTTGGGAATTAATATCATCGTATTGTTGAAAACCAATCTATCGTCTCTAGGGTGCTAATAATCTGTAGCCTCGAACCGTCAACACGCTATCATTAGCAAATGAAAGGAAGGTGAGAGTAATATCTCGCGGAAATGCATTGATCACCGTGTAAACATCCCTTAGCAAGTTTATACATGTATCAACATACATGTATTTTAGCACACTGCCTCTCGTAATTTTTCATGTAATTTTACGCCTTGTTTTCAGAATGACTCATAATTATGTAACTCGTCACCAGAATTGAGACGCCAATACAATTACCAGAAGGAGAACCAACGGTCATATCTGATTCAACATCGGTAATAGATAACGACGCAAACATTTCCGTAGGAACGCTTTGCCCAAGTTCATCAGCATCACATCTTTCTTAAATTATACATTTTCCCGGTGCACTGAAACTGCTCAAATGGGCTATTCCAATTGAAATCCACAGAGCCATGGAGGGTTGAGAACCAGAAAGCCTCAACTCACAATCACCTGCTCCCACACAATAAGCATAAAGTCGCCAGCAGGGCACTATAGACGATACATACAGTCCATTAATCATGACAAAATTCAATAGGAAATAATAGACACAAACATTCAAAGGAGAGGAAATATTTTTGAAGTCAAAATCAAGGCAGGAATAATGAATGTCGGGATGGGCATCTGAAATCACGTGACGAAACCGGAAGATGTAGCCTAGGTCTAGACAATAAGCGGCCGTTAGATGCCATTTTGTTTCCTACATGATGTTATTCACGTGTCATTATACTTTAGTACACAAATTAAGTTAAGGGATCTGGAATGAGCGTTTTGAACATATCGAATTGCATTCTGAATACGGATAATGTCTTTCTGATATCAAAAAATGTTCATTTTGTGAAATTCACGATATAATACAAATTTTATGACAAATTATTAAAATTTGATATTTTTCACATTTTTGATATTTACTAGTCCTCGATGTAAATTTTTATATATCTAATGATATATTCTTAAAGAATATGTAGCTGGGAGGAAAAGCCGACGATCAATTGAAAATTTTGAACGCGCTAAAATACCTGAAGTGCTTTAATAACAGTCAAATTTAACTTTTTATAGTAAAACCGGGTCGACCCGGATTTATTCAGAGTTCATCGATCGACTGCATGCTAACATCTCCCGTGGATGTCAGCTTATGTGTACACACGTCGAGCGCTATATGCTCCGTGCAGTATTACATGTTACGATCGCAATTTTCTTCGTTATACCTCATTTGTTTGGCTCGAAATTAAAAGGGGATAATGTAATCAGTGAAAACAAACATTTAAATAGGAATTTATTCTTTATGCAAATCACACATTATTGCTTTAACAAGAATATAATTATTGCATTTGATAGAAAAATATAGTCGTTCAATATTACATAAGTATTACACACTATTCCGATTGATATAGGCTACAACGACCAATAACTGAATCAATTTTTTTTTTATTTTTTATTTTTTTTATTTTTTTTTTTTGAATAGTAAAAGTATTTGGGTAAAATATTGTGGATTTAGAGCAAAATAGATATAAGTAAGGAAGAGGAATCATACCACGCGCATATTTATTTTAAAAGGCTATACTTTATTTAATAAGCTGTGACGGCTCATTTTAAGTCCATGTTATTTCATCTTTAAGATAACACTGAGCAATAATGGATCGTAATTCGTTGATCCCGTCTGGGAGATGCTCCCTGGGGTAAAATGAGTAATAATTTTACTGTAGTAATATATTCTCGTATGTATCAGCAAGGTGTCTCAAGACTTTTACACTGACCAATAACAAACTCGGTTAGCCCGTTACATTGCGCTTTAATACTTACTGAGGAGGACATCCTCAATATTTTTTTAAATCTGTTTCTTACAGGATTTTAATGAACTTTATTAAACTAACATACCCTCCACAAATCAAGAATTTAGGTGCTTTAGTTTGGTCAAAATCCGAGATTTTGAATAAAACGCAGGGACAGTAATTTAATTATTACGATGGAAACATTAGTCGAACGCGCAGACGATATTAATAGCACCGAATCACAGTACGTTCATGTTGTGCGGGATACACACACATCAAAGGATCGTGCTGTATAACACAGCAGCTGAGTGACATACATTGGCAACATCGGCGCTGGTAGTAAATTCCAATTTTCGTTGCTTTACCTCAATTGTCAAACTTAAGGTAAGGCTTGCCAGGTGAAAGTGATTTTTGTAAATACTGGTCAGAAAATGTTCATATTCGGTCACAATGTGGGACAAGATAATAGAATTGGAAAAAAAATGGGTAAAATCAGTCATGCGTGACGGTTGCCATGGAAACGGTGGCCATATTGGATTTTCAAATATTACGCTTGCGCACAGTTTTATAGTAACTTCCTGTAGTCCAATTTCCATGAACTTTGGCACAGTTATTCAGACTTAATCAGTCTAATAAACAATGAAGAGATTTTGCAAGAAAAGTGTTGCTAATTACCTTAACGAGCTCATTAATTTTGAAATTTGATGTTTTCCCGCCAAAATTTGAAGAAAATTATCCATATTTAACGACCTGAACAATTTTTCTAAAAAATTTCTTCATTGTTTGTTGGAATGAATTATTGTGAATAACTGTGCCAAATTTGATCAAGATCTGATGACTAGAAGTATTTCAAAAACTGCGCGCAAGGGTCAAAATGCCGAAACTTAACATTTTGCGTAATTTGCATTTAAAGTCTAGAAACACTGAATTTTAACAATTTGGTAAAACTATTCAACTTATCAGATGTGAAAGTGTCGAATAACTTGTAAGAGTTGTTAATCCCTGCAAACTAGTTAAAATTTTCAACAAAATGTACCTTTAAATAACTTAATTCTACAAAAATGTTAAAAACCGCCACCCAAAAACAATAAAATACATAAGAAATTCAACGCATGTTAAAGTATAGGAAAACTGACTTTTTCATCAAATTTCGCGTGCACGAATTTCACTTACTTGGGCGCCATTTCTAACCCTTAAATCGGATTTCAATGGAACAAAAAGCATTTGAAAACTAAAAGTGTAAATTTTTAAAATAAACTGCTCAAATAAAGAAAGTCCGCAGTCATGTAATCCGTCCTACACCAAAACCTGACCTTGTTATGACAATTAGATTGACACGGTCGTTTGCAGAATCTTGTTAGCTCCAATTTGATACCAAATTTGCTACCAAACACTCAAAAGTGACAAAGACTGACGCCAGTTTATGGCATTTGGTGCATTTTCAAAAGTTGCAAATCAAAATGAAGCACGCGGACGAAATTGCTTAGAGTGGCAATATCAGTCCCAGAACAACGCCAAATATGGATTAAAAGACCTTTGACCTTGGATGTACAACAGCATGTTATGATCTAATGGGAAACTGTGCACATCAACAAACACCATTTCTATCAAAAAGGCAACGGCCGATATAATTTGAAACCACATAAATTACTAGAGTTGGTTCTTCTCTTGGATTTGGACCAAGCTTTAGAATATCGACTGTTGCGTTTTGAAATAAAACAAACCAGAAATTTATCACCCATTGTAAAGATATGGCACATGTACCGAATACATGTACATACATTGGCTGACCTTGTGGATTTCCTGGCCCAGCCATGCTAACCACATAAGGAGATTATACGATTAACCTAGTGCAGCTATTGTCATAGCAGGGTATTATTATGTAATACTCCTGATCCATATTTGGCGCTCTCTTGGACTGAATATGTGACCCTCGGCACAACTGAGCCCGGATGTCGCCAGTGCCACTATTGAGATATGCTCCATCGAACTTAACAATAAACAATAGGAAACAAAGGATTTATTGACTGTTTTATTGATTTTCACTACTTAAATGTCCAGTACTATAGACATGATATACATCATTTTAAAGCTAATTTCAAGCAGAATATTTTGGTTGAATATCTAAAAAATGATGATTGGCGACTTCAGGGCTCAGTTGTGCCGAGGGGTCACATATGGTCAAGCTTGCTTGCCCACGATGGGCCCATGTCGACTATCCCAAGTGCGCGCTTTATTCAATTGTTGATTTTAAATGCATTACTGATGAATACTAGGGCACGATGCGATCGATATGACCTAGCGGTTGTTTCGGGCTATGTCAACAGTGGACTTCGGGTATATGGTCGAATCCAACCAAAAGTGTCCACGGGCCAAAAATAAAGTCCGAAATAAAAATGTCTCCACATTTTTTTCCTTTTGCCCATTGATTGTTGACATATTGGCCTTATAAGAACCAAAAGTGCCATTACTAATCTTGAAAAATAAATCCAGGACGTGTGATAGTAAATGTGATATCAAAACCCAATGTTACCTACGAATACCACTAGGATGCTTTCACTATCGCAATACTAATCAACCTAAAACAAATGGAATATTCCCATTAACGCTTTTTTCGTGTAATGTAGACCACAGGGTGTCAGGAAAATGCTAACTCAATCAGAAAATATTTGTTTTTATTTTTATAACGCGATCAATATGATCTTAGTCAATTTATGCTAGTTTATTTTTGAAAATGAAGTTTAGGTCAGTTTCTGTATTTTATTTATCAAATGAGTATGAATCAATTTACACATTGTATAAGAACGAGTATGATATATGTTTTCAAGAATATTAGGAATTATACGCATACACCTAACGCTTTATACAATGAAAAGGTGAAGAAACCTGGGTATTCGTAGGTAACATGAGTGATTTAACAATATCTATATTGAGTTTATAGGTTTAAATGTTGCTATTATGGTAATGAATTAATAAAATGGTAGTTTTTAGATCCCTTTTAGATGGTACGTCCAAATGAATAAATGCTATTACCTTAGATCAAAAATTTTTTGATGCTTTTAGCAAGATTTTGACCATTTCATTTTGATATACAAGTAGTTAATCAGCAATTTTACATAATAAATAATTGTTGAATGAATCCGTAAATGGGTAATAATGGTGTCCTGGGGTACCGCTTAAAGTTTTTGACAATTAATTTCCATTGGTATGGACACTTCATTACACATGTCATGTATTATGCTGTATTCGTAAGTAACATTTCAGTATTTGTAGGTAAGAATTAGACTTTTGGTGGATATCGCAATCAAAACTTCATTTTATAAAGCACTTTGAATGTATTATTTTCTTTATGTGCGTTTATTGATACTTTAGACTCTATCATGTATTAATAATGTCGGTTCACAACGGTTGAAAGAGGATTGAAGTAAGAAACAAAGGCACTAAAGTGACTTTAATTTGCTTAATTGCACACAAATCGCTTAAAACCGTTATTGCAGACTTGTGAAGTCCATCTTGGAGTCAGTTACGTCTTGTGGCCTTTCGTTTGAGGGCAACTACAATTAGCCTTATACCAGGGTCCATCAATGTGTTGTCTAGATCATGAGACAATGAGAACAGTCGTTTTTTCCATGGTATTCGTAGGTAACCTTAGCGAAAACGTCAAAAGTTACCTTCGAATAAATGAATTTGGACACAAATTACTAAGAAACCAGAAGGTCGGTAAACATTTAAAATGAAGCACACATGACAGTTGACAAATCCAAGTATTTATCCCTTCTAATCTTCTTTGAATCTGATTTTTCTTTCAAATGAGCAGACCGTCGTCTATTTCAGTACATATTTTTCACCAATTAAGCCGTATTCAGTTTTGCATGGTGGGCATGTATGTGAATTCGCAACTTTCATTGACATATGATTTGATAGCAAACATACAGGCCTTCGTTATGTACCAATATGGGCATTGGCATGAATGGCGGTGTTTCACAATACTGTCATGATGTCAAAGTGTATTCGTAGGTAACATGCGGTTACCGAAATTTACCTACGAATACTTGCTTTTATTGTTGACATCTCAGAAATATTTAAACGCAGGTTATTGAAACTTGGTAGAAATAAAGAGTGTACTACCCTGCACCTATTGCTTAACTATTGTTTACTATTCTCTCACTTTGTGGAAATGGCACAGCTTTTAACATGTATTCGGAGGTAATGCATATTTTTTACCAAACCTACCTTTGTGCCATTTAGAATTTCTGGCAGCTAAACACAATAATAAAGATGTCCGAATGCAATGCATTTCAGTATTGGACATATCAAAGCTTGTATCAATTGCGCATTTATTAGTGATTTCCATTTTTAAAGATATATCTAGTGCTATGAAAAATTGTATTCGTAGGTAATGTAAAAAAATACCACTCAAAAAACTATCACAAAAAATTCATAATTATGTACAAATATGTGAAAAATTGAACAGGCAATCTTTGAATACACACCTTTCAGGAAATCAATTTAGATTCAATCCAATGACTTCTTTTCATAACTGATTTAGATGTTTTTAAAAATACCTTAAGAAATATTTTGAAAAAATGGGTAAAAATAGCATGTTTTGGGGTCTCTGTGTCTTAAGTTTTTCACAGAAGGGGTCTTATTATATATGGCGCGAAGCGTATGATCAAGGCGAATAAACACAATACAAAAACGAATGCCAATTGATTAATACTTTTAAGTTATGGCCCTGAACATGCCGTGTACACTTTTCGTTGGATTCGACCATATATATAAATGCGCATATATAAATGCGCACGTGACATCTACAAGTCGCCATACCGTGTTCAACCCGGATGTGCACAAATTCCACACGCAAAAGTATAGGCGAAAATGACATGTTACAAGGAAAATGTTTTTTGCAAAACATTGATTGCAAAGGGCAAAATAATTTGACCCGAAACATAAACTCTTTATTTGGATTTTCCATCACGGAAAAAAAAAATTAATGACGGAAAAGCTGGATATAGCTGATTTAAAAACTTACATTTCATTATTTCCGTGCTAAATGGGCGTGGCAATTGGCCAAATTGATGACGAAATGTGATTCTTACTGGCATTAAGGTCAGAACTGAGGAGCTGCCGATGATGTTATTTGATAATTTTTGCACGTGATGATAGGGAACTTAGGGGCTGTCATTTTTTCGGAAGGAATGGGTCATGGATTTATTTACTTGGGAGTCACGATAATATCCCCCTCCCCCCGTAGTGCCGCCACTGAACAATAACCCTGACCCTAATTTTAACTCTAATTTTAACGTCAATTGACGAAACTATAACTTTAGCCCTTTTCGGAATAATGACCCTCTCGAACTAATAGGCTAGATGTCCCCGCCCGACCTCCTCAACCATAACTTACTCATTCGCTCGCTCACATCACAGATGCTCACATCCAAAATGGACAAAAAACTAATTCAAAATGTGTTTTAGCACCTTTTTGTGTCCCCCATGCTAAATCGGTGATCTGTACACCCTTTGACCATGTTGACGTACAATTTAGAGTATAAACACGTAGATGACTGTACATGATCTAATCATCCCGGCTGGCAGATGTTGAGGAAGACTCGTATACTATACATCACGCTCATACGTTATATGACAATTTGACGTACAATCACGTATGTGACGCATGGTTTGAGGTTTATTCAGCTAGTAAGTTAGATCTCGTCATACACATTATTGTCATGGTATTATATTGTAATTGTATACGTCAATTTTGTTCAGTTTGATTCAACCGGCTTATAAAGTTTTACTTTACACGGAAGGGGAAAGTTAGCAAAAAACAATTAATTTATGAGTGTAAAAGGGGGGAGGGTGGTTTGTGGGAAAAAAAAGGGGGGGCAAATAATATTTATAAAATTATAAGTAAGGCGATAAAAAAAGAAACCCTGTTCTACAGGCGGACGGACCTTTCAAGTAGGGTCGGTCGGTCGGTTGGTATTTTTTGCATTTTTTTTAAATAACCCAAAAAATCACAAAAATCTGTAAATAAATTTCAATTTGAGAAAATACCAAAAAAAATTATCCTGAAATTTCCGAAATTTGGGGTCGGCATTCATTTGTACAGGAAAAATTTGTTTCCCAATTTGTTCAAAATTGTTCGTTTTTCGTCGCCTAAGTACATAAATAAAAATTAATTAAATAAATAAATAAATAAATAAATAAATAAATAAATAAATAAATAAATAAATAAATAAATAAATAAATAAATAAATAAATAAATAAATAAATAAAATAAATAAACATTAGTTATGTTTGTACATGGGGGTGCTGTGCAATAATCATGATCCTTCGATATCCATGATTTATCCTTGCAAATTTATAGCATCGAACCTCCAGCCAATGTTCCTTGCCAGTGCTAGCCACGAAACAAGGTCACAACTGTAGCCACTCCTTCAATGGTCGCCATTTCAGTGATTGACAGTGATGTAATGCAAATATGGCGCTGGCCATCTGGTTACGTGCGCATTTATAAATGCGCATTTATATATACAACCGAAGTCTACTGGTCAATGGTCGCGCTTTGCCATTCTCCTCTACAGGTCCGCGTGATCCGTTTCTAATTTGCAACTTTTGAAAATGCACCAAATTTCATAAACGGGTATCAATCTCTGTGAATGTAGAGTTTTCGGCAGCAAATTTGGTATCAAATTGCAGCTAACAAGATTCTGAACACGACCTTTTCAATCAAATTGTCATAACAAGATCAGGTTTTGGTGTAGGACGGGTTACATGACTGCGGACCTTCTTTATTTGAGCAGTTTATATGAAAACCTTAAAATGCCACTTTTACCACTATTTCCTGATTTCACCTGGCAAGCCTTACCTTATAAGGGGACATATCTGGCAGTAAAAGCTACCATGTTATGGAAAAGAAATACTATTTTTAGGGAAATGTTACAATAACAGTATGACACCGTTTTGGTACCATTGGTCTAGGCATTTCCACTCGTGTAAAAACAAAAAAAAGAAGTCATAAAATATACTGTGAACGATTAAAAATGAAAATTTTAGGAGAGAGTAAAAATCACACTCTCTACAGTCTCCATACGCATGCATTTACTGTTATGTTTTATATTATTTTGTGTGTGGATTTCTAGGCGGTGATTTGAGGGGAACTATTTTGTGCCTCACTCACATTCACGCCCTGTTATGTATTTAAGTCTGACAAGAAAACATTTTCCTTATCGTAATGGACTATACGTTCCTTTTGGTTTGTTTTGTACTACTGTATACAAAGTCGCAACCACTTCCAATGCTGCGTAATTAAATTGGATTTGCTTTGTGGGTTTGACATATATGATATATTATCAGGTTTTTTTAATTGTTTTGTGAGGCAACAGTTTTCTAGTTTTATAGAAATGTGAGGCTGTAAATCGTGCCGTATCCATCGCAGTAGTATAGTGCTAAGGATGTGGTAACGGTTATGTACCTAGCTAGGGAAGATATAGATGCCAATTGAAGATGCATTTTAAAATCAGTGTATACAAAAGCTACTAAGGAATGTATAGAGTGTATGCAATAAACCCAAGCGGAACGAGAGTTGCTAAGTAACAGCTACCCGAACCATAAACACATGCATGATCAGACAACAAGTGTTCAATTTCCCCATAGCTTCCCACGTTGTACACATGTCAGTCGAATTTGGCGGTGTTGGTTTGTTTGTCCTCCAAGTTATAGTATTGTTCACTTTGTGTTGAACATTGTACGTGTGCCTCACTGTAATAACTCAAAGATAACTGTGATCATCATTTCAAGAGGTCACTCTCCCGATTAAGCTAAACAACCTATGTGGAGGAATTTTATGCATGAGCAATCACATCAATGACGTAGTAATGAATACACTCTATTGCATAAATCAATTATTCATTTGTGAATGATTGAATGCCAAATCAAGAGACAAGTTTCTGATTCACGGAGGAGATGGCAGAATTTGCCGCCACTATAGAAAAAAAAATACCAGCTAGACAATCAACGCAAGTTCTAGCAAGCACTGCTTATGCTATTTTGCCCCATGGTTTCAGATTCATTCTATTATTCACTCTGCATTCGAAGGCATAGACAAACTATTTTACACCGCGTGGAAGATTGCATACTCATCCTATGGTGACATGTTGCTTCCAGTGCAAGGAGATCAAAAATCCAAACGACTATTGAATACTATGCAAGTTTCACATATATACTACGAGAGTTCCACAATATTATTGAGCTTAATCGCGTTAGTAACCGTGTTTTACCCACTCGCTGCATTATGTCATTTACTTGACGACACACATCGTCATCATCCCTATATCTTCGTGTCAAAAATTGCCGTGATAGTACAGCGACTCCTCTCGTTTTTCAACAGTTACGCATCGCGATTTTGTTCGAGATAGGCCGAGCGACTCAGGCTAAGCATACCATGACTATTATATGAGATACACACAGAGTTTCTATATTCTACACATTATTACGATTTGTGCATGCTCTAGTACCTCATATGATGTTTCTATTACAAGAAAATCGATTTGTTTTCAGGTAAAAACAGGGTTTTGTTTCCAGTACACTCACTCGAAAAGCAGTACACTAATTAGCGGGGCCTTGCAGCTTGCTGTGGATATCTGCATTTTAGAAGTAAAGGTTTTGAAATCCAAAGTAAAAATTGTGATATATTTAATTTTGAGAATTACAATTCTACTTTATAGGTATAAAAGAACACGTTTAGCCCATTCAGTTAAGTTCCAGGTGCAAGCCCTATAACACAATGCATATGTAAACTTTCTTTATCTGTGTCAATAATAGAATATTGATTTCAACGGAGTATTGAGCTGTATGGAAAAATATTTATAATACAGGGTGTTGACACTGTGCGACATCGATCTTGCATATTGTTGATGAGGCGTACTACCCGATGCCGTGCAATGGCATCCCACTCCTGCTGCACAGTGTCATCGCCCCGATATCTTCATGGCAGAAATCGCCATGGTAGGGTGAATCCACAGCCACGCATGGCCATTTTGTTCCGACCTTTAAGACGCATAATGAGCCGAGGGAAATTCGGCTAAGGCTACTGACAATAGCCTGGTAATCGACCTCTCTGTGTGTGATTGAGCATGTATACGCCATGATGAGGTCAATGGTCATCTGCTTTGGCCACGAGGGAGTGGAGCTAGCCTATGCTGCGCTATAGTTCGGCACATATAAAATCAGAATTTCTGTAAGTTTTTGAGTTCAAGACGCAAGCTTCTTTCTCAAGACGCAAGCTAACGACTATCATATCCGTTCAACTCATATATCCAAGTGCAAGGAACAAAATCTAGATTCTTTAGACTAAATAAATTACGGAGATATTCATCATTTTCTACCCCGGTATCCAAAGATTTATCGTCTGAATATCAAATCGTGCATAGCACATTCACGTGTATCGATCCCGGGTATTCATTTCAGTGTCTCTGCTGTATAATGTAATTATAAACCGGGCGATGTCGGTGTGTGCTGTATGATATGTCATAAGTCGACAAGATTGGTGTGCTCATCAACCCTGTGATCCACGGCCAGTTGTTTCAACTGATCCCGCAAGTAGTGTGCTAACTTTTTATTCATCACTAGTCTTATATTGACAATCACGTGTCATGTAAAAGCGTTAATACCGGGTCAGTTTCCATTAATGGCGGAACCATTTTAGCCCGAAACAATGGTTCCACTTTTAAGAATAGCCTGTTGGCAAATCAAATCGGCATCAAAGTAACGATGCGTTACGTGATCTATTGTCTCTCTATGTATATTAAAAATAATGTGGTTGAAAAGCAAATTTCCCTTATCCAATGAGTCGCATCAAAACGCGCATATCTTAATAGTCTATACTTAAATGGATATGCCGTGACGGCTTCTTTTATAAGTCAAGCTTATTTTATAATTAAGATAAAATCATGCAATAATGGATTATTATTCATTGATCTTTATATCGTCTGGGAGATTGTCTCCGGGGTAGTAAAACGTAAAAGCCTACTACAATATTTTAAGATGCGCATCTCAAGACCTTTGCCCTGTTGACCGATAACAAACTCAGTTGTGCTTAACAATGTTAACCCGTTATAGTGCAGTTACGTATGTTTCCCCAATTGTCTCACGAAATTAACTGGTGGATTAGGCCAATGGAAATGTATTCCTTTGATTAATATCGCAACAAGCGTCCGCATTGGCTTTTCACAGCAAATTATATTGTTTGGCCTTGGTCGGCAATAGATGGCAACCATCTGACCATGAAGAAAATACCTCTGTGTCTATAATTCATGGGTAACGCATGATTCATACATCAATTCGCATAAGGACAATGGACTTTAAACTAGATATATTTAAAAAATATATAAACACTTAGGCACCGCAACCATTTTTTTCCGATCTTTGGATCGACCGCTGATGCTGCTTCGATGCTTGTGATTAATGAACTGTCAACTAATTGTATTGATCAATATCATTGCATGCACATATTCATAATTGATTCTACAAATAACAAGGATCCACCAATCATCGATGGTCGATCGTATGATCGATCTGATTTGGTTCTATATCCTTAGTTTGATTGCTGACCTATAGGTATGCATCGGCACAACCTAATAAAAATGAACGTTTAATAGCTTTGGAAGAATAAATTATAAAAATAATTTGGAGTACTGAACACAATCATCATAACTAAATGTTGATGCAGAAGGGATTCATAGTAGTGTTGTTATAGTTTAGTTTTATCGAATATTCATTTAATATAAATGTTTGATCATTTTGTTTTGCTGCAAAATTAATTGTGCACTAAAAAGAAACCGTTTCTAACTCGTAATTTCGTGAATTAAATGACGTCATTAAATGACAATCGCGATTCTACTCACGGTCAACTAAAAACCGTCTCATGAATACGCTACTCAACCAAGCGAAGAGCCAAAAATCAAGTACACATATTGAACAAATTGAGATACTGCGCAAAGCAGGTGACTATATTGAAAACCTATGTGTCGTTTCTTTTAAAAATAATTTGTGATTCCAGATTCGTATACTTTTCTCACATAATAGTATGATAAACGCAAATCTCCGAATATGGAGAAAGTCTAGACAGGGTATCAGGCACCATTATTATATACGACATGAATATGGAGAAACAAGTCATAAAGCAGGTTTACGTATTTTCCACAAAAAAAAAACCACACACAACGGGGAACGATTGCTCGCTGAACAGTCAACAAACCCAAAGTGTTAATTATAAACGAAATTTCGGCCGTTGCACAACATAACTGAAAAAAAAAATAGCAAGGGAATGCATCGACACAACCTAATAAACATAGCGTTTAATAATTCTACCAGAATATAGGGGCGGGGGTGAAATATAAACATAATTAGGAGTACTGCTCACAATAATATTATTTAGAGTACATCATAACTAAATGTTTATGACGAGATTCATAGTAGTGTTGTTATAGTTTGGTCTTATTGAATATTCATTTAATAATGTTGGATTATTTTGTTTTGCTGCAAACTTAATGCACTACTCAACCAAGCGAAGGGCTAAAAATCAAGTACATAATTATTGAAAACAAATTGAGATAGTAAGCAAAGCAAGTGACTACATTGAAAACCTAGTTGAAATACAAAAATGTGTCGTTTCTTTTAAAAATAATTTTCTCACATGATGGTATGATTAACGCAAATCTCCAAATATAGAGAAAGTCTAGACAGTGTATCAGACAACATTATTATATATATACGACATGGATATGGAGAAACAAGTTATGAAGAAGGTTTACGCATTTACCACAAAAAAAACACAAATTAACGATTGCTCGCATCAAGGGGTAACTAACTATGCCTTAAAGGAAAAATTGAACAGTCAACAAACTTAAGGCTAAAGTGTTAGATATAAACGAAATTTTGGCTGGTATACAACCCAAATGAAAAAAATAGCAAGGGAAGGCGCCAGCATTGGATTCGATCACACGAACTTTCGTTTACTATAGTCGATAGTTGCGTAAAGTAATAATTTTAAAGAATTGTGTATTTTTATCTAATATAGATCATTTAAAAGGATAGTTCTGGGCGTCAAATTGTAAATTATATGATTCACAGTGGATAAGTACAGGTGTGTATTGACAAGGTCATGTGTACTTTGTAGCTCCGAAAGTTGGGGAACTAAAAGGGTAATACAGGTGTTGTAAATTAAGTTAATTATGGCGGGTATTGAGTTGCTATATGGGAATGGATAAGTGTGAAGGTGAATTTAAATTAACATCAAACTTGGGGGAACTACATTTTGAAACACTTTGCGAATGGACAATTTTGAAATTATAATCACTTATTATGATGCTTTTTTTGATTTGTATTTGTCCAAAGGCACCAGGCTGTCAAGAGACCGTGATTTATTGCACGAGAATAAACACAGTCAAATGTACTCGCATTTGCCAAGTTTCCTGATGGGCATCAAAAATGTTTGTTTCAACGGGTATTTAACTCAATAATATAAATCACAAAATGTGACTGTTTCGTCTTTTTTTTTTATCTCCGAGATCAGCATAGATATGATAGTCATTAGCAATAACAGATTTCTTAAAAGGAGACACCAAATAGTTCAAAGCTATGTGTACATCCTTGATCAATTTGAAATTTAATATTAAAAATTGGCATTTTCGACATTTAAAAATCCTCGAAATCAATTTTATTAATCTAATGATAAAGTGTTCAAAATAAATACCCCACCCCCCTTAAAATTACAAAACATTTCTTTGCATAACTTGACGTACATTTTGTTGATTTGATTTGTCCCATTTCCAAAACCAATTTGTTTGGTAAAAAATAATCACATTTTCAAAAAATGATACTTTCAGAAAAAGTTGCACTTTACAACATCCTATGCGTGTAATGTACGAGGATTGATTTAATGGTGTTTTTGTTTTCTTTAATTTTTATGTGTACGATAACCCAGTCACCCATGAAAACAATGTACGAGGTGTTTCTAGAATATTCTATTGAGCCGTTGTTTCAAAAATGGTAAAATCAATTTAGGAGTTACAAAATATGTCTTTGCTTAACTTGACATTTATATTTATTGATTTGAAAAAAAAGCTGTGAATAGAAAAATCATTTTGCTACTCTACCAAAGTGATTTCTCCTTCCTAGTGATTTTATCATTTTCAACTGCTCATCATTAACCAAAAATCATTATTTTGCACTAAATCAGTCATAACATTAATATTGAAAATGTTTTGTACCTTACATGTATGGGATGTTGAAAAGTGCAATTTTTTTTAAAGTATCATTTTGAAAACTGTGATTATATTTGACCAAAACAAAAGGATTTTGAGAAGAGAGAACTTTGGTAGGGTAGCAAAAAAGATTCCTCTATTCACAGGTTTTTTTTAATTTTTCAAATCAACAAAATGAATATCAGGTTATCCAAAACATTATGAAATGTTTTGTAACTTCTAAATTGATTTGACCATTAATTCTCGAAACACAACAAAAACAAAAAACATCCTAGAAAACCCCGTCCATGTCAATGAATCATTGTTTTATACTGTAAGATGATTGCATTGGTGACTGGGTTATCGTATACATAAAAAGTAAAGAAAAAACACACCATTAAATCAATCAAAATAATCTATATCGAGAATGTTTTTGTACATTACATGTATAAGATGTTGAAAAGTGCAACTTTTCTGAATGTGATTTTATTTTGACCAAACCAAAAAGATTTTGAGAAGAAAGAACTTTGGGAAGGTAGGAAAACTATTCTTTTATTCACAATTCACAGGTTTTAAATGTTTTCAAATCAACGAATTATTGTGAAGTTATGCAAAGAAATGTTTTGTAATTTAAGTTTAAGGGGTATTCTTTTTAACCCTTTATATACTTTAAGTGTATGTAGCTGGGTGTAAAAGCCGTCTGTCATTTGGGAATGCTGACCTTTTTTGTACATTTTTCCCCAAGAGACCTACAATTTTTAAAAGAATTTACGAATGGATGACGGATGGATTTTCCTCCCAGTTACATTCACTTTTAACGTTTTTTCTTACGAACGGAAACAGCGGCAGCGCGTATGAAAATATTTTATTCGAAGGGCATTTAGCGAATAAGTACATATCATTAGATTAAAAAGACTTCTCCGAGGACTGTTAAACATAAAAAATAAAAAAAATATAAATTTTTAATAATGTGCCGTAAAATTTGTATTATATCGCGAATTAAAAAAAAAAAAATGTATAATGATATCAGGAGGCCATTCCTCGTATTCAGATTCCAATTTGGTGCGTCTGATGTGCTCTCAGATCCAACAAAAATACTGAGCAAACGTTCCTACCCGATTTCTTAATTCAAGGTCATTTTATCATTAAGATAAAACCATGTGATACCGGATCGTGATTCATTGATTCAATGTCGTCTCGGAGTTTGTCTCCGGGGTAGTAATATTACCAGTATTATTTCAAGTAAAGTCCCAAAACTTTTACGCCGATGACCGATAACCATCTCAATGCTTTTAAGCCGTAAAGATTGTATTACAGCTACTTATAGACTATGCACACAAATATCCGAACACCTAAACAAAAGTAATATCTGAAGACACTTAAAATAAATAACAAAATAAGTAGTCAATAGATTGAGAATTTTCTTATGCGTACTTTGATACCTTCCCATCAAACACAAAACGTCATTCGCAAAAGGTTATAAAAGGTTGTCAGAAAACGTTTAAATGTCGGGTTATATAAAGGGTATATTAAGAGTATACAACGTTTTCATAACCTTAAAAAACATTTTTGATAATCTACTGCTCAGCAAACAAAAATGTTTTACAGAAAACGTTTAAATGTCGGGTTATATAAAGGGTATAAAAACGTTTTAATAACATTCCAAAAACATTCTTGAAAACTTGAAAAATATTTTGTGAAAAATGTTTGCCCAAAATATTTTCGATAACGAAATTTAAATGTTATTTTAAAAAGGTTAAAAAAAAAAAAACATTTTAAGAACATTTCTGTGTTTGCTGGGTTAAAAAATTTTAACATAATGTTATTTACGTTTTGATACAATATTTGGCAAAAATGTTTGCAAAAATAGTTTTCAATAACATTTTTGAAAACATTAAAAATATTGTTGTAGTGTGTTTTCATACAAAACGTTTTAAAACGTTATCATGACCTTTATATAAGCCGACATTTTAATGTTATTAAAACGTTTTTACCTAAACCAAAAGCCAAAATATAACTTATTTAAAACGTTTTTAAAACGTTTTTGTGTTTGCTGGGTTAATCGACACGATACGATTTTATTCCACTAAGCTATACTCATTTGAATAACAGATGGTCCCGTTTCAAAAGTGACAAATTAAGGTATTTCCGCCTTCAAGGCGATCCCTGAGCACCTTTTGTTACGATAGGCTCACAATGTTGTGTTCAATATCTGAGTGCTTCGAGGAAAAGTCAATCCGCATTTTGTCACTTTTAAAAAGCTCTCTTTTATTTAAATTGCTATAAGTCAGGAAAAAAAAGTCATATCGTACTGAATGAGGTATCAAAATACGCAAAAAGAAAATTCTCTAATTATTGACTACTTTATTTTGTAATCTAGAATTTAGAGTCTTTAATAATTGGTTATTGTTTTAAGTGTTCTAATACTGTTTGTGCGCAGTATATGTTTCCAATTCGCTCACGAAATAAGGGGCAGATTAGGCCAAGAAAAATAGATTCTCTCTTTCCTATTGTCGCCAGCGTCCGAATTGACTTCCCCATCAAATAGTTCAATAGTTTCACTAAATTCATGAAACTGCATTTACCTTTAAAAATGCGTTAGTTTTTCTCTTAAAGCTGCATTATTTCCAACACAATATTTCCCGTCACCAATTTTCCTCCGAATTTTATCAGATCGCTCAATGTTTGGGCTTCCGTCGTGCATAATGACAGCAACGAAGAAATTGGGACATTGCATAAAACCTGCTGTTAATTGGAGAGGGCGCTTTCATCTCTGATTGTGACCACATGGCAATTGAAATTGCAATCTCTTGATTCAAGAGATTTGCTAGAAATGGTGATTCATTGATTCAATGTCGTCTCGGAGTTTGTCTCCGGGGTAGTAATATTACCAGTGTTATTTCAAGTAAAGTCCCAAAACTTTTACGCCGATGACCGATAACCATCTCAATGCTTTTAAGCCGTAAAGATTGTATTACAGCTACTTATAGACTATGCACACAAATATCCGAACACCTAAACAAAAGTAATATCTGAAGACACTTAAAATAAATAACAAAATAAGTAGTCAATAGATTGAGAATTTTCTTATGCGTACTTTGATACCTTCCCATCAAACACAAAACGTCATTCGCAAAAGGTTATAAAAGGTTGTCAGAAAACGTTTAAATGTCGGGTTATATAAAGGGTATATTAAGAGTATACAACGTTTTCATAACCTTAAAAACATTTTTGATAATCTACTGCTCAGCAAACAAAAATGTTTTACAGAAAACGTTTAAATGTCGGGTTATATAAAGGGTATAAAAACGTTTTAATAACATTCCAAAAACATTCTTGAAAACTTGAAAAATATTTTGTGAAAAATGTTTGCCCAAAATATTTTCGATAACGAAATTTAAATGTTATTTTAAAAAAGGTTTTGAAAAAAAAAAAACATTTTAAGAACATTTCTGTGTTTGCTGGGTTCAAATATTTTAACATAATGTTATTTACGTATTGATACAATATTTGGCAAAAATGTTTGCAAAAATAGTTTTCAATAACATTTTTTGAAAACATTAAAAAATATTGTTGTAGTGTGTTTTCATACAAAACGTTTTAAAACGTTATCATGACCTTTATATAAGCCGACATTTTAATGTTATTAAAACGTTTTTACCTAAACCAAAAGCCAAAATATAACTTATTTAAAACGTTTTTAAAACGTTTTTGTGTTTGCTGGGTTAATCGACACGATACGATTTTATTCCACTAAGCTATACTCATTTGAATAACAGATGGTCCCGTTTCAAAAGTGACAAATTAAGGTATTTCCGCCTTCAAGGCGATCCCTGAGCACCTTTTGTTACGATAGGCTCACAATGTTGTGTTCAATATCTGAGTGCTTCGAGGGAAAAGTCAATCCGCATTTTTGTCACTTTTAAAAAGCTCTCTTTTTATTTAAATTGCTATAAGTCAGGAAAAAAAAGTCATATCGTACTGAATGAGGTATCAAAATACGCAAAAAGAAAATTCTCTAATTATTGACTACTTTATTTTGTAATCTAGAATTTAGAGTCTTTAATAATTGGTTATTGTTTTAAGTGTTCTAATACTGTTTGTGCGCAGTATATGTTTCCAATTCGCTCACGAAATAAGGGGCAGATTAGGCCAAGAAAAATAGATTCTCTCTTTCCTATTGTCGCCAGCGTCCGAATTGACTTCCCCATCAAATAGTTCAATAGTTTCACTAAATTCATGAAACTGCATTTACCTTTAAAAATGCGTTAGTTTTTTCTCTTAAAGCTGCATTATTTCCAACACAATATTTCCCGTCACCAATTTTCCTCCGAATTTTATCAGATCGCTCAATGTTTGGGCTTCCGTCGTGCATAATGACAGCAACGAAGAAATTGGGACATTGCATAAAACCTGCTGTTAATTGGAGAGGGCGCTTTCATCTCTGATTGTGACCACATGGCAATTGAAATTGCAATCTCTTGATTCAAGAGATTTGCTAGAAATGGTGATTCATTGATTCAATGTCGTCTCGGAGTTTGTCTCCGGGGTAGTAATATTACCAGTGTTATTTCAAGTAAAGTCCCAAAACTTTTACGCCGATGACCGATAACCATCTCAATGCTTTTAAGCCGTAAAGATTGTATTACAGCTACTTATAGACTATGCACACAAATATCCGAACACCTAAACAAAAGTAATATCTGAAGACACTTAAAATAAATAACAAAATAAGTAGTCAATAGATTGAGAATTTTCTTATGCGTACTTTGATACCTTCCCATCAAACACAAAACGTCATTCGCAAAAGGTTATAAAAGGTTGTCAGAAAACGTTTAAATGTCGGGTTATATAAAGGGTATATTAAGAGTATACAACGTTTTTATAACCTTAAAAAACATTTTTTGATAATCTTCTGCTCAGCAAACAAAAATGTTTTACAGAAAACGTTTAAATGTCGGGTTATATAAAGGGTATAAAAACGTTTTAATAACATTCCAAAAACATTCTTGAAAACTTGAAAAAATATTTTGTGAAAAATGTTAATCGACACGATACGATTTTATTCCACTAAGCTATACTCATTTGAATAACAGATGGTCCCGTTTCAAAAGTGACAAATTAAGGTATTTCTGCCTTCAAGGCGATCCCTGAGCACCTTTTGTTACGATAGGCTCACAATGTTGTGTTCAATATCTGAGTTTTTATTAAAACGTTTTTACCTAAACCAAAAGCCAAAATATAACTTATTTAAAACGTTTTTAAAACGTTTTTGTGTTTGCTGGGTTAATCGACACGATACGATTTTATTCCACTAAGCTATACTCATTTGAATAACAGATGGTCCCGTTTCAAAAGTGACAAATTAAGGTATTTCTGCCTTCAAGGCGATCCCTGAGCACCTTTTGTTACGATAGGCTCACAATGTTGTGTTCAATATCTGAGTGCTTCGAGGGAAAAGTCAATGCGCATTTTTGTCACTTTTAAAAAGCTCTCTTTTTATTTAAATTGCTATAAGTCAGGAAAAAAAAGTCATATCGTACTGAATGAGGTATCAAAATACGCAAAAAGAAAATTCTCTAATTATTGACTACTTTATTTTGTAATCTAGAATTTAGAGTCTTTAATAATTGGTTATTGTTTTAAGTGTTCTAATACTGTTTGTGCGCAGTATATGTTTCCAATTCGCTCACGGAATAAGGGGCAGATTAGGCCAAGAAAAATAGATTCTCTCTTTCCTATTGTCGCCAGCGTCCGAATTGACTTCCCCATCAAATAGTTCAATAGTTTCACTAAATTCATGAAACTGCATTTACCTTTAAAAATGCGTTAGTTTTTCTCTTAAAGCTGCATTATTTCCAACACAATATTTCCCGTCACCAATTTTCCTCCGAATTTTATCAGATCGCTCATTGTTTGGGCTTCCGTCGTGCATAATGACAGCAACGAAGAAATTGGGACATTGCATAAAACCTGCTGTTAATTGGAGAGGGCGCTTTCATCTCTGATTGTGACCACATGGCAATTGAAATTGCAATCTCTTGATTCAAGAGATTTGCTAGAAATGGCTTTCTTTCCCTTGCCCTTTATCGCGTTAGTTATGTGTTTTTCTTCTCATTCCATATCGACAAACTTCAAACACAAAACAGCGATAAAATAATGTTTTATCGCGAGAAGTATGTTGAGTATGAACTAACTTTAGTGCGCGACAAGAACGTGGCGAATGCTTTACAATGAATCCGAGTACAAATCAGGTCTAATTGTCGTCTAGTTTCATCTAGTATATTAATCTGTGAGAAATAATTGTGAGAAAATCTTTCTCGAAATTAACAATGTTGTCATTGAGAACTGTGCAATATTGGTAGTAAGTGGTATTTATCCAATACTGACGCTAATCCGATTAGGTCGTGTGCAAACCCCCTCAGATGGAGGTTTTAGTAGGTGTGTTTGTGGGGGGGCAAAGCTACACAGCTACTATTATGATAGTTGGGGTATAGTTTTTGGCTGGAAAAAGATCATAGAACCTTTTCAAACGTGCTCAAATTTTCACGTTTTTGGACTCAATATTTTGACCACATAGGTGTAAAATTTTTCGTTTTTATACTGCAATTTAAATAAAGATAGGATTGTACAACCTAGAATGTTTCGTTACATGCAAATATGTCAAGGTCAGTAGGCCTCAATGGTACCTGTGTTATTTTGCTGTGCTACCTAGGTAACCTATATCTGGTGAAACTAGATGATGTAGATGCCAAATCATCAAAAACTCAACATAGGTTGACCATAAACACCTTAAAATGGCAGTGTGTCCTCGAAGCTGAAAGTTATAATATGGTAGGGCGAATATTTACGAAAAACCGATGCAATACGGATGAAATTTGATAGTATTACAACAAAAATGTCATATAATGTGAGAAAATATACAGCATCAAACCCAAAATGTGACCGTACACCACGAATGAGCCGTAAATGTCCTCAATTGTATTCTGAGTTACAGTGTAAAATGGGCATGAAGGTCGTATTCATAGGTACCTCAATTTGGTGCTACGTGTACCTCATTTAATGAAATACACGTAGCACCAAATTGAAATACCTATGAATATGACCTTCATGCCCATTTTACACTGTAACTCAGAATACAATTGAGGACATTTACGGCTCATTCGTGGTGTACGGTCACAAATGTACTTTTTTGGCTCTATAACTTGGTTAATTTCAGTGATTTTAAAGCAGTCTTTTCAGATGCCACGCAAACAAAATAGTTACTCGTTGCATTTCCATGCATTGCCCAGGCCTATTAGTGGTGTGTAACCAGTAGCTGTAGGTGCTAATAGAAGATGCATTTTTTCATCTCAGTGCAGACAAAAGCTACTTAGGAATTGATTGAATAATCAATTATTCATCTGTGACTGATGTTTCGTCCAAAATATGAATTAATGTAAATTCACGAGAAAGTTCTGAGATTGCCGTGAGCCAGAATTGCCACCACTACGATAAACACAAGTTATTCACCAAAACATATAAATCATTTCAACTGTGTTATTGGATATGGGAAAACAGAAAGCAACAATGCAAATTCAAAACAGAAACCATGAAGGTGGTTTTTTTTCTTCTTCTTTTTTTATAACTTTTTGACGGAAAGCGAAATACAACTGAATTTTAGATTTTTTTAAAACATTGGACCAAACCTTACTTCCAAAATATAATACGACGGTAAAAAATGTTGAATACATTACCGTTGTGGCAGGGTGTGTGTGTGTGTTTAAAGAGATTGGTTACAAAAGGCTGATTTGTGTTACATTCATTTGAAGATATTTTTTAGAGTAGCAGTAGCCTATAACAATAGAATTTGTTGGTTATCTTTGCAAATCTCTTTAACCTCCCACGCCGCTTATGATTGAAGAGAACATTTTAAAGATAGGAAACAAATTTTATCAAAACAAGAGCCCCAGGCATTATGATATTTTAACAATATGTTGGTTATCTTTAAAAATGTTGGTTATCTGTAAAAAATCTTTAAAAAATAATTGTATATCTCTTTAACCTCCCACGTCGCTTATCATTGAAGAGGAAGATAGTAAACACGTTTCACAATTGGTCTGGACAGTACATTGTTCGGTACGGCTGCTACGAAAATCCATATAACTGCACCCACAGGGAACTCTCGGCATTGGTATATATATAACTTGAAAACTTTCTCATTCTTAAAGATCCACCCCTGAGCATATTGGTCTACACAATATATTGGCAACTATATCAAAATGACTGGTACCCAAACTACACATCAGTTTTCGGTGATTATGGACAAGACTGTCACATCAAAATACAATATAGGAGCTACCTTATTTATAGATGAATGTTCTAAAAGGTTATAAAACTATAAATGGGCATTTCAAGAGATTCCAATTTGGCATATGGAAGAAGCAGGCTTGTCAATAAACACACGAAACTGATGGGTACCAATCATTTTGATACATTTTGATCATTTTCTATAAGGCACGGCTGGTAAAAATAGTGAAGTTTTTGTGTTTTTTTCACAAAAAAGACCGACATTATATCTTCAATAAGAAAGTTCAAAATTTGCATATGATGGACATTTTTTCACCCCAGCTACATACACTTTAAGTACATATAATTAGATCTGTACAATTTACATCGAAGACTGCAAAAAATTGCAAAAATATCATCTGTTAATCATTTGCAATAATATTAAACCGGCGTGGTGGCCTAGTGGTTAGAGCGTCCGCCTCACGATCGGGAGGTCGCGGGTTCGAATCCCGGCCGGGCCATACCAAAGGCTTTAAAAATGGTACCTACTGCCTTCTTGCCAGGCGTTCGGCATTGAAAGAATGGAGTAGGGAAAGTTAAACACATGGCTACAAGTGGACTAACCCCCTGCTGTAGCTTTTCTGCTTGCAGACATGTGGCCTAGGGTTATGAAACGGAGATAGGCACCGCCCAATGGGCCGAAAGGCTTGGGAAGGATTTAACTTTTTTTAAATAATAATGTAATATATCGCAAGAATGGTCTTCTAAAACCTGTCAATCATAAGTAAAAGCCCCTCAAAAGGAAATTATCTGCAGTTGACGGCTGAGATAAACTTGCAATCTTACATGTGACGTCAATACAAAAGCGCGCCTTGATAACTGGTTGGCTGCTGACCTGCGCAGTTTGGTATATTTCGTCTGATTGACAAGACGTTTAATGCCGATCATAGGTACCCCTCCCACCCAAACACCCCTCTATCTCCACTCCTGCATATTGGCGGAGGGATTGCATGATGAAAACAAGACAAATGAAGGGCAATGTATAGCACCGGTTGTATTCCACGGCTAGGCTGTACCACGAAAATCCATATAACTGCACCATCGGGGAACTATCGGGATTAGTAAAACTTTATATATATATATATCTATTCAAAGATCCAGCCCTAAGCATAATTGGTCTAGACAATACATTATTCGGTATGGCTGCTACGAAAATCCATATAACTGCACCCATCAGGAACTATCGGGATTTGTATAACTTGAAAACTCTCTTATTCTTAAAGATCCACCCCTGAGCATATTGGTCTAGATAAAATATTAAAAGACACGGCTGGTAAAAATAGTCAACGATTGGTTTAAGTTCACATCGTTACAGTACGGTGGATTGCAAACTGCACTGCGAATTTCGAATATACATCTGCAGAAAACTATGTAACAGTATGTTCGGTAATGGTTTCACCTCTATTTGGAATATATGTAAACACTTATTGTTTTTGCAGGTTTGTTGTAGAGCGTTTGATAACAGTTTGACACAGCGTCATCATCCCTATACCTTCGTGTCAAAACTTGCCGTGATAGTAGGGAGAATCCACTCGTTCTTCAACAGCTACGCATGACGATTTTGTTCGAGATAGGTCGAGCGACTCAGGCTAAACACATCACTTGAATGATATGAGATACCACAGCGTTTCCATTTATTAGCTGAAATTACACGTTTTTACGATCTACGCATGCTCAGTACACCTTTTGACGTTGCCACTACAAGAAAATTCGATTTGTTGTCAGGTTTTTGTTTTAAATACACTAACAGGAAGTTCAATACACTCAGCTGCGATTGCCGTATCCTTTCAACACATATATTTTACTGCAATTTCACCGAAATGTTTTAAAATTGACCGATAATAATGTTATATATTCAACTGTTTGAGAATATAATCATATCAAAAGAACGTGACACCATATACATAGCCGATTGCGCTCAGACCTGCACCATCAACATGCATTTGTCATTAGGCCTTAAGCTAGGACTAAATACCAGAAATACTTTAACCTGCAACATACTATGAATACAATTATCGTCAAGTGGCGGTCTTTTCAAATCGTAAGCACTTGTATGTATTGTATGAATTAAACTGTGTGCGGTCTGCGGACACAATTCTATAGACACAATGAGAGAGTGCACGCATCATTTATCCTGGTCAATATGATTACAACTCTTTTCATTAAATGGAACGGAAAGATATTATTTTTGGCCAAATCAAAAAGATTTTGAGAAGAAAGAACTTTAGGAGGGTAGGAAAACTGTTCTTTTATTCGCATTTCATAGGTTTTTAAAAATAGATTTAGCAATTCAATTTTATTTGTAATCTAGCGCTTGATGGTACCTGATTCCGTCAGTACAAATGTAATTATTGACCTGATGGTCATTTCGTTTCAAACTCTATGAGGATATTGTACATTATTTTTACTTAACCTTAAAAAGAGTTTGTTTGCCCTTTCTATACCTACCCATCCCCACAATAAATTAAAAGAAGTTGGTAGGGGAGAGGGTGTTGCAATGACACCACCACTTCCCCATTTGTAGTCGGAGGTCGGTCAACTCCGTTTTAAACTTAATGAGGATAATGTACATTTTCACTTCCGACTGCCAAAATGTCCAACTCAGTAGGCTACGTCATATTTATATTGTAGCTTGCAAAATCATCCATCCATGGGTACATTCGTGAGTTAATTTTGACAAAATTGGTAGTCGTAATTGAAAAATGGTGCAATCAAAACCGAAATTCTGACAAAACTATGATAAACGGTTCCAAAAAGTAAGATATTTTAATATAATCCAAAAACGGCTTGATCAATGCCTTTTGTTTTAAAGTTTGGAACATTGACTGGTTAGTTAGTGAGCAGTTTTTTTCCTACCTTTTATCATCATCATAGCAAAATGCAGCCATTATGAAATTTGCTGCCAAAAAAAGTTGCATTTTTCTACATAGGCTTTTTATGCTTCAATTTGTGTTTGACATTTTTTTCCCTTTAAGTGAGTAATTTAATCAAAAAGAAGCATAATTAATTTAAATTAAATTAAATTAAATTTAAGCTTTTCCTGATTTAGGTGTCGCACATTCAAATTTTTTTTTTATGGTTTAGTGAATAAATTGAAATGAATGCTGCAGCTTATTAATGTCTTTCAATAATGAATAGGCATTCCTTCATGTGAGATGGCTTCCAAGCATCGTTCTTCTCTGCTGTTGGTCAAGCTGGTTCCCCGCATGCTGCAGGATTTGCTGCAAAGTCCTTTAAGGTGGTGCTGTCCCTCACTTGCCCGCTTGTAACAAGTTGATGACGGCCACCCATATAAATGTTTTTTGAACCATTCAAGGAATGACCAATGAAACAAGTGTATAGGGATCCAGCATAAAATATCTAACCAGGAATATGTTGGTCCATTGGTTAAATTAATCAATGAACACAAGATTAATCATTGAAGTTACAGTTGTTCCTTCCTAATGAGTTTAATTAGAATGAAAAACTTGTTAAATTTACGCATTTTAATGCATTCAAAAAGCCAATTTAGAAACTTTGTTGATGAATAAAAGTTCATATATGGCTACATTTACTCACTTAACCATAAAACATGTTTGAAATGTGTAAAAATAAATATTATAATAAAAACAAATATAGACAGATTCCTTTTTGATTAATTTTCTTCAAGTGAAAGAGGTCTGAAACCAAAAGGCATGCATAAAAAGCCTATGTAGACTTTTCACATAAAAACATTTTTTTTCTCAGTGAAGATGATAAAAGATGACAACAAAACCCCGTTAAAATTGATGCATAACTAATCAGCCTATGTTCCAAACAAACAAGAGAATTGATCAAGCCGTTTTTGGATTATACCAAAAAGTCTAGGGGACTTATTATTTTTTTAACCATTTATATAGCTTACGGTGATGTGCGTTGGAACTAAATGACTGAATTTCACGCCTAAGTTTAACACTAGCATTTGAAAAAAATACTATCATTATATTCTTTTTTTGACCGAGAAAATTAGTTTTACATTGAAAAGGTTCAACTCAAAATTGTGCTCATTTCAAGACCAAATTCGATCGTTTTGTATTGCCTCATTAAATGACTGAGTGAGCCTTGTACAACAATAGAACTCGGTTGACTAGAGATCTGCCTGTAAATAAGTGATACAAATACTGTCAGCTTTTATTTATAATGACACATACTTCATAGGCAGGTCCATCCCAGGTAACAACTACTGCTTTTCTACCAGAACCAAACTTGGCACATATGTTGCTCAAAAAAGCCCACGGGCCACCTCGAATTTTTCCTTAAATCCAATATGGCGCCCAAAGTCACCACGTGTACAAAAAATCATTATAAAAACATGCTTTGGCATCTTTGTGAGGAGCAAATATCTTAATGTTCAAAAAATGTATCCAAATGTAAGAAAATACACAAACTTATTATTTTCAGTTATATCACCTAACCATGAAATATTCAAAATGTCTGCCATTTGCACTGTACAGGATAAAAATCATTTAAAAAAACACGTTTTGACATCTTTATATGATGCATAAGCAAAATATACAAACTGATAAATTTCAGTCAATGTCTCTTCACTTGACCTTGAAATATTCAAAATGGCTGCTATTTGCACAGCACACGTTAAATTTAATCAAAATATGATCTTGACGCAAATGGCAACATTGTCGCCTAAAATGTATACTCAAAATACACAAACTGATAAATTTTAGTCAATATATCATCACTTGACCTTGAAATATTCAAAATGGCTGCCATTTGCACTATACAGGTTAATAATCATTAAAAAACCAGTTTTGGCATTTTTATAAGATGCAAATGACACCATTTTCGCCCAAAGAGTATAAGCAAAATATACAAACTAATAAAAAATTTAGTCAATGTCTTCTCACTTGACCTTGAAATATTCAAAATGGCTGCCATTTGCACTGCACGTGTTAAAATTTATTAAAAACATGATCTTGCTGTGATGCAAATGGCACTATTGTCGCCAAAAATGTATAAGCAACATATAAAAATTGATCAATTTTAGTCAATATCTCATCACTTGACCTTGAAATATTCAAAATGGCTGCACTGGACAAAAATCATTAAACAAACATTACTTTGACATCTTTATGTGACGCAAATGGCACCATTGTCGCCTAAAATGCATATTAAGGCAAATTATACAAACTGATAAATTTCGGACAATGTCTCATCACTTGACCTTGAAATATTCAAAATGGCTGCCATTTGCACTGTTCATGATAAAAAGCATTAAAAACATGTTTTGACATCAGTCAGTTTGTATTACGGAAAATTGCACAATATCTCCATATTTATACAACCACTCGCTCGCACCACTTAAAACACTATGTTATTAACGGGAATCTTTTATCCTTATTCATAACCTCATCAATATACGTGATGTGTTGTACAATCACATAATACATTTTAAATACCCGAACGCAAATGCAAGTATAATAAAAGCGTTTCATAACGTAATGAAAGTTAGCGTTGTATTTTGTTTCAACTTTTAAAAGTAGAAAATGTGGCGCAGTTGGAATAAAACAACGTAAAAAAGAGACGGCTTTAAATGAGGTTAATGACTTTGCATCAATTATATTTTGGATATTGTGGGAATATTCATTGTTTCCAAAGCATTGGGTAATGTTAAGATATTTCACAATACCGTCAAAACAACTAACCCGCAATCATTAACCTATAAACAGTCCCGGTAAACAGTATTAAGGAACAAAGTCTAGACATGGAATCAGACACCATTGCTATCTACGATTTGAATAATGATTAGGTTGTATGAGCAAATCGAACTTTTATGAACAAAATTGTGCTCGTTTTAAAAGATCGGATAGCAACGTTTGCACAGTATTTTTTGTGGTACCTGGGAGCACATCAGAACACCACATTTGCATTTTGAATACGAGGAATGTACTTTTGATAGCAAATAATAAATTTACAAGGATTTTAAAATTCTCCGAGTTCGAAATAACTCTCATAGCGGCACGGTTGTTTGGTGTGATCATATTTACATATATTTTAAGTTACATTTAGCCCAATAATATGAGTTATTCTATTTATTTCATGATACTTTTGTTAGGAAATTCCCCTGCTATTTCTTACTAATTTTTATGTTTTAATGTCATTAAGTGTCTACCCTTGTAAAGATGAAAACTAAATTAAAGATAAGGGCGCCACCAGTGTCCACCTTTGCTTAAATATGAATACAGTTCTACATGCCATCAAACAACCGCAAATGCAGAAGGAGCATTTAATTGAAACGTTTTATATCACCCGATTTTAAGCATACTTAGATATTATTATATCACATGCAAAATCCTTACAGCATAAAGATAATGTTTAATGACACGACCTTCTTGTGATAGGTAATTGTATCCTTTTGTACCATTTCATATAAGTGTAGTTCACAAGTTATCAAATACTGACGAAATGCTTTTTCCTTTTAAAATGGAGGTATGGGTAAAAAGTGAAATTTTCACCCCATGGCGAGCGCTTTGGCATTTAAGAAATAAATTTGTGAATTATGATGAAAATTCTAAATAAGATACGAATTTTGGAACCAGAGGATTGATTAAACCGATGGCATCTATAAATTACGTATCAACACCCTTAGAACAACTTATATTATGGCCAAAAGCACAATACGATACGTGTTTGATTTAAGGTTAAGGTTAAAGTTACCTTAAAGCTTCTATAATTATTGATTTAACTTTTGTAACCAAAAAAGATGACGATTTGCAGACTTCTTCGAGGTCTCCAAAAACAGGTATATTTTTCATCATATTTTGCTTTGCCAATGGCGATAAATTTCCTGTTGAAACGTAAGTCGTTTGATAATTAGCTGTAGTGTTGATTGTTCTACCTACCAAGCCGATTATGGAGGAATCGCTTTGCATCCACTAGCGACAATATCATGTGTTGCCCTGATTTAATGAAATGTATAATAATTCCTTTTGGGTTAATAGAGTTGAACAAGAAGGTGAGATTCTAATCTTATTTACTCCATCATAATTACTGTGAACATCATATAATGTAGAGACGAAATGCAAAAACATATTAAAAAACTTTGGCCAAGTACATACGCAAAAAAGATTAAAAAAATACTTTGTCAACTATAACTAAGACAAGCTTGACCCACTATGTAGACAATAACGCCATTCCCCGAACTCAACTTTCCGCCGTCCTTTCCGCCTTTTTCACATCCTTCTCCAGCCCCCCCCCCCCCACCTTGTGGATCTTGATCTGCCCTGTAACTTTAGCACTGTGAAATAATGTAGAAACAACTGCCCAAAATATAGTTTCCAGTACAAATCTATACTTTCACATGAATATTAATAATAATTGAGTTCAAAACGGTCTGCCCTATTTCTTGATTTTTTGACATTATGATTTGTGTTTTTGTACAACCATTCAAAAACGTGTCTGACTTTACTAAAGCAAGCTGAAAGGTTATATACCCGCTGAGACGTTTAAAATAATAATAATAAAATTAAAATAAAAACAAAAACCAAACAAATAAAAAAACCCACAAAAACAAAACAAAACTAAAAACTCAACCTTTTCAGTTAGCTTCTTTCTTGCTGCTTCTTTTTTTTTACATCCTTTCTCTCCTTGATCAACGCTTTGATAAATTTTAAAGGCGCTTTATAAATATCTTTAAGTAGGTATGTATTATGTAACAATAACATTGAAAGGGGTAAGAAGGAGTAAATTTATATCAGAGTCAACCAACCATCACTCAACCAAGACGGAGGCCGATACAAGTTACAAAGACTGTAGGATCACGTTTTGTGGTTAAGTGTCCATCTCCTCATAAAGGTTAAAGTTGTCACAAAAATAAATTGAGGCACGTCTTAATTTTGTGTTAAGATCACAGGTTTAAAAAGTTATGTATAAAGTCTAAAAGCACAGGTGAACTTTCTTGTTAACGATAACATAGTATGGAGCTTCTTACGCAGTTTCACGCCAAATTATAAGCTGATCCTTTTCAAGGTTTCACATTTTTAGTATATGAAAAATGGAATAAACGTATATGGGTCTGGGCATAGTGTGTTGTTATTTTTACCGTTAGATTAAGGACGCGTAACTTTTCGAAAGTAAGTCACGTTTGACACAAATCCCATTCATTGATCAGAAACATGATCCGAGCCATAATATCGCATACCACAAAATTAGAATCAATGCTGATATTGTCAGCCTGACACTTTATTTTGTGAATGAATGAGGGAATGAAAGTAAGATCAAACAAAGTATCCAAAATAAAGTAGCAACAGACACTGGATAAGTGCGTCATATGGTAAAATATTTCATCTTTAAAAAGATCCTATCTTGGTCGGGTCATATATTTATTTGGTTTACGAACCGTAATTTACACCAAATTTCTTTCGGATGGGTTTAATTTGAAGGTATATGAATGTCTTTACAACACATTTCAAAGCAAAACTGCAACATATGTTAAGGAGGGTGGCCTCAATAATTTCTTCAAATTCAGTGCTACACCAACATACCGTGCAAAACCATGGCCTTAGGTGCTGCATTGGTGGCAAAATATGAGATTGTAATAAAATGTCAGGATGATTATAAGGAGCCAAGCAATCTCTTTAACGATCAACTGAATTATCTCCTCTTGTTCTTGCATGATAAGCATATGTATCGTATACATGTTTTGTTTTATGATATTAATTTCATGATTAATTATTGAATTAAATGTATAACAAGTAAGCCTAAAATGGCAGTGATGTTTTTGTTAGAACGTTATATACATGTAATAACGTCCTGACATTATCATCTACTCAGAAAGGACAGGAACAGTAGTTATAATTGAACTCATTGTTCCTATAAAGGAGAACCTGTCCAATGCATATCAAGGAAAAGGTGCAAATATCAAGACCTTGTAGCTGAGTGCGATGGCAGAGGTTGGTGCACCCACTAACTCCCAATAAATGTAGGAAGCAGATGCTTTTACAGTACCTCAATACCTCAATGAGCAATGCTTTGCCGCTTTGGGTGTTCCAAGTGGGAAGAGAATTCCATCCCATTTCATCCTAATGGTTGTCTCCCTACCTGTGGGATGCAGGTCGCCCAGATATTTTACGTTTATATGCCTTTGTTGTTGCCCAATATTATCAAATGTTTAACCCCGTGAAAGTTTGTCTCGGATACGTGACATTAACAATGCAATTAACATCCACAAAAAGGATTGAAACGACCTGTTATCCACGCACCTATAATACTATATCCCCATTGGACACTGTAGGCTGATTGTTAAGTGTGATAATTAGCGCCCAGTACATTCAAAGGTCATTAGCTTTCATTCAATGTATGTTCAAACATGTTATCGTTGAAGAAATTCAGACAGATGAGCATGGTTGAGATGCAAACATATAATAAAAAGAAAACGAAGAATGACTTAGCGTGGGAGTCAGACAGGGCCTACGGTTTTATTAATGCCAACTCTTCTTCGTTTCAAAGCATGTCATGTTCTTCAGTCACATAAATGCACCTGTTTGTAAGATACATTGAGGACGTTATTATGTAACAATTTTAAAGGACAATTGTTACGTCATATTATATTTATTTTGTATGTTATTTGTAGTCATTAAAGGATGACACCGGCAATAACAACATTATGCCTTATTTGCAATGACGTCATTGTTATTTGTACTCAACTGCTGTTGTCAGCCTTCATTGTATTTCGGGGACGTCATTGCACTCGACAATCTCGGCGCCCGGGAATTTTTAGGGTCAATATGAGTTTGTTTAATATAAACTATGTGATTCGTGCCTGATAATTAATTTTCTAACATATAAGACATAGTTTTGTGATTGCCGGAGACATCATTTAATCAGGCGTACAACTATACAATACAGGCTAAAGATTGTATGAACGGATATCATTTCTTTTTTTGAAACGCATTGCTCGAGGGCTATGGTGAAAGGTGTTCAACCCTAAACTTTTAAACAAAGATTCGCTTAAAATATTCTTAAAAGAATAGATTAAGCGAATCTGTGCTTGTTGTTTCCTTGGCTCTCTGAAAGGCCACGAGATGTAAACTGTATAGATTTGGATGGAAATCAGACATGTGACTTTTGAAGAAAATGATTGGCAATATGTTATTTAAAAGGTTTGAAAAGTAGTGAACAATTTTGTGTAATGTGAGCAATCATGCTGATTGACACGCGCGCCCCATTTGGTTTTTATTGTGTAAAAATGGATCACTCCAAGCTACACGTCTTGGTTAGCGATAATTTTAGCGGACGAGGACCAAGTTTTTTCATGACGTAAGTCGGTCAATCAGAACATCACTTACAGTAAATTATAGGTCAAGTAATTATATAGAAATTGAAGAAAGTGTCATATGACTGTGCACTGTACTGTAGGCAGTTACTCCTACAGAACTTTAATGTGTAAATGAAAAATTCAACCAGTGGGCTAATTGTAGAACAGTATGAAAAATCGGCTGATGAGCACTATCGTAAACTTCGAAAATTAACATTGAGTAAACTGTGAAAACCAGAGAAAGTCTATGGAAAAGTCAAAGAAATTCGTTTCATCTAGATATTTTGATTCCAAAATACTATACGACTAGGCAAGTGACATGTTCAATTAGTTTTATATCAGAGAGTCATATCAGACACTTTATCTATATGCACTCATAATGAGAAAAGTTAAAATATCTTTGCGAGACGGAAAATGCCGACATTTCTACTATTAGAGTTTCATGCGACAAAATTCAAGGTGATAAACCTTTGTATTTTTTCTTTATATTAAAAGTGAATCAAAACATGACAGAATATAATTCCATTTCGTGGGACTATCAACGACTCGCAAAATCGTGAAGTCATAAAAAAAAATCATAAAAATATCAGATATTTCCATTTTGGTACGATGCAAAATAATGTGTTGTAAAGTGATAATGCGTTGTCATCTTGGAGGATTACATTAGGTCCCAGATTGTGAAAATATGGGATTGCAGCTTGCTGCACAGAATAATGGTCAATTTGGCACATTCGGTTTGAAACCCTACTACATTCACAAGACGTGTACTCAGACGTCAAAAAGATAATTGTTTCAAATGTAGTGTCGTTGTAAAGAAGAATAACGTAGCTATTTATTGATATGCAACACTGCATGAACATGTCACAAATAATCTGAGATATAGATGCTTGAAAAAACTGTCCAAACGTTTGTTGAGGAGTTTATAATAGCCAATAGTTTAATAACATTATTTGCAAAAATGTTTTATGAAAATCATTAAAAACGTTTTTATACGGTTGAATAACCAGACATTTAAATATTTTCAGAAAATGGTTTCAAAAGTTTCCAAAATGACTCACAGAAAACTATTGAAACAACCTGTTAATTACCACAATCCCTGAAGTGAACAAAAATGGTACAATTTCCAACGACACAGTTCATGAACCTTCGTTGAACACTGTAGGATAAAGCACACTGACATCATATTGTGTAGTGTGATATTTAGTGCCCAATATAGTAAAAGATCATTAGATGGTATTCAATGTATACTCAAACAAAGTCTATTTGACGTTGAAGTGATGATATTATAATAGGATTTACTACCATAGGAATAGGTTTAAACAATTTTTGAACATATCGCCCTGCACTACAAGCAGGTTGCACGCATCATCTGTGTATGTCTGCATTCATAGATTGGAGACAATAGCTTTATTTGTAAAGATACTAATCTTACAGGTGTGAGTAAAATAATGCGAGCACCATGATTTCCACGGCTTTGCTCGGGTGAGGGGTTATAAGGAAATTCGTATCTTGCACTTTGTAGACTAAATCTTTACTCAACTCGCTTGCTCCCCACACTGAGTAAAATTATTTTTTAGAGTGATTGCAGTGTGATATATTCAACAATTGGTTTAACCTATTGTTATGGCGTAAAAACAAGAAAGAAAAGATACGAATAGTCTACTGTTTTATTAATGTTAAATCTTCTTCGTTTCAAGCAAAGCATGTCATGTTCTCCAGTCTACACAGGTGCACCTTTATATAAAATCCATTGATGACGTTAATAGGTGATGATTTGAAAGGACATTTTATTACGTCATGAAGAAATATTCTATTAACTCTTTCAAGACATTAGTCAGGTTTACAATTCCAACAATACAACACTCTTTAAAATTGCGTAACTTGATTAATGAAACGCATTGCTCGAGGGCTAAACTGACAGGTTTAAAGGAAGTGTACGGCAATCACAACATTATGTCTTATATGTTAGCAATGACGTCATGGTTATTTATGTTCATTTGTCGTCAGCCTTCATTGTATTATTGGGACGTCATTGCTCCAGATTTTGCTGATGATATTGGAATTGCTGTTGGAATATCCCATAGCCAGGGCCCATTCACAGCTAACTAGGACTGCAACTGCAGCAGCAGATCTAGGCCTTGTCATTAAGGCCTAAGATAGAATATATGACTGCAAACTGTAACCACCAACCAGCACTTGAAGTTTATGGTAGTACCATCAGCCATTTCACAGATTTCAAGTATTTGGGTTCCAAGATTGGCTCTAGTGTTGGAGACCTAAAAAGAAGAAAAGCACTAGCCTGGGCAGCTTTCTGGAAACTGGAACGCCTTTGGAGAAGTCCATCCCAACCAATCGAAACAAAAATCAAGCTGTTTGAGTCAACTTGCTTCACTGTCTGGAAAACATGATCAATGCCTTTGTAACATCTTGCTACAGAGTCATGTTATTGTTAAAGCCTTGATGTACGATCTTTTTAAATTTTAGAATTTTCTTTTTTCTTCCAAAATGATAATATGCAATCATAATGAAAGTTCCCATACATTTGGACGCGAAAAACATTGGAAATTTGAAAAGAAACAACATCAAAAACTTTACCTCAATCACTCGAAATATCTCGCACTTTTTGGATTAGGACGCCGAGTGCGGCCTCAGAGTTAGTCTCCTACGCAGCCAGTTTGGTTATGCTCCCTCCATCATGGTCGAGCGTAACCAAACTGGCTTCGTATGAGATTAAGATTTGCGATCGTTCCGACATTATTATCATCATTTTAAATATTATGATAATATGTCGGACCAACAATCATCCTGTTTTACTACAAATAGGGCGAATTTGACAGTTTGCTCATAGATGTAAGTTGGAACATGTGTAAGTTTTCCAAATATGCCAAAAAAATAAAGGTATATCCTGAAAAAAGATCATACATTAAGGATTTAAGCATCAAGCGTGCGGATCGGATTCCAAATGAAACAATCTACAATCTGACCAACACCACTCAACTGGTTGGCAGAGTCAAGATTCACATGATGCAGTCATGTCTACAGTAGAATTCATCTCGACCTTTGCAGGACTTAACCCCATTAAAAGCTATCAAACCAAGATAACACTCATTGAAACAGCTCAACTGATTAAATCGGATCTTCTCTGGTTGTGCACAAGTGACTGTTTTCATGTGCGATATCGCAATAAAGCTGGTATTCATAGCTTCAGTTGAGTAACCGATTATAAAGGAAACGAAAGGAAACAATGTTATGTGTGGCTTTGTTCACGAAATCAGACAATGTCGTGCTTTTTGTAAACCAGCATTCTTGAAAATGAGCAACATAATGATTTTTGACTTAACACGGTTTAGAAATAATTTCTTCATATTTTTGGTGTTATCTGTCGTTTACATGTCCTTCCTAAAACACAAAAGTACGACCCTCTCCAAACACCTAAATTAGCTAAAAATTTAGGACATGTTACAAAACTTTATTTTCTAGAACCTATTTAGAATAATTTAAATGTAGCTTTTACCGGTTTTTTTGTGGCATCCTTCAGAAGTGAGCGGTCCGATACCAATATTTTCGGTCAAATCTCCATTCAAATAACACGGGGAGTTGGCTAGCTATGCCTTGCCCTCACTCATATTTTACAAAAGTACGACCATTTCTGAACATCTAACCTAGCTGTAATTTTAAGACATGTTAGAGAAATATATTTGCTAGAAGTTTTGGAGAATAAATAAAATATTGGCTGGTTATTTTTCACACAGTGATGTTAACTAGGCAAGTGTCCATTCTCCCAACATACATCATTTGTAGGGGTCACGCGTCAATGGTGAGAGCACTGTGTATTGTGTATAGGAAAACGGACAGTAACTGCAGTATGATCAACTCAAATTGGGAAGAGGAAAACGGGTCGGCCGCGCTCACTGTACTTACAGTATGTCCAGCACCTCCTGGGAGAACCTGAAGGCTTGCCCAAGATCGCAATAGTTGGAGAAAGCTTGTAGTCGCCGCAGCCGACTGATGATGAAGATGCTCTAGGCAATTTCTGCGCGGGAAATGTTGAATATCGCGTGTTGAGAGCCGACTGTTTTTATTCGCCTTTATGGTCAATACTGTTTGTTTAAAATAAAACCATGTGATTCGTGCTTGATAATTATTATTCTAACTTATAAGACGCAATTTTGTGATTGCCCTAAACTTTCTATAAGAATCTTGCTGTTTGCTGTGTCCTCGCCTCTCTGAAAGCCACGAGATGTACAGATTCGGATGGAACTCAAACACGTGGCTTTCGAAGAAGATGATTGGCAGTATGTTATTGTACATTTTTGTGTAATTTGAACATATAAATGGCATAGGAGACAGCACTGGTTTGCACTGATTAATACCCGCGCCCTTTTTGGTATTTAGTGGATAAAAACATCGAACGAGGCTCTTTCATAACGTAAGTTGGCCAATCAGAGCCCCGCTTAAAGTAGAGTTATATGACAGCAAATTGAATAAACCGAAGAAATCTTATCTGCAGAGACTTACAAGGTATGACTTCATATCCCAAAAGTACATGTAGTAATAGAGATAAATTAACGTCATGGTGCCGCAGTTACGCTGTGCATGTCTTAACGCTCGTCACTACATCCAAGCACAACTGCAATAAGCTCATGGTGGCGCTATACTGAGACAAATATATCTAAAGAGATAGGAAGCACCCATTCACTCGCTTTGGGATGTATCGAACCAGAGAAGATTAGAATATATTCTCATCTTCTCTGATCGAACCCACTTTCCTGAGTATACGACTGACTGTATCAATTGCGCTAAGCAACCAGTCCATATTAGGGATATTTGAGTTTTGTAGGCTATTGGAAAATGTGTATTGTTCACATGTATATGCTATTGGATGGCCCGTTAACGCTTTAGAAGTCGCAATGGTGTATTTTATTCCAACATCAATAAATAAACCCTACAATCATCTAAATAGTACTGTGTTTACTTTTTAAAGCAAAATGAAAATAGATAATTTAATATGCCAAGTTCGATTACTACCCAGCAAACACAAATACATTACAGAAAACGCATTTGGATTTGGATTTGGAAGATACCTTCTCTTAAATAACAGTATTGCGAACCACCAGCATACATAACTCGATGTAGAGAGTCTTTCCTATTCAGAGGAAATATTGCAATTCATGAATTACACACCTTATTGCCTTTTAACAATAACCATTGACACTAGCACATATCAGAGAAGATGTAAGAAATGGATGGAGAACAGAATTATATCCTTGAGATAATCCCGTAGGTAATCCTGTTGCACCTATCATAGTCCTTTATTCTCAAGTGGTGGGTTAACCAACAATTAACAATGAGAGGAAATTCCTGAACCTAGTTCAGTTGGGGATGATTTGAAGTGACCGCCAATTATGACCATTTGATATTTAATACCAGCAATGTGAAAAAAAAAGAAATAATGTAGTGCCAAAATAATGTACCCTTTTACGGAAGGAGCAAAGTTTAACAAGTTATAACTCCGCTTCTGAAGTACGAATGTCAGCGGCGAATGTCAGGTTATTATTTCCCAGTCTTTAAAAAAAATTGTAGGCAGAGGTGGGAATCGATCTCGGTACCTCTAGGTTAAACAGCACTGTGGAAGACCACTAAGCCAACTAAATATATGTTGTGAGATGTGTGACATTAATCTTTGATATTGCTTAATGGAACAGATCGCGGAATTAATTCAGTAATAAAAGAAGTAGATTCTTATATAGCGGTCAAATTAGATAAAAGGGAAATATTTGTCCCTGCTCTAAAGAAAATATAGGTTAGAAAATTATCAAATAAATTTAAATTAAAAATTGAGATTTTATATTTCTTTCTTTCACGAGGCGGACAAACACTGACAAACACTGTATAAGCTAAAAATTCGACCCTTATCACTAAATCCTGTCATAGCTCAATGGTAGAGCATCATACTGCTAATGTCAATATCGTTGGTTCGAGTCCTCCTGCCAGCAATGGTTATATTTATGATTTTAATACTACGCTACAATTTGTTCAATTTTTTTCGTTTATTTATTTATTTATTTATTTATTTATTTATTTATTTATTTATTTATTTATTTATTTATTTATTTATTTATTTATTTTTGTTTATTTATGTAAATAATTTGATATATTTGAAAGAGGTATTTGTGCAATTGAAATTTTGATTTTATAATCCTATGGGGTTATTTTGATCTTCCATTCCCACTCCTCCCAAATTGCCAAACGCACAAAACCTATGCGTTTGCATCATACATGTCATCATCATAAAAAAAAAACATTCTATGTATACCTGACGCCGCCGGCAGCCTATATTAATTTACTAGTCAATATTTGCATAGGAACCGCAAAGATTGGAGATTATATGGTCAATTCCAGCCAAAGCGGGACAAAATTCTCTCTGGGGCCATTTTGAAAATGTTTTCCTTTTCAATTCTAGACTTCTCAAATGAGACGATCATATCTAGTGAATCATCAGGTGGAAGTGCCATCGGATTGAAAAATAACTTTTCTTGCTAGACCAAATAAAGTGTTAAATGCGCATATGCATGTTACCCACGAATTCAAGCCTTTTTCACCTGTTGTACGCCATAAAATTTCACTTTCTTTAATATCTTTCAAAATTTTATGTGTGACTCATATACACTAGAAATCGGTGAAGACTTTGAACGTAAAATAGAATTTTATTACATATATCTACAAAGAAATATTTTGGTTATTACAAATTTTAAGAAAGAACCAGGTGTACAGTTAAGATTGTGTCAATTCTTCGAACTCTTTCCAAAGTGGCTGTCATTTAACATTACTGTATTATTTCGAAAGATTAGAATAAATGCTTCATATAAATATAAAGTTAGATTTTGTATCTCGTCGCAGGATGAGGATCTCGGATGGATTCGTGGGCAACAGCGTCTGGAAAATAGCAATTCCTATTATTTTTTTTAATAAAAAAAAAAGCGCAGTGAAAAATACTTTTCCGTATGTTAATAATTCAGGCTGCAATGGCACTAAAATGAATTTTAATCAAAATACAAACTGCATGGACTATTTAGAATGGATCATTATGGCATTTTGGGTACAAATTTTTTGAGAATAATGAAGTTGCCAAATTCAAATAGACAGAGCAAACAGTTTTATATTATTATTTTAGTAAAATCATTCCATATTTTCATGCAGCAATATTCTATTAACTCGTGTTTGACAGTTCCTATCAACTAAAACACTATCAATACATTGTTAACTATAATTTAAGTAGGGATTCGTGGGTAACCAAAATGTTCGTGGGTAACACATATTTGAAAGTATGTATTGGTAAGCGGCAAAATAGAAAATATTACAGAAGGTTGGAAACCATCATGCGGTTATTCCTCCATTGTGTTTCAATGATTCCGTTTCTCTAACCAATTGCATTTACCCAAAAATGGTAATTTAGGATAATCAATCAAAACTTCATGATACAGCTTCAGTATACCTTCAAGAGGACGCTATTAAACAGGACTGTTTTGGAACCTATTTCGCATGTTTTCAAAATGTTAAGATGCATAAGAAACATATAATTTACGAGTAAATCCTTGGATTCGTGGGTAACGCCGAATTCGTGGGTAAAGCTATAAGTACTATAGTACCGTTTGGGGTTTGCGTTTCTTAGGTGCATAAACTGTAAGTACTGTAAAAATTATAGCATACCCATGGCTTGAATATGTGGTGATTTAAACTTAAAATAAACAATCTCCTTGTTTTTCAAGGTTAGCATCTATTCGGGATTCGTGGGTAACAAAAGTTTAAACCGTCGGAGATTCTTTTTTAAAGCGGTGAACGTATTTTTACGATTTACAATTTTAAGCGCTTGTCAAACTAAATTCAGTGTCCAAAGTCATTAAATGTTAATTTAAGTTATGGCAATTATATTTGCTGGACTCGTGGGTAACAGTTGATACGTGGGTAACGTCAAATTTGATTTTATGGAATTTTATGGGTAAAACGTATTTGCATAAAATAATCACTTGGACCTCGGAATTATAGAACGAAACTTCGTTTCATGATATAGTCATTTATGGCATATTCACTTGACATTATTCAGAACAGAACGATCATTTTATTTTTGATACGCGGGTAACAACATTATTAGCCAAATTGACTTAATGGCCTCTAGAGTCCACAAACTTGGAATTCAATCGTTTTACATATAATGAGAGATCATGCAAACGCCTTTCTAACGGTAATAATTTCATTTTGATTGACGGACATTCAATGGCATATATGGTGCTTTATCTTTGAATTCGTGGGTAACGCCAATTCATTTAAGCCATCATAACTTGTCCCCTGGTATGACTTGCTAGTAAAGGCCTAAATGCACAAAGAGAGCACATTGGACGTGACATGATAAGCTCCATCAATAATGTGATTTCCTTTATTAATGACATTTTAAAGTGGAAAGTTAACATAGAGAGAATTTTGTCCCGCTTTCGCTGGAATTGACCATATACGTATTTATTAGTAATAGACAAGTAATATATGAAGAGCTTTGTTTCAAAACCCCTTACATCCACTTGCCCATTTTGAGAACACATTAAAAATCATCAAAAAATCACTGATGTATGGGGTTTGCAACAAAAGCAGTTTTTGGCGGGATGCTTGGGTAAGATGAGCATCCTGCCAAAAACTGCTTTTGTTGAAAAACACCTTATATCAGTGATTTTTTTGATGATTTTTTGATGTGTTCTCAAAATTAGGCAAGTGGATGTAAGGGGTTTTGAAACAAAGCTCTTCATATATCGTGTGTTTGCGATTTATTCCGTAATCAATAAGTATGATGAACAAACGCATTTCTGGCAGAAGCACTCACAGCGTAGTGGTATTCGATCTCGACTGTTAATCAAAAGGTTGTGGGTTCGAACCCTGGTAGAATTTTAATTGGAATAAATTTGTTTTTCTTTTGCTCAATCACAGCTCAATCCAGCCTCATAGGCCTATATCATGTAAATGTATTATGTGATGCAAATGTTGACTAGAAAAAAAAATATCGCACGCCGGCAACTAGACTACTATACAAAAAAATAGTATCACATCTTTCCTGCTCAATCAATATATTATAATACTTGCAAATAGATCATAGTTTACTAATCTAATCCTGTAATATACTAAGACCTGTTATATCACCTTTACATGGTTTGTTATGGTAGGGATTAGTGTCCGATCTCTGTAATGTAATGTAAATGAAGCATATTGATATGCAGGAAGAATCGATCCGGGTGCTATCTATTAGGGAAAGATAAACACTATTCAAAATATCAATAGACAAGAAGAAAGGGATGTAGAGATTTGTACTTGAGTCATGCATGATTTAACAGAAGGTTCTTTCCAAAACCCAAACGTAATGGTTAAATGTCGGGTTAAATGGTACGTGAAGAATATCAAACGTTTTAATAATATTCAAAAAACATTTTGTTCAAAACTTGCTGCAAATCAATTCTAATTTGCGCCTCACTTACAGTCATATTGAACTTTAATGTGTAAATGAAAATTTCAACTGAGTAGGATCATCTACGTTTACATCGTGAGCACGACCATGAACTTTGAAAATTATACGCTGAGAAAATTCTAAAAGCTTGAAAGTCTATGACGACAATAAATAAAGAGCCACTTCATGTACATATTTTTTATACATGCCTTCTCCAGGCAAGTGACACACTCTGTCGGTGTTTTGACATACTGTCGTATGACGAAAAATGCAGTTTTGAGGAAATCGTATTTAATTTTTTTCCAATTTTTGAAGACCCACTGCATGGAGAGCACCTTAGTAAAATTTGTTTTATTGTTATCAAAGAATATAATCAATAATACATCTGTCTCTGTTCTGAACATAATACCAACTTTATTCATCCACTAAAATAATTAATCTGCAAACTCATACGACAGTATGCCAAAACATGCACAATTTGACAACCTATGTATTATTAATGATACTTAAGGGGGTACTACACACATCACATTTTTTGCGGGTTTTTTGCATTTTGTGAAGAAATGCGAAAAAAAATTGGACAAAGAGGTATGCAAAATGATGGGGCAAATCTTCTCGTTATATTGGTGGCATCGGTATCAGCGTAGATTATATATATATATATATATATACTTTTAAATCTAGAAGCCAAAAGGTGGTACATCACTGATGTTTTAAATTCACTTCATTTTGGAAAGCTTACTATCAACGGATTTCGTTAAAATTTTGGATACGTGTTGCTAACGCATTAGAGAAATAATGTTGATATGTAAAATGGGAATAAGTGGTTCCTGATGGCTTCATGAACTTGGTGATTTTCAGTGCTCCACATCGATCAAAAACGAACTGGTTAAAATGCTTCTATTTTCAATGTTGAGCTATATTTTGTATTTTTAACTAGCGACATTATTTCACTGAAACTTTATTAAGCCATAGGTAAAAGGTTACCACAACCATACTACAGCAATGTTGAAAAAAATGCATTTCTCGTCACCATACCACTATATTTCGTATAAGGCCGTTAAGCTTAAAATTTGCCGATTTTGGTAACTATTTTAGCTTTGTTTCTAATCCATTTCAACTATGAACTCCAAAATTGATACAGTGATATCATATTTTAAGCAGATTAATATAATTTGTGTCTTACCTATGATTGTCGCTGCCCAAGGCAAAAAAAAATCAAATATATTCCATAGAATTCTGCACGTCGCCACGGTATCCGAATTTTGACATACGGCCATTTTAACGACGTCACCCACAATCCATTGCGTTATAACGAGTTGCCGAGTTTTATTACATGTATATATTTAGGTATTTTAAAGCTCAAATTCCGGCGTATGAGGCAATATATACGGAGCCATGGAGTAGGAAAAAACTAATTTTGGACAAGCCAAGACGGGAGGGTGCAGGGAATTTGGGAAAAATTGGCAGATCAAAGGGGGAAACTCAGCAAACACAAAAACGTTTTAAAAACGTTTTAAATGAGTTATATTTTGGCTTTTGGTTTAGGTAAAAACGTTTTAATAACATTAAAATGTCGGGTTATATAAAGGTCATAATAACGTTTTAAAACGTTTTGTATGAAAACACACTACAACAATATTTTTAAATGTTTTCAAAAAATGTTATTGTAAACTATTTTTGCAAACATTTTTGCTAAATATTGTGTCAATACTTAAATAACATTATGTTAAAATGTTTGAACCCAGCAAACACAGAAATGTTCTTAAAATGTTTTTTTTTTTGAAAACCTTTTAATAACATTTAAATGTCGGGTTATATAAAGGTCATGAAAACGTTTTTGAAACGTTATTGAAAATATTTTGGGCAAACATTTTTCGCAAAATATTTGTTCAACCCCAAAACAACATTCTGTTTAGAATGTTTTGTATCAAGTTTTCAAGAATGTTTTTGGAATGTTATTAAAACGTTTTTATACCCTTTATATAACCGGACCTTAAACGTTTCCTGTAAAAAAATTTTGTTTGCTGAGCAGTAGATTATAAAAAAATGTTTTTTAAGGTTATGAAAACGTTTTATACTCTTAATTATACCCTTTAGATAACCCGACATTTGAACGTTTTCTGACAACCTTTTATAACCTTTTGCGAATGATGTCGAAAACGTCTTGTGTTTGCTGGGAAGCGATATTTGGCGCACATTAAATGGGACAAGACTGAATTTTAAATAGCACGCACAATGATGCTTTGGAGGCACGTCACGGGTAGGCCTATGCCTAAAGAAAGTTAGAAACGCAGTCAAAATATGAAAAATTTCCTGCACGTTATCCGGCACGCATATAACGTAGGCCCTACGCTCGCATTTAGACATTCCATCTAGACAATTTTAAAGGCCTATCCAGTGATCCCAGCAAAGTGTGAAAAATCAAAATTGTTTATAATGTCTAAAAGTAAAGGTTAAGTCAGTTGAATAACGCCTGAAAAAAAACCCAGAAATGTGAAGAATGATCGAGCAATGTAGGTCTTTTAGAGCTGAAATTGTCAAGTGTCCGTGTTTACGTATGCTATAAAAGCTCTATTTTGGTCACGGGTCTTTTGGAGCTGAGGAATCAAAAAAAAGGAGGGGTCTTTCTGGGAGAGCATACCCGTAGGTCCTATGTCTAACATTGTTTTTAAAACAGGAAACTTTTAACTTTGTATCCACAAACATTATCCCTACCCAATAATTAATTCTAAACATAAAGGTCTCGATGAATATTCCATCAAAACTATATACTGGTTCTTATTTTGTACATAAATTTGAATGTGAAATGGCTCCTTTATTACATTGCGCATAATGCAATACTTGCATGCTGGGATAACATTGAACAACCTCTGATTTCATCATATTCAATCTAAAATACAAGGCGATGAACCTTGGCATTTTCTCTTTGAAAGTGAATCAAAACGTGACCACTTAGTTTTGAGGCACTATCCTAAACATGGCACTCGTAAAATCGAAGAAAAAAAAAATCAAATATTTCATTTTGGTAGGATGTACATCTGCTAAAACATCTACAAGTGATAAGACTGAAAGCGACACAGCATCAATGTTGGAGGTTCCAGACACCTAATGCAACAAGCAATTGAGAAAAGCTTCACATATTTTGTTCAGCACCCCTTCGCGTGAATCAATAATATTGCTTTTGATACTGGGACATAGGTTCAAGAATCAAAAGACTTGGAATCATACCAACTGTGGATCCATAAGAGAAATTTGGGGTATTTGGGTCCTTGCAGACCAGAGGATGATTTAAGGAAGCCCCATCATGCACTGTAAAAGTGTTATCACTAGAGTTTCAACTGCCACTTTACTTTTCAAATCCCATTGAACTCTGTGCAAAAGATGTTGTTTTAGAATTGCCCGTGTGTCATTATGTATGCATGAAGGATAATTCACACCTACTGTAGATAACATAAAATGTGAAATCGACCAACCTTTAGAAGGTGTTTTTATTGTAAATATATCTGTCAAAATTCAAATTTCACCATGCACGTGTGTATGCAGTGGGCGGGCAGTGGTGTCATGTTCACTCACACAGCTGTGCTAACCACAAGACTTGCTGGGAAGTGCTTAAATCATCCTCTGCTTGCAGACCATGCGCAGAAACAGCCTGTGTAATAATACGCTTTGGCATTGTTACCTGCACGCAGTGCATGCGTCGCGCAATAAAGCGTGTCTATATAGCAAGCCTATATATCACCCAACTGAAGTTTTGGATGCATTCAAAGCAAAACCCGAATACCCCAAAATCTTTTTCTATGATACAGGCGAGGTTCGATAGCCAGCTAAAAATTTGATAGACTTTTGATATAGAAGATTGCAAGTGTTTGATAGACTTTTGATAGGGGAGAGGATCGTTATCCAGTGGAGGTGTTTGATAGACTTTTGATAGGTTTGTCAGCCGGCTAAAAATTTGATAGACTTTTGATATAGAATATTGCAAGTGTTTGATAGACTTTTGATAGGGGAGAGGATCGTTATCCAGTGGAGGTGTTTGATAGACTTTTGATAGGTGAAAGGTTCGTCAGCCAGCTAAAAATTTGATAGACTTTTGATATAGAAGATTGCAAGTGTTTGATAGACTTTTGATAGGGGAGAGGATCGTTATCCAGTGGAGGTGTTTGATAGACTTTTGATAGGTGAGAGGTTCGTCAGCCAGCTAAAAATTTGATAGATTTTTGATATATAGAAGATTGCAGGTTTTTGATAGACTTTTGATAGGGGAGAGGATCGTTATCCAGTGGAGGTGTTTGATAGACTTTTGATAGGTGAGAGGTTTGTCAGCCAGCTAAAAAATTGATAGAATTTTGATATATAGAAGATTGCAAGTGTTTGATAGACTTTTGATAGGGGAGAGGATCGTTATCCAGTGGAGGTGTTTGATAGACTTTGATAGGTGAGAGGTTCGTCAGCCAGCTAAAAGTTTGATATACTTTTGATATATAAAAGAGTGGGAGTGTTTGATAGACTTTTGATAGTAGGGAGGTTCGATATAGCCAGCTAACAATTTGGCAGCTGCAAGCTGAAAAATTGATAGACATTTGATAGAGATGCATGACAGAAATATATTATATTTGATATGGTTTTGATAGGAGTGTGACAATCCACCTAAACATTTCATAGACTTTAGATAGAGATCAGCTGAAAATCACATGCATCAATTTATTATATTCTATCAAATTCTATCAAATTTGGACACATTTGATAGAGTTTGATAGATTTATATCAAATTTCTATCAAATATGGACTTTCCTTGTTTTTGCTAGAGTTTTGATAGATCCTATCAAATACTCTATCAAACAGTCTATCAAATGATGTCCCAATTCTGTAGAATTCCGTTTGATAGAGTTTTGATATGTATCAAATCTCTATCAAATTTCGACTAGGGGAGCCTGATCCAACTATGGAGCCCCACGGGTGAGTTAGCCTCAAAACTAGTATCTTTAAGCCATAGTGGTTACATACCAATAATAGGCCTGGGCGATACATGGAAATACGACGAGTTTGCATGGCATCTGAAAAGACTGCATTAAAATGTTTGAAATTGAAAAGTTATATAGCCAAAAAGTACTTTTTAGGGTTTGATACTTCAAAATGGTATATTTTCTCTCAATTATAAGACATTTTTGTTGTAATAGTACCAAAATGCATACGCACGGCCGGCTTCGGTGTTTAGTAAATATACGCCCTACCACATTCAAACTTTCAGCTTCGAGGGCGCACTGCCATTTTAAGGTGTTTACGGTTCAGTGCGTTAAAACAAGAAAAGTCTCAGGTCAACCTATGTTGAGTTTTTGATCATTTGGCATCTAAATTAATGTTAATTCAATGCATTGAAATCGAATTGAATTGAAATGAATTTTGGGTAATTTTAATTTCAATGCATTGGAATTGAATTGGAATCGAAATGAGTGGGCTTAGGCATGAATTGAATTGGATTGGAATTGAAATCATCGTGAGCAATGAAGAATTGAATTGGATTGGAATTGAAATCATGTTGAGTGATGGAGAATGAAGTGGAATTGAAATGAAATTCAGCTTTGATTTCAATTCAGCATTTCAATTCACAAGCAGATGTCTGTGATTCCAGATCATTCCACCTGTAAAAAGTGCCCTTCCCCCGTTCTGAATTCTGATACACTTCAGATCTATTCACACAAGAGAGTGAAGAGACACACATTAAAAACTTTTGGCACTAATCATAAAGCCCCTATTTTTCTCAAGCTCCTAATTTTTATGCACAAAAGTCATTGTACATTTGAACAAATTGTGAGAAAACCATTAAAAGTAAATAATTAAATGCTTAAATATCTTTGACAGCTTTTTTCACACTTTTTCAAAAGTACAAGAATTTTGGGTGTAAAATCTTAGGAGCAGGAGACAAGTAGGGGCTATCTAATAGTATCAAAACCTTGATTTTTGACATCTTTGAGGTCAGTGTGGGGACAGGGTCCCATTATCGATGGTACCACACACCTTAAGTTTAGAAAATAATGTGCATGGTGGACAAGAAGTTAAGACAAATATTAGGAAGTCAGTCACCTAAGAACTAAGAAGTTCCAAAGTTTCATAAAATAGGACCCAGAGGTCAAGGATCACTCGCATTGTTTGAATGTGAAAAGTGAGTTAAAGGCCCATTCAGTGATTTGCTCATCCGGACGATCGTAAAAATCATCAAAATTCAGATTTTGGTACCATTGTCATTGTCATAGATGTGCTAACATAGCCTGCGAGTGGTTCAGCCGAAAGCCGTACGTATTTAAGACAAAATAAGACATTTTACACGAATCTGTAATTTAGATACTGACAGTATCTAAATTAGCTATGTGTATTTGAATGGCGCTTCAACTTCATCAGTACTGCTGTTTTCTTTGTTTTTTGCCAAATGTGTCATTTCAAAAATACCAAATGACAATTTGAATGGCTTATCCTTCACTTTTAAGCAATTTATAAACAATTTTAATTTTTTTACACTTGCGCTGGGATCACTGAATGGGTCTTTAACATAACAATAAAGTATCTTCTGTTGAAATGCTTTTGTGACAAATAGTGTACTTGATTTTGACTTTGTGTTGCTGACTCAAGTGTTATAAAATTGGTAGCAAAATTTAAGACATGCACTGCAAAAACAGTGTCTAGATATTAAACACCATTCTAGACACCATCTTGTCCTCGATTTGTGAACATGTCTAGTAATTTGATGTTTTGAAGCTTGACATTTGTGTTTAGATTTTGCATGTATTTACAAATCGACGACAAAAAAGTGTTCAATCTCTAGACACAGTTTTTGCATTGTGCCTTTGGTCAATTAACACAAACTGAAACTAAATTGGAATTGGAATTGAATTGGAATTGAAATGAATGCTCAGAATTGAATTGAAATTGATTAGCTGTTAATTTCACTGCATTGGATTGGAATTGAATTGAAATGATTTTAAAATTGAAAAATTGAATTGGAATCGAACTGAATTCAGTTTAGATTTGCCGTAGAACACGAATCTGCCAAAATTTTTGACCTTCGATGACGTTTGACCCCTGTACTATTCAAAAATTCAAAATGGCTGCCAAAATGACATATTTTTGCTTGTTTATGGCATATTTTAATAGATAAAGAGCTTCAGTGTCTTTTTGTATGTTTTGGGGGTTGAGAAACACATATTTGACACTTTTGAGATGATTATCTGTACCTTGTACAAGTTCAGTAGCCAAAAAATTCAAAATGGCCACCAAAATGATGTCATTTTGCTTGTAATAGCATATTTTAATAGATACATGGCTTCATATAAGTCTTTTTATATGTTTTTGGATTTGGGATCACAACTTTGACACTTATAACAAGATTTGGAGTAACCTGTACGAGTCATCAGTTGCCAGAAATTCAAAATGGCTGCCAAAATGACGTCATTTGTTTGTAAATAGCATATTTTCACAGAAACGTGGCTACAAATAATGTCTTTATCTATGTTTTGATGTTGGGGAACACAAATTAGCGACTAACTTAATTAGTCTTAATTAGCAGTAACATATACGGATTGTGAGTCGCTAACATTGAATATCATCCACTTTTGTTGAAGAAAACTGCTGAAATTTACTTCTCTAAACAGGATTATAGTTTACATGTATTTACATAGTATGTCATTGCATTTGTAATTTTTAGGAACTGTGAGCGACCTGCATTTTGTATTTTACACTAGGATATTTTTCAACAAAGCATCAATATATGCTGACAAGTTTGATTCTGGTTTCATAGCATTTTGAATGGATTATCTCAGTTCTTTGCACATAAATTTCACCATCTTTCAATGCATTGGCATTTTCCCCCAAGGTGCCCAGGCATTTGGTGAATATCTGGGGCTACTTGAACCTCTGAGGTAGCCAAATTGCTAAGTAATACTTTTTACAGTTAAGTGTGCAATGATATTGATAGAATCCTGTGTCACAGGGCCTTGATGGCCCTTACATGCATCTAGAAGTTTCATGGTTCTAGAAAGTTTCTTCCTTTTCAGTTCTGCTAGGGTTAGTCGCTTTGATATTTTAACTGTCTGCAGGCAAGGCTTATATTAACCAGGCACCCAGGCTTTTTTTACTCCATGGTTACCCAGTTTTAGCTCCTGGTGTATCCAATATTTTACACTACAAACTATCAAGAGCCATCTTTGCGACCAGGAGCTCATTTAGCTCCTGGTCCAGGCATACCTAATATAAGGCCTGTCTGCAGGTAATTGGACCCTGTCTCCTTAACATCTTAAACACTGTCAGAACTTCTTGCCCATTTCCATTTTCGGCATTTATCAGCATTGTTAAGTGAACCAGCCGATTCGTTGTGACTATGTTTTTACGAGAATGGGTTTGAACTGACATGAAGCCTTCAGAAATATTGAACAGAAAATTGGGAGTTCAGAAGCCACATCTACAATGTCTATACATTGACCCTTATTGCGATTTCGAAGCTACTATCTCCCAAGTCATGCAGCTCACTGCATATTCATCTACAATGAATATACTTCATGGATGGAGACACAAGGTATCGGCCACACTGGCTTCAAAGGGTTCACTGCAAATAGATTGGTAGAATTGCTGAAATTGCAAAGGAGTTCTTGTGTCATCAGCAGTTTATATCATAGACGTCTTTTATGCTTTCGTTGATATCAACTTAAAATAAGTTACTTTTGGCAGTGTCCACGTAATGCAGAACGATTGGTTCCTGTGTTGTTCCGAGATCTATTCTCGACTGGATGGTGCTTTCATTTTCCCACAGATGGATCTCCTTGAAATAGATGCCATGTTGGCAAAAGTGGACAGAATGGGATACGTTCATTTTTTGAACAAAAGTTACCTGAACTGAAACAAACCAGAGATGATTCCATGGTTGCAGATCAAGCAGTCAAGCAGACTTTATGGAGCAGTACTTAATGAGGTGATTGATATGTTGGAGAGACAGTTATCTGAAATAGCATTCTTTAAAAGCTGTAGAAATTGATGAAGCTAAGATGGAATTCGTTCCTCTGAAAAATCTAGGATGTGAAGTAGCATTTTTTTGCTAAATTGGACGTTCGCATTGTAGCAAGTGGTGGATTTTTTGTGCGAAGAACTGAGACAGTCCATTCAAAATGCTGTGAAACTAGAATCAACCTTGTCAGCAGATATTGATGCTTTGTTGAAAAATATCCTAGTGTAATACAAAATGCAGGTCACTCACAGTTACGAGAAATTACAAATGCAATAACACCTTAGATTTCAGCAGTTTTCCTCAACAAAATTGGATGATATTCATTGCTGACGACACATAATTTGTATATGGTACTGCTAATTATGTTAAAAGTGTCTATTTTGTATTCCTCTACATCAAAACATAAATAAAGACATACTTGTAACCATGTATTTGTCAAAATATTCTATTACAAGCAAAATGACATCATTTTGGCGGCCATTTTGAATTTCTGGCAACTGATAACTCGTACAGGGTACTCCAAATCATCTTATAAGTGTCAAAGTTGGGCTCCCAAATCCAAAAACATCAAAAAGACTTATTTGAAGCCATATGTCTATTAAAACGTGCTATTACAAGCAAAATGACGTCATTTTGGCGGCCATTTTGAATTTTTTGGCAACTAAACTTGTACAGGGTACAGATAATCATCTCAAAAGTGTCAAATTAGTGTTCCTCAACCCCCAAAACATATAAAAAGACACATTGAAGCTATGTATCTATTAAAATATGCCACAAACACACAAAAAGATGCTATTTTGGCAGCCATTTTGAATTTTTGAATAGTACAGGGGTCAAACATTATCAGAGGTCAAACATTTTGACGGATTTGTATTCTACGCGAAATTTGGCCATAAAAACAATTTGTTTTAAATTAGTTTTGTAAAAAAAGTTCAGATTCGTCCAACCCTAGTTTTATATGTCCCAATATCTGGAGTTCTATAGTAATGTAACTTGGTAGGGTAACAGGGCCAGATGTTCTCAGCCTGATTAGATTTGCAGCAGCGCAAAATACGCAAATTCAGCAGCTGGTGGCATAATTTATATGTATGGTTACTGGTTAGGTCTTTCTTTTCACTCAATACAGGGTACAGTAATGTAACTTGGTAGGTGTGGCGGGGATAGAGTTTCCCAACCTGATTATGCTTGCAGCGCAAGATATGCGAATGAAATACTTGCTTTGCATTATTTAATTATGTTGTATTGTTTGTTTTTTTCCTTTTGTTTTTTGGTTTGTTTTGTTTCTTCTATTTTTCTTTTCAAGCACCGTGAAAGAAAACCGTCTCATGCCCCGAGGTCCAAAATTGAAGAAAATGCCATTGAACTTGCACTGTAGTAAGTTACTTAAGTGTAAAGAAAAATGCAACCACTGTAGAGCAGTAGGAGAATCTATTTTTGCATCGGCTGATGATCACTATCGTAAACTTTGAAAGTTAGCTTTGAGTAAACTCAGAAAGCCTGAAACTCTATGGTTATAAAGCAAAGAAAGTCGCGTCATCTAATTTCGATGGGTCCAAAATACTATACAACTAAGGATACAGCCTTTTACGCGCCTTATATGCAAGTGGCAAATTCAATAGCATTAAAGATTCATGTCAAACACGTTCTCTACATTTATTGAGAAACGGATAAAATTTCATCAATGTTGCAGGTTCCTGTCCGTACAGGCACTTAAGGGGGTACTACACCCATTGCATTTTTTTGCGGTTTTTGCATTTTGTGAAGAAATGAGAAAAAAAAAATGGACAAAGTGGTATGCAAAATGAAGGGGCAAATCTTCTCGTTATATTGGTGGCATCGGTATGAATGTAGCTTACATGCTTTTGAAGATAGAAGCCAAAAGGAGGTACATCACTCATGCTTTAAATTCACTTCATTTTGGAAAGCTTGCTATCAACGGATTTCGTTAAAATTTTGGATACGTGTTGCCAACGCATTAGAGAAATAATGTTGATATGTAAAATGGGAATAAGTGGTTCCTGATGGCTTCATGAACTTGGTGATTTTCAGAGCTCCACATCTATCAAAAAGGAACTGGTTAAAATGCTTATATTTTCAATGTTGAGCTATATTTTGTATTTTTAACTAGCGACATTATTTCACTGAAACTTACTTAAGCCATAGGTAACAGGTTACCACAACCATACTACAGCAATGTTGAAAAAAATTGCATTTCTCGTCACCTATACCCACCATATTCAATAAGACTCGTAAGCTTAGATTTGCTAATTTTGGTAACTATTTTGTCGTTATTTTCTAATCCATTTCAACTAGGAACTCCAAAATTGATACAGTGATATAATATTTTAAGTGGATTCATATTTTTTTTGTCTTACCTATCATTGTCGCTATCCAAGGCAAAAAAAAAGCAAATATATTCCATAGAATTCTGCACTCGCCACGGTATCCGAATTTTGACACGCGAATTTTGACTACATCACCCGTGCGTTATAATTACTTTTATAACGAGCTGTCTCCGGGCTGGTTATAACCAGTTGCCGTGTTTTATGCATGTATATATTTAGGTATTTTTTAATTTTTTGGCTGGCGTATGGGGCAATCCCAATACGGAGCCATGGAGTATGAAAAAAGATCGAAGGGGGGAAAGCGATATTTGGTGCACATTAAATGGGACACGACTGATTTTTGAATAACACGCACTTTTGGAAGTCACGTCACGGGTAGGCCTATGCCTACAGTATTAGGCCTACGCAGTAAAAATCATGAAAAATTTCCTGCATGTTATCCGGCACGCTACGTAGGCCCTACGCTCGCATTTAGACATTCCCATATATACAATTTTAAAGGCCTATCCAGTAATCCCAGCAAAGTGTGAAAAATTAAAATTAATTATAATGTCTAAAAGTGAAGGATACCCCGGTAAGTCATTTAAATTGTCATTTGGTATTTTTGAAATGTAATATTTGGCACATAGGATCCTATCAGCAGTAGGCCAATTGATGTAGGTGGCCTATCATAGGCTTAGCTAGTAATCAGATTCGTGTAAAATGTCTGATGATTTTTTTCTCGGGATGAGATTTTGTCTTTAGTACTCGGTGTTTGGCTAATAAACCACTAATACTATAACAACAAACAGGGACAACAAAGGCGATTATGGCCGGGGAAGGGAAGGGGAATGCAAGAGGTAAGACATTTCAGTTGGTAGGCCTACACCATTTGGAAATCCCCCAGAGAGCCCCTTATCATGCTTATTGAATATTTTAGTAGTGTTATGACCCCGGGCTAACTTTTATTTTTCCGTGTTATGTACGCCTAATTATTAAATTGCGGAATTGTAGGCCTATACTCGTGCTTTACACCGCTGATTCAGTTTATATTATCGCAACTCGCCATCTGGGGCGGTGAATTGCTTTCCCCATGCCAACAAATCTTTGCCCTCCCCACTTTGACATGCCAACCCCTCTATCGACATACCAAAACATTATCCCCCTTCACCTACATGGCAGCCGGTATTCAGTTTTAGGCAGCAGGCCGAGAAGGGGCAAGCCGCAAGTTTTGGCACGTAGGCCATAAGAAACTTATGCCATAGGAAACATTGCATGTTTTTACTACACTGGTTACATCCTTGAAGCTATTGTAAGCTATTGTTATGAGCAAGATGATGTGTTCATCCATGCATCAGAGAGTTGCCACAGTTACTCGCTATATGCCCAAGGCCAGCACCCGTATGGTATTTGTATTCAATTGTATACACTGCGCGCTACATTGGGCGGCCCATGGCGAAGGCGGGGCGAGGCAGTGAGCATGATTTTTAAGTGCCCAGAAAGGCAAAATTTCATAAATATTCATAATTATTTTTTTGTTGAATGTAAAATATACATATTCATCTTGGTATTTTTGCCTCTAACTAAAAATGATTGACAGTTAATGTGTAAACAAGATAGGTTGGAAAATAAGGTGTATTTTGCCCATAGAAGTCCTGTGGAAACTACACGTAGTTACCGGTACGGTCTATGCACTTTCGCCGTTATAGGCAATTTCTACATCGATTTTAGTGGCGATTTTTACATGATTCGAAAGCTGTTGTGTCAAATAAGCATATACACCCTCTAACTAAATTCTAAATGTGTATTTATGTCCTGATATGAAGGAATATTTCGTACTAAATTCATATCCCTATATCTTAACCACGTTGCACCCAAACAGTAAACACCGTGTGCAGTGAGCTGTGTAGTTTGCTTCCTTTGGAGTAATGCAATGCATAAGTTTGAAATGCGAGTATATTATTGCAAAAGCCAAGTATTAATATACCCGGGGTATAATAGGTCTACTATTATTTAATATGTTCACGTTCTCTACTTACTTTATTAGGGCCTACCATTTAAAATGTCTAAAATTGCGGAATTGTTAAAATGTCTTAAATTGCGGAATTGTTAAAATGTCTTAAATTGCGGAATTGAGCAAATTTCTCATACGTCCAGTGCCGTAGGCCCATACATAAGGGGGCAATGGGGGAAGCTACCCCACCCCTGTGGGAAGTCCACCCCCCCCCACCTTGGATGCGGTCGCCCTGAAGAATTTTACTAGGGTCTTTTTGTACTTTTGAGCCTATTTTGTTTCGTCACAAATTCCCCCTTGAATGAGGGTTTCCCCTTTCACTCCTTTGCCCCCCCTTAAAAATTCCTAGCTACGCCCATGATCCCCCCATGACGCCACTTCACGGGGAGGGGAAGAGGCACAACATACATTTCTTGATTTTATCAGGGATTTTACCAAGAGAAGGTGCTAGGCATACATGCTCATGTTTGAATCTGGCAACACGAGAACTTTGAACTTCTGCGGTAGTCTTGTAGCCGTCCGGCCCTGTTCAGTTTTATACACGCATTTGAATAGGAATTGTTTTGCGCACTTACTTAATGTTTATGGAGCACATTTTCTTCATTAGCTTGTCAAGTTGATGTCAAATGTTCTATTCTATATTATTTGGCAACAGTGTTGTTTTGCCTACAGTATGTCCAAAAATGGTCCAATGTTGTAATTTGTTGTTTTTGATCGCAAAGGTCGGATATTTTTATTCCCGATTTAACTGTGCACCCGCCCGAGGGTTTCGCAAGGGTGCAGAATTCGGCAAAAGTTTGACGGTAATTTTGCCTTTTTTGACACTAAAACGCATTCGATCCTTAATTTTATTTCAACAAAATTTTTGATTAGGTAGCATAATGAGGCGGCTACCAACTTTTTTACCAAATCTTAAAGAATTATTCTTAAATGTCTGACCTGTGTATTTCCTATTGGTAATACAAATTGACGTGTCAGCCCTAGTAGGCAGGTCGTATTTTGGACCGGTAGCGAGTCTAATACGTACTGTATGTGAATATCGATGAATGTTAGAAACGGCAGAACCCGGTTGTGAAGAAGACTACGTGGATCGTATAAGCGTCCTTACCAACCAGCCAACTTTAAGACAAATGGGTGAAAAAGGACACTCTTTCACGATGTTTTTTCATATTTTTTTTATTTCACATGATTCGTGGATATATCGCCTAGCTATATATGAAAAAATATTTTTTTAGACCAATCAAACCAATATATGGGTGTAGTACGCCCTTAATACAACACTTAATTGGGCAAAGCGTTACCGTTTTTGTTTAGCACTGCTTTCTGAACGAAAACGAAGAAACGCAGAATAACGTAGCGTGGGAGTATAGTCAGACTATGCCTACTGTTTTATTAATGCTAAATCTTGATCTTCGTTTCAAGCAAAGAATGCCATGTTCTCCGGTCCACACAAACGCCCCTTTATGTAGGATCCATTGATGACGTTAATTGGTGATGATATCAAAGGACAATTTGATACGTCATGGAGAGATCTTCTATTAACTCTTTATGCCCTTTCATTAGTCAGGCATTAAATTCCTAGAAAACAAGCTAAAACTATTGAAATGAACGGATCAGCGTTTTCTAACAATATCAACGAGAAAGGTGCTGAATACATATTGCCCCTACCCTACATGAAACACTCTCTACTCCCGAATGAAACATAGCTAAATCCTTATTCTTTAGTTAGTCCTAACTAGCAATAAAAGTCGAATTTAAATATTTGGCCAATTTTGGGGGATAAGGACCAAAAACATGCGTTTTAGAGGGTTTGTCTGGGTTTTTGGTATGCTGTGACATACAACGTGTAAATGGCAGATGAACAACACTTACTTGCACTGATTGATACGCGCGCTCTATTTGGTGGTTTAGCCCAACGCTCTGCAGGGTCTATTATTCTATTGTTTCCGATTAGAGCGCTGACATATTGGAAAATGTTGCCAATCAATATGCATGAAAGTGTGTACGTCTAGTTTTCGAAATTGGGTAACTTGTGTTTGGCAGGTGTGAAATACATCTGACTGGGCGTTTTAATTACGTAGCGAGTAAAGGCATTGACATCATCGAATGAATGCCCAGTGTTGTTATGTGTTTAGTTATTCTATTCTATTCTATAGGCCTAATAATAATTATTAAATGTATTCATCATTCCCTTTTTTCCATTCTCTGTACTTATTCTTTCCTAGGCCTACACTTTATCACTCCCTCGCTCTACTTGTCCCCTCTAACCCTCCCTCTCTCATTCCTATCATTCTCCTTATATTTCTATTTATCTACTTGTCTTTATTATATCTCTTCATTTCTTCCTCTTTCTCCCTTCCTCAAGCCCTCTCTCATTCCCTACATCCCCTCTTACCCTCTTCCTCCCTCATCCCCTCGCAAGACTTCTAACAGGGGTGAATCTGCCCCCCCACAACCCCCTCCCCTCTTTGGGTACGCCACTATTTCTATACCAATCTCCTTCTTAAAATAAAATTAAATGGAACAACTTTTATAGGCCTATACTTATACTTATACTTACATATACGTATAGCGTTACCATTATAGAGTAATATAGATATGTGGACATGGCACCCTTAATACATTCTGATGTGTAATCGATCAGCGAGAGCATTCGATTTATTTAAATGAAGCGCCTAAAGTCAGGTGGGTGGTGAATATGATTGCATCGACAGCTAAAACCTCCTTTATAGACTTCAGAGCCACATAAGCACACATTTTGGATAGGTGAGAACAATGGTACCACTTTACACATGACTGCCCTTACACATGACTGTACTGTGGTCACTTATTGATACTCGCCTGTTGTGTAGAGCGTTAATATGATGCCGGATCAGTGATCAATTTAATGGCGGAACCCCTTTGTTCAAAACAATGGTACCACTTTTATAAATAGCCTGTCGAAAACTCTAATCGGCATCAAACGAAAAAAAAACACATTACATAATATATTGCCACTCTATTTATATTAAAAACTCTTTGGTTTAGCCCGTAAAACATGGATTACGTCAAGCTACGCGGCTCGGTTAGCGATTATTTTTTTAGCGAACAAGGTCTATGCTTTTTCATGACGTGAGTCGGCCAACAAGAACTCCACTTAAAGTAGAGTTATAAGACAGTAAATTAAATAAATTAAAGAAAGTCTTCATATAGCAACATTAGTATTATGTGACTTGCACGTCAGTTACTGTCGTATAGAACTTTAATGTGTAAATGAAATATTCAATTCTTTGCATCGTATGATGAGCACGACCGTGAACTTAGGTAACTTTGAGAAAAATCTAAAAGCCTGATAAGTCTATGGCGACAATGGAAAGACAGTCGCTTCATGTAGATATTTTGGTTAAAAATACTATTCAACTAAAGGGTACAGCTTTTACATGCCATCTCAGGCAAGTGACACATTCAATTAGTTTTGCCGAGAGTCATATCAGAGACGTACGGAAAAAATGTCTTTTGAATTTGAAATTTTTTATGCTTACTTCACTTTCTTTACATTTATAATGGAATCATATTGAGAAAGGGTTAAAATATTCTTGTGAGAAGGAAATTTCGACATTTCTATTGTTACAGCATAAGCAATCTTAACTACAAGGCGCATACATTTTGTATTTTATCTTTAGAGTGAATCAAAACGTAAAAAATTAATTCCATTTTGAGTCGCTATCTATGATTCTTAAAACTGGAAAATCTATAAAAAAAAACATGAATATTTCCTATATAGTTTGGAAGACCTCCACAGTAAGTCAATCATTATTCATTTCTGTAAAACTCCGCGGATAGAAGAGATGTGTTTGTGAAATATTCATTGGTTAGGTTTTTCATTTGTACCAATATCTGGAGATTAATATGCTGATTAAAAGGGCATTTCGTGATAAAAAGTTGAGATTTTTATACCACTGGAAACCTCTGGCTACATAATGTTTATGTACCAACAATTTTTTGCATATTTATTCGTTTAGTAAAATATCGTCAAATTTGAATTTCGTGCTGGTGTACCAGAACGAAATTACAACAGTTGACTATGGAGCAATTTGCAAACGCAAAATCGGAATCAACTGAAATTTTTGGGAGTAAGCTTTTTTTGAGGATATTTACTGAAAAATATCGTAAAAAGAGGTTCCTAGGATCACGAAATCCTCCTTTAAGTAGCTGATTTGAACATGTTATGTTTTATAATTTATATTTGGTTTTCTTCAATTTGTGTTTGTTTTATTTTTAAAGGAATCGTTAAAGCTGTCTCAAGCTCCAGGGTCCAGCATTGTAGTGGTAGAACCCCCTACCATTGTTCCCATTTAATTATTGTTACAGTGCATATTTCAACATTAGTACCATATTCTGCTTAATATGAAACCTACCAGTGTTGAGTTAGAGCAAGTTATCAAGTTATTAGTCTTGTTGAAAAGGTTGTAGGTGCAGATAAAACTATTACACTGTTATATTCCGCTTTACGTAACCTACCCGTGTAAGGCATTGAGTTTAGAGCAAGTTATTAGTCTTGTTAAAAAGTTGTAGGTGCAGTTAAAACTATTACACTGCTGCAGTTAACTGTATTTATGTATTCAGTCATATCATCCCAGAAAACACACATATAATTATGGCTCTTTTGTGTGCTTAATATTGTCTAATAATAATAAAGGTCAGGAAAACATTTTGTATGAAAAACAATATATTTTGCAAAAATTGTCATGTAAAATACACTGAAATAACATTATGTTAGAATGCTTTGCAGGAAAACTGTCAAAGTGATATCAAAACGTTTCGGTATACCCCTGGCGGTTGTTTAGTACGCTCTTGTGCGAAATTAAGCTCGAAATTTCCCTGGACATGAGACTTACTGCTAATTGTCTCATTGTAACCCGTAGGAAACTCGGCGAGCTGATCATGGATGCGAAGATAAATGTCTATGGTGTGCGCATCTAAGCAGCAAAGAGCTTTAGTTGTTGTTAAATGGTGTATGGAATGATACGGGGCCTCAGTGGTCAGCAGCAACACGTACAGTGTGTTGAGGCGTGTGGATCATCGTATTAGGTGTTGTACCTGTGCCTATAGCACACTATAAATAATTGCGCTTTCTTTATCCATTTTCTGACCTTTTGCAATATTTTTTGTTTGCATTGTTGTTTGTTTGCTTGGACACACTTTTAAATTTAATAGAGGTTATCCGTGTTCTATAAGCTGCATATCCTACCAGCGACTCCTATACCTTGTTTAGGACTTTCAAAAGAAGTACCTGCATGTGCAACCATGACTATTTCAAAATAGCCCGCCAAAGTCATGCAGGTAACTCCGAGGTCGTGCATTGAATTACTTTGAATGAGGAATACTACGGGAACCAGCGCCTTTTGTTAGAAGTCACGCATGAGTAAAGTGGATAACCTCTATTGGAAGATAGTGCAATTACACAAATGAATATAAACAAAGTACACGTCATTTTGTGTGTACTTAAGGGCTGGGGTATGAACGTTTGGACAGTATTTATTGTGGGACATTAGAGCACATCAGACATATCGAATTGCATTCTGAATACGAAGAATGTCATTCTGATATCAAATAGTTTTGATTTTTTGAAATTCTCAATTTAATACACATTTTATGGCAAATCATTAAAAATTGATATTTTCGATATTTAACAGTACTTGAAGTAAACTTTATAAATCTGATGATTTATACTTAAAGTGTATGTAGGTGGGATGAAAAGCCGACGATCAATTGAAAATTTTGACCTTTCGTATTGAAGATATAGATTTTTTTCCCAAAACACACACAAAAAAAAAAAGGTCTTTTTGGGAAAAAATCCATATCTTCAATATGAAAGGTCAAAATTTTCAATTGACCGTCGGCTTTTTCCTCCTGCTACATACACTTTAAGAATATGTCATTAGATTTATATAATTTACTTCGAGGACTGTTATATATCAAAAATGTGAAAAATATCAAATTTTTATAATTTGTCATAACATTTGTATTATATTGTGATTTTCAAAAAATGAAAATTATTTGATATCAGAAAGACATGCTTCGTATTCAGAATGCAATTCGATAGGTCTGAGGTGGTTTCATGTCTCACAAAAAATACTGTCGAAACTCAATAAACGCTCATTTTAGATCCCTTAATTGTCAAAAGAATCACTACAACAATTTACTTTCCACAATGCTGAAAAGTTAATTTTAAAATTACATTTGCTATTTTTGCTTAACCCCCATGAATAAGAGAAAAAATGTTTCATATTTAGTAATAGTTATAGTGCACATTGTACATCTTCAAATTTAAAAAAAATCAGGACTATTCACTTAAAATAACAAAATGACTTTCATAATTATTTTGACATCTTTCCATAATAAAATAATATACATGCAAAGAATTCAGATACATGATATATTTATTTATTTATTCATTCATTTATGACTCTAACAAGCTAGTCATTACTTTGACATACTTCCATATACTAAGAACGAAATTAGAAAAATAGAAACAATAGGATACGAAAACTATGGACATAAAGTACCGGATTCCTAAAATCAAGTACGAAAAAACAGTTGAATGACCCGACTCGACTATTGATTACTTTGCATTGGCGCATTTTTCTAAAAAAAATAATAAAATATACTCCGGTGAACTTGTCGTATTTTTTTTTATTAACGACACAGCGAGGTATCAAGTCATGACGAAGTCAAAATGCCTTTCGCACCAATACAACTGCCCATTCCAAAATATTAGCAACAGAAACGTAGATTGTCACGTTGAGTCATGTAAATCTCACAAATACACATTTATTAATTTTATCTACCGCCTGCGTTTCGCATTAAAAAATTCACCAATTATAGAAAAAAATAACAAGAAATTTTCAAAACCAATATTGGTACAACTAAAAACAAAAGCCTGTTATCATTAATCTACTAAAACAGCAATCTAAATACATGGGATATCACATTACCTATCAACTTATTAAAAGAAGGTGACCTGATATATTTGGAAAATCAAAAACTTATGTATAACATAAAATGTCGTCCCTTTCAAGCATTCATGCAAAAATATCATGTAAATATTCCTTATACATTTTGCGACTAATTATTTATGGAATTACTGACATTTATTTTGATACAGCGTAAAACTGTTAGACTACAGTGTTTTTATTAATGACAATCATCATGATCATGTAATAAATAGATATTAAATGCAAGATCCTATTTTTCACATTAACATACTGAAATAGGAGTTTCAAATCGCGGATTTCCGAAAATATCATCACAAAACTGCTGAATTAGTCGAAAACGTGGTACCTTAGTTGAGACTAATTCGACATTTTTTTGACGATTTCTTCGGAACTGTACCGATTGGGAACGCCTCATTTCAATATGTTAATGAGAAAAAAAGCTTTCACCTGATACCAAAATCAGCATTTTGGGAGTTTTCCTTATTGATCGCCCTATAAAATATTCCATTATTCAATTTGTCTCACGAACACCTCAAACAGTTATCAACTACCAGACAGTGCCAAATTTATCGCTGACATTCTGTCACCATTGGTTGGTAAAACTACCCATCATATTGCCAACTCGCAAGACTTTTCGATCGTATAAAGGACGAAAGGGTAGAGAAGACGACGAACTTAGATCCTATGACGTCACTGCCCTTTTCACTTCAGTGCCTATAGATAAAGCCCTCGATATTATTCGTGATGATCTGATCAGTGACACTACGCTAGTTGAAAGAACAAATCTGTCAACGGGCCAAGTGGTAAAACTTCTTGAAGTTTGTTTACGGTGTACATATATTGTTTACAATGGAGTGTTTTATTTACAAATACACGGAGCGGCAATGGGGAGCCCTGTTAGTCCAATTGTGTATAATTTGGAACATTTGGAACAATTAGCCATCTCCACTGCTCCTCATCCTCAATTGTGGTGGTTCAGATATGTTGACGACACACACACCAAATTAAAGAAACGCTACGCCCAGGAATTCACTGATCACTTAAATTCGCTCGATCCGGATATCAAATTCACCACAGAGGGAGAAGATAACAGGACTCTGGACTTCTTGGACACTCTAACAGTCATAAAACCGGACAGCTCACTCGATATCAAGATCTATCGCAAACCCACGCATACAGACCAGTACTTGAACTTTTCTTCGAATCACCCTTTACAACACAAACTAGGAGTGATACACACGGTTTTTCATCGCGCAAAGTCAGTTATTACCGATCCGGTAGACTGTGACGAAGAGAAGTTGCACATCACTGAAGCCCTATCTAAGTGTGGTTACACCAAGTGGGCATTTAACAGGCTCAACAAACCTAAGGTTTACAAAGTAAACCGACAAAGGACAGTACGAACACTAACAAAGGACACGTTTTTATCCCTTATGTTAAAACGTATTTACAGCTCATACGGCATAATAGTGTGTTTTAAGCCAACGCGCACACTACGTCAACTGTTACACAGTGTCATCGCCCCGATCATTCATTCATTCATTCATATTTATTCGGCAAAATCGACAAGAACAATAAATATAATCAATCACAAATTATCACAAATTTAGCATATATATGAAATACATGGATACAAGCAAAGACACCAAAAAGCCGAAATGCCAGGATAACCCATAAAGTCTAGCTGCAAATGTGTAAACTTATTTCCAATGGGGTCCAACATAAAGACAAGACGGTGCCTGGGACGGAGGACAAAACAAGCAAAAGGACAGAAAGGAACAGGTTACACAAATGCAGCTGACTCTTGGGTTAACGCACTTCTGGCAAGGTGTTTTTTTATGGCATATTTAAAAGTATTTTTGTCAATAATAGCTTTGATTTGGGATGGTAAATTATTCCAATCAAGTGTGGATTGATAGAAAAAAGACTTTTTGGTGTAAGATCCTACTCTCGGGACATGGAAATTTGAAGCACTAGACCTAGTGGAATAATTATGAACACGAGATATTTTTGTAAAGAATTGATCTCTCCATGGTAGAAATCGCCATGGTAGGTCGGATCCACAGCCACGAAAGGTCATTTTATTCCGACCTTATCAGACGCATATAATTAGCCAAGTGACCTGACTAAGGCTACTGACAATAGCCGGGGTAATTGATTTTTCGCTGTGTGATCAAGCTTGTATACGACATCGCGGTCAATGGTCATACTGGATTATAGCCTGTTTCCATACACTATACAGGACCAACGCATTATAAAATTAGCGATTTTGGTCAGATTTTGAGTTCAAGACTCACGGCCGTTTCTCAAAGCGCAAACTAACGACTATCATATCTGTTCAACACGTATTTTCAAGTGTATGAGACCAGATCTGGTTTTTGAGACGAAATCATTTACGGGAGATATTCATCCTTTTCTAACCCGGTATCCGAAGATTTTCGTGTGATATCAAAATCGTGCATAGCAATTCACGTGTATCGATCCCGTGTATTCATTTTAGTGCCTCTGCTGCACCAAATAATTATTAGCCAGGCGATGTCGGTGTGTGTTAGTTGCGCTTAATGACAAAACGGACGTCACGTGTCCCGTATATCTGATTCCTTGCCAGGGTCAGACCACCCGGGGCCCTGCTCGGAATCATACATAGGAGAGACAGGCTGGTCTCTAAAATCACGTTTCCTTGAGCATAGGCGGCCTAGCTCCACCTCGTCCGAGGTATCTCAGCACATACACATAGAGTCCCCAGGACATCACGTGGACCGAAAGAGAACCACGGTACTTCGAAAGTGGAGTCAAAGGGGCCATTAACATCAGGGCCAACCAACCTTCTTTGAATAAGGACAGGGGACGCTACAACCTAGCAAGCCCACGATCCAGTTCTGACGTCACAAGTCAAGAGTCAAATTGATCAACGAACTGGATCAGTCTGCTGAAGAAGGTTGAACATTTCAGGTGATCAACTTTATGTGTTGTGAACAAAAATTCAGTTCTTCATTTAACTGCTAGACTAATCTAGCCGTTGGTTATTTCTGTTAAATATTCAAATTTTGGCATAGAAATAGTCATTGAGAAGCTTAAAAAGACTTTCTATGCCTATATGAAGCATTTTGTCTCTCCAGTGGATTTTCTAATCCATAATCTGAACAATACCACCCGAGTCCTATTCTCTAGAGCAGGAATGCTTTATTATTGCGGAATCTTAAATAAGTTTTTAATTCATACAGTCTTCAATAAAAGAAAGAGACACAGTATTTGGATTAAGTAGACTTTTATTATCATTGTTGTTCATGATATGGACAAAATGAGAATAAAGACTCCAACTAACTACACTACACTAAACACTACACTCTAATAATCACGGACAACACATTAATGGTAAGACATACATGGTAAACAAAACTTGACCACAAGTTGGACAAGGGTGGGTGGGGAAAAATCAACAGAGAGACAGACCCACACAAGTTAACAAAGTAAGATGTTTGAAGATGAATGACTAGAACAGATCATGCAAAATGAAAAGAAGCAAAGATGATTGACAGGGATTACATATAGTAACAATTAAGCCTAATTAAGCACACCTGCAACCAGGACAAATAATTGGTGAAGAGGGCAGACGAAGTAAATGAGGACTGCCCAATCAAAAACCACTTCAACTTAAAGGCTGAAGAGAGTGTAAAAATAAAAGTAGCAAATAAATGAATTCAAATTCGATAAACCGCTCTATTTGAAATTGTTTTGGGCTAAATATGAATGGAAATCGTTATTCTGAGTTTCAGATCAATAATCACTTACAATGCGGTACGGCCATGAGTCATCTTTTTCCACTAAAATGGGTAAAAAGTATAGACTCGCGCTTCTTTCTTGAGCGTATACCAACTCTAGTAAAACGAGTGTTAAACATGCACTGATTGTACTGACTTTCTTTCGGTTGAAACTCAATACGGAAACTGGAAAAAATGCAGAAAACCGAAAAATCAAAAGAAATCAAATAATATGTTCTTGTCTTTATTCTGATCATAGCCTTACAATAAGCCTAACCCAGTCACCAATCGTACCCTAAATATAGATATAAACGCAACCCATCCCCCCCAAAAAAAAACCCCAAGAACCCATGCCGTAAGCTTGCCCCAAAACAGGGAATTAATGGAGACAATTGATTGCACCTGAAAATCGGACCTATTGTTATTGTTATCTATTGCTCTATTACATCTATGGCACGATTTAGGATAAGAAAAATCTGCTCTGCTTTCAAACAGAGCGGTAAACAGAGAGGATGTTGCCCTCTAACGGTGGAGCTACATATTTCACATTCTGCTCTGTTTTTCGCTCTATTTTTGAAATAAAGCCACATATTTCACATCTGCAATTCCACTCAGATTTTCGCTCTGTTTTTGAAATAGAGCCCGCATTTCACTTTCTGCTCTGTTTTTCGCTCTGTTTTTGAAATATAACCACAGAGAAATCTGCTCTGTTTTTAAACAGAGCGGTAAACAGAGAGGATGCTGTCCTCTAAATGGCGGAGCTAAATATTTCACATTCTGCTCTGTTTTTCGCTCTATTTTTGAAATATAGCCACATATTACACATTCTGCAATTCCACTCAAGATTTTCGCTCTGTTTTTGAAATATACCACCAGATTTCATATTCCACTCTGTTTTTCGCTCTATTTTTGAAATATAGCAACAGATTTCATATTTCACATTCTGCTCTGTTTTTCGCTCTGTTTTTGAAATATAAACAGAGAGGATGCTGCCCTCTCACGGTGGAGCTACATATTTCACATTCTGCTCTGTTTTTCGCTCTATTTTTGAAATATAGCCACATATTACACATTCTGCAATTCCACTCAGATTTTCGCTCTGTTTTTGAAATAGAGCCCGCATTTCACTTTCTGCTCTGTTTTTGAAATATACCACCAGATTTCATATTCCACTCAGTTTTTCGCTCTATTTTTGAAATATAGCAACAGATTTCATATTTTACATTTGCTCTGTTTTTCGCTCTGTTTTTTAAATATAACCACAGAGAAATCTTCTCTGTTTTTAAACAGAGCGGTAAACAGAGAGGATGCTGGCCTCTAACGGTGGAGCCACATATTTCACTTTCTGCTCTGTGCTTCGCTCTGTTTTTAAATATAGCACCAAATTTTATATTCCACTCTGAAAAATATAAACAGATAAATCTGCTCTGTTTTCAAACAGAGCGGTAAACAGAGAGGATGCTGCCCTCTAATGGTGGAGCTACATATTTCACATTCTGCTCTGTTTGTCGCTCTATTTCATATTCCACTCTGTTGTTGAAATATAGCCAAATATTTTATATTTCACATTCCGCTCTGTTTTTTAAATACGTACCACGGAGAAATCTGCTCTGTTTTTTAACAGAGCGGTAAGCAGAGAGGATGCTGCCCTCTAAGGGGCTGTGCAATAATTATCAGCCCCCAGGGGGGTAAAATTTCTGAACGGCTCGCCAAAAATCGCTTGCCGCCCCCCCCTCTTGGCCCGCAAAAAATCGCTTGCCCCCCTCCGGGCTGTCAAAAATTCTTTGCCCCCCCCCTTGAACATGTCAAATTTTTGGGATCCCAAATTCCAAACTTTAAATGGTCTAGGTGTATGTTGCGAGCGCATATTTAAGCGTTTCCGTACCGTAACGTTTTCCTGAGCCTTTTTAGAGCGTTTTATTAAAAAGGCGCCCCGTGAATGCGTGTGCCAAAAATCGCTTGCCCCCCCCCTCTCGGCTGGCCAAAAATTGTTTGCCCCCCCCCTTTCGGCTCGCCAAAGATTTCTTACCCCTCCCCCCCCCCAAATTTTACCCTCCCCCAGGGCTCATAATTATTGCACAACCCCTAACGGTGGAGCTACATATCTCACATTCTGCTCTGTTTTCGCTCTATTTTTGAAATATAGCCACATATTTCACATTCTGCAATGCAACTCAGTTTTCACATATTTTTCCTGAGCGCACAAGCTTCTTTCTTCCGTATTTGAGTTTTTCCTGAAAATGGGGCGCACAGGCAATCCAAGACAATCAAACACTTCTTTTGGTTTATGATGCGGACTCGATAACATGATTATGTTAACACACTAAGTCACGTATTTGAAAATGACCGTATGCTGATATTTTTTTGTTTTTATAGGTTTTCGATATAGCTATATCATGTCATCTGTGATTTAATGGGGTACTTCTGCACTGGAAAAGTTATTTCAGCACAGACAACCGTTGTGGAGTTACAGTCAAAAATGAGGGAAACCCAATATTTGATCAATAAATAAATAACTACTTGCCTTGAGTTGCTGAATTTTCAGTGCAGTAGTTGTAGTCCTTGCCCCTATAATATACATTATTATGTTTTGATGGATCCAAGTGTGTAAAAATATTGGATCCAAAACATAATAATGATAAAATTGGATGCTTTACGCCCAATATTTATTGGTCTCGCTATGAGTTTTAAAATATTGGACTCGACTACGTCTCGTCCAATATTTTAAAACTCATAGCTCGACCAATAAATATGGGCTCAATCGATCCAATTTTATATCACACCTTGTCACCAGTGCGCTATAATTTTTGAGAAAAATGCAAAAAAAAATAGGCACAAAATTGGCCAGGGGTGTAGTACCCCCTTAATGTTTATTGGATTAAACAGGTGATGGCACGTGTGATTTAATGCTAAAAATGAACGTGTCTATGATGTCAGCAGTGAATATTTATTGAAAAAATAATGTCACAAAAAGAGGATGTTAGGATCACGAAAATACTCCTTTAAATAACCAATAAGTGTTGGGAGAAATGGCTATAAAACCATATGGCAACAAAGAAAAAGGAAAAAGAAGGTAACAGGTGATGTAGTGCAAGATAAAAGACAAGTAGTTGAAAATGTGATAAAATATCTGATAAGGCATTTAGCTAATAATACTGTTTATACTTTATTTGAAAAATTGCAGTTAAGTGTTGTGATCAAGAATTGACCGTAAATAAGATGTGATGAACTACAAGATAAAAGTAAATGGTTGAAGTAGCTGTTTGTGCAACAGATGATCAGTGTTACTGTTGCCAGTACTGCGATCTAGGCAATGAATTGGGCTACTCAGTGGTGTGTGTGGTGTTTTTTTTTTTGGGGGAGGGTCAACAAATGGAAATTGTTGTAACCCAAGTCATACCCCTGGGGCTACTTACATTTGAGATTTGAATCAGTGACCCCCTGATGAGCCCAGGTGATGAGCTCGATCATTCGAGAGAAAATGTGTGATAAACAAGAACTATTCTTGTATTGATCACGAAAATAAAAGGTTGCAGAAGTGGGAAACACAAAGAGCAGTCGATAAAAACTTGCATTCCCAATATTCACCGCTTCGTCAGTTGTAAATATGGACAAAGTAATTAACATTCTGTTTATAGAGGCCCTGCATGAAATTATCGATTGGCTCCAAACAAAGGATTTGAGCCGGTGTCCTTCACCGTAGTTATGGTGGAGTGCAGTCCATTCAATCAAATGTTGTCATCAACCTATTTGATCGTGGTGCAGGGTTATGTGTGAGACGAACTGTCACGGAAGATTGCAAGCATGCTTTTGTTGAATGCATTTGAGTAGTCCGCCATATTTACGGGATGATACGTCACATGCAAGGCCTCTATTACAGATAGTTCTGAATTGCAACGACAATGATATGGTTCTGTAACCATTTATATTGATAGTAAGCACGAGAGGTTTTGACATTCAAGTGTTGTTCCGCCCAAATATCCAGTATTGGGTGTTCTTTTTTTGAGCTGATTAAAATTGGGCAACTCCGGCAATAATATTCCCTGCAACCTTCGCCTTTAATACTGAACAGTTTTGGCAACACTGTAGATGATCTGCATCTTATAATTTAAGTGTGTATGCTAAAATTACTAACTACAGCCTTGTTTGGCATGATCGTATGCATGTAGAATGCACTGTTTTAATGTACATTTTTATTACAATGTAGATATGTGCGCAAGATGATCTTTTCTTGAAAATTGGATCTCAGCATTATTCTGCATATCATTGTGGGACTGTCACCCTCATCTGTACCCCTTTGATATTCTCAAGTTTTTGTGCACAATTCATCACCACGGTACACACATATCTTGAAATTGATTAATACCAGTAAACATGTACCATACTGTTGCATTAATAATTTAAACATCCCGTTTCCAACATGAGTGCCTGTTTAAATGAATCTGACTGTTTATTGAATACTACCATGTGGGATCATAGCAGTACCATTACTGCTATCTGGTATGGTATTGTTGGTGTCATTGGTATACCAGGGAACATCTTAATACTAATGACTCTTTACACCTGCACAGCTAAGATGAAACCAAATCAGATTGCTATATTTTGGCTCGCAATAGCGGATCTCTTTGGTTGCATCCAGTTGCCTCATCGATACATAGTAACTCATCAACGTAGCTACATGATTAAACCGATGCCCATCATGTGTTGTGCACTGGCAAAAGGAGTGTTTCTATATGCCACCTATTGGGAATTGTTCCTACTTGTGTTGGCAGCTTTTGAAAGGTATCAATCGGTGAAAACTTTTGAGCGCAATGAGTTTGCTGGCAGACGGAGAGCATTTAGACTAGTTGGTTGTTGTACTTTAACCGCCATTATTCTTACTTTTATTCGTGCAGTAATGGGTGTAATTAATAGTGATGATGATGTAATAAATTGCATTTCCATTGCTTCTACGAAAAAAATGACACCGGGAGTGGCAATTGTTAATATTATTCCAGTTACAGTGTTTACCATTATCTTGTTAAGTCTGTACGTTAAAATCGCAGTTATGTTACAAAAGAGAATATCACCTGATCTAACTTCCGGACAAGATCAGGATTCAAATCGGTCTCCAAAGAATCGGAGCTCACAAGTGAAGCAGTGTGAGGATCATACTGTATCCAATGATCACATACAAGACATGAGTGGTATTTTAAAAGAACAAACTACCTCCAAACAGAGAGGGATGGGTACCAATTCAATACAGCTGGATTTCACAGATCTTAACAATGCCGCAAACTTTGAAACTGATAGAAAGGGTAATTGCCTCAGCGACATACAATCATCAAGTTCAATTTTTCATGGTGAGAGATACATTGTCAACTGGCATCAAATTCCAGGTGTAGTTTCAGACAAAGCTGATAATAGTGTGGTCAATAATGAAGGCACACGTAATGGGGCACATAGTCCAATGTCGGCTTCGTGTCCCCCAAATGATGTTGATCGGGCAACTCCAAAAATTCCTGAATTGGTTACAGAACCACCGAAACAGCCAAAATATTGCCTAATTGGCAAAGTTACCTTGATGCTGTTCATAGCCAGCGTAATATGTGTAATCACATTTGGAATGATTTCTTTATCAAGATTTCTTGGTCGAAAGTATTTCTTACTTTTTTCGGATCTTTTTATCATCAATTATGCAGTGAATCCGTGTGTGTACAGCATTGTCAACAAAGGATTTAGGAAAGATTGTGGTGCATTTCTCCAAAAGTTCAAATTATACTGTATGAACTCAGAATAGGATATAAATATGAAATTGGTTAACTGCCATAACAGCTTGTAGACAGGAAGTCTGGAAATGACTTTTCGGCACGGCAATTGGTCTTCCTGTACATTTTTAATGCAAAGGCGGTGAACATCACCAGATGCGGCAAAATTGTTTATTATGTTCAACTGTCTGATACTATTGCAAACGTTTCCTTCGATAAATATTTTATTACCGTAAGCAAATACTTTCAAAATTTTGTATTTCATAACATATCAAAAATTTGGATTCCTCAATGTGTAATAGTTTGCTATTTAAGTTATTGCTAAACTTTGATAATATTTATCTAAAAAGTTCATTATTATCCGTGCATGTTTATGTACTGAAGATACCATCATGCTATCTACTAATGATGCTGAAGATTCCAGCATGCTATCTACTGAAGATAACAATACACTATTTACTATAGCTTCAATATGACAAAAAATTTCGCGCGCTTCGCGAGAATTTGTAATATCCTAAAACAACTGATGCGCAGTCAATAACCTCTAACAAGCCTATACTTTAAAATGCATGGCGGAGACGTCATTCAATTAACAATAAACTTTCATACACAAAACCAACAAATATAACCATGATACATCACCATGAGCATAATTGGTGTAATTTCTAATGACGTAGTTCGTTAATCCCTATTGAACACTGCGCTGTAGGCTAAAATGATCATGTCAACTTTGAAGAAATTTGTTCCGACCGATGAGCACGATGGAGAAGCTAGTGCATAACATAACGGAAACGAATAGTGACTTGGCGTGGGATTATAGTCTATTGAGTAACTATATATGTTGTTTTATCGCTAAGTCGACTTTGTTTCAAAGCACGCCTTCAAGTGAGTGTTTATTTTCAGAAGAAACAGTGATTTTCGTTCAATTGTAATTCACTTACATTCTATAGAAACCGTTCACGTTGCAGGTATATCGTCGCATTTAGTCATCAAGGAGTATCTGTAAGTTGTTACCAACAGCAACTAGTAGTAGTACAGCTTCCTGCTTGGAACTTTCGGGCGTGTATAATTCATCAAAGTTAAATTACTGGATCTATACCCACAATGCACTGATAGGGTAGGGGATAGAGAAATACTATTTAATAAGGAACCTAAATATCGCCACTTTGACGTAGAATTTAATCAGCAAGAAAAGCACCAATGTTTGTGAAAAAATCGTTGATTTGGTGGCAATTTTATGGGCATTGGTGATTTGTTACCAATAATATCAGTAAAAAAGTCAGGAAGTTTATAATGTTTGTTTCGTCCGAGTAAATTATTCAAATTTATTTAGTGTAGAATGACTTGATAATTTGTATTCTAACATAATATGGCACAATAGTGTGATTGCCGGAGTCTTTCTTTAACTGGTGAATAATTACTTATCAGCCAGATTTGCATCATCATCATGGGAAAACCACGTTTCTGTAAAGCCGTACAATTCAAAGTGATGATCAAGCATAGAAACAAATTGCAACACCGGCTGTATGTTTTTTGAGGCTCCTGATGTTAAAATGCAGGATGGAAAGGTAGCTGTGCTTAGTTCAGTTGCGTCGGTTGCTGATGGTATTGCCCTGATGTAATATTCTATAGCCCGGGTCCAGTCGCAGCTTACTAGGACTGCAACTGCAGCAGCAGGTCCGGGCCTTGTCATCAGCGCACCTAAGACAGAATTTATGACTACAAACTGTAATGCACAACCAGCACTTGTAATCTATGATCAACCATGTCACAGACTTCAAGTACTTGGGTTCCAAGATGGGCTCTAGTGCTGGATACCTAATTGAAGAAAATCACTAGCCTGGGCTGCTTTCTGGAAACTGGAACGCCTTTGGAGAAGCCCATCTCTGCCAATCGAAACAAAAATCAAGATGTTTGAGGCAACTTGTGTTACTGTCTTTCTGTACGGGTGCGAGTCATGGGTAACTATCAAAGACACGGATATCAAGAATAATCCCTTTGCATCATCTTGCTACAGAATCATGTTAAACATCAAGATCGGATTCCAAATGAAACCATCTACACCAACACTCCACTCCACCACATGCGAAGAGGAAACCGGGACCGCCGCGCACACTGTACACCGTAGTATGCCCAGTGCCTCCTGGGAGATACTGAAGGGATGCTGCAGCCAAACAAAATTGTTTCGCTTGCCCAAGATCGCAGGAGTTGGAGAAAGCTTGTAGTCGGGACGGCCGCGCACACTCTACTTGTGGTATGTCAAGCACCTCCTAGGAGATACTGTAGGGATTTTGCAGCCAGAAAAAGTAGTCGCCTGCTCCGCATCCGACTGATGATGAAGTTGATCATTACTGCCCCATAATTACTGCACAGCAGTGAAAGATCATTAGCTGTTATTCGTTACATGTACAAAAATGCTATTATTGAAGAAATTGTGACAGGTGAGCATGATTGAGATGCAAGGGTATAAGAATGACATAGCATGGGAATAATATATAATCAGACAGGGCCTACTGTTTTATTAATGCTAAACCTTCTTCGTTTCAAACAAAGCATGCCATGTTCTCCAGTCCACACAAACGCCTCTTTATGTAAGTTCTATTGGTGGCGTTAATAGGTGATGATTTGAAAGGGCAAGTTTTACGTCATGAAGAGATATTCTATTAATTCTCGTACCTGTTCATGTCATTACTCAGGCATACAATTCCTACAACACAAGCTACAACTAAACAAAGGAACGGATCAGCGTTTTCGGACAATTTAGGAGCGAGAGAGGTTCTGAATACAACTTACCAATATTGTGTACATGAAACACTCTCTCAGGTTGTGAATGATGAAACGCATTGCTAGAGGGTTAAACTGAAAGGTTTTAGATTTTTTTTGCTGTTACCTTGGCTCTCTGAAAGGCCACAGGATTGACACTGTAAATATCAGACACTTTACTTTGATGAAGAGATGGGCAATATGTTATTTAAAGAGTTATACAGTATACTTTTAACAAAATGTAAATAGTTGTGCTGATTGACGCGCGTGCCCCATTTGGTGTAATGTAGATCACGCCATGTTACGAGTCTTGGTTAGAGCGAACGAGGATCAATCTTTTTCATGACGTGAGACGGCCAATCAGAACCCCACTGAATAAAAAGTTATCGGACAGCAAATTAAATAAATTTAAGAAAGGTGTGACCTGCAGAGGCTTTTTCAAAATGTTTACCTTCATATAAGTAGTATTATGTGAGTTGCACTACAGTGAGTTCTTTATTGTGTAAATGAAAAATCCTATCACTGGGCTATTGCAAAGCAGTTGGAAAATCTTCTTTTCCCTTGGTTGATGAGCACGATGGTGAACTTTGAAAGCTACCTATGAGTAAACCTTGAAAGCCTGCAATTTATGGTTACAACAAAAAATAAGTCGCTTCATCTAGATATTTCGGTAAACTAAATTATACAACTAAGCGTACAGCATGCCCCATAAGCAAGTGACACATCCAATTAATTCGCATTGCAAAATTAGTATTATGTGATGTGCACTACAATGAGTTACTGTCCTTTTGAACTTTATTGTGTAAATGAAAAATCTTATCACTGGGCTATTGCAGAGCAGTTTGAAAATCTTCTTTTCCCTTGGTTGATGAGCACGATGGTGAACTTGAAAGCTACTAGATATTTCGGTAAACTGTACAACTAAGCGTACAGCATGCCCCATAGGCAAGTGACACATTCAAGTAATTAGTTTTATATCAGAGAGTCGTGTCAGAGTGGCACAGAACAATGTCTTTTGAAATATTGATGAGTCTTTTAAAAATCACTTCCTCTACATTTATATGCACTGCTATTTAGAAAGGGTTAAAAAGGCTGCATGAAGCGCAACTCCAACCTGCTTTGCTCTCCCTACCTAACCCATCTTTCTCCCTGCATGCCCTTGCCTTTCTTCTGCATGCTTCTTACCCTTTGCTTGCTTTGCTATTCTTACTATACTCCAAGGTTGTATGCACAAGAGGCATTTCCATCAGTCCTCCTGTTCCTAATCGCCTCTCTGTAGTTACCAACCCCCACGTTCACGAAGATTGCAAGTCAATCGGGTACCACCTGTTACGGCTTTGCCTTGCGGTAGAGTTAACAGACGGGGGCTCTGGGAGCAATAGTCTGTGATCTGAAAGGCTGTTGGAGCAGTCTGGAGGGTTGCAGATTTTGCTTACTGTATAACATCATCTTCAAGATCATCGAGCCTTATCTCCAGGTTTGTCTACAGTTAGGAGGAGAAATAAATCTAACAAAGTCACCAGTTAGTGACCTGTAGTGAGAGAACTGGTCCTTCGTCCTACCTTGGTTTAGATAACTGAAACTTAACCACTATGATGAGTTCAACAAACAGCACCCGGGTTAAAGCCCCGGATTTACATTCGCACCGACTAACTCAGGGCCTGGATCACCATCTAGTGCATGATGATGCACCACCCCTAAAGCCAATCGGAAAGAGTGATGGTCCTCCTACAGCAGGGCGAACACCACTCCGAAACCCAATTAGACGGGATGCTGCTAATAACCCTGATGATAGAAGGGCACTTTTATATTGGTATCGGGACATGGAATGTCAGGACCCTTCATCAGCCTGGCAACTTATAATTACTTATTCACCAATTGGAGAACTACAAGTGGGAGATAATGGGTATATCAGAAACCCATTGGATAGAATCAGGAGATTTCACACAAGATGGTTACCAAATATTGAGCGCCGGTAGTGGATCTACTCACAGAGCAGGGGTTGCCTTAATTCTCAACAAGAATGCCCAGAGATCACTCCTCGGCTACAATCCTATTTCAGAAAGGCTAATTACAGCAAGGCTTCGCACTCAAATAGGAACAGCTACCATTATGCAGGTGTATGCACCTACAACGTCATACCCTGACGAAGATTTTGAAGACTTTTATGACCAACTGCAATTGGAAATAAATAAAACACCTTCCCAAGACATCCTTATCATCATGGGTGATTTCAACGCGAAAGTTGGTATCGACTGGGAACCATGGAATGGCGTTATTGGGAAGTTTGGTATTGGAGAAGCAAACGACAGAGGTGAAAAGCTGCTCAGCTTTTGTTCATCGAATAGCCTGTGTATCACAAACACTCTCTTCAAAGACTCCAAACCAAGTCGCCAGTGGACCTGGGAATCCCCAGATGACTTCCTCGCGCAGCTTTCCCAGCGCAGACATCGGATCTGACCACCAACTTGTTTTAGCCAACATTAAACTGAAACTTAGATCCAGAGGGAAACAATGCAAGATCAAGAAATTTGATGTAAGCAAACTGTACCTACAGCAGACTTACAGTGACTACCAAGTAACAATTATTGGTGGAAAATTTAACCCACTAATTGAACTACCCGACACAGACATAGAGACGGAAGAGCTATGGCAGAATATTAAGTCAGGCTTTAATGAAACAGCTGACAAGGTCCTAGGAGCAAAGAAACCTCAGAGACAAAAACCTTGGTTAACTGCCGAAGTTCTTAAGCTGACGGAAGAAAGAAGTAAGGTGAAGCAGGAAAGACTCAAAGACAACTCAAAAAAGCCAAGGTACAACTTTCTCAACAGAGAAATAAAACGGAAGTGTAAAGAGTGCAAAAGAAGTATGGCTTCAAAATCTGTGCAAAGATGTGGAGCATGCAAATGATGCAAAGAAAACCAAAGAGGTTTACACTACCATCAAGACCATCACTGGATCAAAATCTACTCGTATGAGAGGTGTAAAGGACAAAGGTGGCGAGGTGCTCACCGACGACAAGAAAATAAAGGACAGATGGAAAGAAAACTATGAAGAGCTGTATAATCAACCCATCCCATCCGATACAAGTATCTTACAGTCTCTACCAAGTACTTCAACAGAAGACATAGAGCCCCACATTCTCAAATCTGAAGTGGAACTGGCCATCAAACGCCTCAAGGGAAATAAAGCAGCAGCAGAAGATGGTATATCAGCGGAAGAAATCAAGGCAGCAGGAGAAGCTGGATGTAATGCTCTTCTAAAACTCTGTAACAAGATATGGGAGTCTGAAGTAATTCCTGAGGACTGGGGGAAGGCAATCATTGTCCCCATATTTAAGAAAAAGGATAAAATGGACCTGAACTTGGTAGGGAAAGTATTTTGCTCGATCATCCAATCTAGAATCCAGAAGAAAACTGAAGAGATCCTCTCAGAATCTCAGGCAGGATTTAGAGCAGGCAGGAGTACAGTGGACCAATTGTTTTCGCTACGACAACTGGCTGAAAAATGCACGGAGATAGGGAAACCACTATACTGCTGCTACATCGACTATCAAAAGCTTTTGATACTGTTTGGCAAGAAGGTCTTTGGAAGGCTATGGACCACCTAGGCTACTCTAGAAAAATGGTTAGACTTCTCCAAGCCTTATATAACACCTCTAAAAGTGCAGTAAGAGTGAATGAAGAGCTGACAAACTGGTTTACCACTCAAACAGGAGTCAGACAGGGTTGCATTCTCTCCCCCCCCCAGCTGTTTAACATCTTGCTGGAACTGGTCCTACGCCTAGCTATTGAAGATGTCGGCATTGGAATTACAATTCAAGGACAGCTCATCAACAACCTGAGATTTGCCGATGATATTGTTTTACTGGCCGTCTCTGGAAGTAACCTCCAAATTCTAGTCGACAAAGTACACAATGAAAGCATGAGGTTTGGTCTGACCATAAACATCGCTAAAACCGAAGTCCAGGTGATTGGTAGAGAAACAGCAAAAGCCACCATATCCATTGGAAATTCCACCCTTGAGCAGGTGGAATCATTCATCTATCTAGGTGGAGTGATCACTGAAAAGGCAAGCAGCGAGAAGGACATCAAAAGGAGAATTGGCTTGGCCATGGGCATCATGCAAAAACTCAACCCCATCTGGAAATCCAAAGAAATATCTACCATAACAAAATTGGAATTGTACAAAGTACTGGTGCTTTCTATAGCAACATATGCCTCTGAAGCCTGGACAATCACAAAACGTGATGAGCAGCGACTTCTGGTATTTGAAATGGCTTGTCTCAGAAAAATCCTGTGTGTTACTAGAAGGGACAGGATTAGGAACACCTCAATCAGAGACACCCTTGATTACCAGTGCACTGTAATGAACAAGATCCGTGCAAAACAGCTGTCCTACTATGGCCATGTGAAAAGAATGCCTCCATCCAGATATCCAAAAATCGTATTAGAAGGAATAATCCCAGGGAAACGACCAAAAGGAAGACCCCCAATGCGCTGGATGGACAACATTCAAGCAAACTGCAGTGCAGTGGGAATCCAATCCGTAGTAGAAGCCGGTCGGATGGCAAACAACAGAGCTGAGTGGCGAAGCATAGTGGCTAGGCAGCTATCTCCAGGACCTACCTATGTCATGGGAGGAAAGCTTTAAGTGAAGTAAGTGAAGTGAAAATAGACGTGACATGCCAACAATTATACTGTTATATTTGAGTCATATTGAATCTAAAGTGTAAAGCGATGAACCTTTGCATTTTTTCATTCAAAGTGAATCAAAACATAACATATTAGTTCCATTTTGAGGCACTACCAATGACTTTCAATTTTGGTCCGATGGACACGTGTGTTTAAAAAAAAATTAAGGCCGAAAGCGATACAGCAAGGCTAAAATTTCGTCAATGTTTGAGGTTTTTAATGCAACACGCAATTTGGAAAAAAGAGGTTTTTTAATTATCATTTAGTTCTAAGCTATTCCTACGACCGTGAACTTTCAAAAATAAAATGTGAGTAAACATAAAGAATGATGACAAAGAAAGCTGCTTTTGCAAGGTAATCGTTTCCAAAATATTATACAACTAATGCGCATATCAAATGTAATCCCGGCCCATGGGTACACGGGTGTATCCAGGATGTGATCCCGGGATTTTGTGTTAAGAAGATCAACTCACAGGCTAACACCCGGCCGAGACACCCGGGCATAAATAGATGCTATGGTTTCAATATCTCGGCGATCTTGACATCAGTGCTTCTGCGTGCGTACATTAGTTCATAACGCTTGAAGTAGACCTATATGTGATGCGATCAAGCAAAATCAGTCGGAACTCGGAAATATTTAATTTTCAGTTTCTTATAGAAAAGTGAAAAGCATTTACAAAGCTGGATTTTGCAGAAAACCCCATTGAAATAGAACGGCCAGTTCAAAGATATGAGCAATGAAAGAGTTTCAAAAACAAGAGGAAACAAAAAGAAATAGATCCTTTGTTTGGCTATATCTCAAAATCAATATTTCCGAGTTCCGACTGATTTTGCTTGATCGCGTCACATATGCCTACATGTGTGTTCCATTGTAAATACGTCAGAACCCCATCTTGTTGCGGAACCTCTAAAATAATATAGATAAAGAATATACGTACAAAGAATTCTGACATACATACTTGACATTAACCGTGGAACATTTCTTCATGAAGTGCCAACACTAGTCTGGAAGGGGTCTGTATAAATCACAGTCTAAATATTAATTTGGGTTTGTAGTGAGATGGTGCAAATAATTATTTGATAGAAAATATGCTTGCCACGAGTTTACGTATAGTGCTCATAATGTAGTGCATTTGCCTAATATGGCGGATTTAAGAAGGATTAATTTGAGCTTTATAGGGACACAATTTCGGACATTATACAACATTGTTTTGTTATTATAAAATTTATTGGGATTTGAGGTGATATTTCTCAAACTTCGTCAGCAACTGGCATTCGTCATAGCTGAAATACACTCACAATGGTACCATTTTTTAGAAAACAAAAAAGAGCTTAGAATGTGACTCTTAAAAGTGGTACGTACTCAGAAAGTTGGAATGGTCCCCTGGGGTCAAATGTTATAAGCTTAGGGTACAAAAACAACTGCGCGGATTCCTTGTTGGCCAATGAACTCATGCTGTTTTTTATTTTATATTAAGTTTATAACATTTGGCCTCAGTGGGCCATTCCTATATTCAAATATGGGTACTAATTGTAAGAGCAATAATTTGTTATAACTCCGCTCTCTTACACAACCAGTTGGTACATTACAAGTGCATTTCAGTTCTAACCAACACTTATTGGTATTTAGGTTCAGTTAATATCACCTCAAACCTTAATAAATTTGATAATATCAGAACAATGTTGCCAAAGTTCAAACATTTTACCTCTCACAAACTTAAATTCGGTCTCCTCAAATCCGCTATGTTATGCTAATTCAATACATTATAAGCACATAACGAAAAATCATGGACAAGCATAGTTCTATCTAAAATTATTTGAGATCATGTCCCGACACACCCCAATATATATCTAGCCTGTGCGGTGTATGCAGACCCCTTTCAGACTAGCCGTGTCACTTTACTTAAAGCCATATTATAACATTTTCAAACAAAATAGATTAGCATTTCTTTGCCATAAAATGTTAGCTTTTACTGTCAGATATATTCCCTTTTATTTTTGAGCCGAACAACTACGGCAAAGCAAAGAAATTTGCAATTTACTACCAGCGCACATGTCGACAATACGTACCATTCCTTCGGTCATGTTGTGGTACGACCCTTTGTTGTGCATATCACCGTCCCGCACGCCGCGTGCGTACTGTGTTATGAACATCGTGTATGCGTTCGACTAAGGGAGGACAGTTTTATGGTCTACTTAGCTCAGCAATGCTTTGCTGTCTTCGATAATGGTTCATGTACGCTAGAGCGTTCGATAGGAACAAGCGAACAGTATACGAGTTTGATGATATCTATCGGAGCGTTCAGCAGAGCAGCAGGATTATAAACACGGTCGATGGTAAAATAAATCAATTTCCTTTGTGTTCAGTAAGTACATAACGACCCACTCATCAACTTCTCAAGTGGTCATTAAATAAGCCTGTCTCGGGTCGTGTCTGCGGTCAATAGAAAGTAAATAATGTGTGTAAGTTTATGTTTACATAAAGTGGTGTAATTAGGTTTCAATGGGTTGTTAAAGCATGGTCGTAACATTGATTCGATCGATATTTTGGTCAATGCGTTGTATCGGAGCAGAGTTGTCAATTGAGCGGAGCCTAAAAGAGTTTTCTACATGCTTTAATGGGTTTGGGCTTTGATAAAAGCCAGGTACCTCTCCGATACAATGCGCTATCGAAGACAGCAAAGCATTTCTGAGCTCAGTAGACCATAAAAACTGTCCTCCCTAATAATTCCATCGTAATAATAAAGCGCCGGTTCCGGTGTTTTATTCAAAATCTCGGATTTTGACAAAACTACAGCACATAGAGTCTTGATTTTTGCAGGGTATATTGGTTTAATAAAGTACAATGTAATCGTGAAAAAAAAAAGGAATTTAAAAAATTTAAAAATTCAGTGAGGGCGTCTTCCTCAGCAAATGTTATAATATGGATTTAACCAGTTTTTTTAGTTGAAGTTTCAAAACTGTTTGCTTAATACTTATATGTTATTTGGAATACGCAATTGACAGACATCAGTACAAAACTGTTCTTTCAAATATATGGCCTTGAGAAATCATTGGCTTATTCCAATCTTCAATTAACAAAAAACTTTCATACACAAAACCCCCTGTTACACCACACGCATGATCACTATGAGTACAATTGGTGATATTTCTACTTTCTATCATTAACTTCCATTAATTGAACACTGCACTGTAGGCTGAAACATTAGATCATGTCATCCATGACATTGATCATTAACTTCTATTAATTGAACACTGCACCGTAGGCTAAAATAATTGATCATGTCATCATTGAAAAAAAAATGTTCTGACAGATGAGCATGATGGAGATGCTAGTGTATAACGTAACGGAAACGAATAACAATTTAGCGTGGGAGTAGTCTACAGAGTCCGTTGTTTTATGGCTAAATCGATTTCGTTTGAAAAGCACGCCGAGTACGCCGGTGTTTTGGAATACGACAGTTGCCCAAAGTGTAGTAAGTATGAAAAAACTTATGGTGTTCTGGTGTTGTGTCACTTGATTGAAACACATTGCTCAAAGGCAAAACTGAAATGGTTAAGAATCCATTAAGTGTTGGTAATTAAAGAATGCTACATTCTGTAAAACAGAAATAATGAGTATTTTTTTACAACACCGCGGGTGTCTGATTAATAAACATTACAATTATAGTTACATTAGCATAAATATAACACAATGAAGTAATACTTCTACTTCTATTCGCTACATTCCCCGAGTACACTAATATGACATCTAGACCGCACCATATAGTCAGTAAACTCTTTTCATGCTCATTCACCTGTAAATAAATGTCTTTGGTCACGTGAAGGAGGGACATAACAAAGAGTAAGCCACGAAATCTCGGTGTAAAAGCTTCGAAGCGTAGACTGTCTCATTTGCATAACAAGGAACCACAATAATAAGAGTCAACACCCTTTAAATCAATTTAGCTGATGACTGATTTGTCACATAAAGTTTGGCAATGACTTTCTTGTTGAACTACTATATTTATCCCTACAAATTTCGGTGCAAACAATTTCGGTCCAAAACAGACCATTCGCAGAAATATATAATAGGCGTGTTCAGGAATTGCTCAATGTCGGTTGGTTTGATTTTTTTCTGATGATGGTCTGTTTCTTCTCAATCTTGATCTAATAATTCCAAATTCACCCGGTTCCAATGACTTCAAAATTGGGCAGTAGGGCTTATATTAAGTTATCAGAAAGCATTCTGCAGAACCATTACTAAAAATATCTTCGCTGGCTACCTATTTGTCAAAGATTTATTTTCGAGGTTATATTGTATGTCTCAAAGCACTGCATAATCAAGCACTTTGTTATTTACCAAATTGTATTTACGTGATGACTCCATTTTACTAATTATACTTCCAGATTTTTAGCGCTATAAGGGAGTTCCGCCGATACATCAATAGCATGGTGGACATTGGGGAGGGCGATTTTTTATGATAAATATCAAGAAGGGCCAGATCTGTCGAGTGTTGTTTCCTGAAGCCATTTTGTTGAATGATTAATATTATGGACAGAAAGAATATCATCAAGCCAATTTATGGTGTTAACGAATGATAAAATGGTTTAGGTGCATATCAAATTACTTCTTTTATTTGGAAAAACCCATGCGATGAGAATCTCGAAGACAATAATCATACATAAATGCAATCAAAACTAGAGTGCAGGTCACGATACTATTGGCAATTCGTGATATAAATGCTGGCAAAGTATATATCAATTCCATTACGCATCATAATCAATCTCGTTATTTCTGCTGGTGTGGTCCCAAATGAGTTAAATATCGTGAAGATAATTCCCATTTATGAAAAGGAATATTCAAGAAGTTTTTATATTGCCTAAAATATCAAGTTTACTTTGTGTCATATTCAATCTCGCTACTATACTGCAGGGGTAGTTCAAAATGAGTTAAAGTTCGCACAGGTAATTCCCATTTATAAGAAGGGAAATCCAAAAGTTGTGTCTAACTATCGTCCCGTTTCTGTTCTGCCATGTTGTTGTCTCCTTGTCGCGCTTGTTGGAATCTTTCCGCCTTGTATAGGACAGTTTGTCACTTTTAAAATCGGACCTTCGTCTAATCAAGTGCTTGTAATTTTACTTCTTGAGGTCAAATTGGATTCAACGTGGTGTCATATTGTGCAGGGCTGGATATTGCGTCTATTAAAAATAAATTTACCCAAATATGGTTTAATTGTGTTACGTTTAAAGAAAGGTATAACAATCATACCAAGTCTTTTATACTAGAGAAATGCCAAAAAGAGACAGAGCTATCTAAATATATTTGGGGACTCAAACATAAAGAAAAAAGAATACAGTATCAAATGCGCTTTTATAAATGCGCACGTGACCACCTCCGCGCTGTCAGAACAGCTTATAAACAGTAAGTCACGAAGTGACCTTCTACATAGCGAGTGTTCTTTTTATACATTTGAATGCAAAGGTGGAACAATATGAGACTGCTGTGCAGCAAAATTGTCTATTTTGTTCAACTTTGTGATTATATTTTAAACGTTGAATATTTTTTCCGTCGTCAAATACTTTCAAATAGTATGATAACATATTAAAAATTCGGAATAGCAAAATGTGTAACAACTTTGCAATTCAATTAATACTTATGATATTTATCTACAGAGTTCCTATCCCTTTCTGTATAGTGGTCAATGATGAGGATTTGGTCACGTTTGCTGGTCTTGGTATGTCGCGCCCATGGGTCACGTGCGCATTTATAAAAGCGCATTTATAGATATAACCGAAGTACACCGTACACTGCGATATTCAAATTTCCCGGGCACCGAAATTTGCCTGTAGCAATGACACAATGAAGGCTGACGACAATTGAGCACAAATAATCATTACGTCATTTTGAATATTGCGTGTTGAGACACGGCTCTTTTATCCGTTTTTAAGGTCAATATGAGTTGTTTAAAAAAACCCATGTGATTCGTGCTTTATAATAAATTGTTTTTCTAACATATAAGGCATAATGCTGGGATTACCGGTGCCCCCCGCTCGTCATGGCCGTCGGTACATACATGTAAGGCCGTCGGTAGACGAAAGGTGTTGTTGAAAAAAAATCGTTCACAATAGACTAATTTTCACCCAGGGTGACAGGAAAAAGGGAGAATTGTAAATAAAATTATGAAAAATTGTTAATTAAAAAAAAAAAGTGTTTTTTTTTAAATTTTTACCGCTTAATATTTTTTTTTTTTTTTTTTTTTTTTGCTCTTCACTTTTTTCAAACCATGCAAAAAATTAAACAAATCACAACTTCCGTCGGTAAAAAATATTTCCGTCGGTACATTTACAAGTTGTGCCCCCTCGGTTCCAAAATCCTGGCTACGCCACTGATTAGCGGAGTGTTCCTTTCACAAAGTCAAAATCCTATTGTTGACCCAGACAACTGAAGGTTGTATAATGTTTCACCATGTTGATTGAGCTATAGGAATTGACTCCCTCGGTGACAAATGCACATTCCAATTAGAATAAATAATTGCAATGAGATGATTTGAAATGACCAGACTGCCACTTGTGATTAAAATATAGCTATAATGTAAACAGAGAATTGGCGGTGTTGTGCTCTCAACAACAACAACAACAACAACAACAACAACAACAACAACAACAACAACAACAACAACAACAACAACAACACCACCACCACCACCAACAACAACAACAACACAAGAAACAAACAAACCATAACAGTGATAGGGGATACAGCCTCATAATTCAAAAAATGACAATTAAAGATCTAATGGTACATGCCTAACTTCAAATGAGCACAACAGCCAATTTGGTCCATGAGCAAAGCAATATAGCTAAAATCAAATTGTTTCTAAATTGTCTTTCGAATAAGGTTCATTTTAATGCTAATATATTGCACAGGCTAAGGAAGCCTGATTTTTTTTTTTTTTTTGAATTGCCGAATTGGAGGGTCCTCAATGACATATCTTTTGTGTACAAACTGAAGCATCCTATGCATAATAGAATACATGAATGTTAACTACATATCATATAATACGATTCGTGATACCCAATAGCGGTACAGTTGATCTGTTGTAGACTGTAAGAAATCAAAGTATTTTATTTTAATTTTATATACGCCATTTTCTTAATTTACTGAAATTGAAGACTGAACAACTATGACAATTATATAGAACCCCGCCAGAGATTACTGTTTCGTTTTTATGGTAATCTAATCTTTTATTTTCTCAAATTAAATTTCGGATTCTGTGAGGAATTTTGCATAAAGTATAACAATCCAAATCTTTCTACATAACACCTCGACAAAAATCAGGGTTTAAACTTTCTAATAGCAATCCAATTCCTAGTATCTGGTCCATATTGCATGCTCTGTTAGGAATGACGAGTGTTAGGACCGACAGAAACCGGCTGTGAAGTAGACTAGCCAACTCGTAGCACATCTATGATAAGCAGTAAACTACTTACTTAATACTACTCTTTTGTAATGACGGTAAAACAGATTGTTATTCAACCAAAACTTAAATAATAAAATAAAATAAATTTCGGATTTATATAGCGCCTTCTTTCAGCTAGACCTTGAAGGATTCAAAGTGCTGCCATGGTGAATCATCACAATCAGATCGCATCATCTAGGTTGATAGTTGCAACCGAACCTCAGGCGCAGACCTATCCGCTCTTAGATTGTAACATCCACCAATTATCTGTGCAGCTCCCCAAATCCCAGTGGGTGAAGGATGTTTTTTGATAATCAAGCAACTAATCACCGATTTTTGAAAGCAGGAGGAAACCGGAGATCCCGGAGAAAACCTGCGAGAGTGAGCATGGAATCGGGATAAACCAAGTGCACATGAGTCCTTGGGTCGCGCCGGGCTTGAACCCGGAAGCTCCGTGGTGCAAAGCGATGGAACTACCGCTGCGCTAACTCGCCCTCCCGAACTTCTATTATTAAAGGGACACTAAGCTATATATAGTATGATCGCAGGACCCTCGTTGGCTTTTGAAAACATGGTTCGTAACTTTGTCTCAACCTACAGCAACTAGAGGACATTCCGAAACTAACACGTAATTTGGAGATGTTTTAAATGTAAAAAGAGACACATATAACAGCCGACAAGCGCACCATTTTGTAAGTTTATACGCAACTGTAAAAATCGACAAAAGTCACAGGAGAGATGATCCTTGTTTTTTTTTATGTAGAGCTAGTGATATATTGTTCGTTTGTATTGATTGATCGGATTTTAGGGACAGTTTGACTAGCTTTTTATTTATTTTTGGCATAGTCCATGAATACACGTGTTTTATTTTTAATATCAGATATTTATTTAGTAGGGTTGGCCACGGTCAAAATTTTTTTTCTTGCTGAGGTGAAAGGACTTTGGTTGGAGGTTACAAAAATGCATTTCGAAAATTCAGCTGAAGTCCGTTGCCATGGCAACGGCCCGATTTGTGTTTTTTACAATTTTCGCCTATTTTGGAGCTAAAAAAGTGAAAATTGTCCTTAAAACTGCAAGTTTTTCAAATTTGAAAAATGCCATTTTTTACCGATTTTGGCGATACGAAAAAATAACTTTTGCGCTCACCTAAGATTTTGTCGTTATGGTTATTGGTAGAACATATCTTGCCCCCAACATATCTAATAAGAACAGCTTTGGGGAAATTTATTTCTCTAAGGAAGGTGTTGCCAGAAAAACATACATTTTGTAAAAATTCAAAATTCTCATAAAAAGAAAATTTGCTGCATTTTGCCCTAGATTTAGCACATGTGATGTAATGAGTTGTATGTAGAGTCAGTTTATCATCATGGTCAACTATTCTGAATGTTTCGAAACAATAAATGAAGTTTAATTTTAATGCGGTGTTGCCAGATGCCGAAAATTATGAAAGCTACATTACGCCAAATAGCCCAAATAGGTCTAAGTTTTCATGTATGAATCTAGTCAATCCAGTTAAATCACGGTCTATTATTATAAATCATTTTATCATAATTTCACCTGTTCTGAATGTTTGGAAAGTTCCATCATACAGTGTTGCCAGATGCCAAAACGTAGAAAAGATATTCTGGTTTACCCTATGTACCCTGTGTTTTCAATATATACAATTCTGGTTAACCCTGGGCACCATATTTTCATAAAAGGACTTTTTTGCCCCGAATTTAGTACATGTGATGTAATGAATTGTATGTAGAGTCACATTATCATCATGGACAACTATTCTATATGTTTCGAAACGTTAATTTAAATGCAGTGTTGCCAGATGCCTAAACTATAAAAAAAAAAATATGACAAGTTTTTATGTATGATAAACAATTTCTTTGATGATGCATCTAAAATACAATTAATTTATAATAAATTACGATATGACCCCTTTAACCATGTTAACCTATCTGTTTGTCAGTTGTGAATGTTTAGTTTAACATAGTGTTGCCAGATGCCAAATGCTAGCAGACATTGGAGGTTTTTGTAAAAAAATACACCATACATGCCATACAATCTCAGAGCTTTTTAAACCTTGTACTTTACTTAAGGGAATGGGTATGAACGTTTGGACAGTATATTGTGGGACATTAGAGCACATTAGACATATCGAATTGCATTCTGAATACGAAGAATAGCCTTCTGATATCAAATAATTATGATTTTTTGAAATTCGCAATGTAATACACCTTTTATGGCAAATCATTAAAAATTGATATTTTTGATATTTAACAGTACTCGAAGTAAACTTTATAAATCTGATGATTTATACTTAAAGTGTATGTAGGTGGAATGAAAAGCCGACGATCAATTGAAATTTTGACCTTTCGTATTGAAGATATGGATTTTTTTCCCAAAACACTTTTTGTGGGAAAAAAATCCATAGCTTCAATATGAAAGGTCAACATTTTCACTGTCGGCTTTTCCTCCCAGCTACATACACCTTAAGACTATATCATTAAATTGATAAAATTTACTTCGACGGCTGTTATATCTCGAAAATGTGAAAAATATCAAATTTTAATAATTTGTCATAAAATTTGTATTATATCGTGAATTTCATTAAATGAAAATTATTTGATATCAGAAAGACATGCTTCGTATTCAGAATGCAATTCGATACGTCTGAGGTGCTCTCATGTCCCACAAAAATGCTGTCGAAACGCTCAAAACGCTCATTCCAGTTCCCTTAACCACTTTAACATTTACATAAACTTTCCAGTAAACATGTTTACAAACAAAATTGTAATTTCATTACTTTAATATACTCCTCAGTATCGCCAATTTTCATTTTCATTTTAGATATTGCTGAAAAGTTGGAAAAGAAATTACTTTAAAAACTTTACCAGTGTTCCATTTCATGATTATATGACCAGGTATTTGATCAAAAAGTGTTCCCAGAACATAAGTTTGAGTTTAACAAGACATTCTTGATGTACAGGCGTGGGGTATACTTGAAGTACAGGTAACTGAAGAGGGGAAGCAACGAATTACCCCCAAATCACAGCAGCAGGTAGTGGCTGGGCCGCCGAGTGTGAATAATTATGTATTTATTTTGGAAGGTTCGTGTTTGTTCTCAATTTTGGGGTGTTTTTCCCAAAATTTAACATTTGTGGTGATATTTCAAAAAAGCGACATGCCAAAGAGAAATCGTTGGGCACATACTTTGTTATTGATAATGCAGTTCGTTTCTGCATACCTTTGTTAACATTCGCTTTGGTGATATACTAATATTATCAATTTTGTGACTGCAATTTGGCGTTTTTAATACGTTTTAATTTTACCAAGAAATTAAGAAAAATATCTGGTCATGGTCGTTTCAGAATTTCATTCTGAGCTTCGGCTTTTGCAGGCAACAGAATGCAGATTGGCTCACGATCGATGTCGTATTCCTCTATGTGGGTCCCTTGATGATAAAATTATTTTGAATTCCTTGTAACAACAAATTTTCGTCTGAAAACAGGGGACCGTTCACAAACACTTGTAAGGGGGGGGGGCATGATGCAAACAAATTTCATCGCGAAAATTGTTCGCCCCCCTACAGACCTCAAAAATTTCAGTGCCCCCCCCCCCCTTTTGACATGAAAATTATGGGTCAACCCCATAAAAAAGCATATAAACTCAATTTTCCCAGGAAAATTTCTGGTCATTTTTTTTCAGACCCCCCTTGGGTCAAACATTTTCAGCCCCCCCTTTTTGCATCAGCCCCCCCTAACAAACTTGTGTTTGTGAACGGTCCCCAGGGTTTTAGTTTAAACAAATAGTTTAAGGGGTCATATCATAATTTATTATAATTTAATTGTATTTTAGATGCATCATCAAAGAAATTGTTTATCATACATAAAAACTGGTCCTATTTTTCATAGTTTAGGCATCTGGCAACACTGCAAGTTAAAGTTTCGAAACATAGAGAATAGTTGTCCATGGTGATAATGTGACTCTACATACAATTCATTACATCACATGTACTAAATTCGGGGCAAATTGGAAAAAAATGTCCTTTTATCTGTTTATGAAAATAGAGTGCGCACGGTAAACCAAAAATGGTATTAAAAACACAGGGTGCACAGGGTAAACCAGAATTGTACCTTTTCTACTTTTTGGCATCTGGCAACACTGTATGATGAACTTTTGTGTTTCCAAACATTCAAAACAGGTGAAAATTATGATCAAATGATTTATAATAATAGACTGTGATTTGACTGGATTGACTAGATTCATACATGAAAACTTAGACCTATTTGGGATATTTTGCGTAATGTAGCTTCCATAATTTTGGGCATCTGGCAACACCGCATTAAAATTAAACTTCATTTATTGTTTCGAAACATTCAAAATAGTTGACCATGATGATAAACTGACTCTACATACAACTCATTACATCACATGTGCTAAATCTAGGGCAAAATGCAGCAAATTTTCTTTTTATTAGAATTTTGAATTTTTACAAAATGTATGTTTTTCTGGCAACACCTTCCTTAGAGAAATAAATTTCCCCAAGCTGTTCTTATTATATATGTTGGGGGCAAGGTATGTTCTGCCAATAACCATAACGACAAAATCCTAGGTGAGCGCGAAACTTAATTTTTCGTATCGCCAAAATCGGTAAAAAATGGCATTTTTCAAATTTGAAAAACTTGCAGTGTTGCCAGGCCCGAAATCGATATTTAGAAAACGAATTTCTAAACACAACTTCGTTTGTAAATAGACCAAGGATTGGGCTTTTTTATGATACAATTTATTTTTAAATACCAACTTGTATATTAAGGCAACAAGGGGTCCTTTTAAGGGCAATTTTCACTTTTTAGCTCCAAAATAGGCGAAAATTGTAAAAAACACAAATCGGGCCGTTGCCACGGCAACGGACTTCAGCTGAATTTTCGAAATGCATTTTTGTAACCTCCAACCAAAGTCCTTTCACCTCAGCAAGAAAAAAATTTTTGACCGTGGCCAACCCTACTAAATAAATATCTGATATTGCACTTAATGTTCTTGGCAATCTTGCAAGACTTTTCATTTCTAATTGTAGCAAAACTAGCCAAAAGCTCCGTCATTTTGGGCAAGTTTAGCTTCCCTTTTCATCATAATATTTATCAATGTCCCGATGGGTCACATGTTCGACACATTTTGCTTGTTTATTTTCTGGTTCAGGATTCTTAATCCCAGCCACAGAATCCAAATTAAGAACACCCCGACTGTAATGTGAAGGCATTTGCAACATGACTAAGCATTTGAGTGCCATATTTATAATCACTGGTTCGTTTGCCAAGAACATGCGTTGATTGTTTGGTAAGTTTATTTTTACATCGTGGTGGCAGATTCTGCTGGCTTACGGTTTTCTATCAATATTACTCATAACTTGTCTTGCAATATGATACTCCATCTGCGTCGGTCGACACAAATAATTGGCAGTCAGAGATGAATTGATTATTCAATCCTAAAGTGCTAGTTGTCTACAAGGTCTGAAAATGCATACAATGCCTACGGCTACAGTTAATATTTTCTGAAAAAGTGCTCTCGACTAGTGCGTATGCTAAGGTACAGTTCCTAAAAGCCATAGATGTACTACGATTCCATCTATTTTTGATTTTGTTATTATTTACTCAAAATGTTGACATATTATCAGTAATAGCTGTCAGGAAATTAAGGTTTCTGTCCATTTGAAATCGAAATAACAAGATTAAATGAAAAAAGCACCGCTGGATATTTTGACGCGGATCACTTCCATAGGGACTTAATGTCTGAATAACAAATTATATCAAAGTTGTTGACTGGACAAACATAAATTTGACTGATTCCATTAAGGTTGGGACATGTGTAAACATTACAGATGTGCCAATTATCAGTAATAGCTGTCAGGAAATTAAGGTTTCTGTCCATTTGAAACCGAAATAGCAAGGTTAAATGAAAAAAGCACCACTGGATATTTAGACGTGGATGGTTCTATGGGACTTAATGTCTTAATACCAAATTATGTTGACCAAAGTTGTTGACTGGACAAACATAACGTATTTGACTGATAACATTAATTAAGGCTATTACATGTGTAAAAATTACAAATGTTCCAAATATCAGGTTTGAAAAACAACATCTTATACCAAAAAGATGATTTTATAGTATTTTTTAAGTTTAAATTTTGAACGATTGTATGATAAATTTGTACATTCGCTTTGCGTAAGTTAACCCTTGAACTATGGGGTGGGGTGCTAACTTCATCCGTCATATAAAAAAAAAACTGCGCGTCTTTGCGCCCAAATGCCCCTAGGATAATCGTAGATACATAGTTACTTTGTGTTCATTATGTTGAAAAACTTTTGACACCAGTACCCGGGGGTAGAAAGATCATAAACATGACCTATTTTTTATGTAAATTTGTTCGCTGGAAAGACCACTTCTGGTATCCCTGGCCCCGGACCCTGGCCTTTTAGTCGATCCAGAAACCTATATAACTAACTCTAGCCAGGGGCCTTAGATACCCATGCAAATAGTATGACGCATTGCATGATATTTTGTTTTTGTTTTGAAACAACAGCATTTGCTTACATAAAATAAATATTAAATAACAACCAAAGAATGACTTCTGAAAATCGTCTGGTGACGGCACGAACCTGCAAATCATATTCCTTTTAAATTAAAATATGGTATATGGTAAATTGATAGATATTGGATGGGTCTGCTAACCTCCACCGGTAATTAAATTATTCCATGGATAAGTTTTGTTTGCGTCTGTTATTTATTTTTCACACAACAGATCAAGGATCTGTACTCATACCTAGAGAGATATGAAAGGTGCAAATTCAAACTCAATTGAATGACATGGCAAATATTCTGCGTCGCGCACATCGCCTTTAACTGTTCATCAAATCAGTTGCTCATCTCTTGAGGACACACGATTATAATGGGTGAGCCCGGTGTTTAAATGTTCGTTTTGATAATTAATTCAAACAAAGATAGGATTGCTCAATCTAGGATGTGTCGTTACGTAGGTAAAACAACAAAATATGTCAGGTACTATTGAGGCCTTTTGATTTTGACCTATTTTGATGCATGTTCCTATCCTTATTTGAATTGTTTTGTCAAAACGAACAATTTGACAATTCTTTTTGGCAAAATCTGAGCACGTTGATTTTTTCACCCCCATAGAACCAAAACCCTTCATAAATTTCCTAAATCATTATTACTAGAGGAATACATTTGAATGGTTTTAAAACCAATTTGAAAAAGTTTGAAATTTAACCCTGTGTAAACTTCGATGACCTTTTTCCCGCCGAAAGCTATTCCGGATCAATTGCTATCAGGCATATTTATGCATGCGCGTTTTTTTTGGGGGGTGGGGCTTTGGGGCCAGCCCTCGGGGTCAAAGACAGGGGCGGCAAAAATAAGGGCGGTGGAAGAAGAAGGGGCGGCAAAAAACAATTAGTAAAGTAAAAAGGGCGGATACATTGCTTTTAGGGCGCTAGCGCCTGAATTCCTTTTTTTGCTCTTCAATTTTTCAAGCCACCGAAAAAAAAATTGGGTCAGCCTTTTCGGGCTGTTAAGGAAGGGGCGGCAAAATTCAATTTTCTTCAGCCCCCCGGGGTAGGAGCAGCCACGGTACGCCACTGTTGTGTAGCCCATGATGTCAACTACCTATGGTAACATGCCCTCCTCTCCAACTGGTACCAAACACCCCATCATGGTTGTTTGATGGTATGTAAAACTGAGTCATTTTAATGACAAGTTTAACAATGATGGCGCTATTTATCTAAAATCTTGTTTGCACCTTTACAAAATGGTATTAGAAAATCAGCAAACAGACTAACAAATGACAGGGGAATTTTCAAAAAACTTTTTATCATGAAATGTATCATGGTAGAACTCATTTTATTTGGATAATTTAAATTAAAAATATATGTAAATAGCGCCCTCAATTTGCACAAAAATGCAAAGTTTATAGAATTAAAATTACCACAAAAAGCAGAAAAAGATGAATAATCTGATATAGAAACGACAATTTATGATAAAAATATTATGTGTATATACAGTTTATTAGTGTAATAGCTGTTGGTATTATTCAGGTCTAGAATTGAACATTATAATAATGTTTTCTTAGAAATATTAATAAATGATCACATCAAACAAACGTGCCATATATGAGGGTCTGGCTCATACACTAATACGCATCTTATATTGCCACTGATGGCAAATAAAATAACCTTTCACGTTATTACAACGCTGTATTACACAAACACAAAAAATAATGATGTTTACTGTGAGCTAATAGCGATGCCTAAGAAATGTCGCGGCTTGAATTCTGATTGTCACCGCTTCTTATTCGAAACAGTCGCGCTATCATAACTGTGTGTATATTCCCATACAATGTAATTTCTTCCAAGCAAAAAAAGAAGCTCTAACTTGTATTTCAATATTTTATTGATAGCCAGGCTAATCTACAGGGTGTCCCAGAACAAAATACCGGGCGAATAAATTTGGACGTAAGTCGATAAAAAGACAACAGAATCCAAACATCTAAGCAGCGTGTGGTCCATCTTATTCTGCATCTTATACGCTAATTTTACTGGAATCGTTTGACTGATTGCAAAGAAATGAGCAATAATTTATTACATAACGCATGCGTCAATTCACTTCATTCCAAGTTTGAAAGAAAGATCGTTCAACACAATGCGCACTAGTGGGTTAACTGTCAATGTGCTTCATATTTTGCTTTTCGTTCTTTTCAAACAACCTGTTTCTTGCAAAACATTTAATTAGGTTTTGCATGGATCCGTCAGAAAGTGGGCATCACAGAGAAACAAGGTCTGCTCAGTCAGCTGAAGAAAAGAAAGATATCCCTGTATGGTCATTGGAAGCGGCGTCCAGATAGCATTGTTCAGATAACGATAGAAGGAGAAGTAGAAGGAAAACAGGATGGATTGATAACATTATTAAAGATGATTAAACCAACATACCCTGCAAAAATCAAGACCCTAGGTGCTGTAGTTTTGTCAAAATACGAGATTTTGAATACAACATAGGGACCGTCGTTTTATTATTATGATAGAAATATTAGTCGAACGCATACGCGATGTTCATAACACAGTACGTACATGGCGTGCGGGGCCGTGATCTGCACAACAAAGGATTGTACCATATAACATTAACACAACCGAAGGAGTTATACGTATTGGCGACATCGGCGCTGGTAGTAAATTCCAATTTTCTTTGATTTGCCTTAGTTGTTCGGCTCAAAATTAAAAGGGGATATATATGACAGTAAAAAGCTAACATTTTATGGCAAAGAAATACTAATCTATGTTTTTTATGAAAATGTTATAATATGGCTTTAATATGAATGGAAATCGTGATTCTAATATCACATATTAAGTGCTGGTCTCAAAAACTCGTTGACCTTAGTAAATTTTACGACTCGTAGTTTCACTAAAATGGACACAAATGATGGACTTACGTAATTTGCATGAGCACTTTTTGAAAGTACCCCCTCCACTATTGAAAGACAAATCACGATGGACAATTTGCAATAAAATAATATCAATCAAATAATGCCAGGTAGAATGCTTTCAATAATATGCAGACTCGATAACATCAAGTAAACACACTTGTCTGCAGCAATAAGTGTAGTCATCAAAACTACAAGAGTATTATAAGACCGATACTTGAACATGACCGTCTGCAGCTATTTTTGGATTAAGTAGGTTCTTGATGTAGCTGTCCCCTGTGATTTAATGCTTATTCTGGATCAAATAGTCTATCGACATACCTGTCCCGTGTGATTTAATGCTTTAACATGTTTAAATGACCATGTCAATTACAGGAGACTTTTCTGGATCAATACCATTGATTGCCGTTGCTCAAATGATCACACGGTGTCAACTGTAGTGTACCACTCCATAACTTTCGTTGAATATAAAATCAACTTCCATACATTCACAATAATAAGGTTAGCAACTATTTGAAACTGTTGCGATCTGGTAGTTCACAGCATCTTGCGAATGGTGGTGAGCTTTGGCAAAAATTGCGAGTGCATGGAAGAATTCAAAATCACAGATATACTTGTGTAGGTTCTGTGGTTCTTGAGTTATGTTGTAAAGATATATGTAGGGTTGAAACAACAATACTTGTAAAACGTACATAACTCAATAACAACATTCAATCAATCAAGTATATGATTTGTAGAATAACTTTTACAAAGCATCAAAGTGTTATTTATTAATAAGATATTGATTTAGATAATAAAAATCAACAATATCTAGTCTACCCTTAAGCCGTGTAACGTGTGTATGGTTATATATAGGGGCTAATGTCCTGGTTAGCGGTTAGTGTTTTGCCCGTGAATTTTGCTGTCAATAAACTCAAATTAACCTGTATAGTTTCACTTTGTACGACAATTACAAACACGTCAAAAATATCTGACAGAGCAATTAATGACAGAAAAGCAATAAGAATAACAGGGATCTATTAAAAGTTGTCAATATGTTTTACTGAATGTTTATAGATTGGAATGGATTATAAGGCAAGTGAACACTACTCGACTACTGTAACAGTTATTCTAATACCGTAGTCCAATAGAATCCCGTAACCATCATGAAAATCATGTTGAATTAGCCGTATTTTGGCAGATATATAGTGCTTAGGGCTGGTCATTTAGGTATGGAGGCATTTCAATCGCGCCCTAAATTGGTGGGTAGTTTCGTTATCATTTTTACACAGGGGTCAAGTTCAAAATTGCTCGGACTTGGTTAGAAAAAATGCTTATGTGTTACTCTAGTCATAAGGATTCCTGAAATGACTAGAGTAACACATAAGCATTTAAAGTTAAGTTAGACATGCGACGTACAGTAAAGAGGTAACATTGTCACGTCATTCAGGGTGTCCCTGAAAGAACTGTATCGTCGGGAACTGATTTTTGTGGGTATGTACTTTAACGCATGAACCAAACATAACTACCCAGCAAACACAAAAAACGTTTTTAAAACGTTTTAAATAAGTTATATTTTGGGTTTTGGTTTAGGTAAAAACGTTTTAATAACATTAAAATGTCGGGTTATATAAAGGTAATGAAATCATTTAAAAAAGTTTTGCATGAAAACACACTACAACAATATTTTTAAAATGTTTTCGAAATGTCATTGTAAACTATTTTTGCAAACATTTTTGGCCAACACTTAAATAACATTATGTTAAAATATTTGCACCCAGCAAACACAGAAATGTTCTTAAAATGTTTTTTACAAAACGTTTTAATAACATTTAAATGTTGGGTTATATAAAGGTCGTGAAAACATTTTAAAAACGTTATTGTAAATATTTTGGGCAAACATTTTTTGCAAAATATTTTTTCAACCCCAAAATAACATTCTGTTTAGAATGATTTGTACCAAGTTTTCAAAAATGTGTTTGGAATGTTATAAAAACGTTTTTATACCCTTTATATAACACGACATTTAAATGTTTTCTGTAAAACATTTGTGTTTGATGTGCAGTAAATTACCAACAAATGTTATTTAATGTTATGAAAACGTTTTATACCATTCATGTACCCTTTATATAACCCGACATTTAAACGTTTTCTGACAACCTTTTATAACCTTTTGCGAATGATGTCGAAAACGTTTTGTGTTTGCTGGGTAAATAATTGATGATGTTGATGAATATAATTGACCGCTCCGTTTTTGAAATAAAAGAATTTTACGAAACTCCCTGCTTTTCCACGAAGTCAATATAAATGACAAAACGCATCAACTTAAAAACAGCGGAAAAAATTGAAATTTACTCAATCCTGCGGGAGTAACGCCAAAAATAAAAGAAATAAAAAAACCAGGCGATTTTACTAATGAGCGCGGGGGCTTTGAGACGAATGATTAAATCAAGATGGACTCTCTGACTATAATACTAGATCACTAGATCATCGATTGATATTTGAATCCGTGGAAAGGCTTGAAAATGAGGGAGTTTCGTAAAATTCCTATATTTTAAGAACGGCATGGTCATTGTCAAAATTCAAAAAGTATGTGATAGCTGATGTATTCCTCAACCACACCAAGTATTTAGTTATGCTTAGTTATGACGTTAAAATACACATACAATAACGCTTCCGACGATACAGTTCTTTCTTTCAGGGACACCCTGTATGTCTAATTTCTGGTTCCACAGGGAGCGAAATTGAAAAATACTCCGATTTTGTTGAAAATGGCCTCGATTTGCCTTAATTTTCATGCTAAATCAGAAAAAGAAAATAGGCTCTGCTGTATAAGATGTTTCGTTACCTTGGTAACACATCAATACCCATTGGGTATAAAACAAAATGTTTACTCAATAGTTTGACGAAAAGCTTCATGGACGAAAAATATCATCAGAATATTGATTGATAATCACATCTTACGGCAGACGAATTCCGACCAAAGCGGTTGTAGAATTGCCACTCAGTAGAGGAAAATATACGTGACTTAGATGGTGGGCCCCGTCGCACAGCGTCATCATCCTTATATGAAGAGTCGACTTGCAAAAAAGCTTACGTCCACTTTTGGCCAAATGAGTTATTCGCATAAAGTTATTACGCTGGTCAAAATACACATTTTGGTGCTTGCTTGACTTTCATACCACATTCCCTTACTGAGATATCGCAGTTTTCGGGAATTTCCGGAAAATGTCAATTAAAGTGGCTCTAAAATCTAGAGAAAATATATTTTCTTATAATATTTTTTGATGTTTTGTGATAGCATTTAACTGGCTAATACTGAAAAATCTGCATATCTACTATAAAATAAACATAGTAACCGTTCCACTCAAAAGCTTCATATATTTTTCCAAAAACTGAAATGTATAAAGCTGCAAAATTGCACAAATGGACGAAAGCTGGAGACGCCCGCTTATCGTGATCGTGAGAGGGGTGAATACCTTGTATAATTGCTAATGCCAAATGCACTGTCAAAGAGACATTTACATGCAGTTGACATTAACTACGATACCGTTTATTATCAATACAACTCACAAGTTGTATAATACTAGTATCCAAAGTTCAATATCACTTGAACATCCTTACACTTGTCCTTGGTGTTCGTATTTTTATAGCTGAACTATCGACACAACCGAGCTAAGACACTTTTTATTGCATGGATGGAAAAAAAACACACCGCTACATCATTGATTAAACATCACTCGAACGTCGCACGTTGCAAATTTGGCTTTACACCTCCAATGCCAAGGTTTCAGTTACCTTCATCCATTGCATTTTTACTTGTAATCAGCATGAAAAATGCATTAAAATGAGTACAAACAAGATAGCTCTTGATATTTTGAGAAAATATCTGGTCTTTTTATGTTGAAGCATATGGCGACAGTATACAGTATTAAGGGTACAGTAGAGTGAATAATATAATAAAGTCAAAGTCAGTTTCAATAATAGACATTCTCGACAGATTTTGAACACAATATACTCGCGGAAGCTCGCGCTACAAACATTTGATATCCAAATATTGATACTACTGTAATCAAAATAAAATGCTTTATTTCCATGCTTTAGTACTTCTTCTGCAATATTTGAAGTTGTTTCTGCAACATTTGAAGGACTCCCATGGGCAAGGACGCGTGATTTACATCTATATCTATATACTCTCATCTTGAAACACGATGTCTGAAAGCGTAGTTAAGAAAACTAAGATAAAAATCTCCAAAGCTGTAGACATTTCATGACTAAAAGGTACGTTGCGAAATCTAATTAATAATTTTTTTTTTACATAATAAAGGTATTAAAGTAAATGCATTTTTATCATTGACTTTGCAGTTTTGTTGTAGTTATAGTTGTCATCACATTTTTAAAATCATTTATATTTGTAGTTGGATTATAATTGCATTTATAGTTGCAGTTAGAATTATAGCTGGATTTAGAGTTATAATTAGAGAGTTATAGTCGGGGTTATAGTTGAGTCTAGAGTTATAGTTGAGTTTATAGTTGTAGTTATAATAGTTGTAGGTTTAGAGTTAGGGTTGAATATTTCACTTATACTACATGATCACGGAAGTAAGAAATCTTTCATGATGATCAGATATTAAACCTGGTAAATTCAAAACATATAGATTAGGTAAAATAAAAATGTTCCCCCCCCCCCACTTCCTTTTTTGAGGTTCCTTCAATTTCATTTTAATTTTTTGAAATTCAGTTATAACTTTTCCAAAAATATGTCTAGGAAGTAGAGATGCTTTCCATGCTAATATACAAGGAACACTTTTATAAGGTTTTGTGATAGTTAGAGGGCCTATCTCTCAGAACAACAACTAAAAAGAGGCATCCTCCTTTTTTCCAGGCATTATTATATACGCGAAAACAGCTCTAATTATGGGTATTTACACCGATTTTGGGATTAAAAAAAAAAAAAAAAGGCCACTCTTCCTCCTTTTTTTCAAAAACCCGGACGTGAAAAATGTTTTTTATTTTACTTTAAAATCTTCTACACCAGGCACAAAAGAAACTCGTCAGTTATATTCATCCTTGCTGTTCAATAACTTGATAATTTTGGATTATTCTGAAATATACATTTTGTTAATTGGACTTTTCTTTCTCATTTGACACCCTGTTCGTGAACATTGAACAAGAATTGACCAAGATATGCGCCTCCAAACTCTCAAACCCCAAAATGAAAAGTTACAATTTTAACGATTCAGTTGTGCCTGTTACACTGTGCGCTTTATCGATTGGCCCGTGGTGCTTGTGTGCAATACAACGATGAGTTCCCATTGAAAATCGTTGAAAATGCAGGTTTTGATTTTGGGGTTTGAGACTTTGGAGGCGAATATCTTGGTCAATTCTTATTCGTTTGTCACCGATAGGGTATCAAATGAGAAAGCAAAGTCCAATTATCAAAATGTTTATTTCAGAATAATCCAAAATTATCAAGTTATTGAACTGCAAGGATGAATATAACTGACGAGTTTCTTTTTTTGCCTGGTGTACTTCTACAGAGCATAGACTAATATATAATAGAGAGTACTCCGACATCAGATACTGTTTTTTTTTTCTGGGAGACCTGTTTAAATGGCTGGAGGTAACGAAAGGGGATTAGTCTTATGATGTATTTAATGTTTTCTCATAGGCCTAGGCATATGTCTCACGCCAATAAAGTTTGTGGCCCTGTTGCTTGAGCATGAGAAAATTTGCACAAATACCACTAATAATACAGTGCTTGGAGGAGGCGCAGAATCACACACAGAATCGATGCTCAAGAATTGGCCAATTCGACACCCCCCATGGTGGCGACCAAAGCACTTGCCCCCCTGCCCCTAGCTACGTCACTGTTAGCGTTAGCGTATTAAATCTATAATGTACGATTATCATATGAAATTGTTTTTTTTTACCCTTTTTTTTCATATTTGTAATGTTAAGACATACCCCTTGTATTTGTACATATAGGTCAACAGAGCAAAGTTCAACTTTACGTCCTCCCATAGAACTACATGTTTGACGGAAATCGTATATTAAGGCTTAAAGGGCATTTTCGCACATGTATTTCTATGATCCTCATACTACTATGCGCAAATATATGTTCTTAGTTTCAAACAGTATATGTTGTTATCATGGTTATAGGCCTATTCTTAATCAAGATTCTTGGTAAAGATGATTGCATCGACAGCTAAAGCCTCCTTATAGTCTTCAGACCCACACAAGCACACATTTTGGGATACACGAGTACAATGGTACCACTTTACACATGACTGCCCTTACACATGACTGTAGTGTGGTCACTTATTGATACTCGCCTGTTGTGTAGAGCGTTAATATGATGCCGGATCAGTGACCAATTTAATGGCGGAACCCTTTATTCGAAACAATGGTACCACTTTTATGAATAGCCTGTCGCAACTTCTAATCGGCATCAAACGAACAAAAGATTATATAATCTATTGCGACTCTATTTCTATTTAAAAGCTCTTTGCTTATATAGATGTTGTCGGGCACCTCCGCGATAAACACAACACAAAAAGAAAGTCTTCACTCGCATGTATGCAACCCGTCCTAAATATAAACCAGCGTATTATGTTGTCGATTTAATTAAACACAATCGTGTCCAGCATATTGCACATTGTTAGCTCTATTTTGATACCACATATGCTACTAAAAGCTGTAAATTGACACAGATTGGTAACAACAAAATCATCTTTATATGAAGAGCTTATCTCCAAAGCGTTTTAAGTCCAGACGATCAGGCAATTCTTTAAACAGTACACATTCGTCAATAGGTACTGAAAAAAAATAGTAAGCATTAGGCAATGTGCGAAATTATAAGGTCTATATACTGGCATATGAATAGTAGTATTCTTTAATGCTACTACCATGCAATTCTCGTCAGCATAGAGTTCCGTTAAAATATAGTATGGAAATGTGACGGGAACCACCCAGTGGCTAGCGTAGTAACAACAAGATGGCTACCTTATACCTCCATCCAGAGCTGCAGCTCCAGGGATCGGCTGACTGGCGAACACGAAATGCGGAATTTCGGCGGAGAGGTACATGTACGTAGTACGGTAGTAGCAGCTTTTCTGTGTAATTTATCCCTTTTCTGTACGTTTACACCTGAGATATGATTAATTGTTATTTTGTACGGTTTTGACCAGGATCAGCCTGGTAAATGCGTAGAGTAGACGGTAGAGGGTGCCGAATTCTGCGCATCATCGACTACTAGAACTCTGCACTCTGGCCATAGTATCCGTTTTTACTTCCACTAGGGCCAGAGGTGGCGCCCGGGGTACTTTGCCGCTTGCCTTCCCTCTCGCCCCCTGCCAAAATATCTTGCACATGCCAAATATTTTGGGATCCCAACAAACCTTTTAATGGTCTAGATAAATGAGTAGGAAATTTGCATATTTAAGCACGTTTTCTATAAGCCTTTTTCATAGGCGTAGATTCCGGGGTGATGGGGATAAATCCCCCCCCCCCCCCGCCCCAATATTTTGTCAGGGGGGATGGCCCATACAATTTATCCACCCAATGTTGACGCCTGTATGTGGGTTTCCGACCAAATTAACCTGATATTTGGCCATTTTAGCCAAAAAAGTGCAAATTTTTACGCGCTTCGCGCGCGTGTATTCCCCTTTTACACCATATTTCACCACTTAAGCTTCAATATGGCAAACATTTTCGCGCACTCCGCGCGCATTAGTTCAACAATGTTATTTTATTGCCAAAAGTTGCTGGATTCACTATACTTCAAGAAATTTTTCCAGCCCCTCCCCCCATGTCAAAAAGAAATCTATGCCACTGACCTTTTTATAATGTTGTATTTAAAATGCGTGACATCAATGCTCGAGGATCAATGCCAAGGGTGGGCCAAGCACCGTATTTGGACATTTACGCCCCCCCGAACTTGATAATTATTACACAGCCCCTAATATCAGATTTTGGAATCTGGGATATTTATGACGTCATTATGATGAATATTGAAAAGTATCATCATTACTGGGAATATAGTATGCCAACAAGTTGCATTCTGGGTAAAATAAGTACTACATATAGGGTTGGGCAAAACTTGGTTTGCAAGGCTGCAATCGGCTTGGGCGGTGACTAACTCGTCCACGCTAGTAAGTACACTGTAGTACATGTTAGTAAAATTGGGAAATGGGTACTGCATGCACGGCAGTATATGAACATATAATTTTGCACATTGCCTAATGGTTACTATTTGTAGGTAGTACACATTGGTCAATGTGTACTATTGTCTGTATCGGGTGCGACGATTAACTTTGAAGAACATTTTGAAGGAATTTAAAAAAATACAAAATGTGATTCTCTCTACTATAAAACATAATCTTGCCACAAAACACCTTGCATCTCGAACCCGGTCCCCTCATTCCCATATTTTACAGAAATTCGACGTTCACAATTCAAAACTTAGTGGGAATGGGTTATTTTTTATGAACCTTTTCATTTTACATGTAAAGTCTATGGAGATGAAGAGTACAGAAGGCTGGAAAGGGTGCTATAGACTTATTTAGGCCATTTTAGGCACTGAAATGGTCATGCAATTGTGTAACAATTCGCATCGAATACTGCAATGTAACAAAATCACTAAGACTATTGTGTATTAAACAAATCTTGTTTACAGCAGTAAAATAGCTCACATTTTGGGTATTGTCCGCAAAACGTTCTTCAGCCCCAGTAAACACATGTATTATAAATATTGTGGTTATGGGGCAGTTTATGACCCGTGTGTTTTTGTTTGTAATCATTTAGTTTTCAAAAAGCGACCGCCGTCTTCCATTGGATATTTTAAGGGAACATATAACGTAAATCTGTAGGCGTAACTGCTCGTAGTCCGTCCGACATGTATGGGAAATTCTGTTTTGAGGAATGTCATTATGTGAGAAGAGGTAAACCGTTCGAACTTTCCGAATCTCCTTCTCTGAGCGAATTGGAAATATTAAGTTCCGCTTAATTCATGTAATATACATCGATCTGCAACTAAAATGCTCGTGTAGGCGCCCCCAATGTGTAACGTATTTTATCGATGCAAACCATCTTGACAAGTGCATCTTTAAGATACTATATCCCGAAGTCAATCTCCCAGACGATGCATCATCCATGATTGCATGATTGTATCTCATTAAAGATAAATAACCTTTAAGTGTGCATACATAAAAGTAACGCTTAAAGGATATTCATACGGTACATAATTTACAAGTCAATGTTCAATTATGTTCATCGGGATGTAATTAACAACATATCGTGTTTATGTAAATGAGAGGATTAAAGTTATTCGTCTGCATGTATCCTTGTGTATTTAATTATAATCCGACTTATTCTGCTTTGTTTATTTAGTGCATTAACAGATCATTGACCGGATCTACTGCCTCATCTCAGGTAGACTAACGTTATTGTTATGTTGAGATTTTGTTATCAATCATATACAGGGTGCCCCCAAAAAAAAAAACCCAAACAAACCCAGCAATAACAACCAACAACAACGACAAAACAGAACCCTCATTGTGCCCTCTTTTTTCTTATTTCTTAAAAGTTGATCAAATATATTTTGGCAGGTAAAGAAACCTTAATTCGCTAGCTTTAATAAACCGAACGAAATATCTCAATCGGCTCACAACTTTTCAAGATATGCTGGTTTACAGAAATGTACCCGTTTTTCACTCTGTCCAAGGAGGAAGTTTGGCTACTTCAAACATTGAAAATGAGTACACGTACCATGCACGAATATCAAGCATTCATCAATGATAACTCTATAAAATAACGAAACTAATTTATGGAATGGGCTACCGGTGTGCCTATGGGCTATGTATTGTGTTAAGTGTCATTAACTTGTCGGCATTTAAATGGATGTGAGATGGAGATGGGCAGGACATGTGGCAATAAAAAACGACAACAGATGGACAAAAAGAGTCACCGAGTGGCAACCAAGAACAGGAAAGCGTAGAAGAGGAAGGCAAAGACGAAGATGGCGAGACGACTTAACAGCATATAGAGGCACCACATGGGCAAGGGATGCGCAAGACAGACAGAAATGGAAGATTCTTGAAGAGGGCTTCATACTACGGAGGATGAAACAGCCTAGGTGAGGTGAGATGGGACTTCTCTTGCTATACTTGCAATTAAGCTTATTTTTGATTGGTTATTTATGAGTTTTTGTTTTGTTCTTACTTTCTTACTTTGTTTTTTCTTGGATTCTTTTCGTTTACAACATGTCATTTTCTCTTTTAGGGATAAAAGGTAGCCTGAAAAGGGCTGTTTGGTATGTCCTTGGTTCTTCTGAAGTGAGTGTACTGTGTTGCTCTGCCCTCTACCTGGTTGCCTCCTTGGCGAATACAGGTTTCAGCTCCTGTTCCCCATTGCATTAATTGCATTGCGTACCCTCCTTGTGCGCCGGATACTTGCGAATGCAACAGTAATACAGTTGAGGAGATGTTGGAGGCTAGCTGGTGATCTTCGCTCATAGTAAATGCGTTCCAAAGCATAATGCTACTATTTATCCATATCTTTAACCGTGTGTTTCGTTTTAATCTTTGATGTATCCAATCCTCATCGGTGGACAGAGTGAAAAACGAGTACATTTCTTAAAGAAAGTACATCTTGTGAGCCGATCGAAATAATTGGTTTGGTTCATTAAAGCTAACGATTTAAGGTTTCTGTTTTTATTGGGACACCCTGTATATAATGACTACTAAGATTGAAGGGCTCGTTGCCCTTCGTGTCGCCCTATTTGAAAGGAGAAACTGGCGATAAAGCCCAAGCATGTGTGGCAAAAAAAACAACTTGATCACCCGTCTTTATCCTTTTTGCAAATGTTTTTGCAGTTAATACAAATTCTTTTTTTTTTTCTTTCTAAATTGTCATGACCAGATATTGCTTTGAAGTAGTTTTTGAGAAAGTCTGAGCATATTTGAAATTTAGCATAGCATAGCGTTTTCTACGAATTGTTCTTGATCTGGAGAAGTCAACATGGTCAAACGATAAATAAGGAAACCTTCTACATGTGATCGCAATCTCACAAAATCGTAAAAGTGTATTGCAAAACACACGTCATTTTTGGCTTAAATTCGTACACACATGTGGTTTTCGGCGGAGTGCGTTGGCTTAATATGAATGGGAATCGTGAATCTAATATCACATAAGTGCTGGTCTCAAGAAATCGCTAACCTTAGTCAATTTTACGACTCGTAGTTTCACTAAAATGGACACAAATGATGGACTTACGTAATTTGCATGAGCGCTTTTTGAAAGTACCCCCTCCAGTAAGACGAATATCACGACGGACACTTCATAATACCAGGTAGAATGCTTTCAATAATATGCAGACTCGATAACATCATGTAAACACACTTGTCCGCAGCAATAAGTGTAGTCATCAAAACCACAAGAGTATAAGACCGATACTTGAACATGACCGTCTGCAGGTATTTTTGGATTAAGTAGGTTCTTGATGTAGCTGTCCCCTGTGATTTAATGCTTATTTTGGATCAAATAGTCTATCGACATACCTGTCCCGTGTGATTTAATGCTTTAACATGTTTAAATGACCATGTCAATTACAGGAGACTTTTCTGGATCAATACCATTGATTTCCGTTGCTCAAATGATCACACGGTATCAACTGTAGTGTACCACTCCATAACTTTCTTTGAATATAAAATCAACTTTCATACATTCACCATATGAAGGTTAGCAACTATTTGAAACTGTTGCGATTTGGTAGTTCACAGCATCTTGCGAATGGTGGTGTGCTTTGGCAACAATTGCATTGATCATTTCATAGCGAGTGTATGGAAGAAATCAATATCACAGATATACTTTTGTAGTTCCTTGTGTTCTTGAATTCATTAACAACATATAGCAAGTATATGTGACTGGGCACTACGAATGAGCCGTAAAGTCTGCAAATTGTATTCTGAGTTACAGTTTAAAATGTGCGTGAAGATCGTATTCATAGGTACCTCAATTTGGTGCGACAAGTATCTCATCAAACACTGTTTAAACCAATCAATAAGCATCAGAGGATGATTTAAGCACTTCCCAGCAAGTCTTGCGGTTAGCACAGCTGTGTGCGTAAACATGACACCACTGCCCGCCCACTGCATACACACGTGCATGGTTAAATTTGAATTTGGACAGATATATTTACAATAAATACACCTTCAAAAAGTTGGTCGATTTCACATTTTATGTTATCTACAGAAGGTGTGAATTATCATTCATGCATACATCACTTTAGATCTGAAATCGACCAAATAATGACGACACACGGGCAATTCTAAAACAACATCTTTTGCACAGAGTTCAATGGGATTTGAAAAGTAAAGTGGCAGTTGAAACTCTAGTGATAACACATTTACAGTGCATGATGGGGCTTCCTTAAATCATCCTCTGAATAAGCATATTGCTGAAGAGGATAAAAGCTTCTACCTATTTCTATAGAATCCTTAAATGGTTCTTGTCTTTGTTTGCTTTGGCTAAATCCTGTTCAAGTGGTGGATAGCAAAGCATTGTATTTTGTCTAGGTATGTATAACCAACAATTAACAATGAGAGGGCATTCCTGAACCTCGTTGACTTCGGGATAATTTGAAATGACCGCCAATTATGACTGTTTGATATTTATTACCAGAAATGTGGAAAAAGAGACACATGTAGAACCGAAAATAGGTACAATTTTGTTGAAGGAACATAGTTCAACAAACCATAACCCCGCTTCTGGATATCGTTTGAAGTCAAATGCTATACCATTTTAAATCTTATGATATATATATATTTTCTAAACATGAAATAAAACACAATTGACCGGGGCCTACTTTGCGGCTGATTCGTGGTGTCCAGTCACATATGATTTGTAGAATGACATTTGCAAAGCATCAAAGTGTTGTTTTTTTTGGCTACTTCGACCAACAATACCAAGTCTACCCTTAATCCGTGTAACGTGTACATGGTTATGGCTAGGGGCTAATGTCCCGGTTAGCGGTTAACGGTAATAATTAGAGTTTTGCCCGGGAGTTTTGCTGTAAATAAACTCAAATTAACCTGTATAGTTTCACTTTTTCCAATACGAATATTACAAGCACATTATTAAAAATATCCGACAGAGCAATTAATGACAGAAAAGCAATAACAATAACAAGGATCTAAAAGTTGTCAATCTCTTATAAGTATACAAGGATTACAATGTAAGTGAACACTAATCTAGTTCTACTACCAACTCCCTAATACTCCAATAGAATCCCGTAAACATCGTGAAAACCATGTTGAATTGGCCGTATTCAGCAGATATATTATAGTAAACTGAGCTCAAAAAGAAACTTGTAATTTTTCACAACTTGTGAACCACAAGGTCATATCTTAAAATCCTGTCAATCAAAATGAACCAAAATTACACACAGGATTGATTTAATACTCTACTCAAAACAAATGTCAGTAACCAAGCAGTTTTCCAACTGACACAGCAGCAAAAAAGCACTGACACGGAACAGCTTTCTGGACCAATTTCACAGCCCAATGTTTGGCACCCAGCATAAAACATCTGTGAAAATGCATACAAGATCCTGGCACAGAGGATGAATCGGTGCTTCTTGCTGCTTTTCACACACTCTCTTCAAGAAACAGGTCTTGTTCCACACTATTCCACTTACTCCTTGGGAATTGTCACCTGTGCAAGGGTCTTTAACTTATTCTCACAGATTTCTTGTGCTGGGTGCCAATTATTGGGCTGTGAATGTGGTCCAGGAAGTTGTTCCATGTCAGTGCATTTTGCTGTTGTGTCAGTTGGATAACTGCTTGGTTACTGACATGTGTTTAGAGTAGAGTATTGAAGTAATCCTGTGTGTAATTTTGATTCATTTTGATGGACAGGATTTTAAGATCTTTTTATCGAATTGAATACATCTCTACATTTTGAGTTTGTACTTCAGCACTGAGCGATCTAGCGATCGATTCCTAGCATATCAGATAGGACTCCTTTTCTTGCGTTCGGTGAAATACCAATCGCCCGTCGATCACCAACGGAGTATTAAGTTGCAGGGGAAAAATCTTTATAATACAGGGTGTCGATACTGTGTGGTGGGCCCCGTCGCACACCGTCATCTTCCTTTTATGAAGAGTTGACTTGCAAAACAGGTTACGTCCACTTTTGGCCAAAATGAGTTATTCGCATTATATTAAAGTTATTACACTGGTCAAAATGCACATTTTGGTGCTTGTTTGACGTTCATGCTACCTTCCTTTACTGAGATATCGCAATTAAAGTGGCTCTAAAATCTAGAGAAAATATTTTTTCCTTATAATTTTTGGATGTTTTGTGATAGCATTTGACTGGCAAATACTGAAAACTCTGCATATCTACTATAAAATAAACCTATATAGTAACCGTTCCACTCAAAAGCTTCATATTTTATTCCAAAAACTGAAATGTATAAAGCTACAAAATTGCAAAAAATGGAAGAAAGCTTGAGACGCCAGCTTATCGTGATCGTGAGAGGGGTGAATACCTTGTATAATTGCTAATGCCAAATGCACTGTCAAAGAAACATTTACATGCAGTTGACATTAACTACGATGCCGTTTATTATCAATACAATCCAAGGTAAGTAGTGGTAGCTTGGAAAGCAAGTCGACTCTTGTATATTCTATAATACTAGTATTCAAAAGTTCAATGCTCCTTACACTGTCCTTGGTGTTCGTATTTTTTTATAGCTGAAAAGGTCATTAAGGGGGTAAAATCTTACAATTGCATTATCTCAACATCCGTAAGGGGTATGGCGCTCAAACTCAGTGACAAAAAAATCTCATGACCAGGGGAACATTTTACAGGGGTCAAGTCAAAGGTCATGCAGAGGTCAAATTTAAGAAATGCATTTTCTGTACATCTGTAATGGGTACGGGACTCAAACTCTGTGACAACAAACTTAATGACCAGGGGAATATTTTGGAACACTTTGCAGGGGTCAGGTCAAAGGTTATCTTGGGTCAAATCTTACAATTTCCTTTTCTGGACATCTGTAAGGGATATGGGGCTCAAACTCAGTGACAAGAAATCTCATGACCAGGGGAACATTTTGTAGGGGTCAGGTCAAAGGTCAAATTTTAGAAATGCATTTTGTTGACATCTGTAAGGGGTACGAGGCTCAATCTCGGTGACAACAAACTTAATGAGCAGGGGAAATATGTTGGAACACTTTGCAGGGTCAGGTCAAAGGTTATCTGGGGTCAAATCTTATACCGTAATTTCATTGTCTGCAAGGGGTATGGGGGCTTAATTTCGGTGACAACAAACCTCGTGACCCGGGAAACATTAAGGTCAAAGGTCAGGTCAAACGGCCATTAAATGGTTACATGCCTTGCGATTGTCAGCGCTCTGTTAGCGCAAATTATCTCTAGTTTTCATTTATCTTCATCCATTGTACTTTTATATTATACTTGGAATCAGCATGAAAAATGCATTAAATTGAGCACAAACAAGCCCAGTATTGGCTCAGGTATTTTGAGATAGCTCTTGATATTATGAGAAAATATCTCAAAACTTGGTCTTTTTATGTTGAAGCATATGGCCACAGCATGCAATGCATTAAGGGTACATTAGAGTGAATATAATATATAATAGAGTCAAAGTCAGTAGTAATAATGGACATTCTCGACATATTGTGAACACAACTACAACTGCTACATGGCGGAAGCGTGCTCTACAAACATTGATATCCAAATATTTATACTAGTTTTAATAATCAAAATAAAGTATATGCCTTATATACATGCTTTAGTACTTCTTCTGCAATGTCTATTTTATACTGGGCTTTTTGAAGTTATTTCTGCAACATTCGACAGACTCCCATGGGCAAGGACACGCAAGTGTACTATCTATATACTCTCATCTTGAGAGACTTTGGCAAGATGTGTACGCAACACGATGTCTGAGTTAAGAAACTAAGATAAAAATCTCCAAAGCTGCAGGCATTGAATAATGTTTTGTTTCATGACTAAAAGGTACATTGCGAAATCTGATTGATATAAAAAGTATTTCCATAATAAAGGAAAATCAATGATTAAAACCCTCGAGTGTGACGATTTGGGTATGCCACGTCACCGAGCATGAAGATGAGAAACCTTCATGAATGTTGGTTTATTCCGTTCCTTCCATCAATACAAAACGTGGGATTCTCCCATTATAATAATAACAGGAATTCTCCGACGAAAAGTAATCGATCGACTCCTACTTTGGAAGACATAATTGTGATGCGATCAAGCAAAATGAGTCGCATGTCGATCAAAATCTAAATTCAGTTTTCAATTTCATTATAATGAGCCATTCTCAGACCTTTATTTTGCTAAAAAACCCATCATAATTAGACTTATGGTTCCAGAGATATGGCCATTTTAGTGTTGCTCAAAACAGTAAAATACATAGGAAGTGGGACACTATTATTGATTATATCTCAAAATCAATATTCCCGACATCCGACTCATTTTGCTCATTTATGCAACCCGTCATAAATATAAACTAGCGTATATGTTGACGATTTGATTAAAGGCCCATTCAGTGATTTGCTCATCCGGACGATGGTAAAAATCATCAAAATTCAGATTTTCAGATTTTGGCACCTTTGTTATTGTCATAGAGGTGCTGACATAGACTGCGAGTGGTTCAGCCAAAAGCCGTGTATTTAAGACAAAACATTACATTTAACACGAATCTGTAATTTAGATACTGACAAAGACAAAATTGTCAAACACAATTTGAAGCATACAAAGTCTATGTAGAAAAATGCAACTTTTTGGGCCGAAAATGTTATAAATGGCTGCATTTTCGCAATGAAGATGATAAAAAGTAGCAAAAAAACCCGCTCACTAGATGCATAACTAACCAGTCTATGTTCCAAACTTTAAAACAAGAGAGTTGATAAAACCGATTTGGGATTATACCAAAATGGACTTACTTTGTTGGAACCGTTAAACATTTGGGCACTTGGGATAGTAAACAGAGGCTCGTTGCGGCCGCGGGCAAGCGAGCTGGCCATGCTTCGAATTACAACTGCGTGAACGTTTTGATTTTGCAAGTTTTAAAAATACACCAAAACTAATATATCAATAATTACCTTGGGTTGAGAGCCAGAAAGCCTCAACTTACAATCAACTGCTCCCACAAAATGAGCATAAAGTCGCTAGGGCACAATAGAAGATACAGAATCATGACAAAATTCAATAGAAAGGCATTGTGAAGGAAATATTGATTTTTGAATGCCAAAGCAAGAAGCCAACTTCATACTATAATTTTGTGAGAGCTGATCATAATGATTTTTCTGGTTCTAGACCCTCGATATATTAATTGGTATCAATCTTTGTCAATTTAGAACTTTTAGTAGCAAATGCGGTATCAAATTGGCGCTAACAAGATGCTGCACACAACCGTGTCAAAAAGCCATATCATGAGTAGGATTAGATTTATATGGGTTATGTAAGTAAGCGGTTCTTATTGTGTTGTTTATATTCGTCCCACGTACCCACCATACACAAAGAAAAAAATGACTAGGCCCCACTTGTCATATTTTAAGCGGAGCCATGCTTTAGGTGGGTTGTTATTCTCTTTTCACAAAAACAATCTGCGCAAGCGCACTTTTCATGCAAAACGATCCACTTATCTCTGACTATTAAGGAGGCCACGTCGGTTTATCTGTTCTAGTTAAGATTTTCGTGCAACATTTTTAGACAAATATGACAGCCGGGTTAGAATTAACCATTAGAGTCCCGTCTTTCTGTTTAACCCGGCTGGCATTTGTGACAAGTGACCGGAGCTGAGATAATTGGGTTGAAAAATGCCGTTTTGTCCACTTTTTTTTCACATTTTTTGCCAATTAAAACAGGTATAACTTCAAAGTATGAACCTTATATTTGCTGTGGAGAATACATTCTCAAGCAGTCAAGTTAGTTCAATCGGTAAGGCGTTCGACTATGGTGCGAGAGGTTGCGGGTTCGAACCCGGGTGGTGCCTAGTATGCTCTCGTGGAAAAATTGAGTTAACTTGAAATTCCCTTGGATAATGAACTTACTGCTAATTTGTCTCGTTGTAACCCGTACGAAACTCGGGGAGCTGATCCTGGTTGCGAAGGTTATTTGTGAAATGTCTAGGATGTGCGCTCTTGAAGCAGCAAAGTCCCTGAATTGTTATATAATGGTGTGTGGACTGATGTGGTGGTCAGCGGCAATCTGTAAAATGTGCCGAGGCTTGTGGATCAACGTCTAGGCGTTGTGCCTGTGCGTAGCGCACTCTAAATCACTGCGCTTTTTTTACATGGCATAAGTATATTATATCCAATTTGGTTTACAAAAAAAAAATCATCTTTATATGAAGAGTTTATTTCCAAAACCGTGTTAAGCCAACAAGATTATTTAGGAATTTTCTTTATGGCAATGCAAATAAAAAATAAAAATATAAAATATAAAATTAATGTGACGTGAAGGTGACATATGTAAGACCATACAAATATGTTAGGTTATAATCTGGAGACTTGATTTTTTTAATGACTTAACTCAACACGTTTTGACACAGAACCCAATTTCTGGCATGGACTTAACGCATTTGACACAAAACACAATATCTGTAACACAGAAATAACCATTTTTCTCAAACTAGTCTTAAAATTGACGACCCTACCTGAAACACCCGTAGAAAAGGGTTTTTTTTTTGTCGCCAAAGCTCACTTTTTGGAAAAAGGTCCACTTTTTAAAGTCAAGCATCACTCCCGTGCGTACGGACCTGATTCAGAGTTTTATTATTACTAGAGTTCTCATAACAAATCCAGGTACTCACTGATTCAGAGTTACCATATTGTGGCACCGAGCCCTCAATCCGATACATATATTGGCGATTACATTCGTAGGTAGACTACAGATGGCGCTATGACGATAGCAGGAATAGCTGCGCTGTTTTATCAGTTTTGTTTTATCCCCGGGTTTTATCAAAGCAAGAGTTATTATGTACTGCCAAGTTTCATGTTCATTATAAATCCTAAGTGGCTACGGCTATAACATTAACATGATGTGGTGAAAACGTAGGTAATTAACGTGGTAATAAAAAATGTTTTGACCAAAAATGAAATTCACATGATACTATCATTTTTATAGACAATCTAATTCTAGAAAAAGTGTGTTACGACACTAGTTGAATATTGCTGTTTGTTCACCTCCTCATTAATTTTACGTATTTCTTACTTGGTGTTTTGCCAAGCAATGTAGCTGACAGCCTTCTTCGGGAGTCACACCTTCTTGGCATTTCGGGATAAAGACCCAAAATAGGAATATGTATAGTAGCACCCCCCGGTGGGAAATTATTTTTTATTATATTCTGTACTTTTTTATTTTTCATTTGACCCCACTACTCGGGGACATATCCTCTTGAAATTTCAAGATATGAAAAGGACCCACAATATGAATATTGACCCAGATCTAACGAGGAGTGTCACCCCGTAGGAAAATTTCTAATATTCTATTATTTACTTTTTTCTCTTTCATTTGACACCACTCGGGGTGTCATAGCGTCTTCAGATTTCGAGATATGGAAAAGGATCCAAAATAGGAATACTGACCAGGGTCTAATGTGGAGTGTCACCCCCGGTGGGGAAATAATTGTAATATGTTCTTTGCTTCTTTCTCTTTCATTTGATACCACTCGGGGGATTATACCTTCTTGGCATTTGTAGATATGAAAAAGACCCAAAATATAATTATTGACCCAGGTCTTATGAGGAGTGTGACCCCGGTGGGGAATTATTTTTATTATATTCTTTACTTTGTTCTCTTTCATTTGACATCACTCGGGGGTACATACCTTCTTGGCATTTTGAGATATGAAAATGACCCATATGAATATTGACCCAGGGCTTATTATGAAGTGCCACCCCGGGTGGGAAAATATTTTTATTATATTCTTTACTTCTTCCTCTTTCATTTGACACCACTTTGGGGTTCATACCTTCGAGATTAAACTAAAAAACTAAACCTAAATGGCGTAATGCTAATTTGATAGCCTGTAAGTGTTTTAAAAGTTAATTAGGACCTTTTACATATATTGGAAAACACAACTTGCCTTAAAAATTGCATTACTGCCAGCCACATATTGCTAATGTTATGTTTTAAAGTCAAACAACCCTAACAAATCCCGGCGAAGGAAAAAAATAAGTCGGCACTACTTTTTGATAAATGGACTTTATTGAAAAAGACATTGACACCGTGATAACAATATATTTTTGAGAGGTTTATTAAAGAACTCAAACTGATGGTGTTTATCATTAAAGGAATACTCCGGTAATCACAACATTATGCCTTATATGTCATACAATTTTATAAAGCACGAGTTACGTGGTTTTATTTAAAGAAACTCATATTGACCTTAAAAACAAAAAACAACAACAAAAACCGCCATCTCTCACCACGCGATATTCAAATTTCCCGGGCACCGAAATCGACTGTGGAAATGACGTCTCTGTAACATAATGAAGGCTGACGACAATCGAGCACAAATTACGATGACGTCATTGCCACAGGAAATTTCGACGCGGGAATTGTGTATATCGCGTGTTGAGAGCCGGCTGATTGTATTCGTTATAAGGTCAACACCAGTTTGTTTTAAATAACTTGATAATTTGTGATTACCGGAGTGTTGCTTTAAGGAATGTACCATAATTATGAGCGGGGGTAAAATATCCAAATAGTGTGCCAAAAATATTTGCACATACACAATTTTTGGGATCCCAATTTACAACTTTCTTTTTTTTTGTTTTTTTTTTTGATGGCGCTCTTGCGGCAGCCGGACATGTTTTGAACATCGTCTTCATTTATCTTTTTTAAAAACTTAAATGGTATTGATATATAGATAGAGCAGCGAGAAGGAAATTTGCATAAGCATTCCTGTACTGTTTTCCTAAGCTTTTTAGAGCATTCTATTTAAACGGTGCTAGTCATGAATGTGTCCTTTCAAACCATTTGAAAACATTCACACTATGGTTTCACTTTGATGTGTTCTTAAAGATTGGAACGCAAAGTGAAATGCATGAAAATCGGCTTCATTTTCTTTCAGAAATGTAACATTGCCAATAGACAATGTTAATGTACACATAAACGAATCCTAATAAACCCGAAGATCTTTTTTTAAATTCATTTTATAATTTATTGAAAAATATAAAAGAAAATTGCACATGGCAGAATCATGTAAATTTGTTTCCATACCAGGAAATTATAATTTTTGTATACAAGCAATGCAAGTACTTGAATAAAAAATGAACTACAAGTACAAGTCTCACCGTTGTTTTTGCCATTTTGACAAAGGTTTGGCGTTCAAAGATTATATTTGTCAAACATGTCTTTGACCAACTCGTAAATTATATATGGCTAATAACATGAAACCGCTAAAATATGCCTGAAAGTAAAGTATTCACTGCTGGAGTTCCAATGATGAATGAGTTTTAGCATGGTATTTAAGATTACTAGATCTTGTAAAATATTTCTGACAATGCTCGCACTGGTAGGGTTTTTCTTTTGTATGAGTTTCGATGTGTCTTTTGAGAGAACAACTTTCTGTAAAAGATTTCTGACAATGATCACATTGATATGGTTTCTCTTTGGTGTGAGTTCTGATGTGTCTATTGAGATCACTACTTCTTGCAAAACATTTCTGACAGTACTCACATCGATAGGGTTTCTCTTTGGTGTGAGTTCTGATGTGTCTCTTGAGAGAACCACTTTCTGAAAAACATTTCTGACAATCCTCACACTGATAGGGTTTCTCCTTTGTATGGGTTCTGATGTGTGTGTTGAGGACACATCTTTGTACAAAATATTTCTGACAAAATTCACACTGATGCAGTTTCTCTTTGGTGTGAATTCTGATGTGTATTTTGAGAGCACCTTTTGTCCATAAGCATTTCTCACAATACTCACATTGATACGGTTTCTTTTGGGTGTGAGTTCTGCTCATGTGTTCTCTGAGATTACGACTTCCTGGAAAGGATATGTTGCAAAATTCACATGGATAGGTTTTTTCTTTGCAGTGAACTATATGTTTTTCAAGATTAGTAGAAGATGCAGCACTATAATTTTGACGATACGCGTAGACGTTTAAGTTCTTCCGTTCACAGCGTAATAGAGCCCGTGTATATTTCAACCTGTGTCTCTTCACATGTGATGTAAATCTGCCCGAGCAATAAAAGTAGACACTACAAAATTTACAAGTAAACGGTGTCAAAAATGTCAACTCCATTGTTCTGATTATAAAAACTCGCTTTTATGAAATAGTCAATCATAAATGAGAAGTTTCTTGCAATTCACAGCTTCGGGTTTATTATGCACACCTAGAATCCATCACAGAATGGTTGGACGTAGATTCGGCAGTGAAGCAGCAAACACGGTCAGATGACTTCACAAATGTAGCTTCCTGTTGTAATTAAGATGCTTGTATTTTGCGACCGCAGATCTGAAATGTGAAGAAGATTATATTTAATATTAATCCGTCCAATATTAATCTGTCCAATATCAATCGGGATGTATGGTGGGGATTTAAACACCTTGTGATCTGGATACCCAATCACAAGCCAGATTAAGTTTCTGGGATATAGATTTTTCCATTGACACTTGCAAAATTTGAATGAAAGTAGTGCACTTGGGGAGCTACCAAACAAATTGAGTACAATGCGGAACATTTTGATAAAAATCAGAGCAAGTTTTCAAATTTGACCACCATGTGGAGGTGAGGTTTAAACACTTGACCTTTGTCAAAAAAGGTAATATCCCACTATCTCTAAGGACCACTATAGGGCGATTGCAATAGTTCAAATCGTCCTGCAACAATGCAAATCCACGGAGTACTATATATACCATCAATTGTTTTAAAGTGGTATTGATTCTTTTGTACTCCATGCATTTCCATGTCTTCTGGAGGACGATTTGAATTAATTACAAAAAAGTCCTTTATTCCTAAAGATATTACTAATTTCAAATAAGGCTCGCTATCTCTAATTTCGAATAAAGTCAGCTTTCTCTAATTTTAAATAGGGTTCGCTATCTCAGATTTCAAATAAGCTATTTCTGAAATTAGAGATAGCGAACTTTAATTATATAATTATAGATATAACCTTAATTAAAATGAGAGAAGCGAACCTTAATCAAAATTAGAGATATAATTTGGTTCACCTTAAGTTTGGTACTGACGTACGGTATGTGCGTATTTTGCTCGCCGCAGTATCGAATCGCACACGGACATGTTAAACGCGCTGAGTGTACACGCATGCTTACACAGGCGGTTTGTTGGCACGCTTACAGCGCAACCGCGAAAAGGCATTGACGTCACTACCAAACTTGAGGTGAATCAAATTATAGTGACTCTTATCTTAAGGGGGTACTACACCCCTGCCAAATTTTGTGCCTATTTTTGCATTTTTTACAAAAATTATAGCGCATTGGTGACAAGTAAGATGTGTATATTATAGCGGCAAGGACTACAACTACTGCACTGGAAATAGTTGTGGAGTTACAGTCAAAAATGTGGGAAAACCAATATTTGATCAATAAATCTACTTGCCTTGAGTTGCTGAATGTTCAGTGCAGTAGTTGTAGTCCTTGCCCCTATAATATACATATCATACTTGTCACCAATGTGCTATATTTTTTGTAAAAAATGCAAAAATAGGTACAAAATTGTCCAGGGGTGTAGTACCCCCTTAAATGAGTAATAACTTACATATCAAAAACTGTCAGTGTAATGTGAATAATTAGCATGATAATTGGCAAGTAATACTACGTTGTACATGCGAATTGTATTATGGTCCGGAAAACAACATATAGCCATATTCTGGTTCATGCATGTCCCGATGGAAACATACTGTTTCGCCATACCACCGACAAGTTCTGACAACCAATTTGCCCCAGTAGACCTACACATTCATACTAATTGACATTAGAGTGACATCACACTATAATCTCTAAGGACCGCTATCTCTAAGGTTCGCTATCTCTAAGGTTCGCTATCACTAACGTGTAAAGTCTATGGAGATCAGAATCCCGCTATCTCTAATAGAGAAAAGGGTTCGCTATACCTTAAAAAATGTCCGCTACTTCTAAGGTTCGATATCGCTAATTTAAAATAAGGTTCGCTAGTTCTAAGGTTCGATATCACTAATTTTAAATAAGGTTCGCTATCACTAATTTAAAATAAGGTCTGTTATCACTAATTTTGAACGTCCGCTATCACTAATTTATTGAAGGTTCGCTATCTCTAAGGTTCGCTATCACTAATTACGATTAGGGTTCGCTATATACCTAAGGTTCGTTATCACTAATCTTAAATTAGGTCCACTATCTCTAATTTTAAATAAGGTCCACTATCTCTAATTTTAAATAAGGTCCACTATCTCTAATTTTAAATAAGGACCGCTATCTCTAATTTCAAATAAGCCTTATAGTGCGGGCCTTATGTTAAATTAGAGATAGCGGACCTTATTTTTAAATAGAGATAGCGGGCCTTATTTAAAATTAGAGATAGCGAACCTTAGGGCTATTTAAAATTAGAGATAGCGAACCTTATTTAAAATTAGAGATAACGAACCTTATTTGAAAGTAGTGATAGCGAACCTTAGAGATAGAGAACCTTCAATAAATTAGTGATAGCGGACCTTATTTAAAATTAGAAATAACGAACCTTATTTAAAATTTAAAAAAAAGTATAGTGGACCTTTTTCGTAATTAGTGATATCGAACCTTAGAAATACCAAACCTTATTCAAAATTAGTGATATCGAACCTTAGGTATAGTGGACCTTTTTCGTAATTAGTGATAACGAACATTAGGTATAGTGGACCTTTTTCGTAATTAGTGATAACAAACCTTAGAGATAGCGAACCAGCACCGACATTAGTACATACCACTACCCACTCTTCTTATATTTTTCATGACCTGTTCCATACTTTTGTGTATATCATGCTGCACATTTCACATAACTATTATTGTTATAATATGAATTTTATTTATTTAATTTTTAAACTTTATTGGGGCGCATGTTAATAATCATAATAATAATGTTATTACCTGCATAAGTACCTATAATGTCGTGTCGTGATGTAGGTATGCCAGGCAAACACATTTGCTAGTCAGCCAAATTCGCCGACAATGTCAATGCATTTTTACATAGAAATTTAAAACAACTGGCCGAAGAAAGAAACCTACATAAATATGTTTTCTATACTTCACTTGACCCAAATATATGATTTTTAATGGTGATAAGTCACTCGCACATGGAATTTTAGAGGATTTTGATAGCAGTTCCATTAAAAAAGATCTAGAAACACCCCGAAATGCCGTTTTGGGGAATTTTGCTAGCTGAATCTTTTTGACATGGTTTGATGAAAGTCAATTTTTGACAAGATGTAACTTTGCTACGGAAAGTGCTATGAAAAAAAAGGTTTTCATTTTTGGCTTTGTTTACTCAAGGGCTTTAATTTGATATATAAAATGATGCAGTTTGATGGCAAATTTGAATTCACCTAGGCTAGCATACCTACGTGATGATGTATACATGTCAGCAGCAATTGGCATGGCAATGCCAATTGGATTGGCATTGCTCGCAACAGCCTTGTTTGTTTGACTCCTGGAGCGTTGACCAGTACTAGAAGTGATTCACCACATCCCTGATCATATTAACGATAGGCAGAGATCAAATTCCATTGGTAATAACTGCAGAAATTGTTATTTTTATCGAGATATTCGCCACGTACGATACACGATATACAATGTACGTGATACAAATGCGTTGTTGCAAAGAAAATTATTTGCGTAAACACAGCTCGTCTACTTGTTACAACAAGGGCGATCACCACTATATCAGGCCATCGCAATACTTCATTTGCCTGGCTGGATCTTCGTGTAATCAAAATAATTATATACTTATAACTTTACTTCTTGAGCCTAGGTCACATTAATTGGTTTCAATGGGGTGGAGCAATGTGCATGATTAGATAGGACATCTATTAAAAAAATGAATTTACTCAAATAAGATATAATTCATTGAGACACAAGAGTTTTGATTTAAGATGGAGTCTGCGGGTAGGCCTATAAGCTATAAACCAGTCCCGATGAAGAAAAAGCTATCGAAATGATTCATGAATAAAGTTTTTGCCACCAAGCTTAATCATACAACACGTTTCCAGTGGCTTACTGTTCTACTATGCACACTTGTGTTATTATTATTATTATTATTATTATTATTATCATTATTATTATTATTTAATATTATTATATATTATTACTATCAACATTATTTGATTTTAGGACATTCAGTATTCAGAATGCAATTTGGGCGCCGGTTCGCTATCTCTAAGTACCGCTATCTCAAAGGTTCGCTATATCTAAGGTTCGCTATCGCTAATTACAAAAAAGGTCCACTATAAATAAGGTTCGCTATCACATATTTTAAATAAGGCACACTATCACTAATTTATTTAAGGTTCGCTATATTTAAGGTTCGCTATCACTAATTTTAGATAAGGCCCGCTATTTCTAATTTTTAGAAGCCCGGTATCCCTCGGTTCATTATCTCTAATTTTAAATAAGGCCCGCTATCTCTAAGGTTCGATATCTCTAAGATTCACTATCTCTAAGGTTCGATATCACTAATTTTAAAGAATGTTCGCTATCTCTAATTATTTTAAATAAGGTCCACTAACTCTAATTTAAAAAAAGGCTCGCTATCTCTAGTAAAATAAGGCCCACTACCGTATATCTTATTTAAAATAAGGTTCTCTATCTCGAATTTAAAATAAAGCCCGCTATCTCTAATTCAAAATAAGGCCCGCTATATGCCTATCTAATTTAAATTAGAGATAGCGAACCTTATTGAAAATTACAGTTAGCGGGCCATTTAGATTAGAGATAGCGAACCTTATTTAAAATTAGAGATAGTGGGCCTTATTTAAAATTAGTTATATCGAACCTTAGGTATAGCGAACCTTAATCAAAATTAGTGATCATGGTGATAGCGAATTTTAGAGATAGCGAACCTTAATTAAAACTAGTGATCGCGAACCTTAGGTATAGCGAACCTTAATTGCAATTAGGGATAGCGAACCTTAGATATAGCGAACCTTCAATAAATTAGTGATAGCGGGCCTTATTCAAAATTAGTGATAACGAACGTTATTTAAAATTAGTGATAGCGAGCCTTATTTAAAATTAGTGATATCGAACCTTACAACTCAGTAGCGAAACTAGCGAAGTAGCGGACCTTTTTTAGGTAGGAGCGAACCATTTCCTCTATTAGAGATAGCTGGATTCTCAACTCCATAGACTTTACACATTAGTGATAGCGAACCATAGAGATAGCGGTCCCTAGAGATAGAGGGATGTTGCATGCAGTTTGTAGTGTATGTGTTCTCAGGTACCACACAAAATACTGTGCATTATTGTTGCATTCTGGTTCCTTAAGGGGGTACTACACCCATCGCATTTTTTTGCGGGTTTTTTGCATGTTTTGAAGAAATGAGAAATATCGATGTAGCTTAAGGGACATGGCCCAAAAGCGGTACATGGGGGCACTTTTACAAATTGGGAGTATATCCGGGGAGTATATCTAAAATTTCAGAATTGCTACCGTGAAACCAGTCACACGCACAAATTAAGCATTAATGTCAGACCCTAAAAGTACCAAAATATATATTTTTTGGAAATGCATTAATTATGCGCACCTTTGAAAACACATGCTTGGCATCACTTATCATTATTAAAGAAAATAAACTTGTTTTTTCCCCTTCAGGTTGACAATGATATGCAAAATTTGTGTTCGCTAGCCAGCACATCTGTTTCAGGTTTGAAACAGTAAAATCTTAATGATAAGTAATGCTTGGTTTTTAGTTCTAGGCGATTTTTAGAGTCGCCATCTCAGTAAAACACTAACACCGAATTATCATGTAAACGCTATCGCAAGTACATGTGTTTGGGACAAAAATGTTGATTTGTCGCAACTTGTTGCAATGGCGCAATGTGTGCGAGATATTTCGAGTGATAGAGGTGAAGTTTATAATGTTGTTTTTTTGCAAATTTCCAATGTTTTTCGCCTCCAAATGTATTGGGAACTTTCATAATGATTGCATATTAAAGACCCATTTAGTGATCCCAGCGCAAGTGTAAAAAAACTAAAATTGTTTGAAGGATAAGCCTGTCATTTGGTATTTTTGAAATGACAAATTTGACGAAGTTAGCTAATTTAGATACTGTCAGTTATCTAAATTACAGATTCGTGTAAAATGTCTTCCGGCTGAACCACTCGCAGGCTATGTTTAGCACATCTATGACAATGACAAAGGTACAAAAATCTGAATTTTGATGATTTTTACGATCGTCCGGATGAGCAACCTACTGAATGGGCCTTTAACTATTTTATAATTTTGGAAGAAAAAAGGAAAAATCTAAAAATTTAAAACGATCGTACATTAATAAGGCTTTAATTAAAAAGAAAGTTGTAAACTTGTTGCATCTAGTTGATTCAAGTGATGTTTGCTACTGGTTTTATTATCACCTGTGTTGTATTCGTAAACCCACGAAGAGTAAGTTTAGTCATACAACATAGGCCTACAGCCACGCGTACCCCGCATCCCCTGAACAAACACATCCTACTCGTTTCAGGCGCGGATTCAGGGGGGGGGGCCGGAGGGCCCGCCCGAGGCCCTGCGTCCAAAAAAAAAAAAAAAAAAAGAGGAAAGGAGAGAAGAGAAAGGGGGGAAAGGCGGAATAATGGCCTCACCGCCGGGCGCCGTGCGATTATTTTAGGCATTGCTTGAAGGCGGGTCCGCATCCTAAAAGCATGTGAAACTGAATTACTGCGGGCCCGCCGATATGCAGGGTCCGTCACATTTTGCCACCAAAGTCATGATTAAGACGGACTCCATAGTAGGCCTACATCGATTTAGGCTTATGCATGTTTCTACCCTGTTTACGAATCTCAAATTTTGCAAATTGAGTTCGGGCCCTTTTTTTAAGCAATTGATTTGAATGGTGTAAAAATGATGCACCAAATGGCTTGAATTGGACCTTCATTTTGCAAATTTTTTCAAACTTCTCAGGAGGGAACATCCGTCCTCAGACAGGCCCCCTTGCGTAGTGGATAAAAATATGACCATTTTCGCTCTTCTTTCGACATGTTAACACAATTTATAGGGAAAACTTGTCCACGGAAGGTTTCATGGACCGTCATTTTACAAATTTGCGGCTTTTTCAAACTAAAATTTAGTACACACTAGTACCAAAATGGTCCACTTCAATTTTCTTCATTTTACACTCCCCTGCGTAATCGATATACAAGTGGCCATTTTCGCTTCTGCTTTCGCCGATTTATGTTTAAAACAATTTATAGGCCTATGATAATAGGGAAACTTGTCCACGAAAGGCTTCATGAACCGCACATTTCACAAATTTTCGGCCGCCAAACTAAAATTTTTCACTAGTAATAGTGCCAAAATTGCCACCAAATCGCTTCAATTAGATCTTCATTTTGCATAAGTTTCTTACTTCTGAGGGGGGAACATCCTCCCTCAGACAACACCCTGCGTCACGCAAGCGCGCTCCGCGGCCACTTTTTTTAAAAATTAAATTAAATTTTTTCTAAAAATTCGGCCCCCACCCCCTGACTGCTCTAGATCGACAATCGGTACCAAAAGCTGGTATTGCCCATCCCTATGGAGATTGACATCACAGACGTAAAAAGTGGATCGCTAAAAAAATAAGCGTCCTTACCAACCAGTCAACTTTAAGACAAATGGGTGAAAAGGACACTTTCACAATGTCTTTTCATAATTATTTTTATTTCACATGATCCGTGTATATATCGCCTAGCTATAAATGAAAAAAATATTTTTTAGACCAATCAAACCAATATATGGGTGTAGTACGCCCTTAAAATCATTTGCACTCAATATTAGTGATAACTCCATTCACCTAGCCCGGTAGGACTGACCATCACAAATTACCATAGATGAGGGGGGGGGGGTTAGTGCAGCCCACCAGGTTTCTACAGTAAATCCATCATTTTCATTTTGCTCTTTACTTAAATTATTGCAAGAGGGTAATTGGCTCTTAATACTTGGTAGCTAAGTTGAAATATTCATATTTAGGAAAAAATCAAGAACCGGTGACATTTGCATATTCATAGAAGTTTTAACTGTAAATCAATTTTGCTCATACTTTTACACCATGAAATATCGAGACTGAATTGAAACTCATACTGTAACTGTATATAGTAACACTGAAAAAGTAGATAGCACTGAAAAGAGCTATTTTTTATCCAGGTCAATCCAGATCACACTGAAAAATGGACTGAAACACTTCTGCAAGAGCGGCCATTCATTAATCCCCAACGCTCTGCAGGGTTTATTGTTCTATTTTTTCCGATTAGAGCGTTGACATATTGGAAAATGTTGCCAATCAATATTCATGAGAGTGTACATTCAACGTCCAGTTTTCGAAATTGGGTGACTTGTGTTTGGCAGGTGTGAAATACATCTGACTGGGCGTTTTAATTACGTAACGAATAAAGGCATTGACATCATCGAATGGCTGCCCAGTGCTGTTATGTGTTTAGTTATTATATAGGCCTAATATTATTATTAAATGTATTCATCATTCTTTTCTTTTCCCTTCTCTGTACTTATTCTTTCCTAGGCCTACACTTTATCACTCCCTCGCTCTCCCTGTCCCCTCTCATCCTCCCTCTCTCATTCCTATCAATTTCCTTATATTGCTATTTATCTACTTGTCTTTATCATATCTCTTCATTTCTGCCTCTTTCTCCCTTCCTCCAGCCCTCTCTCATTCTCCATATCCCCTCTTTCCCCCTCATCCCCTCGCAAGACTTCTCACAGGGGTGAATTTGACCCACCCCAACCCCCTCCCCTCTTTGGGTACGCCACTATTTCTATACTAATCTCCTTCTTAAAATAAAATTAAATGGAAATTTGTTAAAAATGACCTTTATAGGCCTATACTTATACTTACACGTATACGTATAGCGATTACCATTTACCATTATAGAGTAATATAGATATGTGGACATGGCAGCCTTAATCCATTCTGATGTGTAATCGATCAGCTAGAGCATTCAATTTATTTAAATGAAGCGCCTAAAGTCAGGTGGGTGGTAAAGATGATTGCATCGACAGCTGAAGCCTTCTTTATAGACTTCAGACCTACACAAACACACATTTGGGATACGTGAGAACAATGGTACCACTTTACACATGACTGCCCTTACACATGACTGTATTGTGGTCATTTTTTGATACTCGCCTGTTGTGTAGAGCGTTAATATGATGCCGGATCCGTGACCAATTTAATGGCGGAACCCCTTTGTTCGAAACAATGGTACCACTTTTATGAATAGCATGTCGCAATCTCTAATCGGCATCAAACGAACAAAGCATTACATAATCTATTGCCACTCTATTCTATTACAAGCTCTTTGTTAATCCCACTGAAATGGTGCTAATCACACTGTATTCATGGTCACTATCACAAGTAGACAATAGCCACACACTAAAAGTACCGCTGAAAACAGCTTAAGACTACATGATCTATTGTTGGTCGAGTAATAATCAATATATTATTGAAAAACACTGCAAAAGTTCATTCTACAACTCATATACTTTAAAAAATTTGCTTGATTTATTGTTGTGAATAAGCTATGTACACGTTTTACAAAAGTGTTGTTGTTTCAGCCCTCTTTACAACATAACTCAAGAACCACAGGACCTACAAATGAATTATCTGTGATATTTGGATTCTTCTACACACTCGCAATGAAATGATCAATGCAATTTTGCCAAGGCTTACGACCATTCACAAGATGCTGTGAACTACCAAATCGCAAGAGTTTAGAATAGTTGCTAACCTTAAAGGATATATCCGGCAATCACAACAGTATGCCTTTATATGTTAGAAAACTAATTATCAAGCACGAATCACATGGTTTTATTTGAAGCAAACTTATATTGATCATAAAAACGAATTAATACATCCGTCTCTCAATACGCGATAATTAAAATTCCCGGGTGACGAAATTGTCCAGTGTGCAATGACGTCCCAGTAATAGAACGAAGGCTGGCAACAATTGAGCATACATATCAAGTATGAACCATGACGTCATTGCACTTGACAATTTCGGCGCGGGAATTTTGAATATCGCGTGTTGAGACCCGGTTGTTTTATTCGTTTTTATGGTCAATATGAGTTTGTTTTAAATAAAACCACGTGATTCGTGCTTGATAAATTAGTTTTCTAACATATAAGGCATAATGCTGTTATTGACATCCTTTAAAGTAACACTGGAAATGGTTTTCGGTGTGATTTCCAGTCTCAAAATGTCAAATATACATAGCCAGAATTTCCCAATTTGCGAGGGTGTGCTCATAATATGACGTCATAGCTACATTTTGGGGGAATTGTTGTACTTATTCTGATATCATATTGGATTATGGACACCAACAGCAGTACAGTGGTACCAAATACAGGGTGAGTAAAAAAAAGTGCAATAGAGAAAAGAATCCATTTTTATTTAAGAACCGAGTTGAACCTTTTTGATTTTAAAACATTTCATAAAAAGTATATCCATCAGTGACCTTGTGTGAAAAAATTAAGGAATTAGCATTTACCGTTTTGTTTTTATGACACATTTTATAGCGCTACCCAATTTTAATGTTTGTCCAAGAGACATCTCAAATTTGAATGTCAGCCCACTCTGTGTAAGGTAGATTTGGAACAACTGCCATTTTCTTAACCTCATTGACATTGAAATAAAATGGAGCACCCAAAGTGTTATTGTCCTTGGTCTTGTTTAAGGAGAAGAAACATTATTTGTTGTTATTTTCATTTTACCTTTACTTTAAAGATTTTTATTCTCTATCAAAAACATACAAATTTGTAGGCGAGTTTTTCAAATGTCAAAATGAAATGCGCGCAAATTGAAGTGGAGTGAATTACAATTAATATCCAGGAAGTTAAACATATTGTGATTAAAAAAACTAGAGTTGGAGTCGAGTGAGTTATGAAGGACTCAAACTAATGTTAGAAAGTTTGTTTGAACAGAAAAAAGAAATTAAAATAACACAAAATCAACCTTATTAAAGTTAAAGTCAGTTTCAGATCTGGTGCCTTTACCGTGCAATGTGTGCTCTCATTCAAAATACGACACCTCGTGGACAAATAACGAAATTGGGTATCGCGTCAAAAGGACTCATAAAAATTAAACGGTAGTCGTGATTTACTTCATATTTTCATAGAAGGTGGCCATTGAGTGTGGCATTTATAGAATGTTTCAATATTGGGAAAGTTCGAATTGGTTCTTACATAAATATCGATTCTTTGCTCTATTGCAGTTTTTTGACTCACCCTGTATAACAGTATGACGTACAAGATCTTCGAAATCTGTGAAACAAATGTGACTCCGTATGATAAGTGTACCGTATAATGATAAATATTAGAATAAACATACCTTTGTTTGCAATAATATGCATTATTGGGCTAGATAATTAAACTGATTGTGCATCGTTCCAAGACTATTTTTTTTATCCTGAATTTGTTAAAAGATAAAAATATCTGTTGCACGTAGGTCTCTTCATTTTAGTGCCTTTTATCGTGTTTATGGCGCAATTCATGTTATGGAAACTGCGGTGACATCACAACTGATTTCCCATAGTTTCTTTGCCAGACCTTCGTCCTTCGCGAGATCAGATTCATTAGTTGCTAGTTGACAATTCGAGAAGTAACCTCCAGAATGCTTAGTTATAGACTCTTCCACTGCACAGTATATTGATGTTTGAGCTCCTACTTTCTCACTCATTAATACCAGCCTGGAAGGAAATAAACCATCACAAACAAAGTCACGAAGATACTCTGGCGGGTACTCTGCGGTGCAGGGGCTATAGGAGAAAAGAGTCACTGCACACGTTGGCGATGTGAAGTCTAGCTCGGTGAACAACCTGCGGCGACGAGCTTGCGGGGAGGGGTGTTGAAGGCAGGGGCGTACGTAGGGACGCCCCACCCCAAATCACCAAAGGCCAAAAAGGTCCACTTTGCGAGCGTAGTGATAAACAAAAAACATGTTTTTGTAATCCTTTTCGGTCCAAAAAGGTTCAATTTTGCCCATTTGCGAGCGTAGCGAGGGGAGAGGGGAAAAAATAGGTTCTTTATGCTTTCTTGGTCAAAACAATTTTTGGAAAAGGTACAAAATCAGACCCCCCCCCCCCGAAAAAAATCAAACCTGGCTACGCCCCTGGTTGGAGGGGAGTCCCCCTCCCCTCGAATTTTGGAGATTTTTAAAACTCACGCAGTTTAGTGACTCATTTTTGACCATATTAGTTTGGACACTTGACACTTTTGAATTATAAAGCAACATGCAAGTTGCAACGCTAAGCCTAAAGCTACAAACAAACCTGCAAAACACTCTTGTCACTTTTATTTTGTTACTTTTTGAACACGGTAAAAAAAAATCCCCACGAAATGAGTATAAACAATCTTCCACTTTCACTAAAAAATTCACCCTAACATTGAATTTAAAAAAAGCAACTTGGAAGAATGCCCAACAAAATGATTTTAGGGGGAGGGGGAATTTCTGCAGTCCAATGCTTTGCATGATCTTGGTATGATCATGATTGTAAGTTGATTTACCGGAAACTTAAATCTCTTTCTCGTAGTATTAAACATGTTAAACAACAGCCTACTAATTTAACTCTAATTCATAGTTATCGCAAGATTCGTAAGAGTTACTTTAAGTTGTTATCTAGCAAGAAATCTGCTTTTCGGAGAAAGATTTTCAGAAGTTGGATGATCTTCAAAGCAACAATCCTCAAGCTTTCTGGAACATTTATAATGATCTATGCGTCTCTAAGAAAAACTGTCCAATCCTATTTCACCTAAAAAATGGTGGGACCATTTTCTTACTCTAATGAATAGGAATATTTCGCATAATGATGTTAATTTTGAGAAGCACATTGATGATTTTGTGTCCAATTTAAATGTTAGTGAAATTAATTCACTTGATTTTGTAATCTCTCCATCTGAGATCATTCAGGCGGCTAAACACTTAAAAAGTGGTAAGGCTGCTGGTATCGATGGCATTAGACCTGATATGATCAAAGAAGGAATTGATATATTTGCTCCTGCTTTAGCAAATTTGTTTAATTTAATCTTCCAGGAAGGAACTTTCCTTCCCAATGGAGAACTAGTTCGCTCACTGTTATTCATAAAAAGGGAGATAAAAATACTCCTAGTAATTATCGTGGTATTGCTGTTTCTAGTAATCTGTGTAAATTATTTTGTATTGTACTTTATAATCGTTTATATACCTTTGTTACTACCAACTCTGTTATTCCAAAACAGCAAATTGGTTTTCAAAGAGGCTCACGTACAAGTGATCATATTTTAGTTCTTAAGTCTCTGATTGATAAATATATTAATCGTGCTGGTAAGTCTTATCTTTATGTTTGCTTCATTGACTTTTCTAAAGCGTTTGATACAGTATGGGGAAATGCACTTTTATATAAATTAGTCCATGTTGGAATTGGTGGCAAATTCTTAAATATCATTAAAGATATGTATAATTCAGTATCTTTTGGCATTAAGTGTGATGATAAGATTACAGATTCATTTCAAACTAGTGTTGGTGTAAAACAAGGTTGTGTTCTTAGCCCGGTATTTTTTAATATATTTCTTCATGATCTTCCGCATATTTTTTATACAAGCTGTGATCCAGTTACTTTAAATAATTCTTTCTTGAGCTGTCTTATGTATGCTGATGATTTAATTCTTATTTCTGAAAGTGCTAAAGGATTACAATGTGCTATTGATAAATTGTATGATTATTGTAATAAGTGGAAGTTAATAGTCAATATTCGTAAATCAAATGTTATGATCTTTAATAAGAGTGGTCGCATGCTGAAGAATTATACTTTTAAATATGGTGATGTTACATTAGACTTAACGAATGAATATTGTTATCTAGGTATCATTTTTGTTCCATCTGGCTCTTTCACTAAAGCTATGAACCAGTTGAAAGATAAGGCCAATAAGGCGTATTTCAAAATAAGAGATAATTTGTATAGTTCATCTGTTGCTTGTAGCCTAAAATTGTTCACTACTCTTATTCAGCCCATTTTGAATTATGGTTCTGAGGTTTGGATGCCCTATTTGCTTAAGAATTTAAATGATTCTAATATTACATCTATGTGTGATAATTTGCCTGGTGAATCTTTACATGTGAAGGTTGGTAAATTAATTCTTGGTGTTAATAAAAGAACCACTAACAATGCAGTAAGAAGTGAATTAGGTTGCTTTCCAATGTTACTTTTTATGATGAATTTATCTGTTAAATATTGGTGGTCTTTAAATAATCATTGTTTACATGGGAATAATTCCCTAGCCATTGATGCTCTTTTGGACAATAGAATATTATGTGATACTGGTTTATTCTCATGGTCTTCTGGTATTAAGAAAATTCTTGCTAGTATAGATAGATTAGATATTTGGGATAAACCAAACATATTAACTAAGCACAATTTTCATGTTAATATTCTTTCCAATCTTCAATCCAATTATGAAGTTCTATGTTTAGCTTTTATGTGTCAACATCAGCCTAAACTTCGTTCTTATTGTTTGTTCAAAACAAATTTTCATTGTGAGAATTATGTTCTTATGTTTCATCGCGCATTTAGATCAAATTTCAGTAGATTAAGACTCAGTGCTCACTCTTTGATGATTGAAAAGGGGCGTCATTTAATACCTAAACTAGATCCTCATAAGAGAATTTGTCATCTATGTACTTTAAATATGATTGAGGATGAATTTCATGTTATTATTAAATGCCTATTTTATGATACTTTGCGTAGAGATATGTTGAAAAGTTTAACTGATATGTATGATAACTTTGATAATCTGACTGACGATGTTAAATTTATAAAAATAATGAGTGTCACAGATTTTGATAGTATAAAACCTGTTCTTACTTTTGTAAACTCTGCTTTTCAAGCACGTAGTAACCTAGATGTTTAATAGTTTAGTTTTATAATTTACTTATTTTCTTTTATATTTTCTATATGTGTATCTTTTGTATAACTTGACTGTACCTATTTGTTTGGTGATGTCAATAAAATAACTTGAACTTTGCTCACTTGTAGGAATTATAGGACTATTTTTATAGGCAAGTTATCAATGTTGCGAGCTCAAACGGGTGGGGTCCAGGGATCCGCCTTAGATCCCCTGGTGGAGTTGAGGGTCAATGCCCCTGGCGGGGCTCAGAGTGTTAAAGCCCGAGCTCACGAGTTTTATATCAAGGCATTGGACCGGAGAACTTCCCGAGAATTTATATTCATGATTTATATAACTTAGAAAGAATGGATCTAAAAGTTCGAGATGAAAAAATACATTTTCAAAGGGATAAAAATTACGAAGTCGGTTTGCTGACTTGCTAAAATGGGCTAAAAATAGGGTTAATCTCTCTCTCTCTCTATTCCCTTTGCCGGGCGTAGATATCTTTGTGACATGGGGTTGGGAAAAATGTCTTGAAGTTTAGTGAAATCCTCACCTTTTCGCGACATAAAGCTTATGATACAAATGCGCGCGAAGCGCACAAAAAGTTTTATTGTTGTATTGAAGCTAAAGTGGAAAAAATACATGAGAAGAGCAAAAAACTTGGTACTTTCTACGATAAAATGGCCAAGTGATGATACTAGTGGTTCGCAAACTATATGTATAATATGCATGAGCCCCTTTGAAAAGTTTTGGAGAAAGATGAGGAAATGGGTGGTTTGTTCTGTGCGCGCAGCGCGAAAATTTTGAAATTTTACCTGAAAGTGATCATGTTGTAGGTGGTATTAAAGCATCCCTATTGTGTTTTTCGAATTCCATATAAATATTTTAAGCACGGATTATGAATTCTCACTGCACGGAATTTCAATCTCACTGCACAAACATGCCAGGAGGCACGTTAAAATAGCCCCTGCTGCGGTGTGTTAGTACCCTTAAGGGCTGGGGTATGAACGTTTGGACAGTATTTATTTTGGGACATCAGAGCACATCAGACATATCGAATTGCATTCTGAATACGAAGAATGTCATTCTGATATCAAATAATTTTGATTTTTGAAATTCGCAATTTAATACACATTTTATGGCAAATCATTAAAATTGATATTTTGATATTTAACAGTACTTGAAGTAAACTTTATAAATCTGATGATTTATACTTAAAGTGTATGTAGGTGGGATGAAAAGCCGACGATCAATTGAAAATTTTGACCTTTCGTATTGAAGATATGGATTTTTTTCCCAAAACACCAAAAAAAATAGGTCTTTTGGGAAAAAATCCATATCTTCAATATGAAAGGTCAAAATTTTCAATTGACTGTCGGCTTTTCCTCCCTGCTACATACACTTTAAGAATATATCATTAGATTTATATAATTTACTTCGAGGACTGTTAAATATCACAAATTTGAAAAATATCAAATTTTTATAATTTGTCATAAAATTTGTATTATATTGTGATTTTCAAAAAATGAAAATTATTTGATATCAGATAGACATGCTTCGTATTCAGAATGCAATTCGATAGGTCCGAGGTGCTCTCATGTCCCACAAAAAATACTGTCGAAACGCAATAAACGCTCATTTTAGATCCCTTAAAGGATACAATTACCGAATTAAAAATAGGGTACAACTTGCTAGCTTGAGTCCAGTCTTCTAGAGTCCAGAATTCTCACTGCACGGAATTTCAATCTCACTGCGCAAACATGCCAGGAGGCACGTTAAAATAGCCCCTGCTGCGGTGTGTTCCCAGATAACATATACTTATTGGGCAAATATTGGCAAAAAGTTGCATTGGCATTACATCAGTATATAATATTGGGCCAATATTGGCTCACCATTCATTGGCAGCTGATCTCGGGCCAATAATAAACCAATCATTGGTTTAATGTTGGCTTTTTATATATCGTTTGATTGGCATTACATCAGTTTATAATATTGGGCCAATCTTGGCTTTCAATTGGCAATTTTTACATTGGCATCATGTTGGCAGCCAATATAGGTTATCACACCAATTTCGGTAACAAATTGGGTAACAATATGGTAATAAATAATTATTGTGATGAGTACCAGTGTTTGGAAGACCTTATTTAAATCCTAAATATTATACTAAGTTGAAATAATAGGAAACAAAACCACGGATGATAAAACGCAGGGCAAACGCTATTTAACACCACGGATTATTTATTTCAAAGAAAATACACAAGAATTTTCGGCAATTTCAATTCTAAGACCATACTTTTAAAGATAATTTCTAAAGTACGTGTCACCATGCTATCAAATACTCTTGATGGCTATTCAACACCACGGTGATGAGTCGTGTTCCTCTCTTACCGCGAAGCGGGCAAGAGATGATACATATCGTCTATTCCCTAGCCAATAACGTCCAAAAATTAAAGTAATCCATTGCATCAATATTGGCCCAATACTAAAATTACATATTGTTAAAACATTGGCAGCCAATTGTTTGCCAATGAGAAATAGGTACAGGCCCAATGTTGGTTCAATAACTGTGACAAGGTTTGGGCCAAGCTGGGCCAACATTGGCCCAAGCCCAATATTGAGCCAACCTTGGGCCCATGAGCAAAACATGATTGGCCCAATACTGTCAGCCAATGTTGGGCCAATTGAACTCAAACATTGGCCCTTCATTGGGCCACCATTGCCATGCTATCTGGCCCAAGCCAACATTGGCCCAAGCCCAATATTGAGCCAACCTTGGGCCCATGAGCAAAACATGATTGGCCCAATACTGTCAGCCAATGTTGGGCCAATTGAACTCAAACATTGGCCCTTCATTGGGCCACCATTGCCATGCTATCTGGGTTAGTACCCTTAAAGGATACAATTACCGAATTAAAAATAGGGTACAACTTGCTAGCTTGAGTCCAGTCCTTTTTACGGAGTTTTTGGTTTAGGGTTGGGGTAGGGCCCAGGGTAGAGAAGTCTTGTAATAAGAATGAGAGTTGCACCATATTCGGTAAATCGCTCCATTAGAAAGTTGACATCATGAGCTACACACAAGTGCGTGATAGCAATTGAACCGATGTCGATTTTGGCGGGAAGAAGGTCATCGAACTATAAGGACCAACCATATATAATCGTTAATCATTGTCAGAAAAAACACAATACCAGCAGTGATACTATAATCGTTTCACTCTAGCTACAAGTTACCATGCAGTTACTCTGATTCCCGGGCTCTGATTATTAAAACTATCATATCGTCATCATTTATCTTACCAAAAAACCGGACGCACTAGTAATTGAAAGAGCAAATCACGTAGAGAATATGTGGCGTTTGATCCCGATTGAAATAAACTTGTGTAAACACCACCAGGACTGACTGAAAAGCTGGTGACGGACGTGTCTTGCAAACGACGTGCTAACTCTTTCGTGAGCAAAATGTTGCCTAGTTTGCTGCATGCATAACCACTTAGTTTCGGATAAACTGTTCTGCCCTGTGAAAATAAATAGATACGTAATATAGTGTCTGTTAATGATATACGGCCCCGGGATATGGCCCTCAAATTGAGACGATTTTGGATCGATTTTGGAAGACAACAAAAAACCGACAGTTTCTCAGAAAATTCGAGTCTCTTTACGAAGTTGACCCTGTGGAGACCCAACATAATTATGACCTTCTCACTCATAGTAATACTTACTGCTGCAGCGAGGAACAGCATATGATGGGACAAATCTTTTCAGTTTACGACCTTCGAACCATAAGGATATAGAAAACATAAACCAACTATTTAGAAGAAGGAAAAACATTGGATCCGCATTTAATGTGGCAAACAAATACCCCAACAACATAACTCCGTAAACTACATGCTTTCCCTCAGGGGCGTACCAAGAACATCCGGGGCCCATGGACAAGGAGCAGTACGAGCCCTTTTAATCAGGGCGGGATTTACCTTATGGGGGCCCTGAGCCAGGCCAAAATTTGGAGACTCGAACTCACGTGCCGAGGAAGGCATGTGCACTCAAGTCAGTGGCCAGGTTTTGGTTTACGTATAATATAGAGCGAACTACCATATTTTGTTCCGATGTTACTAGGACATTTGCGCGAAATCACGCGAAAAAATTCACTTTCAGACTATTTTAGCCCCAGATCAACATGAACTTTACAATTTGAATGCATATTGAGGATATTATGTTAAATGTTGATGTTACAGTCTTGTCTATAATCACTTGCAACTGATGAGCTTATGAGTAGCAATAATATTGCACTGGTTTGTGATACAGCCTGTATAACCTATGGATAAATTTTTTATATATCAGCTCACCTGTTCATCTCTCAACGGAGTCATATCCAAGTTAGTCGCTAACTTGTGAATTCTTGACGTAACATTTACCACTCGGCTTTGGTCGCTTGCTTTCAATACGTCTAATAACAACATTGTAAGCAAAAAATGACCAAAATTATTTGTCCCAAAAACAATATCGTGGCCTTCCGACGTTCTTTCTCCCGGTTTCCCCGAAACGATGCCTGCGTAAACAAAGTGAAAAGAAGTTGAATGCTAGAGGTGTTGTTTAATGAATGGATTTCTATTTGCAATGCTTGAATGATGTGCAATTATTCACTGAGCACAGTGCATTAGCCAAGATAATCGCACGAGACCGTGTAAAGTGAGATTAACTTGACGAATGCACCATTGCGAAGTAATTATCCATCATACGTTCTGAGTACATCAGTTATAATATAACAATAAAACAATAGGTGATTAAGGGATCTAAAATGAGCGTTTATTGCGTTTCGACAGTATTTTTTGTGGGACATGAGAGCACCTCAGACCTATCGAATTGCATTCTGAATACGAAGCATGTCTTTCTGATATCAAATAATTTTTGAAAATCACAATATAATACAAATTTTATGACAAATTATAAAAATTTGATATTTTTCAAATTTTGATATATAACAGTCCTCGAAGTAAATTATATAAATCTAATGATATATTTTAAAGTGTATGTAGCAGGAGGAAAAGCCGACAGTCAATTGAAAATTTTGACCTTTCATATTGAAGATATGGATTTTTTCCCAAAACGACCTTTTTTTTTTGTGTTTTGGGAAAAAAAATCCATATCTTCAATACGAAAGGTCAAAATTTTCAATTGATCGTCGGCTTTTCATCCCACCTACATACACTTTAAGTATAAATCATCAGATTTATAAAGTTTACTTCAATTACTGTTAAATATCAAAAATATCAATTTTTAATGATTTGCCATAAAATGTGTATTAAATTGCGAATTTCAAAAAGTCAAAATTATTTGATATCAGAATGACATTGTTCGTATTCAGAATGCAATTCGATATGTCTGATGTGCTCTAATGTCCCAAAATAAATACTGTCCAAACGTTCATACCCCATCCCTTAATTGATGCATTAATTATTTTAAATACAAACGCTACAATTCAGTGACCTTTTTTGAATCAAGGTTAGGTTATACTAATAACTTGTAGGAAAATCATTCACTATACATGAGTTAACTATAGGTCTATCAATGGCATTATGTTTTGATTTCCCTCTTGATATCAACAAACATGATTTATAATGTAGTATCAAAAATAGGGCTATTGTAGTTTTTACCTGCATTGTTGATCAGAATGTCAAGCCTTTCATGTTCCTGAACAAATGACTCGGCGAATGCTCGAACAGACGACATACTAGAGAGATCTAGAGGCCTATAGTACACCTTGAAATTACCAGAAAATTGTCTGATGTCATTCACCGCCGCCTCTGCTTTCTGAGGATTTCGGCATCCGATAATAACACTTGCTCCACGACGAGCTAGATCTATTGCTGCCTGCTTGCCAATGCCAGCGTTACCACCTGTATTTAGTGATGAATATTGTAAAGTTATGACGAATATAATATATATATATATGACCCCCGGGTGGTTCTTCCTGTTTGAAAGTATACGGGAATGTGCCACGGTTTTGGGGTACATTTTCAGCTAGTTTGTTTCTCCAGACGACAGTTGGCTACGCATGTGACGAACATAATGAAGAACATAATAAAGACCTCTCTGCAAAGAGGGCTGTCTATATCCGGATGCCTGCAAAAGCCTACAATTGCATGTAGGTATATAATGCATTTGTCAGATACGTCCTCTATGCATAAATGATATACCATCCGCATTGCAGGTCAAGATAGAGGCGTCCGTATAATACGTACACGCGACGCCCGACAAAGCCTAACCAGCTGAATTATTTCTATCACGACCACGAAGAAGTAACATGTGCAGAAGAAACATCACCACGATTCTCCACGACAACAACAACAACGAGGACCCTTTCGAGGACCTGCGCTGACAGGCACATCGTTCAATAACGAAGGTATCTAAAATGCTATCAGCCGATGCGTAATAATCTCCAGTGTGATGTCCTCTGCTTGAGAGACACATCGAAGTAGTAACAGCATCCGCCCTACCATACCTGGCATGAATTTAGTCACCGAACGCCATCATCGACAGCATGGTAGTGCTATTTTGTGAAGGCTGGTAAAAAAACAACCGCTGGTTCTTCCTTCTCTGTGGATAAATCCGCAGATACATCCCACAAGGTTGCAGAGTAAATTACACCCCTGCACTCTAAATGGACAGCTCTTATCTCTATGAGGATAGGCCTATGTCACCATATTTGAGACATACCCCTTCTCTGACGAAACAACTTTTAAAGGAAAGAAAGTGATAGAAAGTATCTCCATAGAGCCCAAAAAGACCTGAAATTCCTTGATTAAGTCAACAGACATGTCATCTAATTGCAAGAAAGCTTTGTCGACTATCCACAAAGTCAGAGGTGATCTAAAACTACAGCAAACCAAGTCGAACACCGCAAAAAGCTGAACCGTAAAAACTGTACAGTTTTTACAAAACTTTTAACCATGGTGGACCTAGAATCATGAATCTACATTCTAAAACCAGGAAAAGCGAAATGTTTCGACAACATCACAACTGAGCAGATCAAAAACTTTAGAACTGCGACAAGGAAGTGGCCCCGACAGCTCCTCAACCAGTATCTGGCAAACACACAAGCTCCCGAAAATCTGGAAGAAATCTCACGTGACTTTGAACGCCTAATACTCAACAGAGTCGCACCTGTTATCGATGAAACCGCATCCCTGAGCAAGCCGGCTTAACCCGCCCTGTCAAATCAACAACCAGCAAGTTTTCAACCTTACGCAGTACATCGAATAAAGTTCCAAGAAAGGAAAGGTGCCTGGGGGTGTATTCTTCGATTTATCAGCAGCTTACGATACAGTCAACCATCGATGTCTTCTAGACCCTGGCTGACAAAAGATACACAGTTAACAAAAGTGATAGAGTTTTTGGTATCACACAATAGATAATATTTTTCTCATTACTATCCTGAAATTTGACACTCACGGTCGATGTATTTCCGGGGAATTCACGCAAAACATGCTCAATTACAGGCTACCAGTTGTATACCACTTCGGACTTCTGGGCAGGCATTATTATGAATGAAATCGTAATGTTCAGTTTCCCCAACAGCTAGTTTGGTTTCGCGTCATTCACATTGTATGAAAAGAGCGAACCGCAATAACTGCTGAAGAGACTTCAGATCGACAACGAAACTATAAAGTTTTAAAACTTCCAACGTATTGGAAGCTGCCTCCGTGGCGCAGTTGGTTAGCGCATCGTATTTTTGTACAAGAGGTCCCCGGTTCAAAATCGGTTAGTGAGAGGTTTCTTTTTCTGCTCCATTTTTTGAACCCAAACTTGTTTACATTCATTTGAAATGTACGTAATTATTGCAAGGGGAAATATGGGGGGAAAATGGGGGAAATGTCACCAGTGCAACTGCAACCACGCACGCACGGCACATGACGAACGTAATTGCGGCACATGTTGTTGCTTGCCTTCCCAGAATGCAATTCACGCATACCAAGTATTGGATTGCAAATTTTGCTATTTATTCACATTTACGCAGAAAAACATCTCTCGTTTTTTCACAAAGCTGCATAAAGGGGACAATATTTGATATTATATGTAATTTTAAAGACAATCCATATCCAAAACCAATAGGGTTACCCCCCTTTAAGGATAGACTCTTCTTTGTTGAGCTGGGAAACAAGAAGAGCAGATGACGTACGCTCAAGAATGGTCTTCCACAGGGAAATGTGCTTGCACCTCTCCTCATTAACGGCTACAACAACCAACCCTGTTCAATGTATCTATCTATGCTGACGATTTCCGTATTGGAGCTCAAGATGAAGATTCCACAGTTGTTGAAAACGTCTCTTCAATGTTCAGGATGAACTCATACCGTTCTATGAGGATAACCACCTACGAGCTATAGCCCATCAAAGACACAGGTGTGCCTCCCATATACTCAACCGTGAGGCCAAAATCCATCTCACGGTCACGTACATCCAGCACTTGAACTGTGACCACGCCCTGTTTATCTTGGAGTTACTCTGGACCAGGAGATGACAAAAGATATGCAGTTAACAGAACAGATGTTATCATGCTATAATAATCATGATGAGAAGACAAAGATGAAAGTCAGTTCAAGAAACAGCATCTCAACATCCCAAAGAAAAATAACCTTTTTAGCCTATTTTGTGAAGTATCCCAAAGTCTCTCGCTAGAAAGACACTTCTGGGTTATTATGCCAGGAGACCTCAGGCATGTCATATTAGGCATTAATAGGGGAAGATTGAGTATTCCAAAACACAGTAGGCCTATCAAGCAATAGGAGAGAGATATACCATTCAGTGCAATCGCACACCAACTTTGAATATTCCACATGCAAGTATTGAGGGGGGGGGGCAAAAAAGAAGGGCGGCGGAAGAAGAAGGAGCGGCAAGGAGAATATAAAAAAATGCTGTGTAGAAGGGACGGGATAAAGTGAAAAAGGGTGGAAAATTATTGAAAAGGTTTTAAAAATATTTTATTGTTAAACGACTTAAACTGTACCTCCAAATTTAGCCTTTGGTCGCCATCAGAATGATCACGGCCCGGCAGCAGGGCCGCCGCTATAGAAGTGGTGTTATATAATACTGCGAATGTTAATGTAGTTATATAATGAAAAATGTTGAAAATAAAAATGTTGACCCCCTGCACACACATTTAAATGCCCTATAGCCTGTACACATGGAACTATATGGCACAACTGCATTTGAGCAAACACGAACCCGTGAAGTCCGATACCCATCCCAATCCACCCCTGCAGAAAAGGTAAATTTTGCCGCCCTTCCTCAACAGCCCAAAAAGGTTGACACTGTACATTACAGTGTTACACGAATTCAAACAAAAAGGATTGAACATTATGACTCTACGCACCACGACCTACCTGTTATTATGACTGTTTTGCCAGTTAGTTTGGTTCTACTTCCGCACATTCTACGCCATTGGTATTCCCGGAAATGAATGCAAGCAAAAATCAACGCGAAGAGTAACAATGCCACAAATACCTCCAATCCAAGTAACAGTGTAGAGAGCATGTTGTAATATTTTATCCAAAAAAAGACCTCAATTATTTAGGGAATAGTTGATACACGCGCGAAATGTTTTTGTTGTGTGACTGATCAACACAAAGTGAAGACACATCAGCAATCATTTCATGATTTGTATACTATCTACACACATAAACATATTTACATAGGTTATGCAAATAAAATGCATAACATCAGGTAGCATATGAACTCCAAAGCAAATAGGTATATTTACATAACCATGAATTATGTAAAATACCATAGCAGATAGGTACAAAAATACTTTTATTTACATAACTTTTGTGTAGATTCCTTTACCGCAGCTATTAATATGTATTTTACTACATAGTTGTTATGTATTGTTTTACACAACTTATGTAAAAAATACATAACATTTATGTAACACATATGAACAGATTTCACACCACCAAATATAATTATATGGTTGTGCGCCCTTAATTTCACTTCAATTTAAGCATTAAAATGGGCAGAAATGTGCATAATTTTAGCCAAATTTGGATTGGTCATGATTAGTAATATCAATTCCTGCAAGTGTACCACAGATGGGAGAGATCGAATAACTTTTAATGATTTTAAGCAGCCTTTTCTTTACAGAAACACTGGCATGTTTTTTGCCTGTAAAATAGGTAATTCCCGGACGTCGTATACTTCGAGGGCCAGTCGTAAAAAATAATGACGGTCAACCTATATTTTTTCCCAGCCAGAGGGATCAGGCAAGGGTTGATTTCAACCATCATAGCTGTCGCTTAAAACTGAGTCGCTCCTGTGAAGAAAAAAATGACGTTTTCTTAAGGCAAACTTAGCACATATCTCTTTGGGACTCTGATTTGGTGGTGTGAGATCTGAACCCCATAACAAATAGGATTTTTTTCACACAACCTTGAATTATGTAAAAAATATATACTAGTTAAGCAAATAATAATAATAATAATAATAATAATAAAACACTTTATTATTAGGTTATAATAATCACATAATTTATGTCTTTTTTCTCCCCAGTTGTTTGGTAAATTGTACTACATAATGGCTATGTGAAAGATTACAAAGAATCCCAAATTTTATACACAATTCAAGGTTGTAAAAAGCTAATACATGGGTAAAACAATGCTTGTGCAAATATTACACAAATAAAAACAACAAAGAAAACAAAGTACATTTAATTTTCCCATTTATTTATTTATTTTATTCTAATATTGCATTGCCATGGAGTATACACCATGCACAAAAAGTAACTCGTCAGTTATATGCATCCTTGCTGTTCAATAACTTGATAATTTTGATTATTCTTCAATGGGAACGCATCGTTGTATTGCACACAAGTACCACGGGCCAATCAATAAAGCACACAGTCCCTCATTTCAAATATATAGTTTTGGTTTCTCTTTTGTTCAGAAACCAAAAATCAAGGGATTAAAAAGTAGAGCTGATCTGGTCTGCATTCATAACACTATTATGCTGGGAGGACACAGTATAGGGTATATAACCAGAAGTATACAATAGCTTATTGTGCTAACATAATTATTATCATGATTGATATCGGAAATCTATCCCGCGGACGACAGTTGATGCTCTCTGTCGAAGTAGGTGGCATATTACACTCACGAGTTCTAGGCCTAGAAATCATATACATGTGCGTATATTGAAGGATGGGGCGGGGTGGGGGATTTGTTTGTTTGTATGAAACATAAACGATGCATGGAGATGATTTGATTATGAATTAGTTTATTATCCCGGGAAGCACAACCCCTCTTTAAGAGGGGCTCCCCTCCCTATATAACCACATCTTCCCTAAATTACCCCTTTCCCCCTCCTCCTCCCCTACATTCGATATCTTCATCTCGAGCTCTTCTCCCCCTTCTCTTTCACTTCCAATGCTCTCTCCCATCTGTTTCTCTCTCTCCCGGCCCATATCCCCCTTGCCCTCAAACCCCCCCCCCACACACACCCCCACCCCCACACACCACACAATCTATTCTCTCCTCTATCTTCTACTTTTTGCAGTAAAAATTGCTTCAGTAAAAGTCATTAGGTTATTAGAGGTCATATAATGGCCTTCCATCGATTCTGGTACATGGGATTAAGGACACGAATCGATTTTGTTTATAGCACCTATACAATTACAATAGTGGCCTCTTTTGTAATGTCGAATGCAAATATTTCGATGGTCTATATTTTTTCACAGGTGAATTAGTCTAGGCTTATTCGGTTTTGTAAACCACGTCTTTCAATGCAGATTACCATGCTCGATTTCTCTCCTCGTGAATATTGCACTGCGAAATTTAAACATTTCTTTTGTATACTTAGAGTAGGTTACTTCAAATCAAAAAATTTTACGATCCACACCACTTATAAGAAACTGAAACCAAAACCGAAACTGACTGACACAAATGTTCGGTTTTAAACAAAAGGTAGAAACAATGAGTTCGATATCTTATGATTCAAGTGGTTAGGCAGGACAATAGGAAACCACGTGACCAAAACCAAAACCAAAACTAAAACTATATATTTGAAATGAGGCAGTGTAATACAACAGGCACAATATTATTGAATCGTTAAAATTGCAACTTTATATTTTGGGGTTTGAGAGTTTGGAGGCGCATATCTTGGTCAATTCTTGCTCAATTGTCACGAACAGGGTGTCAAATGAGAAAGAATAGTCCAATTAACAAAATGTATATTTCAGAACTTAATCCAAAATTATCAAGTTATTGAACAGCAAGGATGAATATAACTGACCAGTTTCTTTTTGTGCCTGGTGTATATATAAAATAGTCCGGGGGGGTGGGGCTTGCCCAGTTGGAAGTGTAATTGACAAAAGGGTGGGGGGGGGTAATTATCAGTAATTGGGCCTGGATTAATCCCATTTTTCGTAGCAAAATCCAACTATACATACTTCCAGAACGTCTATTGCACCCTGTATGCCAGTGTAAGCCTATTACTGCAAAACATCAAGTGTATAATCGTGTATTCATATGCTCAGGTGGTGGCTGATGCGATATCGCCATTTTTGACGTCGCCATTAGATTAACACATAATCAGGAAATCTTCACAAACAATTCTAAATTTGTAATGTGGTGTCAAAGCAAAATTATCTTACTCTAAAACCGTTAGGGTAGGACAATGTACCACACTGTAAGTAGGCTATGTTGTTTTAAAATTTTTAACTGCTAAGCGTATATTTGAATGGGGCTGTCAGCCTTGTATTTTCGCTAGCCTCGAACGTCACGTGTCGCGTGTCCTATACCGCCTGCATATGCTCTCCTCAAGTCCAGGGCGCCCTCGCCTAGCTGAATGTCACTTTTCACAATCTAAGAGGGCGCCACCCACTAACAGCACGTTGCTGGAAGACATGTTTTCCTTTCAAATTTTATTTGAATTTTTTAACATTGTGGACAAGCTAAATTCTGGTCAGGGTGATAGTGTAAGACCTGAAGATTGCATGGAATCCTTCAAACATGTGTGGTGTAGATTTTTTTTTTCAAAAATGGGGTGTTATATAATGTTAAGTTTCAGCAGTGAGTCGCCTTACCGTGGACATAGGGCCTACTGTGACATTTAATTATCCAATCGGGGACATACCCAATACCTACAAGAGAGGTCGCGATATGATTGTGCTCTAAATAGCCTTTTTATATTATTTTCATCATACTGCACTCCGTTAGGAACCGTGGACGTCCACGGTTATAAATGTGTCCTCGGTTGAAGGTGTATAAACTTAAGTTTGGACTCGTTTAAAGGCGCTTACAGGCTCACATATTACATGTCCTAGCTTGTACATGGAAATAGTTGACACAACTGCATTTGAGCCAGTGTTGAGCACCAGTGATATGTTTTTCAAAGAAAGTCTACTAACTTGCTATGGGAATGACTTTTTGCAACACAAATGTTGGAAGCAGGACTTGTTGTCAATAATACGAAGGAAATGCTTGACAGATGCAAGGTATGAAATCATCAAGTATATTTGAAGTCACGAAAACCTTTGACACCTCAGCACCTCACCTGACCTTACATCATGGCGCCGTATTCGTCTAATGGTCACATGTTCACATATCACGTGTTACGGGAAATCACATGGCAACATGGCAAAGATTTAAGGCTTGTTAATATAGTTAACTTATCATTAGTATTCTCGATTATTTATCTTTGTTAATTAACACATCTTTTAAATGCTGTGAAATCGGGGTTGGCTACATATGATCCGTTAGAATTCAATGTTAATATGAATATAATTCTGACACGCAGAGGTGGTCAAACAGCAGAATTTTACACCACCAAGTTAGCTAGATTTCGGAGAGCTCTGTACTTCAAAGTCACATAAGTTTCACAGTTTAATTACACCTAGTAGGCCCCTCCATAATATTATAACACCATACCCTTTTTTTAAATAGCGAAATGTTATACGAAATATACCTATACAGAAAGGTGATTATACACATTCACCGCGGCAATTTGACATGCCCGGCGTATCCAGCCAGTCTCCATCTGCATAACATGATTTCCGCCCTCTTTAAGTCAGAGCGTAAATTTAAATACCAATACGCTATTTACATAACAATGGGTCACATGCTAATGAGCTGCTGCCGAATCCAGGAATTGATCTATGATACAGCGCAAAGGAGGCGTACCACTAAATCAAGTCCCACAGAAACACATGTTTTCAACCCCATGTAAGACCATTTTTTATATTGTGTTAAATATAGATTAAAATTTAATTTAAAATCGGTTGTTTCGTAACAAGTTGAGACTAACCTTTGAGCTACATGGACCTGAACAGCGCCATAGTTATTTTCTTACTCGAACGCCTCCTTTCCATGTCCGCACGCGGATTAGTTTCAGGAGCGAAACCTTTTGACCAGGGCCGGATTTACCTTTTTGGAGGCCCTGGGCCAGGCCAACATTTGGAGGCCCCAAACGCACCGTGTGGAAGGCATATGCACTAAAGTATCCAAGTTTCGAGATTCTACCAGGACATATGCGCGCGAAGCGCGAAAAAAATAAATTCTAGACTGTTTTAGCCCGAATTGAAGGTGAATGTTGCTATTCAACACCTTGTAGATGTAGATACCGTAGTTTTTTTGCAATTTTTGTAGCCTATTTTGGCCCAAAACATGGTATTTTTCGGCTAAAATGGAAGATGTACAATGCACAGGGCAATTTTGGGGGCCCCAAAAATTTGGGGGCCCTGGGTCCGGGCCCATCTGGCCCTATGGTAAATCCGGCCCTGCTTTTGACCAGTTCTAGACATTGATCAATTGCATTAATTGCATTTAATTATAATAAACAATGATAGCTATTCTTCTTGCTCAAGGGACATCCACTTATTTGCACTGCCGACATATGTTTTCCAGAACTATCAAGGGATTCATTTGGTGGTGTGCTAGAGACACCTTGTCATTTAGGGAGCACTAACTAAACACCTCGTTGAAATAGGCCTACACTGGGGTGCATCAGATGCCCCTCATGTCAATGGATTCATCTGTCCCTAGTCTTAAAATGTTCCTATTGTCACAAAACTAACATGTGCCAAGTTTGAATTAATTCGGAGGTCGTCCTGGGGGGCCACCGAGAGCCTAAAGTTACAATGTGTGTTCCTATGTAGTAAAGTTCATTGACCCCTGTACAATTCCAATTAGAAGCCGATCGAACAATTTAAAGTAGCTGCCATATCAAAACCGTTAGGACTTAGAAGCTCAAATCTTTTGCGCTTATAGTACTGATAATCATCTTCGAATCGGTGATAAAAATTAATCACCAACAAAATGAGCATGTGTGGAATTGGCACAAGCGCCCTCGATACAAAATTTCAGTGAAATAGGCATTGTGTGGTAATTTTTACCTCAAATTTTACAAATGTTGATGTCCTGGTTGTCATTACACTTTTACAAAGCAGATTTTCTGAACTTTAGATCAATATATAATACATATTAACAACTTTCAGTGTGAAATAAAGTATTATAGCACTTGGTTAAGACAGAAATTATAGATTTTCCCAAGAATATGGACTGTGGGGGCGCTTTTGACAATAAAACACACACAGTCATTTCTTTGGAGATGGATTTTCATCACAGATTCAAAGATGATAATCAGTACGCTTAGCTCCCAAGATTTGAGCTTCTAAATCCAAACGGTTTTGATATGGCAGCTACTTTAAATTGTTCGATCTGCTTCTAATTGGAATTGTACAGGGGTCAACGAACTTTACTACATAGGAACACACATTGTAACTTTAGGCTCTCGGTGGCCCCCCAGGACGACCTCCGAATTAATTCAAACTTGGCACATGTTAGTTTTGTGACAATAGGAACATTTTAAGACTAGGGACAGATGAATCCATTGACATGAGGGGCATCTGATGCACCCTAGCCTACACCTACACGAAAAAATACAAGAAAATAAAGTTTGTTTTATTTTATTTTTCTACCCCATGTGAAAATATTCTAAAAGTTCCGACTAGTTAATTCCCTTAAAGTACAAGACAGTACAAACCGTGAAACAATTTGATTCTTTGATACGTGTTACAGCTTGCACGAATGCCTCTTACTATGTCCACACGCGGATTTAATACTTTTGGTCCTCACTTTTTGACCTTCATTTCGTGTATTCTGAATTGCAATTGCATATCTTTTAATTTAATTACAATAAAAAGCAGGCATGGCTATAAATCATCTTTCTCCCACCGAAGAGGGATAGGATACTAAATGTTTGACATTTATTTGTCGTTTGCCAATTGCGCAATCTGTGAAAAATTGAATTGGTCATAGTCAATGTTAATTTCCCCACATTCTTTTACAGTCAGTCTACTTTGAAGTACAAAGTACAGACGCGGACGCACACATTGTGCCGACTTTGAAGGCACACATACCTGCAGCAGAGACGCAGCACTACGCACTGTTAAGGCGCTGTATACGCGCGCGTTGTCACTTTGTACTTCAGAGTGGACAAACTGTAGTCCACTTTTTTGGGAAGTTATAGTTATTTGCCTCCCCATATTTCCCGAAGGTATTTATGAACACTCCCTTAGTTAAGTAATTTCACCCGATATCTACGCGTATTTATGTTGATATAGCGCTGACCTTCAATTTTGATAACAAGATATTCAGATAAAGGGTTAGCGAAAACTTGACATTTAGTTCAGTTCAGTTCATGTATTCGGCAATTTTGCTATCACACACTTTGCTTAAAAGGTACTATGTTATGTTTTTGTTTTTTAATAACTGCAAAAACAGCCTATAAAGATAGTGCATAAATATTATGGCTTTGGCATTAGAGTATCTTGTTTATACATAATTGAAGGATAAGTCTGTAGAATTACATCAAAGTAAACAGGAAACTCGACAAAATAGTAAAAAAAAAACGTTCCTGAACCATGACCTTTGGCAATATAGTGTGGTAGATGTGATTTGTGGAGGGTATATCTCAGTTCTTGGGAGTTCGAGATAAGACAAGGACCCAAAATAGGAATATTGACCCGAGTCTTATATAAGGCCGTATAAAATTAATGTTTTGGTTCTCGTCCAGAGGATTTTCATGAATTGATGAGGGAGGAGGTGTTTTTTGTTTTTTTTTTTTCAATGTAAAATTAGCATTGTCAGTAGTTTTCGGTCTTCTCCAACAGTGCTCGAGGAAACGATGAGGCCCTTTTTTTTTTCAAATGTGTGATTCTGAGGGATAAACCCCCTAGAGTACCACAAAAGACTTGGAAGTGATGCTTGTTCTCTAATAAACTTATTTATATGTATGAAGATTTCATAAATCATTCCAAAGTCTAAAAAATTGACAAATCTAAAAAAAAAAAATCTGACAAATCCCAGAAATTGAGGAGGAGGGACGAGAACCAAAATATTAATTTTACACGGCCTAAGGAGTGTCACCCCCGAGTGGGAAATTATTGTTTTTCTATTTCATTTGACACTACTGGAAGGTCATATGTATACATTCTTGGCATTGACCCAGGTATCATGAGGAATGCCACCCCGATGGGGAAATTATTTGGATTATATTCTATCTTTTTCTCTTTCATTTGACACCACTCGAGGGGGTCATAGCTTCGGTGGGGAAAATAATTTGAATACATTCTTTACTTCTTTCTCTTTTATTTGACACTATACCTGAGTGTTCAACCTTGTGTAGAAGAAAGGTCATTCGAACTGTCATAAAAAAATAATAAAAAATATAATAAAAAAACCTTCGGCATATTGCACAGTTTTCCATTTCATTGGTTTGAGAGAGTATTTAATTATTCGCACTTACTGCAGTATTTTTCACTATTCTGCAATAAAGACAATGTATTTATTCTATTTTCGAAAGGCTTTTTTTTCCACAGGCTTTAATGGAAGAGTGGTTTTGAATACACAATCCTCTATAATCCTTTACACGTTTGTTTGTGGTGAGTTCTTTCATTTTGAAGATTTATTAGATCGTGTAAACCATTTCTGACAATATCTACACTGGCTAGGGTTTATCTCTGGTGTGAGTTTTCATATGAGTATTCAGATTGCTTTTTTGCGAAAAACATTTCTTACAATGCTCACATTGATGGGGTTTCTCATTGGTGTGAGTCCTGATATGTTCTTTCAGATGACTATTTTGGGCAAAGCATTTCTGACAAAACTCACACTGATATGGTTTCTCGTTGGTGTGATATGTAATGTGCAATTTGAGATCGCCCTTTCTAGCAAAACATTTCTGACAATAATCACATTGATATGGTTTTTCTTTGGTGTGAATTCTCACGTGTCTCTGGAGAGTACTACTTTGTGCAAAACATTTTTGACAACACTCACACTGGTAAGGTCTCTCATTAGTGTGAGTTCTAATGTGTCGTTTGAGAGAACTCCCATCTGCAAAGCATTTTAGACAATAATCACACCGATTGGGTTTTTCGTTGGTGTGATTTGTGATGTGCAATTTAAGATGGGCCTTCCTTGAAAAACATTTCTGACAGTACGCACACTGGAAGGGCTTCTCTTTGGTGTGAGTTCTGATGTGTATTTGAAGGTGGCCGTTCCTTGAGAAACATTTCTGACAGTGTTCACACTGATGTCGTTTCCCATTGGTGTTAATCGTGTTATCTCCGACATGTCTGTTGGTTGTACTACTTTGTGCAGAACATTTTTGACAAAACTTGCACTGGTAAGGTCTCTCTTCGCTGTGACGTCCAATGTGTGCACACAGATGCCCACTTCGTGCAAAACATTTCTGACAATATGAACACTGATAAGCTTTCTCATTTTTGTGAGATCTGATGTGTCTGTTGAAAATACTACTTTGTGTAAAGGATTTCTGACAAACGTGACACTGATATGGTTTTTCGTTGGTGTGACATCTAATGTGTACGTCCAGATGCCCACTTCGCTTAAAACATTTCTTGCAATATGGACACTGATAGGGTTTCTCTGTAGTCTGAGTTAGGGTGTGTCTTTCACGATTAGCAGAGGAACCTGAACTATTATGACAATACGGACAGCACCTGAAGTTCAGAATCTCTTTTCCACAACACGCACACGCTTTGTGTTTATGAGCCTGTGCATACTTGACCCTATGTCTTTGGACATGAGTTTTCAATCTATCCAAGGAATAAAGATAGATTCCACAAAATATACAAGTAAACGGTTTTAATAGTTTCACTTTCATTGCTCTGATATAAATATAGCACATTTAAAACCATCACAAGGTGACGTAGTTCAAGGTTGAAGCTTAGTCATTAACTATGCGCACCTTAAGCTTGACCATCAGTGTAGCAGTAAGTTGCAGATAACAAAAGAAGTCTTCTTAGTTGTACGTCATCCATTTAGGCTAAGAGGCTTGTAGTTTGCAACCGAAAACTATCTGAAATGTAATATGAAAAATATGTACGGTTCATATGCATGATGATAACATGATTAATTTTTGTACAAGTTATAATAATTGTATGGGGGGGGGGGGGCACTCCCACATTGGAAGTGATGCGTATGTAGGGCTGTAAAGACCCCCTTTTTCAGCATTGCTGTCACCCACTGACCCTTTGTTTTTTCTCTAACAAATGCTCTGTCACCCATAGACGCCTTTAAAACCATTTAAAACTAAATAGTAAATCTTCGAAGCTTCTGTGGGACCTTGGCTTTCACCAAAATATCCCATTTAGGGACCGTTCACAAACACTTGTCAGGGGGCCTGATGCCAAAAAATGTCATCGCGAAAAATTTTCGGGACCCCCCTTTACAGATCTCAAAAATTCCAGGGGCCAACAAAGGTCATGTTTTCACCCAATGCCACCCAAAATCCTATAACTTATTGCGGTAGGAACCTACACACATCAAATGTGTGTCATTGGCCCTCAGACACCCCTACTTGTAAAACATGTACATCGGGTACATGCGTGTGTGTTCGCATATCTGGGACTATCCAACCGCGACTTCGATATTTCGCTATGCATGTGTGGAAATGTCCCCACTTTGCCGGGAAAAATCACATGTTTGTATCCCCAGTTAGATAGTATGGAGTCAGATTGGGTGTATTCGTCTGATTCTGTACTATCCAATAGGGTAGCTATGTGTAACTAATGCATTTAACACCCTCTAGGGGGTTATATAGCCCCACTTGCATTGTATAAAATCGGAGATATCCCCGTTTGCAGGTGTATCCCCAGTTTATCGGAATTGTATGTGAATGTATCCCTGTTTCACACCTTTTACAAACGCACACCCACACACCCCAGCACATTTTCAATTACATGTTCAAAATTAACAATGTAATTTTTTATATGTTTCTGACTCCCTCCAATATATAACACCATTTTAAACATGTAGTTTTTGTGATAGTTGCATGGGTGACTAAGAGTTCAGAGACAAAAAGGTGAAGGAAAAAAAACCCAATTAAATCAATCGTCACATTGATAACAAGAAAGTTTTGTACATTACATGTATGGGATGTTGAAAATCGCAACGTTTATTAAAGCATCATTTTTGAAAAAATGTGATTATTTTTGACCAAAACAAAAAGATTTTGAGAAGGGATAACTTTGGTAGGGTAGCAACAAAATGCCTCTATTCACAGGTTTTTAAAGTTTTCAAATCAACAAAATGAATGTTAAGTTATGCAAAGAAATGTTTTGTAACTCCTAAATTGATTTTACCATTTTTGAAACACCGGCTCAATAAAATCTTCTAGAAGAACCCCGTACATGTCAATTAGTCATTGTTTTATACTGCAAAATGATTGCATGGGTGACTGGGTAATCATATACATAAAAATTAAAGAAAACAAAAACACCATTAAATAAATCAAAACATTGATATCGAGAATGTTTTTGTACATTAAATGTATAGGATGTGGAAAAGTGAAACTTTTTCTGAAAGCATCATTTTTTAAGGAAAGAACTTTGCGAGGGTAGGAAAATGATCCCTTTATTCACAAGTTTTTAGATTTTTCAAATCAACGAAATGTATGTCAAGTTATGTAAAGAAATGTCTTGTAATTTTAGAGGGGGAGTTATTTTTTGTGAACCCTTTATATGTTCATACAGGGTGCATGGAAAAAAAAAGGGTTATTTTGAAAATATTTTTTGCAACTTTTGGCTATAAATGTTTTATATAATCTCCAACAATTTTTTGAATTCAATATTCTGATTCCTCCGGTAATTTCCTTTCAGAAAATGTATACTTTTCTTGAGGTAGAGTCATTATTAAACGTCTTATGGACGATATGGTATAGGCCTACTGCAAACTCAAAATATATTAACTAAAATTATGTGGTTTATTGCTGATATCAATCAGAGAAATAAGAGGTTGAGAGGCAATGACAAATGGACATCATGAATGAAAGAATGCAAATTAGATGATCTTTAGCTTGTTTTTGTTGTTGAAAGGGGTTCAATTATCAAATAATTATGTTCACCGTTGTTCACCAACTGCTCACCTGATTAACAACTCACGTCCGGTGAATTAGCGACCTGGTTAACTTCACTCGGGCAGCCATCGCAAGGTAAACCATGCAGACGGAATCGGTGATTAACAACTGTGAAAATGATTGAATCCCTAAATTAACAATGAAGTTCACACTTTGTTTACCATAATGTTAAGTGTATGATACGTACATGACGTATGATTATGTTGTACATTCATCATGTTCATGGCCAGAGTCATTTATCTAAATATAAAAATAAATACATATTACCTGCAGAACTCAACATATTCCCGGCAACTCCGACTACGTTAATACAAGCACAGATTCAATATCAATGCAAGCAAGCAAAGAAATGAGCATTATTTAGGCTCCAAATTCCACCAAATTCACTTCGTCAGGAAAACCAATAATTTGCGTTTACGCAGCTCGTCACCCTGTCACCATAAGGGCGCACTTCACTAATTATTGGGAGCACACCGATAACATAAACCTCCAATAAATATTAAATCCACATAAAATCAAGAAGAGTAAGGTGTTTTTTTTCTACAGGTATTCTTTTTTTATTTTTCTAAATAGTTTATGAAATTCGTTAAAAAAATCGTTAATAATTTCTTTAGCTTGTTCTTTTACCCACTGCTGTACAGTACAAAATAGGAAAAAAATAAACACGAAGCGCGCCGAAATTTCAATTTTGAGGACTAATAATTTATTGTTCAAGAAAGGGGGTCATTCAGTGTAGGCTATTGAAAAAACAAACCGGGGTCATTGGGTGTAGGATTTGCCAAAAATGTTGCGCACTTCGCGCTAATTTACTCCACTTTACCACCATATTTCACCAGGCAAATTTCCCACATTTAAGCTGAAGAGCCGAAGAGCCCTCAAAGTAGTAGAAAATTAGTAGTGACCCCTCATCAATCATAGGCCTATCTAAATATCTCCAGGTCCATGTATTGCAATATTTTACATAATAGGAGGTCCATTTTTCTAATACCCTGCAGTGCCATAATTCACCCTCAAAACTTCTTCTGCACTTAGAGAGGTGGTTTGATTTTTCATGTTTTGTTTTCTACCTTAGATTAAAGTTAATAATTATTTTACACCACAACCAAGAAACAGGAGGAGTTGATTGCCCTTGCCTAGACTGCAAAAATCGTGTTTAGAAATTCAACAGTTTTTTTGCACAATATTTCTAAACATGTTTGATTACCAAACAACAATGTCAAATTGTCAAAATGTCAAGACATTATTAGTTAAATTCTTCACAAGGCATCAAATTCCTTATAATATATGTAGATGTTAAACATGTTTAGGTGCAAGATAGTGTTTAGAAAAGTGTTTGATTCCTATGCACACTTTTTACAGGGCCCATGAGTCCTTGTCACTCCTTAAGTTCCATTTTAAATTGTTTATAGTAAAACTATAGTTAATATAAATACATAATTACGAAACGCAGGAAAAAACCGCAGTGTGAATATTTTAGGGTTTCTAATCGAAAGCCATAAGTTCCCCGTTTTCTACTTTTGAAATTCCGTTTTGTCAATATGTCGCTTTCCGTGTTTTTCCGTTTCTTGTGGCTTTCCGTGTTTTGTCCGTTTTTACCATGTTTTGTCCGTTTTACAATAATGTTAATAAAAAAAAAACTAAACAGACTTTTGCTTATAGCGCCCACAATACCAATCAGTTAACATTATTAAAAACACCAATAGTTAACATGGTACCTGGTAAAACATGATAGAATAAAGATATATTACAAACTTTATCGCATTTTTTACACCTTTATTTTATTCAACACACAGCCACAGACACACATGTTTTGACTTTTTTTTTATTTCTATCATAACTTTCTTCAGTTATTTCAATTTGATTTAATCCTGGTTTTCGTTTTCTACCTCCTATCCGTATCATGATAAACGTATGGCTCTATTCTAATCTACAAAGTGGAAATGTAACACGATTGGTTTCTTTTTGTGTCACCTTAAATGTTGTCAGTGGCATACCGTGGCCGCCCCTTCCCCGGGGGGCTGAAGAAAATCCAATTTTGCCGCCCCTTCCTCAACAGCCCGAAAAGGTTCCCCCAATTTTGTTTACGGTCGTTTGAAAAAGTGAAGAGCAAAAAAAAAAAAAAAAAAAGGAGTTATAGGCGCTACCCCCCACCCCCAAAGGCAACACATTTTTATGTATAGTACAACATTTTTTTTTTTCAAATTTTCCGCCCTTTTTTCTTTACTATATCTGTTTGCCGCCCCTTATTCTTCCGCCGCCCCTCTTTTTGCCGCCCTTCTTCTTCCCGCCGCCCTTCAATTTGGCTGCCCCTACTTTGACCCCGGGGCTGGCGCCCCAAAGCCCCCCCCCAAAAAAAAATACGCGCATGGTTGTGGGGCATGAGAGCACATGTCCTTCTGATATCATTTTTTTTAATTACGTAGTTATAATACAAATGATTAACATTTGATTTTTTTTTTTAATTTTTGATGTTTAACCATGTTATCAGTCCTCTCAGGTTTACAAATTTAATGATATGTAGCTGAGATGAAAAGCCAACGATCAATTGAAATTTTGGCTTTTCATATTGAAGAGATACATTTTCCCCAAAAGACCTATTTTTTGGTGTTTGGGTAAAAAATCATATCTTCAATACGAAAGGTCAACATTTCAATAAAATTGACCATCGGCTTTTCATCGGCTTATCACATTCACAATATTATTACATTTGGATATGTCTGATGTGCTCTCATGTCCCTGCCCGCTCATACCACTATACCAGAGCCCTGAAGGTTTGTTTTGATCAAAAGGAAATAGAACATGACTCCGGTGGTTGTTGTTTTGATCTAACTAGACTTTTGTTTTGTATTCTGACTTTCTTATTCTATTAATTCTGTATATAACATCATTCTGTCACAATTTCCAAGTGTAAGAAACGTCACACATTTTCGTATCGAACGGAATGCCTTAACCAAGATAAGGTATTGAAGTTTAGCAAGGGGCGTTATTTTTTGACAGCGTAAGCTGGGAATATTGATCAAGAAGTCTAGAACAGATTATATAGCCTATTTATTTTCTCAAAATAGATCATGTAGAGTGCATGGCTGAAAAAAAAATTGAGCAAATATACAAGCGGGCGACAATGCCAGCCACATTTTAAGACTTTTTTATATATCTTTATTTAGCCTCACATTTTCCAACCTCGCTACGGCACTGGATCATCACATAATCGCAGAACACAGTGGAGTACGTGCGATATTGGTTTCACGTCGTAGTGGCAATTAAATACACGAATTAAGAATTTGATTTCACAATATCTGACCTTCTTAATCGTCGTCCTACCATTTTGTAACAAAAAACTACGAAGAGAGACTCTTGTTCCAGCCCCTCTTAATTTCCTATATATTATAATAATTATACAACGTTTACCGTTATATTTTGATACCAAAATAAGTATAAACATTTCCCACATACTATCGCTATGACGTCATAATGTGAGCGCGCCATCTCAAAATGGGAGAAATTCTGGCTTTATACAGTGTAACAATAAGTAGGTGATTGTGTGCGATTAATTAGTAAAACGACTAATTTGGCTTAGTAAAACGTTTTGACTAACTATATTTGTACCTGGACTAATGTAAGTTTCTCATTGACTCGAATATGTTAAAAATCATTACACATTTTCTTAGTCAGATATGCGTGACTAAATAGTCCTATGGTTTCTCTCTAGACGAATTTTGTGTTCCATTACTAATTCAGTTGGTAATTTAGCTACATAAATAATTAGTCACAATGAACAAATTTCCTTGGTCATTAATGTTGACTAATTATATACAAGTCAGTTCCGATATTTGAGGCTAATGCACCATTTTGTTTTGTGTGTTTAATCGACTGCAGTTCACAGTTGTTTGATGGGATCATTTATTAGTGTTTCAAACAAAACATAATGTACAACCAAATTTTAGGCTTAAACAGCTAAAAGCGATATCATGCTAATATATACAGAAGCTTTTGAGTCATTCGCAACTTTAATTTTCCCTCTTTTACAATTTTTTTTAAAGCTCTTTCGGATATAATAATTATGTGCCTATTAATGACAAAATTGGTGGCGCTATTTAGATACTGGAAATTACTCTTTCAAGCTTTTAATCCAAATAATTCCTTTTATTGTTTGACAAAAATGTTTATAAAATTTCCTTGTTACTTGCTTCACCTATTCCAGCTGTTTTAATGGCAGTATTAATCACCGACCTCTTGCAAAAAAAAAGAAATAGGATTTAGGATAAATAGCGCCATCTATAGTTTGCATTTAGTTACTAATGAAGCCAATTCTATATACATCAAACAACCGTGAGTTAGTGTGGGTGATTACGGACATCAAATCATCATTTTCTTCAATCTTCAAGAATTTTCAGTGTTTATGACTGTATTGTGAGTCCAGCCAGGTAGAGCTTTGTGTCCAGTATCCAGCTGAACTACTCTAACCAGCACGCTTTCTCAAGTGCAAATCGAGTTCAGCTTAAGGTTGGTCTGAACCCTGGAATTATGGAAACTTTCGGGCCTCATAACTTCTAAATTGTTGGTCTAAAGTATATAAAAGTATACATATTTTGAATGGCAAAGACTGGATAAGTTCATCTGTGAGGTCAAATTTGGGCCAAAATGGCACTTTTGGCCCCAAATCTAAAAATAACGGTTTTGGCCACTTCTTTTTTGTGCACCATAACAAAAAAATTCTTGGGCCAAAATTTTTTTGTTATTAATTTTAAAAACTAGATCAAAATATCTAGGACGCGTTTTTTCATTTTTTTGAATTTCGACTAACTTTGAGAAATTTGCGCCAAAAATGGTCAAAAAATGTTGATTTTTCAAAAAAATCATAAAAAAGCCCGATTTTGGCACAAATTTCAAATATTTTTGGTGAAATTGGTCAAAATTAAAAAAATGAAAAAACGGGTCCTAGATATTTTGATCTAGTTTTTAAAAATTAATAAAATTAAATTTTGGCCCAAGATTTTTTTGTTACGGTGCACAAAGAAAGAAGTGGGCCAAAAACCGTTATTTTTGGGATTTTGGGCCAAAAGTGCCATTTTGGCCCAAATTTGACCTCACAGATGAACTTATCCAGTCTTTGCCATTCTAAATATGTATACTTTTATATACTTTAGACAAACAATTTAGAAGTTATGAGGCCCGAAAGTTTCCATAATTCCAGGGTTCAGACCAACCTTAAAGCCATCATTGTTACATTTCTGTGAAAGAATTATGTTTGGATGGAAAAATTGAACTGAAAAACAAAAACACAATCCCGAATCGCAGGATTCAATAAATGGGAAACTGCAAGCTGGTAACGCGTGTTAAACGTGACAGGTTTATTTTTTGGTCTTGGTTTAGGTATCATTTTGAAATGTCTTTAATAAAAAGAAATATAACACGAATCAATTAATGGGGACTTTCAGGGTTTACATCTTCTTTCTTTCTGTTCCATTTCAATTCCGATAAAGGAAGTTAGAATTGCAATTCCAACAAACACGATCAACATGATCTCCTTTGTGATATCGATCTGAATGTCTAGACTATATGATTATTGAAGTTAACAAACGGTGGGACGATTTTAATATAGACGCAGCGGAACTTTTTGTTAGAATTAAGAAAGCACAAGAGAAAACTCTGTATCTAGAGCAGATATACAGAGCCTATATATTTTCTCAAGATAGTGTGCTCTGATGACAACCCAACACTTAAAGGAAATTTCAGTTATTCTGCGAAAACATGATTAAAAAAAATATTACAGTAGATGAGACTATAGAGTTACTTTCAACTATCATATGAAAAGGTTTGACTACAAACACGATTCTCTTATAAATGCATCTATGCAGTTTTCACTTCGATAAACCCCAGCAAACCGATATTTTCAGCACAGCGAGTCTAGCCTAGTACGCAGTCTGTGCTATACTACACGGTTGAGTGCATAGCATCATAAGAGCTGTGTAAGTTCTAGTGGAAAATAGGATTCTGTGATTGGTTTTTGTCAAAACCTCAAGTGTTCCCTTCATCCAGTCTGGAATATTTTATATCAAGTGAAAGCTAACACCTCCCCCTAAAAACACTTTTCCCCATTAGCATGATTAGGTCAACAGATTAAGAAATTCAAGGCGAATGTGGTAAATCTGTTGAAAACAACCTATCCAAGTACATTTTTGACCAAAATGTAGATTTTAACAGTCAAAAAACCTTAAGTGTTCCTTACTATATTTTTTTTTCAAATTTTAATTAAATGAAAGAGCACACTTACATTGGCTCAATTTAATGAGCAACGTCCAATTCTCTTTAAATGGCAAATTGCAAAAAGTTACCATTTTCGCCTGTTTTGTCATACGGTTATAAATTCAATGGACTATGACTTTGCTAAAGAGCGCTTACTAATTGATATGAATTTCTCCGCTGATAGATCATGTAAAAGTACAGTGAACAGAATAATAGAAGAATAAAAATAATTTGTCTAGTTCGACTCTCTAGAATTGAGATTTTTTACAGTGTGCCATCAATCGACAATGAAAAGCTATGTAATGTTTCAGGTCATAGCCGAACCTAACCTATAACGCAGCACGCCACAATGAAAAGTTTTTAAAAGGGTTTTTAGAATAAACACAATAACACTAATTTCATGCACATAGTTAAGAAGCCAGATAGCCAAGTGGAAGGTTTCGAATGAAATATTTTTGGGTACAAACTAAAACATTCGATATATATATATATATATATATATATATATATCCAGTGAAAAGTATGCAATCACAAAGGTAGAGAGTGCTCGATGTCCGAAAACAGAGCTAATACTATTCCATAAGGGTTGAACTTGGCTTAATACATTACACTACCTAATATACATATAAGAATATCGTCAACTTGCTTCATAATTTTGAGAACAACAAAAGACCACCAAGAAATATAGACGCATTCCTTACAGGTGTGTGGGTGGGGGTGTGTGTGGGGGTGCGTTGGTTTTTGCCTTCAATCGGGGATATATTCCAATTTTTTAACCTGTAATTGGGGATATACCGCCAACTGGGGGTATCCCCAATTTTTAAAAGGACTCTATAGGGGGTGATGTCTCCATTTGCCCTGTAGAAAGTCAGGAATGTTTGACAATTTCCTAGTCAACTGGGGAAGATCGGGCTATATTATGTATGTGCCAACTGGGTGTCCCCATTTTCATGGTTACGCAACCTGTGTAAAATGTGTGTATCCCCGATTGAAGGGAAAGGGGGGGGGGGGGTGTACTACTTTGCTGAAACATCCTTGCCCACGCAATATTGTTTTTTTCCTTAAATATTATGGCATCACTTAATTGCAAAGGACCATTTTAATAAACCATTATGTTTGTAATGTCTTTATGTGCAGGTGCGTGGGGGTCTTGTTTCACACGATATGGAATATGAGAGCACATGATTGTTCTTGGCCCATATAGTTAATCCTTAATGGAACTAAAACGATGGTTGCCAAATGCAATTGATTAATAACTTGTGGATTATCAAAACAAACTGATAGAAAAGGAAAGAAAATGAGGATAATAAAAGCCTTGTTGTGGGTTACAGTCCTTGCCATTGGACACACAATAGATAACCTACTGCTTCCTATATCCGGTTACATTGAAAGAAGACGAAATAAAAGACTGAAAAAAAATATTTGAAACTATTATTCAGAGATGCGGTAACAAATAAAACAAAACCGGCCATGTGAGAAAGTAAAAGCTGGAATTTGTCTTATATACAGTGAAAATCTTATTTATGTTTACGCTAAAAGATAAACAACATTACAAAAACATCTACAAAAAAGAAATTCCGCCCCGCTTATTATGAGATAAACACTCAAAATCTCTGCAACAAAATTTGAAACTGAAATAGCAAAAGGAAACACAGTTTTGTTTTGCAAATTCGTCCTCATTTGTAAAATTGTTGCTATGGTGACACTTTATATGAAACAGACGCCTATTCAAAAGTTGCACCTACACCTATTGAAAATGTTGCTTTTTTTCTAAGAGTGCCTGGTCGTCACTGGTCACCGCGGGTCATCCTTGACCATTCATGTAGATAATGTAATAGCCTGAGTAGCTTTTAAGTGCAACTTTTGAAAATGTTTCTTTTTCATTCAAGGAGTCCCATGACTACAAATTTTGAGCTATCCAGACACATTAGGCATCAAAATTTACCGAAATAACATGGGTTTGTTTTTGCTATTTCGGTTTTTAAATTTGATGCATATATTTTGAGTTTTGTCTCGTAATGAACGGGAGTAATTACTTTTATGTATAGGTGTTTAGGAAGTCTTATTGAAGTGCAGAATGTTAATTAAAAATGATATTCCCTTTTTTATGCATATTTCGGGTTTTCTAAATCACTTCCACTTTGCAATGAGTTGAATTGAAAATTAGATAATGTGGCTTAGTTAATTTTTCCGATTTTTTAATGTATGAAACTTGCGAACAACGCTGCTTCAAATAACTACAGGGTAACTTGCTTATAGATTGCGTAGTTTGTTTTTTATACCAAATATTATTTTAGGTAATTCAATCGTTATTCAAGATTGTCCATGTTATTTATTCTGTCCCAGTAAAAAGTAGTTCAAGTGCGCTCCTATTTTACTACTAGAAAGGGTGTCCTCACGTGAAGTGGACATACCTTGCTCTATGATATAGACTTATATTTTTTTTTACTTATTACAGGTATCACTTGCAGTATTCTTCGATGCGCCCATTTAACCATACAGATTGTTCAAAATAAACCTGTTTAAAGTACAAGGCGCTGCAAGGACGCTGTTGAGTTTTCATGATCACTCATGTCACAAGACAATTCGGCGTAGGAGCCGTTTAAGCGTGAAAACGTTGCTGCTTGTGAAAAATGCTATTTCTCCCACAAATTACGTAGGACAGTAACGCCATGTGCACACATGCATTGTTATTACCAAGTATCTGTAAATCATGCACATATTTGAGGTCAAATGTCATTAAGGCGATACTTCCGGTGCGAAACCAAATACCTTCAAAAATGTATTAGCTAAGAAAAACACAGGAGAGTGACGGTATGTTCACGCATGAATTGTGTTTACTCAATGTATATGTGGTGTTTTTTATTTGGCGTCAAAGGTTATTAAGGGGTTACTTCGGTATTAAACGAAATACCTTCAAAATGTTACTTCTCCCACACATTACGTAGGCCAGTGACGTAACTTGCACACATGCATTGTTATTATCCTGTGTCTATAGATCATACACAGATTCGGGGTCAAAGAGCATTAAGGGATCACACCACGGCTGTGTTCGTGGTCTCAGACAGCAGCTCTGTCTAATTCAATTTGTATTCAGATTTTAGGAGCTCTTCAAATTTCAAACTTATCTCCATCTATGCAGCATTTGCCATGTATTCTCTTCAAGTATTTTCAATTAAGAGCTTTGAAGGCTTCACAAAGCTCTGTGAGGTTGCTGTCTCGTAGCTAATTTATGCTCGTTCATCGTCATCGGTGCAGTCAGATATTTGCTTTCGTTTCCGTGATGCAGCAGCTACTACATCTTCGTTTTCCTGCAATAGTGATAATAAAGATTTATACCATCAATAATTACCGGAATGACATCATTTGGAGCATTATGGGCAATGGGGAGAGTTAGTAACACAACATTTGCATTAATGCGCCCATATTAACATTAACAATGCCCCGGTGCATTTTTTTCACACAAAAATTTATCATTAAATAGTGGGTGTTCTGCCATCATAGTCAAGAGTTTAAAAGTTTCGTAACATTCGACATTATGGATGTATCCCCTGGAGTAGTGAACTGTGATGACTATACAGTGTGTATCAAAATGATCAGTACCTATCAATATCCAGTGAGTATGGACAACACTGCCTCATTATAATAGCTCACAATGCTGCTTAAAATCCTCCTAGTTTGTAGATTATGTTATAAAACTATAATTTGTAGTCAAATGAAGAGGATTTAATGTTGATTTTGGACGGAGGCGTTCCATTATACAACAAAGATGACGGGTACTAATCATATCGATACACCATGTACGAATCAACATCATATTACTACACTGTATAGAGAAACTATGGTTTCTTCCACGCAACCATTTCAACCTGTCACGTCATTGTTCGCCGCTACCAATTTGAATTTGTCAGTAATTGCCCGGTCTCATTTTCAGGTGTCTGGTGTAACAATGGCTCATTTATTCACACGAATGGGCTGTAATGTCTGTAATATATATAGTTTCATTATCATTGAGGTATAGGACTTTTTATTTTTTGGAGAAGAGCAGGTAGGGCAACTACTTGATTATATTTCTATATGTTCATACTAGAAAATTCGCACGGAGCATTTTTTTTTAAAATCACATTTTTGTTCCTAAAATGGGGGTTATAGCGCCCTCAACGGGCACTCTCTCCATAGGGCTACATGTAAAGACCAGTTATAGACAAATGGCTCTAAAATAAATTGACCTCGTTCAATTTTCCTCAAATTTTGCATATGATGTAGATTTAACATCTGGAATGTAATGCAGGTGGTGTCGTTGCTGCTCTTCTAAATTCATTTTTAAAGTATCCGGCCCAGACCAAGGTGTTATAATACCCAACACTTTTAATATAAGGATAACTCTTAAAAAGGGTAACTCTTACGGTCATGTTAACTGCTGTTAAAGAACGTGTTATAAATCAGTGTAAAGCTTATTGTGTGGATATTTGCCTGTTTTATATCTCACAAAGTAAACACGCCGAAATTGCAGCCCATTTGTGGTGGACGGGTGCCCCGATCTCACCTACCTGGAACAAAATCAAAATCACCCCGAGATTGTTTTTGAACAATTATTTTCATAGAAATTGGATCCAATTTTAGGTTCTCGAAGACACGTCCCTGCCTAAACTAAACTTGATTAGTAGACCAATGCTGTCATCCGGTCTGCCTGTATGTCTTTTCATACAAAGTACTACCGGATACTCATGGCTTTCTCTCAGGTACTTATACTTAAGGTTATTAATTGTTTTAAACTTTTGTGATTTGGTAGTTCACAGCATCTTACGAATGGTAGTGAGCTTTGGCAAAAACTGCATAGCTCAATTCATAGCGAGTGTGTAGAAGAATTAAAATATCACAGATATACTTTTATAGGTGCTGCGGTTCTTGAGTTACGTTGTAAAGAGGGCTGAAACAACAACACTTTTGTAAAACGTACATAACTCATTAACAACAATAAATTAGGCAAGTTTGCAAAGTATACGATTTGTAGAATGAACTTTTGCAAAACATCAAGGTGTTATTTTTCAATAACATATTGATCTAGATAATGAAAATCGATTTTTAGGTTGCTTCGACCAACAATACCTCGTCTACCCTTAAATGAAGTGTATACATGTTTTATACATTTTGTGTGATTCACTTACCATGAAACACATCTTCTCCATCAGTACCGCCAGCTTCATCCATGGCCTTCAGTAGTTGCCCCATGTTCTTCTTAAGCTGATTGTCAGAATGAAAAGAATAGTAGTGATCCATGCCTTGCAGACGTCCTAACCAGCCATCTGGTTTATAGTCCTTTTCCATGAGTAGTGGGATGATCTTTTTCTGCAGCTTGTAGGCATATGAGGCCTCTGAACAAAAGGAAAGTCACTTCAACTTACGACACATTATTCTGAAGGCACAAATTATAGCTAATAATGACTTATTGCTTGAAAACCATTGGCTTCTTTGCTTTATAACAAAGCGTAATTCTTAAGGTCAACGTGTATATAGGCCTACATACACGGATAGAGGCTTATTTCATGTGCAGGTCTTATGGTGGTGCAATACTGATACTTATGTGTACCCCGGGGTTTTGAATTATAGAGGGGTGGCAAAGATTTTTGGGAAGGCCAAAAGCGATCAACGTATCAACAGCCCGTAGGATTACGCATCGACTTCAATTTTGCGCATTGGATGTCTTTTTGAGTGTATTCTTTTTTGCTACCAATCACATGTCTTGAAATTGACATATATGTATGTCGATTTATAGATGAGTTGAATGCCTGGCAGTGTGCGCACGCATCATCACAATTTCCATTGTTTTTTGCCTGGCAGTATGCGCGCGCATCATATTTTATTCAGGGCTCGTGTTTTTAAAACTCCCGCCACATCACAATAAGGCTATTGAACAGTGTAGTGGTTGCATAGGGTTCACTCAAGTATATCGATATACCAGTCCCTTGCCTTAGTTGATAAACATTGGGGTCAGCTCATCTATACCATAAATATGGTTGCAGACAATTTCAAACAATTAGGTATGGAGAAGCAGTACGCAACCAATTACACTACGTAAAACTGACGCAAACAGCCCAAGTGGTTTCAAATAATGACGAATTGTTTCTTCAAATTAGCTTATTTAAGTCAATTTCAAGTACTCCTGTTGGACAAAATCATTTTGTCAATATGTAAGACCACCGATAGAATGGCAGACGTATTTTTTTATGACAGAGCTAGAATAAAACTTGTTCAATTGACACTATACTTAATTTGAATTCATAAAGGAAAAAATGGTGTAGTGTGCTTGTGTTCAACTTTTGATATGCGACATTTTGTTGGCGAAGCACTCGACACCGTATTGCGCTCATAAGCTAAAAGGCGTATTCAGTGATTTGCTTTTTAAAAGGATCGTAAATATCATCAAAATGTAGATTTCGGCCTCGTTGGTAGTGTCATTTATGTGCTAACATAACTCTGCAGGTGATTAAGCCAAAAGCCGTGTATTAAAGACAAAGACTCTTTACATGAATAACGCTATTTGACATTAACTATTTCTACTTAAGGGTGGTCTTCATGGAAACTTTCGAGCCTTTAACTGCTAAATTATTGGTCTAAAGAATTATAAAAAATCTACATGGTGGCTTTTTTGGGACACTTTTATAGGTACACTCTAATTCGCCGATAAAAGAATATTAAAACAAGTTTAAACTGCGTTGGTTAAAGTAGGCTCCTTGCTATAACTTAAAAGCTACTTAAGCCTGCCTCTGTTTAAAGGATTAAGCACTAGTTGTTTAAACCTTCAACTCAAAAACACAATAAAATGTTGCTATACAAATGCGTAATATGTTAAATGTACGTATCTATTTTGGGGATGTGGGGGCGTATGTAATTATAGTTAATTAACTACAAGATGAGTACACTGTTTCGTTTCCAAAGCAACTTGGGTGCCAAATATAACAATGTGATTTGTCAAACCCACCCAAAAACTATAATGTACAATCATTCAGCAATATTCTATGTATATACTACTCTGATAGAAAACACAAAGGTCTATAATAATACCTGATCTACAGTAATGACTGTCCTTGTAGCTCTCCGTCATGCAAATAAGAATTACGTCGGAATTTTGCACTGCATTTGCCATCGCAGTGAGCATATCACTATCTGGAATTGTCATGATTAGCGAAAGAGAAAGAACAAGACATATGGTTAAAGTCACTTGCTTCTATACCTAAACTATAACAATCGCGTCTTATCGATAGAGTTACTAGACATTACGTTATTTAGAAAATAGCATAACTGAAGAAGCTTAACCAACTGAAATATAGTTTTAAATATCGCAACATTTTTCAGAGATGCATACAATACACTCTGCAAAATGTAGTATTTTTTTGCAATGCGATTGGTAACATTCAACAAGAAATCAAACCTCAAATGACGTGTTCCAAAAACTTTATCTCTGGTATCAATGCTACTTATTTCCACTAAACTAGCTTATACCCACATGTTTTGACAATAATACCAAAACGTTCTAGAATGTTAAAACTCACGCATTTTTGTTACGTCCATCCAGATTTTATATCCCGCGGCGACAAGTCTGTCTCTTATCTGAACCGCTCGGGATTGGGAATCCCACTGGTAGCTCACCATTATCTGAAGAGCGCATTTACTAGCGACATTTGGACCGGGTTCTGAAATGGCTTCTTGATAGGGCGGCGGTGGTGATTGAGGTGTGTTTGAAGCCGATGACGAACCTCTATCAAAGTTGTCATGACCAACGATTTGCCAAAGAGCTGATCCACAAGCAACTTGAAGATCTCGGCTGCCGGTTTTCATCAAGACTTTCAATCCTGCAAACATGATACATTTGCTTACATTACTTTGTATTATATGTGAGAGATCGAGATACAATAGCTGTCCCACTACATACATGGGTGGGGTTTATCGGATACTTAAACCCTCTACGCTATCGTCATCAGCACGTATTTATTTCTGTATTATTCCAAATACAATATATCCATCCACACCCTTTACCGTAAAAGTCGCAATGTATTGTTTAGTTTATATTATGCTTAGAGTTTTAAAATAGATTAATGAACGATGAAAGCTTACTTGGAACTGTCCTCTGCATATCATCAGACTTTCTTATTGATTCGATGAAGGCTAGATTCCACAGAGTTTCAGCTGCGAGCTTCTGTTCTTCTTGTGGGAAGTCATCTTCCAACATTCGGGTGATGGCGGGAATTACACCATTCTCTACAATGATCTCCTTGTAAGCATCATTGATGGCTAGCTGGTTGATTACATCTAAAGTATAACGGGTCGGATATCCTCCATCACACCCCGTTGTATCCCGGATTACTCCTTCGTGATCATCTGAGTTCACGCCTTCCTTCAAGACATTTACCAGAACTTCCACAATAGTACCCGAGGATGCAAGTAAAGCGCTTTCTGAATCGTTGACAATATATGCCAGGATCGAAATAGCAACCAATTGCCACGGCATCTCAAACTTCAAATATTCTATCAAAATGTCGACCGCATTGCTCTTCCTATAAATTTCACGATTAGAGTGGCAATTCTGGATAACGCTCTGTAGAACAGCTGAGATCCATACCTGTGCCGATTCTATATCTGTACTTAATTGTCCATGTTGAGGCGTAAGCTGTTTCAGACCTTCAAGTAAGAGCGGGATGGCACCACACCTGCCCAAAGATGCCGCAATATAATGTGAGTGAGTAGCCCAATTGGCGAATGATATTAACATCGAGATTAAGTTTTTCGAGCCTTGGCATTGGTTATTCTCATCTTCATCATCATCAGCAGCAGCAGTAGCAACAGCATTATCATCACCACCAACATCATCATCGTCGTCATCATAATTACAACCATCATCGTCATCCTCTTTTGTGTTCTCTTTATCATCATCGTCATCATAATCATTGCAGTTATTCATATCGAGGTAACCAGACAGCTTCCCCCAAAATTTTGGGAATAAAAGTGCGTATCCGGCATCATCAATATGCTTGCCCAATCCATATGTGACCGTACAGCACGAATGAGCCGTAAATGTCCTCAATTGTATTCTGAGTTACAGTGTAAAATGGGCATGAAGGTCGTATTCATAGGTACCTCAATTTGGTGCTACGTGTACCTCATTTAATGAGATACACGTAGCACCAAATTGAAATACCTATGAATATGACCTTCATGCCCATTTTACACTGTAAGTCAGAATACAATTGAGGACATTTACGGCTCATTCGTGCTGTACGGTCACATATTTCTTGTCATTCGGATTATCGCCGAAATCGGTTTCGTACCAGGCGAATGCCAGTAGCTCGAACTTTTCATTTGCTTTTGTCGAGGTGAAATCCTCAAATTTTTTCAAGTAGTCAATTGCATTATCAACGTCAGGCATGACGGCGTCCAGTGTCTTTTTTTGGTTTGCCATAGTTAACATAGTTAATAGAATTATAAATGGAGAGTGCTAAATCAAATAATATTCTGGAATGCAAAAGTCGCCTTTCCTGGAGCAAAAACAAATGAAGGACACGGCACGTATGTTAGTCACTATTGTTCCTTTGTTAAAGTCATTAAATGTATCATGATTTTACATCTTTATACGTTACATTGGGTAGTTCTTTTTCATAGAAGGTATGCAAAAACTAATTATCAATCGGGAAAAGCTCATACACTAGTACGGACAGAAAAATAAAAATGTCGACTTTAGGTAGCTTCTCCAGGTTTTTGAGTACCAGATATGTATCTGGGAGAGTCAGGATAACTCTTTTGTTAAGGCGATATAATACCCTGATTTTCATCAGTACCCATCTTCTTTTTTTTTTTTTTTTTTTTTGCAAATTTATGAAGTATATTTATATGTTCATCATCTCTTGTCCTGAACTTATAAAATATCTCTACATACAAAGTGGTTTTAAACCATTTTAGAAAATCATTTTAGCCCTATATATTTTTTTGTTTACTGTATCCTGGTAACTGAGATGTGTGTTTCATAACAAACCATAATTTATTCTATTGAACATGTCCAAGTAGAATACATGAATAGAATACATTAAATCCTTTGTTATACTATCTATAGAAATGTACTCACTGATTATAACACTGAATAAATTAAATAGGCCTAATCTCTTCCACATAGACAATTTAATACTACACCATGTATGTATCTTCTATAATATGTTGTTAGGAAAAGAGATTAAAAAAGGCTATAAGGTCATCAAAGGTCAGGTTATAGGTCAATTGGTTCAGGTCAAATTCAGACATCAATTTGGAATACATGTGATAGTCTGTGATATCATACATGTCATAATGAGGCATCAATTTTGATATTTTGTCTGTTACTGGATATATAATGGAAATGTGTGAGGTGGATATACTAAAATACCTTGGGATGTAAATGGTGAGTACAATTTAGATTGCCTAGTTGAGATGGATTGGGCAAATAAATATAAAATAGTTACCAAAATCACAACAATTTTTCAACATTGCTGTAGTGTGGTTGTGGTAACCTGTTACCTATGGCTTAATTAAGTTTCAGAGACACAGTGTCGCAAGTTCAAAATACAAAATATAGCTCGACATTGAAAATAGAAGCATTTTAACCGGTTCGTTTTTTGATAGTTGTGGAGCACCAAGTTCATGAAGTCATAAAAGAAATCAGGGACCACTTATTCCCATTTTACATATCAACATTATTTCCCTAATGTGTTAGCAACACATATCCAAAATTTTAACGAAATCCGTTGATAGTAAGCTTTCCAAAATGAAGTGAATTTAAATCATCAGTGATGTACCTCCTTTTGGCTTCTATCTTCAAAACGAGAAGATTTGCCCCTTTATTTTGCTTACCACTTTAGAAATCATTCACTATGAGCAAAGACCACAGCTAACTTCCAACATCCTCGCAACCGTATTACTGCTGCATTCGTAAGTATACGGCGCACAAGGATGGTATGCAACGCAATTGATGCAATGAGGACCAGGGCTGATTTTTAACTGAATAATCATCTCACGACTTTGTCTTTATAAATTTGTGGTCCTAAAAAGACTGAATTAACTTACCCGTTGCTATATGTCGTCGCATCCGATTCCTCGTTTTTCGTCATGCATCTGTCATAAATGAGTAGAAAAGCACGGTCTATGCCTAATACAACCTTGCTACACCATACATTACCAAAACTGTTCTGCAGGTTCAATTGTGAGTAGCTATTTTTATACGCACCATTGAAATAGTTGACCTTTATCGCTTCCCAAAATCGTTCATTCGTGTATATTTTTTTATTGTTTGGAACTATTCATTCAAATATTGATTGGCGTTGTAAATCAATATAATAATTATGCATCGTATTAAAGCTACCTTCACTTACACAAAATAAGGCCATGTCATATTTATTTCTGCATTTTGTTTTAAATTTACGTTATACTATAATGGCAAAACGTTAGCAGTTCGAATATAAAATATGTAAAAGGCCTATCACACTAATGCGTTAACTGTTACTCAAAGATCGTTCTAACCATGCTAACGTAATACATACATAAGGAATTTCCAAATATGTGACGTGCCATGTACACCGTATATGACTTCCGCGGTGGTAACCACCAGAATACCAATTAACAAAACTACCAAACCATAACGAGTCTCGCAATGTAACTCGGTTGTGCCCGGCTCCAGTTATGGGAAGACTATAGGTTTCACCGGATACCATAAAAACCTGCATTCATTTGTTAAATTATGTGGGTGTGGTGGGGGATGGGGGTGAATATATCACTGACACATTTAACAAGTTTATCACTACTGAGAGATCCGGGTTAAACGAAAGAAAACATTCATGACGATCTTATGTTTGGATCTAAAAAAAAAGATAAACATACCATAAAACCTGCATTCATTTGTTAAATTATGTGGGTGTGGTGGGGGATGGGGGTGAATATATCACTGACACATTTAACAAGTTTATCACTACTGAGAGATCCGGGTTAAACGAAAGAAAACATTCATGACGATCTTATGTTTGGATCTAAAAAAAAAGATAAACATAATCCCAAATATCAGGATTCAAGATTTCTGCCAAGAGTCAATGGGGAAAAGAGAGTAACCCGCAGGCTGGTAACTCGTGTTAAACGTGACTGGTTTATTGTTTGTCTCGGTTTAGGTATTGATTTGAAATGTTTTCAATAAAAAGAATTTTTACATGAATCCCGAGGGTGTATACTTTCGATGTTTATGTCTTCTTTCTTTTTATTCCATTTCAATTCCTATAAAGGAAGTCAGAATTGAAATTCCAACAAACACGATAAACATGATCTCCTGTGTGATATTGATCTGCATGTCTAGACTATGATTATTGAAGTTAGCAAAAGCTGGAACATTTTCATTTAGAAGCGGCGGGACTTGTTGTTATAAAGCACAAAACTCTGTATCTAGAGCACATGTGTATTTCCTATATATTTTCTCAAGATGACTTAAAGGAATTTTCAGTGATCCCGCGATAATGTGATTTAAAAAGAAAAAGATATATACTACTTTCTTCGCTGATAAACCGTGAAAAGTAGTGAAAAATAAAACGATGTTTTTCTAGTTCTACTCTCGAATGTTTCAGATCAAAGCCTGACCTAACCTACACCGCAGCACGCCATAACGAAACGATTTGGAAAATAATTTTAGAATAAAATACAATAACCTAATTTAATGCACAAGCTAAAGAAGCCTGATTACCTTTTTAGAAATATCTCAGTGGGGAGGTTTCCATCTCAGTACGAGTGCATTATTTTGTACAAAGTGCATACGCATTTATTAACCTATAAATCAAATTCTGTATATTTAGTCACATTTTTAGTTTTTGCCATCTTGGATAATGGCTTTCTCAAAAGTGACTTGATTCACTCCTTATACCATCGTTTCCCTGGGCACGATGCTACAGCCGCATCTCTACGGGTTCCCATCTATGGGCTACTTTGATTGGTGTGTGGAGGTACTACCCGGGGGTGTCACTCCCAAATGTTGTAGCCTGCACACCATCCGCGATAATCAACTTTTGAAAAGCACCCTAAACAAGGATTTAACCCTTGACAAAAACGATACCCTATAAAGGTAACACGCACCTGTTTTCACACCCTAAACAGGGATTTGATTCCTTGCATCAAATTTCAGCATTTTTGCACACCCCTTTTTGCGTATATTTTTTAGTACATTGCAATTTTGTTACCCTTTTTTCCAATTTTTTTCCAACCTACCCTTTTTACTCGTTTTTATTATCGCGGATGGTGTACAGGCCACAATATTATGGTGGAAGCTGACTAAATAACTGAAAAGACAGAACTATCTAAAACTTATCAAGAGATATGGTAACAAATAAACAAAAACATGGCATCTCAGGAAATAAAAGTTGTAAATTATCCGTTTCATGGTGCTAACACGTGGAGTCTTTAAAAATTTTAACCCATGAAAAACTGTGTTTTACGCTAAAAACATAGCAAATACCATATTGAAGTGCGAAGTAATTGCTTTTTTAAATAAGTGAATGTTCTTAGTCATTCAGTAGTTTCAAACAGAGTTTTGGAATTGAATCTAATACTGGAACTTACTTTTTTTGCAACTTTTGCTACGTTGTGTCTGGTGGTTCCAGACGTAGCAAAAGTTGCAAAAAAAGTAAGTTCCAGTATTAGATTCAATTCCAAAACTCTAATTGGTTTTTTTTTCACTCAATATCTCTGGTCTTTCTAAATCACTTCCAATCAGCAATGCGTCGAAATGAAAATTGGAGCATAGCGCTCAATTTGCTTGGTTAATTTAATGATTTTTCATGTATAAAACTTGCAAAAAATGCTGTGTAAAGTAACTACAGGGCAACCTGCTTATTTTTGTGCACTGTATTTGATAACAAATTGTAGATAATTGGATCGTTGTCTCAAGATGTTCCATCTTCGTTGCTTTGTCTCAGTAAAAAGTGGTTCAAGTGCACTATTTGCCTACTATTAGATAGGGTGTCCTCACGTCAAGTGGGCATGCATTGCTCTATATAATATTTGTTTTTACTTATATAGGTATTATTTTCATCTTTCATTGATGCGCCCATTTAACCATACAGATTCTTCAAGGTAAACTTTTTTTTAAAGCACACAACTATATATAACTCTGTAACTCTGCATCGCACAATTGATAATCAAAAAATGGGCACAAAGACCTCGTTCGTAATTTCACATTATGCTGAATCAATGTACATTTCACTCACAACTGTACGATTATATGATTACACTCATACACAAACATGACAGGTGATAAATGCAGCCTACGTGGTTGTAGTGCAGGGCAATACATTCAAACGTCTGATGTTATAGCCCTCGGTATTTTCTTGAAATTCCTGGCAATGTTCGTAAATTTGAATATAGTCCACTATGTTTAAGCCAAAATTGGTGGAAATGTGGTTCGTTTTTCGTGGCAAAACATCGATAGAAGTGTTAACTTCTGAACAATTAAAATTAAGAACATAATTTAGAAAAAAAAACGGAATTTGTGTTGATTAAAAAAAAATGTGTCCAAATTAACAGTATTTCACAAAATAACCAAAAAAATAATTATATATAATTCAAAACGTTTAAGAGGTACATAAATTTAGTTTTCTGTTTTCAGTGTGATTTGATATTGTCTTTCAGGTGCACCTTATTTCTAAATAAACATTTTCTGGCTTAGCTGTTTACTGATGATTGGTCAAATCTGTTTGTTTCCAAATGGGATTAAATTCACTTGTGTCCGAAAATAAAGCATACATAGACAACCCAGTGAAAATAAAAGCTTCAACATATGTGACATGATCTGCTCCATGGGGGCCAAAAGGAAATTGAAAATTGAGTTACTATAATTACTACCTTATACGAAGATTAGGCTATCAAATACTGAACACACCAAAGTTCTAGCATACTTGGTTCTATAGTTATGAAGCTTTGTGAATGCTAGTTTCTTATGTATTTTATTGTTTTATTATTCCCTACTTTTGCCTTTATCTCCATTTTAAATTTGCTGCCTTTGGCCCCCATGGACCGGATCGTGTCATATATCATATGTAGGCATTTAGAACTGTACAAAATAGTACTTCCCTTTTGGAAACAAACTCTTCAAATATTTATCGTGTTACGAGTCGTATTTGACTCAAGGCCAAAATCACCTTTTACCCGAACTCACACGAATGCAGAACACAAATACACTGTTTGTTTAAGCTAACAAAATCTAAGTCTTTAATTGAAAGCAAGTTTTGTTTGGTACAATATATGACAACAAATGCACATATACAATAATCAAATATAATCACTCTTTAACTATTTAGTACTTAGCCAGCATTCTTCTTCTTGGTGATCATAAATTTCTTGCAATGTTCTGGACGACTGATGTAATATATCCTTATTCACTTGTCCTGCGAAAATCAGCGAAGTCCAGTGTACACTTGCGTTTATAAATATCCTTGTGTATGAAATCCTCACACAAAAATGGCGTTGCTTTCTCTAAACCGTTATCACCTTGCGCTGCTTTCTCCAAACTTAACTCCTTGCGCTGCTTTCTCCAAACTTAACTCCTTGCGCTGCTTTCTCCAAACTTGGTGCTATTTCCACATTTCACACAATATCTTGTTGTCCCCACTTATTTTGACAGTTGCGTTGAATCAAAACACCAGACTTCAGCAAGTCGACAGAAGAATATATACTCCTTTCTTGGAAGAAGTACGTTCTTTGACGTATTCTAGATCTTCTCCGACAACACTGGCAAATAGTAGTACTTTGACTACATAAAATATTTCTGGTTTGCAATTTCCTTTCTTTGAAGGAATTGGACTGTAAGCATATTAGCTAGCTAACCCAGATCAACACTATCAACTGTCTCAACAATTGTGTTTCCATTTTCTTATATATCAAGCACTGGGAAAAACCCCATTCTATCAATAGGCTATTACTACCTTCACACTATTCTGCAGTCTGGGAAATTCCCAAGTCTTAATTATAACATTAACCTTTCACATTTCATCACTTCATGAGGGGAATCCCCTGACATCACTTCCTGAGGGGAATCCCGTGACATCATCTTCACTTTACAATCTCTAGGGGTATTCCCATATGATCCAAAATTAGAAATGATTCGATTTTTTTGGATCAAATTTATGCAAGAAAGGGGAATCCCTAAAATGTCTCATAAAATAGATTTTAATTGTAAACAGAGATAAATCATCAAATTAAATTACTCAGGGCACATCACAATCCATATAAATTTACACGCGCCTTGAAACAGTCCTGACTCCTGGTCATAACTTGGAGTACAAATTTTTTAAAGGTATAAAACTGATATGATTTTATCATTGTTTGTTGCTTTTGGTCATGTTATGACCACTCAAACAAATGGGGAATCTCTTCTTCTTCTTTTTTATTTTTTAATTTTTTATTGACGTGTTTATTGTCAATTAACTCGCTGGTAATTACCTTGCAATTTGTGATTAGTAATCATGGTAATTGAAGGAATTATTAAATGAAGAAACGTATACAACACATTATTTATTTTTTAAGTGTTACATATGTTATTTCACTCCAGAAAATTGATTTCAATTCCAATCCAATTAAATTCTTCACTGATCACAATCAATTTTCAATTTATTGCCCAAGTCCAATCTTTTTTATTCCAGTTCAATTCCAATGAATTGAAATGAACATCTCGAAAATTCATCTCAATTCAAATTTCTATGCATTGAATTAACATTATTCAAAATTATATAAACTCCAATCCAATTCATTTCTTCTTTCCTCATTTCAATTTCAAAAGGGCACATCTCTTCCAATAGGGAATATATTCTGTCAACTGGCTAAATTCTTGTTTTTTGAGATAACACAGCTGACGAAAATATGTCAATGGTGAAAGCAGCACCGTCTTTGACACTGTCATGTGCTAGGGATCTTGTACACAAAGGATTACGCAAGTAGGTTATAGTCTGCGGTAGAGAAGTTTGGATCAAGATATACATCCGTTTCCCAGAACATTGGATGCAACATACCTTTATAATAAATACAATTTGTCCCGTTAAAGTCATTTTAGTAGCAGGTCAGCGGAACGGCGTGTCAAGAGACCTTTTCAAATCAAGATCGGAATGGTTCGGAAAACCGCGCTTTTTATTCAGTAAGCTAGGGGTCAAATTGTACCCAAACCGGCGGACAGGAAATTTTATGAATTACGACTCCCTTTTGCCATGTTTGCGCGAAAATACAACTTATTAAGCCAAGTGAACATTGGGTCATCGCAAGAAATATGTTCCTAGCATATTTAGCTAATACCTCGGCTACTTGGTTTTTCACAATAAGATACTAATGGAAACAAATAGACAAATGTCCGTCATTTTTACAGAACGTTTTGTTTACGCATCACCTCTTCCACAATCAGTCTCTTACACAAAACATACCATCACACGCTTGATTGCACATTGAGTATCCTTGGTAAAAGTACCTCTCTCGTCCCTAAATCGACCGTCGAAAGTTCATCGTAGTTATGATACCTGTTACACATTGGAACATCGCACTGTACATGATGCTGAAGAGGTAGGCCTATTTTTATGCGCGCGTGATAGGGGAAATTAATTCATGCTTCGAGTTTTACATACATACATACATATACATACATATTGAGCATTTATAAAGCGCTGCTACATTAAGAGCGTAGCGCTACACACAATATTGAAGATGCCAAAAGGCCAAAATATATACACAAGCAAAATATATACAGAGCAACAGAACAATTAGAAAAAATTATACAAATATGTCTTAAGGGGGTACTACACCCCTGTGATAAATTTGTGACTATTTTTGCATTTTTCTCAAAAAATAATAAGACACTGGTAACAAAAGTTATGTATATTGTTGGGGCAAGGAATCCAATTACTACACTGAAATTTCAGTGACTCAAGACAAGCAGTTCAGTATATGGTCGAATCCAACGAAAAGTGTACACGGCATGTTCAGGGTCATAACTTAAAAGTATTAATCAATTGGCATTCCTTTTTGTATTGTGTTTATTCGCCTTGATCATACGCTTCGCGCCATATATAATAAGACCCCCTTCTGTGAAAAACCCAAAACATGCTATTTTAACCCATTTTTTCAAAATATTTCTTAAAGTATTTTTAAAAACATCTAAATCAGTTATGAAAAGAAGTCATTGGATTGAATCTTAATTGATTTTCTGAAAGGTGTGTATTCAAAGATTGCCTGTTCAATTTTTCACATATTTGTACATAATTATGATTTTTTGTGATAATTTTTGAGTGGTATTTTTTACATTACCTACGAATACAATTTTTCATAGCACTAGATATATCTTTAAAAATGGAAATCACTAATAAATGCGCAACTGATACAAGCTTTGATATGTCCAATACTGAAATGCATTGCATTCGGACATCTTTATTATTGTGTTTAGCTGCCAGAAATTCCAAATGGCACAAAGGTAGGTTTGGTAAAAAGTATGCATTACCTCCGAATACATGTTAAAAGCTGTGTCATTTCCACAAAGTGAGAGAATAGTAAACAATAGTTAAGCAATAGGTGCAGGGTAATACACTCTTTATTTCTACCAAGTTTCAATAGCCTGCGTTTAAATATTTTTGAGATGTCAACAATAAAAGCAAGTATTCGTAGGTAAATTTCGGTAACCGAATGTTACCTACGAATACAATTTGACATCATGACAGTATTGTGAAACACCACCATTCATGCCAATGCCCATATTGGTACATAACGAAGGCTGTGTGTTTGCTATCAAATCATATGTCAATGAAAGTTGCGAATTCACATACATGCCCACCATGCAAAAGTGAATACGGCTTAATTGTTGAAAAATATGTACTGAAATAGACGACGGTCTGCTTATTTGAAAAATCAGATTCAAAGAAGATTAGAAGGGATAAATACTTGGATTTGTCAACTGTCATGTGTGCTTCATTTTAAATGTTTACCGACCTTCTGGTTTCTGAGTAATTTGTGTCCAAATTGATTTATTCGAAGGTAACTTTTGACGTTTTCGCTAAGGTTACCTACGAATACCATGGAAAAAACGACTGTTCTCATTGTTTCATGATCTAGACAACACAGTGATGGACCCTGGTATAAAGCTAATTGTAGTTGCCCTCAAACGAAAGGCCACAAGACGTCACTGACTCCAAGATGGACTTCACAAGTCTGCAATAACGGTTTTAAGCGATTTGTGTGCAATTAACAAATTAAAGTCACTTTAGTGCCTTTGTTTCTTTCTTCAATCCTCTTTCAACCGCTGTGAACCGACATTATTAATACATGATAGGGTCTAAAGTATCAATAAACGCACATAAAGAAAATAATACATTCAAAGTGCTTTATAAAATGAAGTTTTGATTGCGATATCCACCAAAAGTCTAATTCTTACCTACAAATACTGAAATGTTACTTACGAATACAGCATAATACATGACATGTGTAATGAAGTGTCCCTACCAATGGAAATTAATTGTCAAAAACTTTAAGCGGTACCCCAGGACACTATTATTACCCATATACGGATTCATTCAACAATTATTTATTATGTAAAATTGCTGATTAACTACTTGTATATCAAAATGAAGTGGTCAAAATCTTGCTAAAAGCATCAAAATTTTTTTGATCTAAGGTAATAGCATTTATTCATTTGGACGTACCATCTGAAAGAGATCTAAAACTACCATTTTATTAATTCATTACCATAATAGCAAAATTTAAACCTCTAAACTCAATATAGATATTGTTAAATCGCTCATGTTACCTACGAATACCCGGGTTTCTTCACCTTTTCATTGTATAAAGCGTTAGGTGTATGCGTATAATTCCTAATATTCTTGAAAACATATATCCTACTCGTTCTTATACAATGTGTAAATTGATTCATACTCATTTGATAAATAAAATACAGAAACTGACCTAAACTTCATTTTCAAAAATAAACTAGCATAAATTGACTAAGATCATATTGATCGCATTATAAAAATAAAACAAATATTTTCTGGCTGAGCTAGCATTTTCCTGACACCCTGTGGTCTACATTACACGAAAAAAGCGTTAATGGGAATATTCCATTTGTTTTAGGTTGATTAGTATTGCGATAGTGAAAGCATCCTAGTGGTATTCGTAGGTAACATTGGGTTTTGATATCACATTTACTATCACACGTCCTGGATTTATTTTTCAAGATTAGTAATGGCACTTTTGGTTCCTATAAGGCCAATATGTCATCAATCAATGGGCAAAAGGAAAAAATTGTGGAGATTTTTTATTTCGGACTTTTATTTTTGGCCCGTGGACACTTTTGGTTGGATTCGACCATATATGATAGGAAATGAGGTACATCCTAGCGGTACCTTATTACTATAAATAACGAACCGCTTGTCTTGGGTCACTGAAATTCCAGTGTAGTAATTGGATTCCTTGCCCCTATAATATACATAACTTTTGTTACCACTGCGATATTAGTTTTTGAAAAAATGCAAAAATAGACACACATTTATCGAAGGGTGTAGTACCCCCTTAAGAGCCTTCTTAAACACAGCAAGTGATGTATATACATTCACGGATATAAGTTGATTGGTAAAACGATTCCATATTCTGGGAGCATTATAGTAGAAGATCACGCGCTCAGCAGACTTCAGCAGTTTAGATGTATTGTGCTCTGTTAGTCGTGTGGTGTCAGATGCTGAGCGCAGTCCAGCTCTGCCAGGTTGATTGAGAGTGATACAAGAGGAGATGTAATTAGGAGCCATACGATTCAGGCATTTGTAAACAAATAAAAGTACTTTAAACAAAATTCTTCCTTCCACAGGCAACCAATGCAGTTCTTCCAAACATGGAGTGGCATGATCTTGTTTACGAGCTTGACAAATCATATTCGCAGCCTAGTTCTGGATACGTTGAATACGCTGAATGTCAGTTTTGTTCGACCCTGGGTCATTGCCATAATTTTAGACAAGATGAGGGCACAGTTTTAGACAAGATGACGGCACAGTTGACAAGATGGCAAGTATCACGATCAAGATACCTACGAATCCTAGAAATGTTCGAAGATGATATGTCAAGCTACAGCAAAGGTTTGTAGTATGAGCAGACAATGACATGGAAGAAGCATATAATAATACCTAATTTGCGGATGTTATCAGATGAATGATTAACATATCACCAACACACAATGACACAGGGCCCACAATATGTTTCAGGTGAGACGGAGTGGCCACAAAGTACTATGTCTTGCTGTCATTGAGCTTAAGCATATTCCTCCTCATCCATTTTATGAGGGCATCAAAAAAAAAAGTGCAGTGATTTATAGTGCGCTACGCACAGGCACAACGCCCAGACGTTGATCCACAAGCCTCAGCACACTTTACAGGTTGTCGCTGACCACTATGGCCCACATCATTCCATAACCAGTCACTACACCAGTGTGGTGCATGCGGGGACCCATCATGGCCGACCAAATCCTGACCATGACTTGGCTCGTTGGATTCGTCTATATGCAGTATCGTAGTTACTGATGACGACATGTACAACAGTTACTATCAAAGGGGCACACATGTGGATGTTACAGTCAGTGCGAATAGAGGTTATCCGTGTTCTATATGCTGCATATCCTATCAACGACTGCTATACCTTGTTTAGGATTTTCAAAAGAAGTACCTACATGTGCAACCATGACTGTTTCAAAATAGCCCGCCAAACTCATGCAAGTAACTCCGAGGTCGTACATTGAATTGGTTTGAAAGAGAAATACGTACGGAAAACAGCGTTAGAAGTCACGCATGAGTAACGTGGATAATCTCTGCTGCTCGGCTGCAATCGGCCCAGTTGATACGATTGGATTCCTGGTAATTCACACCGGGATAATGCACCTGTGGCAGCGATATTATAGCGCTTTGAATCCTCTAGAAAAATCGACCATTTACAGAACCCACAGAAGTTATATGCGACTTTAAGCTGATCATGTTGACTGACCCTCGTAGTAAACGTTGTGACTTATTAGTTAGCATTTACCCGTCTTTGTGTCAAAGTTACAGTGCCTCATTTCAAATATTTAGTTTTAGTTTTGGTTTTGGTTTCGGTCACGTGGTTTCCTATTGTCCTGCCTGACCACTTGAATCATAAAACTCATTGTTTCTACCTTTTGTTTAAAACCGAACATTTGTGTCAGTCAGTTTCGGTTTTGGTTTCAGTTTCTTATAAGTGGTGTGAATCGTAAAATTATTTGATTTGAAGTTACCTACTCTAAGTATACAAAAGAAATGTTTAAATTTCGCAGTGCAATATTCACGAGGAGAGAAATCGAGCATGGTAATCTACATTGAAAGACGTGGTTTACAAAACCGAATAAGCCTAGGCTAATTCACCTGTGAAAAAATATAGACCATCGAAATATCTGCATTCGACATTACAAAAGGGGCCACTATTGTAATTGTATAGGTGCTATAAACAAAATCGATTCATGTCCTTAATCCCATGTACCAGAATCGATGGAAGGCCATTATATGACCTCTAATAACCTAATGACTTTTACTGAAGCAATTTTTACTGCAAAAAGTAGAAGATAGAGGGGAAAGAGATTGTGTGGTGTGTGTGTGGGGGGGAGGTTGGAGGGCAAGGGGGGTATGGGCCGGGAGAGAGAGAAACAGATGAGAGAGAGCATTGGAAGTGAAAGAGAAGGGGAGGAGAGCTCGAGATGAAGATCTCGAATGTAGGGGAGGAGGAGGGGGAAAGGGGTAATTTATGGAAGAGGTGGTTATATAGGGAGGGGAGCACCCTCTTAAAGAGGTATGGGTTGTGCTTCCCGGGGATAATAAACTAATTCATAATCAAATCATCTTCATGCATCGTTTATGTTTCATACAAACAAACAAATCCCCCACCCGCCCCATCCTTCAATATACGCGCATGTATATGATTTCTAGGCCTAGAACTCGTGAGTGTAATATGCCACCTACCTTCGACAGAGAGCACCAACTGTCGTCCGCGGGATAGATTTCCGATATCAATCATGATAATAATTATGCTAGCACAATAGGCTATTGTATACTTCTGGTTATATACCCTATACTGTGTCCTCCCAGCATAATAGTGTTATGATTGCAGACCAGATCAGCTCTACTTTTTAATCCTTGATTTTGGTTTCTGAACAAAAGAGAAACCAAAACTAAATATTTGAAATGAGGGAGTGTATGGTTAATAAAAAGTTTAAATAATCTTGCTAAATTTATTATTAAAACTTTGCGAGGTTGATAAAAATTTTAATTAAATAATCAAGCGAGATTATTGAAAAAACGTTGTTACTCATTGCTAATGCGAGTCATATAAGCGCCTCTGGGTCTTACCCAACGTGTCAATCATGACAACTCATCAACAGATAGCAAATTTCATCGTCAGAGCAAACGTTTTTGAAATATATGCTACTAGTAATGGAGTCGATACTCCTCTACTGTTTTCTCTCAGTATCCCGATTCCATTTTAAATTGAAGTTTAAGGTTCAAACTATTAAATTGCATCGTTGATAGTTAACAAGGTATAACTATATATTATAGGATAATAGTTAGCTGTAAACCTACACGCCACTAGTAAAACTAGTAGGAACGACAACTTAAATGCAATTACTGAAACAGCTCGCCTCGGGCCAATGCCCTATCGTGTCAGATATTTTCATATGACAACTAGTATTGTTATAATTATGTATATCATATCTTTAAAACTTCGAGCCCAACAATTTGCCAGCGTCATAAAAACAATTAATAATTAAAAAAAACCCGTTTGTTAAGGCATTTTGGTTTGTAGTTTCTCTAAGAAGTCATCCCATCCCGAGAGTTTCATCTGAGTTTATCAAAACACACTCATTTAACTAAATAAAATGTGACTGATACCGCAAATTAGGACAAGTCGGAATATTAAATTGCTATATGATTTCGAATAAAGCCATGGTGTCGTTTGCCAGGTTGTTTGAATTAGGTCTCGCAGGATTTAAATGATAACACTGTGCCTTTTATATTATATTCATATTAAAATAGAGAAACGTTTTAATTAGCAACTGCAGAGTAATTATCGATGGCATTGCCCTGAAGGAATATACTAGATCCAATGTTTGCGTTTTTTGTCGAGCTAATTTATGCTTATTATTCAGTGCTTTGTTCATGGAAGATTTTATAATCTATCTTGGGATTGTGATTTTATCAATATCATTAATACGTATTCTTCCGGAGATATATTTAATAGAAAAGGGAAAGCTTAAGTGTTTTATGGAAATTCCGACGTACTATAAATGATTATTTCGTTCATGTTCAATGTCTGTACGTTCAAGTTCAAGTTTTATTTGTTTTCATCTCAATTCACAAAAAGTTATACAAATGGAAATGCATAGAAACACAATATAAGAACATGGGAAGTGAAGAGATGTGGATGCCGCAAAGACGCAGAGCGTGAAGCTTGTGGCACCCAATCTGAACAAGATGGAATTTTAACTTACGCTACAATATTAATATGTACTACAATGATGATATCATGTGGCCGAAATAAGAATAAATGAAATTTAATTGAACGGAATCATTAAATCAGATAATAATACTCAAAAGTACAAAAATAAAAAATCACATATTTTGACACAAAGCTGAATAAAATGAGAAGCGTATGATTCCATCACATAAAGATAATTTGGACAAGATCGGAATCAAATATAATTATTGTGCCAAATAAATAAATGGGGTATGGACAGACTGAACAGTACAAGACAGGACAGGACGGGACAGACCCAAGTGAGATGGAACGTTTGAAAATACCCGTAATCAGTTGTGGTATAAGATTCGATTAAATAATCTTTAAGTCTATGTTTGAAAATAGCCAATGTTGGAGACTGTTTCAATGATTGGGCGAGGGAGTTCCAGAGCAGGGCACCCTGAATCCGTAGGATATTTTCAGCCAGCCTGGTATTGGTATTAAAGGCTTACATGAAGGTCATTCGAATCACGGGTGTCATGGGTGTGGATGTCTTTGTTGGTTATAAAATAGTCTGGGTCAGTAGTATGAGATGGTAGTTGGTCATGAAGGTAATTGAACATGAATTGGGCAGTTTGGAAAATGTAAAGGTCTTGGCTTTTAAGCGTCCCGAGAGACTTGAATAAGGGGTCGGTGTGGGCGAGCCAAACTGAATAGGTACATGTTCTGATAATTTTCTTCTGCATTAAAAAAAGTGTATGGAGATGGGAATTGTTTTTATCAGCCCAGATCATGACACAGTAATTAAGATAGGGGAAAACAATAGTATTGTAGAGAGTGATCAAAGAATCAGGGGGGGGGGGGAGAAAGGGTCTAACTTTCCTAATGATACCATTGTATTTCGAGACATTTTTGTAACATGGGATGTGTGTGATTTCCACGACAGGTCGTCGTCTATTAGAATGCCAAGAAATTAATTTATCATCAATGCAAATTTTAATAGTTGACGGGGGAAAGCGGGTATGTTTATTTTTAAATAACATGAAATTAGTTTTTAATATTTAGAGAAAGTTTGTTTAGTTTAAACCAGTCAGATATAACATTAAGTTATTTATTCAGCTTAGACTCCAGTGATTTTTGGTCTTAACTGAATATATAATATTAGTATCATCTGCAAACATGACAAAAAGGAGATTTGGAGCGCATTTAGGGAGGTCATTAATATACAATAAAAAGAGTAGGGTGCCTAAGATCGAACCTTGGGGAACCCCGCACTCAATTGGTAAGTTGGAAGAGCGATGTTGATTAAAAACAACAAACTACTTCCTATATCATTCAGGTAATTTTGAATCCAAAGATTGGCAATTCCCCTAATACCATAATTATCAAGCTTGTTAATACGAATTTGGTGATTTAACGTGTCGTATGCTTTGCTTAAGTCTAAGAAAATTCCTACCGTACAAAGCTTTTTGTCGAGAGATGTGACAATTTTATCATATAATTTATTAATGGCCATATAGGTTGAAAGTTTTGGCCTAAAACCAAATTGGTCACTGGTAAGAATGTCATGTTTCTCGACAAAGTTAATGATCCTTTTGTAAATCAATTTCTCAAGAATTTTTGACAACGCAGGTAGAATGAAGATTGGCCTGTGGTTATTAAATAAATATTTGTCGCCGGATTTAAAAATATGGATTACTTTGGCAGTTTTAAAATTTGATGGAACAATGCCAGTGGATATGGAGTTATTGAAAATATGAACAATAGGACCGACAATGATATGTTTGAGGAGGTTTGAACTTATACCGTCAACGCCACAATTGATGCTTGATTTGAGAGATGAAGAAATATCTAGCACTTCCTCTTCCGTGGTGGGGGATAGGAAGATACTGTGATTTAGTGAATATGGATTGCTGAATTTGGTGTTGTTGGGCGGAGGTATTTTTGCAGTAAGGGACTGACCAATGTTGGTGAAGAAGTCATTGAGTTTATTCGCAATTTGGACAGGGCCTTTGATTTCTGAACCATCACTGTCAATGGAATGACAGTAGACTTCGGTTATATATATAAATGCGCTTTTATAAATGCGCACGTGACCAGATGGCCAGCGCCATATTTGCATTAAATCACTGTCAATCACTGATATGACGACCATTGTACAAACATAACTAATTTTATTTATTTTTATTTATTTATTTATTTATTTATTTTTATTTATTTATTTATTTATTTATTTATTTATTTTATTTATTTATTTATTTATTTATTTATTTATTTATTTATTTATTTATTTATTTATTTATTTATTTATTTATTTATTTATTTATTTATTTATTTATTTATTTATTTATTTATTTATTTATTTATTTTATTTATTTATTTATTTATCATTACTTAGGCGACGAAAAAAGAAAACCCTGTTCTACGGGCCCGACCGACCCAGATTTTGAACAAATGGAGAAACACATTTTTTCGGTACAAATAAATGTTTTTTTATTTTCTTAAATTGCAAATTATTTTGGTGATTTGTTGGGTTATTTCAACAACAAAAAACCGACCGACCGACCCTACTTGAAAGGTCCGTCGGCCCGTAGAACAGGGTTTCTTTTTTTCTTAGCCTTACTTTTCTAATTTTCTAAATATTATTTGTTCCCCCTTTCGGCTAGGCCAAACCGCCCTCCCACCTCAATTTGGTGCTACGTGTATCTCATTTAATGAGATACACGTAGCACCAAATTGAAATACCTATGAATATGACCTTCATGCCCATTTTACACTGTAACTCAGAATACAATTGAGGACATTTACGGCTCATTCGTGCTGTACGGTCACATTTAAACAAGTTAACTAGACAGCACTCACAGTTACAGTAGTTTACACTATCAGACTGCACTTGTAGGATAACTTTTAAAAACCTAAAGTCGCGGCTAGGTACAGACTACACAAACGCGAAACGCCCTCTGCTGGTCTCAAATTTGGTTTGAGAAAATTAACCCAGACTTTTCAACATCCTTTGTGGACTCTTAAGTAACTCATCAATATATTAATCAAAAAGTATACATTTTTGGAAAAAGAATCCAATTGTCATTAATAATGATTAATATGGAAATGTTCGGTTGCGGGGAAAAAATAATCTTACCCGAAATTCATCATCATTATTCTGTATAACACCATAGACTATAAATATTGTACTTATGTATAAATAATAAATAGCTGATTGAACCAGTATCTTCTCAACCAATACACATTGCACAATGGAATATCCTTCCTGGTGGTTTTGGTTTGAGGTTACCATGCCTGTTGTGGTGGTAATTCTGTTGGTAGTCATATTAATAATAAGTCTTGTGGCTTGTTTGAGAAAACTACCCGACAGAACAGAACCACCCAGAGGTTCAAAATGTTTCTGCGGCATGACACATGGTGCACAGTGCACTGTTGCACCCATTGCACAGTAATGTGAAAATACCCCAGATGACCTTTGACCTCAAAAACTGAAGTAAAAAAATAGATTTTTAGGGCAAAGCTACACAAAATTCAACATAAGCATACGGAATTAAAATTAGGCCGATTATCAGGGACGGCGTCAGATCAGAGGGCGAACACTCCCCATAGATTCTTTTTAACATGCTCAATAACTGAGTAATTAAAATTCTTTGGATATTAATTTCCTATTTAAAATATGTAACATGGTGTACTTATTTACTCCCACTAGATAACTCGATTTCGTCAAAATGTCAGTTGGTTCCTTTTGTCGTGGTAGGGTAGTATAGTATACGAGTCTTCCTCAACATGTTCCAGCCGGGATGATTAGATCATGTACAGTCATCTACGTATTTATTCTCTAAATTGTACGTCAAAGGGTGTACAGATTACCGATTTAGCATGGGAGACACAAAAAGGTGCTTAAAAACACATTTTGAATTTGTTTTTTTGTCCATTTTGATACTTAATTGAATGTGAGCGAGCGAATGAGTAAGTTGAGGTTGAGGAGGTCGGGCGGGGACATCTAGCCTATTAAGTTCGAGAGGGTCATTATTCCGAAAACGGCTAGAGTTATAGTTTCGTCAATTTACGTTAAAATTAGAGTTAAAATTAGGGTCAGGGTTATGTTCAGTGGCGGCACTACGGGGGGGAAGTGGAAATACTTATCTTGACTCCCAAATAAATAAATCAATGACCCATTCCTCCCGAAGAAAATTACAGCCCCCTAAGTTCCCTATCATCACGTGCAAAAATTATCAAATAACATCATCGGCAGCTACTCAGTTCTGACCTTAATGCCAGTAAGAATCACATTTCGTCATCAATATGGCCATTATTTTTTTTGTCCGTAATGGAAAATCCAAATAAAGAGTGTATGTTTCGCCCAAATTATTTGGCCCTTTGCAATCAATGCCACTATTTTGCAAAAACAATTTTCCTTGTAACCTGTCATTTTCGCCTATACTTTTGCGTGTGGAATTTGTGTACATCCGGGTACCTTACATCGTTGAACACGGTATGGCGACTTGTAGATGTCACGTGCGCATTTATAAAAGCGCATTTATATATATACCCGAAGTCCACTGAATGAGAAGGTGGTTTGGAGGATTTATTCCTGCCAAGAATGTGCTTAAGGGTTTGCCACGTCTTCTTCATGTTGTTTTTGTGGGCATCGAGCACAGCAATGATATGATTTTTTTAGACTCTAAGGAGATGATTGAGTGTATTACGGTATTTAGTATATTTTAGTTTATTGTCGTGGCTGGGATTTGATCGGTATTTCCTGAAAAGTTTATCTTTAGTGATTATTGAATTAATTAGTCCTATGGGTTTCTTAGGTGTTTTACGTTTAGATTGCTTTATTGATTTGACAGGGCGTGAATGTTATATATTTGAGATAACCTCTCGTGGAATTCATTAAATGCGGTTCCCGGATTGTCATCCTTGTAGACACTATACCAGTTAAGTAAAATTACAATTGAGCACATCAATGTATATCAAATACACGATGGAACAGCGATTGCTCAAAGATCTTAAATAAACTACAAAAATTAAACTTACAATTTAACTTACAATAGCTTTGAAACCTTCATCATGATTTAGTAATGTCGTACCAGAATCACTGATCAAGAAATAGAAATAGAAACAGCAAATGTATGACAATCTTTCAGACCGGAAAGGTACAGCAGAAGAGGAGTGAAGATTGTTTAAAGCATCGTTAATGGATACGCTGAAAGCAAAATGTTGCATAAAGAAGGCGGTAAAAAGGTCATACGAAAGGATCAGCATGGTGGAATGACGCAGTGAAGGAAGCCATTAAAGTGAAGAAGACACTCTTTAAGCACTGGTCCAGATCAAAGTCTCAGAGTGATTAGGACAAGTATAAAGAAGCAAGAAAATAATGCAAGAAAGTGGTCAAAACAGCTAAGAATGCATCTTGGCAGGAATATGGAGAAAACCTAGCAGAGAATCCAGAAAATTTGACAAGGCAATAAAAGCTGTCAGACAAAGGGGCGAACCTTTTGACTCCACATTACTGATGATGGAGCTGGAAGCCCACCCATTGATCAAGAAGACATAAACAACAAATGGGAGGAATATTTCAACGGACTTCTCAACTTCAGAAACACACAATGGTCCATGGAACCCTTCAATCCCGGTGTTCCTGATAAAGAGGAACCTTCTATCTAACAAGACGAAGTGAAAGTTAGTGTAAAAATAAAGCAGCAGGTACCGACGACATAACAGCGGAAGCCATTCTAGCATGTAGAGATTTTGGAATCAAGTGGCTCACTAGAGTCTTCAATACAGCATGTGAGGAGAGAGCAACGCCAGATGATTGGCAAAGGGCAATTTGTTTTCAGAAAAAATTGGGGATGTACAGATGCAATTTTCGAACTACGACAATTATGTGAAAAGTGTATAGATTTCAACCAGAATCGCACATGGTGTTCGTAGATCAAGAAAAGGCTTTTGACCGGGTGGATAGAAAACAGTTGTTGGCTGTAATGAAGGGCAATGGTATAAGAGGTCATGCACCTTCTTAAGAGCTTCTCTATGTTCTCTTTGCAGATGGCCAGAGCCTCATGCACAAGGACTCTGCAGGACTTCAAGACCATACCAACAAACTAAATGCAACATGTGAGAAATATAGCATGAAAGTCAGCATATCCAAAACAAAGACTACGGTGGTTAGCCGATTACCCAAGGATATTGACATCACCATTAACAACAGTTAGCTAAAACAGACAGAGGAGTTTAAGAACTTAGAAAGTATCTTCTCTGTGTATAGACGTATCGATAGAAAAATAGGGGCATGATATCAAAAGGCCGAGAATATCTTTACCAACTAGGCCCACTTCTTACACATCCTGCAATACCGATGGATACCAAAGCAAAGCTTAACAATGCCATTTTTTCAAACACTCCAGTGTCAAACCTGGGCTCTCGATCAACCAAAGAACAACCCAAAAGCTCATCACCTGTAAAATGAGATGCTTAATAGGAGCCGCTATAAGTCAAGGAGGGATAAAATCAGGAATGAGGATATTAGAAAGATGGTGGACACCCCGGGAGTGGACAAAACACCAATCACAGAATATGTGGCAAAACAACACGTTAGATTATTCGGTCACCCTATAGTTGAATCATTTTCTTACGATCCGTGACCATTCATAGCATACCTTTGTTTCTCTGTGGATTTGACTAGACGGACATATTCTAAGAAAAAATAGCTCCTATGTCCCCCAAAAATGGCGGGAAAATCTATTTATAGCTCATTTTTCAAAATGGCCGCCGGTGACATTTTGAAAAACATGAATATCTATATACCATATTCTGGATAGGCTATAATGACAAACAATATGTCCTTTTCCACTATCTTTGGCATGCCCAACCTTTTAAGATAAAATTCAAAGTGTTGAGAGGTCATTTTGACCCCTAAATCCAAGATGGCCGCCAGTTCCATACTGAAAAACATGAAAATCGATATATCATGAAGTGGATAGGCTATAATAACAAACAATGTGTCGTTTTCAACTATATTTGGCATGAAAACCCGTTTAAGATCATATTCAAAGAGTTTGGGGTCACATTGACCCCTATATCCAAGATGGCCGCCAGCGCCATATTGACAAAAACATGAAAATCTATATACCATGAAGTGGATAGGCTATACTGACAAACAATGTGTCGTTTTCCACTATTTTTGGCATGCCAAATCTTTTTTTGTCATATTCAAAGTATTTGGGGGTCATCTTAAACCCTTAATCCAAGATGGCCGCCAGCGCCATATTGAAAAACATGAAAATAGATATATCATGAAGTGGATTGACTATAATAACCAACAATGTGTCGTTTTCAACTATTTTGGGCATGCAAAACCATTTAAGATCATATTCAAAGAGTTTGGGGTCACCTTGACTCCTAAATCCAAGATGGCCGCCAGCACCATATTGACAAAAACATGAAGTGGATAGTCTATACTGACAAATATTCCACTATTTTTGGCATGCCAAACCTTTTCATGTCGTATTCAAAGTGTTTGGGGGGCATCTTGACCCCTAAATCCAAGATGACTGTCTAAGCCATGTCGAAAAACATGAGCATCGATATTTAAGATGTGACACACACGAGGCCAATGCTTATTTTTACTCAATTACTTATAGATTTTGAAAGTGCTACCTTTGTTCTTTCAGAAAAGTTGCACGTTAAGAGCATGTGATGGAGAACAGAACAGACACTGAAGAGCTACAGACCAACCAAGAGACTGATAAACTAGAATGCATGCTGAAAGATCATTGCCCTGTAAAAGACAGTTTAGAAAAGTAGAGAAATGGGAGAATATTAAGGACAAATTTTTACAATGGAAGGGCCTTGATAAATTTCAACATGTCAATACAACAGTGGAATGGGATAAAGGACCTAAGGGTTGTCATATGCATGCTACTTGTTGTACCACGATGTCTAACACACACGCTCACTGCCAAGCCACAAAACGCAAGCACAAATCTGAGAAATCAAAAAAAAAAAAAGGCTGGGATGTCCGGTCAGCAATCATCTTTCTCAGGACCTCCTCCCAAGAAACTTCGTTCAAGTATAGGTGTTCTGCATGATAAGGCATTGTGCGTCCACAAAAGTCTGGTAACTGGGACAAAAACACTGTTGTTACTTTTGACACAAGATGCATGGAAAAGATTCAAGGCACACACTATCTACATTGCAGATGAAGATACAAGAGAGCGGTTAGATACGTTTATAACGTCAATCCCAGGTCCAGCTACCTCAAGGAACTTCCGATCAAAGAATTTGGAAAAGTCAGAGGATTTCACGAACGTATTCAGAAGAATGTTAGTGAGCTTGTGTATGATACAAGAACTGTCGGTACATACATCGAGGCCGCACTGTTATCACTGGGAGTAACGGATGACCAGTTGGTCAACAATGTCGCAACACGACTTAGAGAACAGGTCATCAAAAGGACCACTATTCCTTGGCCCCCGTACATACATGAGTCGGAGCAAGATGAAAACTTTAGTGAGCTCCTACTAAATCTCATTACCTGGTTGAAAAAACCTAACACAGGTTCAGCTGATGACAACCCAAAGGTCTGATCAATTTCGTCAATCTTAGAGAGCAATCGTTATTTACGACAGGGGGAATGGGCATTTTGAAGGGGGAACCCGATTTTTTTTATCTTGAAGGGGGGGCGAAATTTTTGTTGAACCAGGAGGGGATTGTTAAGTTTTAAATGGAGAAATTCGTGAAGACAAGGGCGGAATTTGAAAATTTGCTTTCCCCCCTCGCGTCCACTCAAAATTGTCAGATTCCCCCTTTTAAACTTAACAATCCCCCTCCTGGTTCAACAAACAATTTTTCGTTTCCACCTCAAGATCAAAAATAAAAATAAAAATCGGGTTCCCCCTCAAAATGCCCATTCCCCTGTCGTAAATAACGATCTCTCCCTAAGATTGACACAATCGATCGGACCTTTGGGTTGTCATCAGTTAGACCTGTGTTAGGTTTTTCAACCAGGTAATGAACTTTAGTTGGAGCTCACACAAGTTTTCAGCTTGCTCCACCTCATGTATTTATGGGGGCCAAGGAACAGTGGTTGTTTGATGACCTGTTCTCTAAGTCGTGTTGCGACATTGTTGACCAACTGGTCATCTGTTACTCCCGGTGATAACAGCGGGGCCTCGATGTATGTATCGGAAGTGCTTGTATCATACACAAGCTCACTAACTTTCTTCTGAATACGTACGTGAAATCCTATGTCTTTTCCAAATTCTTTGATCAGAAGTTCCCTGTGGTAGCTGGACCTTAATTGGGAAAAGTGCCCGTAGTTTGAAGTAATGCGGATGTAATCTTGGAGCAGTCCTTCAAGGGTGCGTATTTCACGATCTTTAAATATGACTTGTTGGATATGTTGAAATAACAAAGCTTGAGCCTCCCGAAGGTTAACATGCTGTAGATGCTCTGCATTTTTACTGAGATTATCTCTCGCTTGATTGCTGACATATTGACGCCAGCAATGACCGTGGTATCTGATTTCCAAGCCAAAGGCTGTTTGCCTGTCTGGGATTGACGTTATAAACGTATCTAACCGCTCTCTTGTATCCTCACCTGCAGTGTGTGCCTTGAATCTTCTCCATGCATCTTGTGTCAAAAGTAACAACAGTGTTTTTGTCCCGGTTACCAGACTTTTGTGGACGCACAATGCCTTATCATGCAGAACACCTATACTTGAACGAAGTTTCTTGGGAGGAGGTCCTGAGAAAGATGATTGCTGACCGGACATCCCAGCCTTTTTTTTTGATTTCACAGATTTGTGCTTGCGTTTTGTGGCTTGGCAGTGAGCGTGTGTGTTAGACATCGTGGTACGACAAGTAGCATGCATATGATAACCCTTAGGTCCTTTATCCCATTCAACTGTTGTATTGACATGTTAAAATTTATCAAGGCCCTTCCATTGTAAAAATTTGTCCTTAATGTTCTCCCATTTCTTTACTTTTTCTAAACTGTCTTTTACAGGGCAATGATCTTTCAGCATGCGCATTCTAGTTTATCAGTCTCTTGGTTGCTCTGTAGCTCTTCAGTGTCTGTTCTGCTCTCCATCACATGCTCTTAACGTGTAACTTTCCTGCAAGAACAAATGTAACACTTTCAAAATCTATAGTATAAGTAATTGAGTAAAAATAGGTATTGGCCTCGTGTGTGTCACATCTTAAATATCGTTCGATCATGTTTTTCGACATGGCTTAGACAGTCAACTTGGATTTAGGGGTCAAGATGCCCCCAAACACTTTGAATACGACATGAAAAGGTTTGGCATGCCAAAAATAGTGGAATATTTGTCAGTATAGCCTATCCACTTCATGTTTTTGTCAATATGGTGCTGGCGGCCATCTTGGATTTAGCGGTTTCAAGGTGACCCCAAACTCTTTGAATATGATCTTAAATGGTTTTGCATGCCAAAAAATAGTTGAAACGACACATTGTTGGTTATTATAGTCAATCCACTTCATGATATATCGATTTTCATGTTCTTCAATATGGCGCTGGCGGCCATCTTGAATTTAGGGTTCACGATGACCCCCAAACACTTTGAATATGACAAAAAAACATTTGGCATGCCAAAAATAGTGGAAAACGACACATTGTTTGTCAGTATAGCCTATCCACTTCATGGTATATAGATTTTCATGTTTTTGTCAATATGGCGCTGGCGGCCATCTTGGATTTAGGGGTCAATGTGACCCCAAACTCTTTGTATATGATCTTAAACGGTTTTTCATGCCAAATATAGTTGAAAACGACACATTGTTTGTTATTATAGCCTATCCCCTTCATGATATATCGATTTTCATGTTCTTCAATATGGAACTGGCGGCCATCTTGGATTTAGGGGTCAAAATGACCTCTCAACACTTTGAATTTTATCTTAAAAGGTTGGGCATGCCAAAAATAGTCGAAAAGGACATATTATTTGTCATTATAGTCTATCCAGAACATGGTATATAGATATTCATGTTTTTCAAAATGTCACCGGCGGCCATTTTGAAAAATGAGCTATAAATAGATTTTCCCGCCATTTTTGGGAGGGACATAGGAGCTATTTTTTCTTAGAATATGTCCATCTAGTCAAATCCACAGAGAAACAAAGGTATGCTATGAATGGTCACGGATCGTAAGAAAATGATTCAACTACTATGCGAATGACCGCTAGCAAACCTGCAGCAAGAACTTATAAAAGCAAAACAACAGGAACCAGGCACAACGTCTTCATCCCTATATTTTCGTGTCAAAAATTGCCGTGATATACGGCGAATACTCTCGTTTTTCAAAAGCTACGCATGGCGATTTTGTTCGAAATAGGCCGAGCGACTCAGGCTAAGCATACCATTTACACGATATGAGATACCACAGAGTTTCTATTAAACACGTTTTTATGATTTGCGCCTGCTCAGTACCCCATATGATGTTGTCATTACAAGAAAATTCGATTTGTTGTCAGGTAAAACCCAGGTTTTGTTTTCAATACACTAACTGGAAATTCAATACACTAAGCGGCGATTGCTGTTGTCGTTATACGCAAATAGTTTACTGCATTTTATACATTACGAGTTTTAAATCGTACATTAAAATTGTGATATATCAACTGCTTGAGAATTAAAATCATATAAAGCTCAGACCCACGTGCTCTATAGAATATTAAATCACAAGTCTATAATACAATGAGCTATATCGAGAGCTATCGAGACACTGTGCAACTTTCTTTATCTGCGTCAATAATAGAATATTGATTTTTATCGAATTGAATGCATCTCTACATTTTGAGTTTGTACTTCAGCACTGAGCGATCTAGCGATCGATCCCTAGCCAATCAGACAGGACTCCTTTTCTTGCGTTCGGTGAAATACCAATCGCCTGTCGCTCACCAACGGAGTATCAAGTTGCAGGGAAAAATCTTTATAATACAGGGTGTCGACACTGTGCCAGGAAGACCAAGGAAGATATGGGCAGATGGAGTAAAGGAAATGCTCGCAAAACATGGGATCATCATTAGTGAAGCTACGCGACTCGCCCAGAAAGGTAACATTTCCCCACGACGCTATGAAAGGCAACAGTGGTGGATAAAAGTAAAAGTAAAGTAAGGTAAAGGTAAAGGAGACGATCCTGTATAAACAGTGATCGGAGTGCCCATCTCTCTTTCATTGGTGACTGGGCCAGACTTCTCCATGTAATGTTGCTATAGGGAGATCGCTACACCTCCTCTACAGCGAGTCTGTTACCTTCCCAGCATTTAAGAATGGCGGTACCCATTTAAACACCTGGGTGGGGAGGAGTAATCGAGATAAAGTGCCTTACTCAAGGGCACAACACAATGGCGTCGCCGGGGCTCAAACCAGCAACCTTCCGATTATGAGTCAGTGCCCGTTCCGCTAGGCCACCGTGCTCCCCTTCGTAAGTAAAGTAAGAATGACTGATTTAGAAACGCCACTTCAGTATTTATGAAGCAAACTTATTATAAATCAAGTACGGAGAAACAATCTGAGACCTTAAAAATCTAAGCCTTTTTTTTCTAAATGTTTACCCTATAGGGAACACATTTTACATTACTTTTTTTACCTTAAAACTCGACAACGGTAGGTCAAAGTAAATTTTCTGTATGACCTGTGGATTTATTGGGGAGATTCTTACGACAATCTAAGCACTTACATACTCTAACGTATATAATGATCTTTGACCCCTCTGTGCTACTAATTCCAGAACTTAGTCACTTTGGAGCCTATTCAAAAATTAGTAACTGCAATATTTGGAAGCAAAATGCCAAATTTGGATCTTTTATCACCTCTCTAATGTGGTGAAAGCTGTCGTTACCCTAGCTGCCTCAATACTTAATGTGAAATAAAGTAAAGGCTAAATGGTGGAGAAATACCAAATGCCACTGAATTGTTTTGGATCATACATTATGTTGCATTAACTGACGAAGGAAGTGTATCCAAGACTCATAGATTGAACTAACCAGACGCAGGAATGAAATGGGAAACAGGTTAAACAGTCGAAAAACACCTGCAAAATGCAGCCTGAGACAGGTACCCTGCCTAATAAAACCTAAATCGATTTCTTTTGATTCATAGTAAATAACATATAAGTCGATTTAGTCATGGTGCCATATAGGGAAACTTAATACGATTATTAGTCAAATTTGACGAAAAAATCGTGATAGATCTACTTTGTTGGACATTTAAAAACCGACAAGACGTTTTCAATGTACAGTAAGCCAAACAATCAAGGTACCAGTTGTGTTCACCCCTGTATATCCTAAATATAGACAAATATGTCAAAATTAAAACAAGCAGCTAATACCTGAACTCCTTAGCTCTGATTCAAGACCTTATTTGTTGAAATTGGTTGAGAATTAAAGAAACGTTGATATAAAACCTACCGAAGAGACGAAATCAAAAGTTGCACTTTTATGTTCTAATCAATGAACGCACGACGCTAGTTTTAACGTTCTAATCAATGGAAGCACGGCGCTAGTTCCCTTGTTCGCGAACGGTTTGTGTACAAATCAATAGCGCATGCAATGCAGGAAACTGCAACTTTTAAATTGGCACCTTCATTATGGTTTTGGATCGTCGTGTCTTTATTTCTTAAACAATCTCAACGAGCGAGGTCTTAAATTCGAGCTAAAAGATGCAGCTGTTGGCTGCTGGTTCCAATTATGACATATCTCTCTTTGTTTAGGATATACAGGGGGGTAAAGGTAACTGGTACCTTAATTTTTTGGCTTACTGTATATAATAATTGTGGCCATGTGCAAAATATCTCAATTAAATCTCAATTAAATCTCAATTAAATCAATTAAGCTGGTGACATTTTTAAAACCATGTTAAAACACACGAACGCAAAACACCATATCTTTTACAACAATGAAAGGATGATATTAACTTTCTAATTTTGAAATCAAATAATGTATATTGTATGGGTATACCCATTCTCATAGTAATGATTACTGACATTTCAGTACACGCCATTACATTTTAAACGGATCATTTGAAGTGTTTGTTAATAGCGAGAGAAGTGCTATGTAAAATTATACTTGTAGGTTAAGTGAAATGACTTTTTTCATATTAACGTGCAGTGCATATTAAATCTTACTTGTGTTTTAAGTGAAATGGCTTTTCATATTACCGTGCAATGCATATTATTGATTCAGGTAATAGGAACTGTGCTTTAGTGTGTTTTCACCATAATGCTAAAAGCAGTTTTAACTAGCAAGCATGTAATTTGTAATTCGGTTGAATGTGTTTTTCAGTTTACAGAAGATCTGATCAGCAAACTACTTCCGTAAATCATGTCAACTGCGATCATCCTTCTTGATGTCGATTTACTAAACTAGTCAAAAATTTGCTAAAGGCCCACGTCTTGAGCTGCTGATCTATGGGTCTTAAGCCATGCGTCATATACTGGGGTACCCAACAAGATGGTTTTGTTACATTTTGATGTGCAAGCATGGATTTCAAAACACTGTCTGTTAATATTCCTTCAATTAGGTCCTAAATTGAGGCGAATTTATTCTATATTACTCATGTGATATCCTGTTTTAAAATAATTTTTAATTTTTAATTTAATTTGAAATTAAATGTGCCAAGGGTGGTTGTGGATTAGGGGGAGGGGGGGGGGGCGAATTAAAGAGAGGACTCATATCTTAAATTTGATCTAAAACACCCAAATTTGAATCTAGTAAAGATGTCTAAATTAACTCACAGACCTCTAGACCAAAATAAATACATAAGGACATTTAAAAGACTAATACTGGCTTAGAAGGATTGCAAATGTAGAACCAACTTTGCGATTGTTTTTGCCAGTAGTCTGTCATTTCACCACTTCAAATGAGACTTGTAGGTAAAATGATTGAAACATTTCACTTTTCAAAGGTTTACCCCAATTTATGACACAGGGCCGTTAATAATCTTCTGTCGTCCGGTTTATAAATAAAGTGGATAAGTACAAGAAAAAGTAGGTTTCCTGGAGAAAGTGAGTGATTGGTGAAAGTATATAGTACCATTTTGGAAATTGTCAGTTTGCGAGGATTTTATACGGAAAGGATATACAAATCCAAGTGTACAATAGACGTTGTTGAACGTTGATTGTCGCAAGACAAATGAATCAGGATATAAATCAGTCGGTCGGAACATTGAGTGCTACAGAACTTTGTAATCAAGAAGAAGACTACTGGTTTAGAAATTATTAGTGTGATCATACTGTGCAGACACATATACAGAACTTAACCAGGGGGTAACATTGGATAATGAGACATGTAAATATAACATATAACATATTGAAGCTTATATGGAACAAAGTTGCGCGCCTAAATTTGCTTTTTTTAAAGCTGAAATGGTCAAACATAAGATTAACTGCGTCAAAATCACATGCACACAGGTGTTTCTCTTCTCCTTATTTTCACAAATTTTCATTCTCTTTTTATTGATACGGCAGGGCATTTAACATACTAACTGATATGCATATATTGTTCATGTGCAAATCATTATTAATCAGATTTAAATTTTAACTAAAGAAAATTATTTAATTAAAGATATTGGTAACGTAATCAAAGTGTGTTATTGTTGTGCATTCGTGTGAGAACAGGGCAAATTATACTGTAGTTAATAGCGTTAATCTGACTAAGAATGAGAATAAACGATACGAGCTTTAATTTTGGTATTCTACCGTGTGATAGACGTCTAATATTTTATCGTAGTATCCAGTGTTCCACTATTGACCTGCCTGTTCTTTATCAATGCTGGCTGTGTTGCGATATTTTCCATGCTGCTAATTATTTTAAGCATCAACATTGTTAGACCCGCATTTATTTTAATGCTATGAACAAAGGTGAAAATTGTAATTTTGAATTAGAACCCAGAAATAAGCGGGTCGTTTTAGCAACCAAACGTTGTAAAAACGAATTATTTTTTTTATACTACCAGAACTGCTATATAAAACCATCGCATAATTATAGTCCATTTAAACAATGAGTATCCCAGCAAACACAAATAGATCGTTTTAAACAGGTTATATTTTCGTTTGTCTGTTTTGGTCAAAACATTTTAATAACATTAATTGTCGGGTTATATAAAGGTTATGGAAACGATTGAAAAACAGACCCAGTAGTGCATATTTTAAGGCCTTAGCACGTCAATGGGATTTGGCAGCTATTCTGAAAAACAAAGTCTACCCTCACTTTTTTTTATCAAGTCTCATGGTCTACTACATAACTGTGAAGAGTAACTGTGGGGGCCTCTCACGCACACGGGATAGATGATGCATATGAGCAAGTGACGTCATTGTACTATGTAATGTGTGGAAAGAGTAGCATTTTTGGTGAAATCACCGGAAATCACTTTTTCGGTCATAGTGACCTTTGTAGAACTTTTGACCGCGAGTTGGTCGCCTGACATTTGTACCACTAGCCAATGGCTTCAGTGAAATCATTGTACTATGTGATTTGCGGAAACAACATTGTATTAAAGGTATATATGAAGTTTGGAATTAAATCAAAATACTGGACTTACTATTTTTAGCAAAGCTACGTTTGCGTGGGATACCATCAAGCCGATCCGTAGCCGTCTGTCACATGACCAGTCCAGCGGGTCAGTTGCCTGATGAAGTGTGATGGTATCACACGCAACGTAGCTTTGCTAAAAATAGTAAGTCCAGTATTTTGATTTAATTCCAAACTTCATATACTACAACTGGATGACTGAAAACATTCATCAAAAGGTATATATGGTTACATACCGGAAATGAACCCTAAATGATCTTTGAACCCAAATAAAGTTTTAGACATTGGCTATAGATGATGCATGTGCGCAAGTAACGTCGCGGTGCTATGTATATAATATATGGAAGGAGTAGCAGTTTTGTAGTAGAAAAATATGTTTTGGCCATAATGACCTTGACATGACATTTGTGGCACCACCCAATGGTCAGCGAATTTGGTCATAATTGACAAACGCATATGTGATGAGATCAAGCAAAATCAGTCGGAACTCGGAAATATTGATTTTGCAATATAGCCAAACAAAGAAAACATTTCCTTTTGTTTCCTATTGTTTTGGAAACTCTTTTTTGGCTCATATCTTTGGAACTGGTTGTTCAATTTCAATGGGTTTTTTTGCAAAATGCAGCTTTGTAAATGCTTTTTACTATCCTATAAGAAACTGAAAATTTAATATTTCCGAGTTCCGACTGATTTTGCTTGATCGCGTCACACATGACTACGTCGGGGCATTATACGAATGATAGAAGAAAGGAAGAAAGAATAAAGAACATGTCAGAAAGAAGACCTTAGCCTATAAATAATTTGGCTACGGTAAAAAAACAACAACCGTATTCCGCATTTAGATTTTCAACTTGGGAAGGGCTTTGAGAAAACTTTCAAATTAAAATGGCTCTTTCATATAGTACCGGTGCAGCCAGGGAGCGGCTGCATTGGCACTGTGTTAACCGACGGCGTACTTGGGGAAATATTATATATTGTTATAATTTCTCGCGGAGAAAGCATATCTAATTTATATTTATACACATTTTTACTCTAAAGCAAGCCAAACCGCCAACGGATACGGAAATTTTATTTTTTCGCACTTATCCTATATATATATGGAAATCTATTAGAAATACCCGGTTTGATTAGACGTCGCTTCTAGTATTGAAGTTCCAACCAACGAGCTCTCGGATGTAATGGTATATATAATGTAGTGCTTAGCGATTGATGCATCGTCGTGAAAATATGCAAAGAAATGATTTTTTTTTTCAAAAGTGAAATTTCTCAGAGGATATCTGGTATAAATATTAAGCCTATATTTGTTGTCAGTTAGAAGCCCTGGAGAGGGTAAAATGACTTTATTTGTCCAGCCGAATGGGGTGGGGGTGGGGGCAGCAATTATGACAAGCCGAGGCACACAATCATGGGGCGCCTTTTAAACAAAACGCTTAGGTTTTTAAGCGTGTCCGTTGTGTTTACCTTTCACCGAATTTTCTCCTAAATATAAAAGAAAAAAAAAGACTATTTCAAACTAACTAACAAGTAAAAATCATGTAATTTTACAAGAGCGAAATGAAAATCACGTATTTTACTGTAGAAACCTATGGTGGCCCTCCTGGTCATATTTGATGGTCGGTCCTACCCCCGGGTAAGGTAGTGGGGTAAAACTTTTATCACTGAAAATGAGCCCAAATGATGGATCTGCATTTAGCTTAAGTCGCTTGGGCGTAAAGGCACACATTTTGTATGACGGATGGGTGGTACAACCCCTTCCTCGTAGTTCTAAAGTTAATGGATAGATGTGCAGAAACTGTGCTTTATTTGGATTTCGCTGTTTCATAATCTTCAATTATGGGCGGAGTTGGATATGCTTTGTTTGGATCTGTCAAAAGCTTTTGATAGTACTGTTTCGCATCATTTACTCATAAGTTGCAATCCATATTAATCTCATGGCTGGTTCCTGTACGCACACACTTAGCATCTCTGATTTCTTCATTATTAGCAGGACAGCCTGCTGCATATAGAAATAGGTTAGAGTATAATTGTAATCATATGTACCTGTATTCTTAAACTAAATTGTTTATATAAGCAAGAAACTGGAGGGGTATATACGCTCTAAATCCGTCCATGTCGCTCGTTCTATTTTAAGGTCAAATGACTATGTTATTCCGAAACGCATGGTCCCGAGTTTGAGCAACAAGACGCTGTTGGTGCAGTAACCAACCAGGCATTCGCGATGATATAAATTTGAGCAATTGTATAGTTGCCGTATAAGTTGAAAGTTGAAATGTTTTTGATTAAAAGAAATAGAATGTGACTCCGGAGGCTGGTCTTCTTTCTTATTTATGCTCACGAAAAAGTATTTTAGTATTCGTATTTGTATTCCCGACTTTCTTTGTGGGAATTCCATTCATTCTAAAAAGCAAGTCAGATTTTCCCACTGCAACAAACGTGACACAGTCTTCGCATCGATCGAAATGTATTGACCAAGATAAGGTATTGAAGTTTAGCAAAGGACGCCACTTTCTTTAAAATTTTACAATGCGAAATTTGAGAATATTTATTCAGATGTCTAGAGCAGATTACATACACAGCCTATTTGTTTTCGCGTACCACTTTTAAGAGCCATATTTTTTTAAAAACTACTCCTATTTTCAAACTGGTAGATTACAAGTGCATTTTAGTTCTGACGAACACTTATTGGTATTAGATAAGTTTGACAATATCAGAATAATTTTGCTCATACTCAGAAATTTTATCCCCACAAAAATCAAAGTCAGTCTCCTTAAATCCGCCATTTTAGGCTAATTCACTACATTATTAGCGGCAAAATGTAAACTAATGGAAAGCACAAATTTTCTATCAAACAATTATTTTACACCATCTCCCGACACACCTCAATTAATATTTAGCCCGTACGGTTTATGCAGACCCCTACCAGACCAGCCTTTGAATTTTGCGAAAAAATATTCCATATTAAATGTCAAGTCTGTATGTTATTATTAATCATGATGAACGCATTCGGTTGAACTCAAAATTTTACTGATGTTTATTAAAATTAAAGTGTTCAATAGTGAAATGGTCATAAAGAGTTTATATAATTAGAAGATTAGTGGCAATCAGAGTTATTAAATTCAATATATTTTGCATAATTAAATGGCTCACTTAAAAACTGAACAATTCTGATTTTGGAATCTATCAGTTTGTTGATCGCGAAAGCCCGAGTAAAAATTTCGACCATGTATATACTTTGGCTTTTAAGCAGAACTTTATCTAGGGACTTTGGTCTCTAAAACACACTGTCAATCATACTTGTTTATCAATCCAATTTAACCACAAGTACTGAGCATGGTAGTACAAGACGCGCTAAATATACGTCCATGCACCACTGAAAGTTTAACTTTCGCGCCAGCACAAACGTGCCGCAAATTCCATAGATTGTTATGTACGATGTAGTTAATGGTACAGGTACACAGGTATACAGGTACAGGTATTATATGGCACGTGCCCGGAGGATTTAAAGCATAGCGAGATCTGGGCGGCCAATCACAAGCCAGATCCATTTAAAGATGCATTACATCATGGCCAAATTGGACTAACTCTCCGTAGAGTCCCGTGTTTAAAAGAATCTTAACCGCAACCCAGAATAAGTAGTCCACTTGGGAAGCTAACAAATAAAGGGAGTACGATGCATACTGCAGTTACTGTCCGTTTTCCTATACACAATACACAGTGCTCTCACCATTGACGCGCGACCTTTACAAATAGTGTATGTTAGAAGTATACCGTAAACGTTCGCCTAATGGCGCTATGGAGTTCATGGAAATGAGAGAGCGCCATCCCTGTAAAACCGACTATTATCACTGATCATTAAGGGTACGTGTAGTTAAAGGGTGAGACCTATCGACACATACAATTATGAACAAGATCGAACAAACTTGTTCATGATAATGCGGTAATCATTCACCTGATACGTTGTGGCCCAGTGAGCAGAGCATTAGACTATAGTGCGAGGATAAAAAGAACTTGTGGAGAAGATTGATGGTTCAAATCTCATTCAGTAATTTCTGACAGATTATGATGTCTGTCAATGTTTTTTTTTTTTCTGATTTGAGGAAATTTTATTCTCTATTTTCTTGATTTTATCTTTAACATTGTTTATATAAATTTATTATTTTATCTTGTATGTGTCTTTTTTCATGATTCTTTGTTTTTATCGTTTCATTTTAGAGTAACTCAATCCATTCAATCAATGTTGTAATGAACCTATTTGATTGAGGCATTTGTTATGTGTGTGAGACGAACTGTCGCGTGCGACAAGTCCTTCAATTCGCGCGAGTGTCCTTGCCTATGCATCAGTGGTCATAAGAGGTATATCATTTTATTCGAAAGGGGGGTCCCAAATATACGGGGGTCATAAAGTCTTGGAAAAAATAATAGGAGGTTGTCATAAAATGTAGAGAGTCACAGGATGACCACAGAAAGTGTGTTATTTTATTCAAAAAGACTGATTTCAATAGAATTTTGGGGTTTGGGATCATAAAATTTTTGTTGCCGAAATAGGGGGTGCGCAATTTTATTGACGCGGACTTTTTGTAAATTTGGGACCCCCCCCCCTTCCTCTGCCCCAATAATCCCTAGCTATATTTGTTTGAAACTGTTCCACGGAGGATGTATCATAAATCCTTTGTTTGGAGCCAATCGATAAACGCAAGGCCTCTATAGCTATCATTGAATACTGGCTAGGATTCCACAACACAATGAGAACATGTTATAAGGCGCTTTGGAAGGCACACAATACCCCCAATGGCTTTCCATATTATGTGCACTCAACAACTATTCAGTATCGAAGCCCGGTATCGAAGTTACGTAATGTTACTATGTCAACGGGACCACGCGCTTAAGTAATGAACCACGATCGAAACAATCAGTACACAAAAAAGGCATACCAAAATAGCGTGATCGAAATGATCGCCATACAAACAGTGCTTGGTTCCGATACCATCACGGAGTTACGTAACTACTTGGTCTGATAGTTATGATCAATGGTCTGATCTACTTGGGTTCGATCCTTTTAAGAAACGAAAAAATAGCTGATCATTTATAATGCATAAATGAATAAAGTAATGTAGTTACACAATTTGAAACATTGAGGCCGCTTTATTTTTCAAAGGTCATTTAACTGTTAAATGTAGTGGAATACAGTAAGCCAAAAAATTAAGGTACCAGTTGTGTTCCTCCCTGTATATCCTAAATAAAGACATATATGTAAGATTAAAACATGCCGCCAATACCTGTACTCTTTAGCTCTGATTTAAGACCTTATTTGTTGAAATTGGTTGAGAATTAAAGAAACGGTAGTCCAAAACTTGATGAAGATACGAAATAAAAAGTTGCACTTTTGTGTTCTAGTCAATGAAAGCACGATGCTAGTTTTTCGTGCTAGTCAATGAAAGCACAGCGCTAGTTATCTTGTTCGCGTACGCTTTGTGTACAAATCAATAGGACATGTAATGTGGCAAACTGCAACTTTTATATTTGCATCTTCCTTGGGTTTTTGGATCGTCGTGTCTTTATTTCTTGGACAATGTCAACGAATGAGGTCTTAAATTCGAGCTGAAAGATGCAGCTGTTGGTTCCAATTATGACATGTTTGCCTTTGTTTAGGATATACAGGGGGTAAATGCAACTGGTACCTTGATTTTTTGGCTTACTGTATATCACGCATTGATAGGTAGCAGGTGGAGCAAATTTTGTGAGCGGTTTTTGTTGCCGTTTGTTCGCAGTGCCTATTTATCTAAAAAAAATAAGAAAATTAAAATTATATTTAAACAAATTCACAATATTCGTTCGTAAAATGGGGACAAAATCCAAAAACATTTCTTGACCCTTCTTCACATAAAAGTGGGGGCAGAAATCAAGATTCGAACAAGTACCATTCACCATTCAAGGCGCACCCTCTACCGACTGAGCTAACGGGTCAGACAATAGAAGGGTGTAATTTTGAACTGAAGAATATTAAAAAATATGAAGAAATTACAATGTTATAAAAAGATTTACCAAAATGAGTTAGGTATAACGTATGAATCGATTTACAAATTAAGTCCAATGGCACTTTGAGAAAGAATACCTGAAGAAACCCCAAAACATTTGCTGCTCTAGCAACTAACCTAGTGACCTAATGTATTGGGTCATGTCACGATATTTTTTTCTGAGGCATTATGTCCAGGTTGCTCAATTTAACATACACGTATCCTTAATGCTGTTGAGATTTTACGCGTACGAGGATGGCGCTCTCACATTTCTAAGAATCCAAAAGCGCCATTAGGCGAACGTTTACGGTATTGCATTTGCCTAGTTAACATCACTGTGTGAAAAATAACCGGCCAATATTTAAACTATTCTCCAAACTTCTAGCAAATATATTTCTCTAACATGACCTAAAATTACAGCTAGGTTAGATGTTCAGAAATAGTCGCACTTTCGTAGAATATGAGTGAGGACAACTAGCACAGCTAGCTCATAGCTAGCCAACTCCCCGTGTTAATTGAATGGAGATTTGACCGAAAATATTGAGCTATATTGGTAACGGACCGCTCCGTTCTGAAGGATGCCACAAAAAACGGTACAAGCTACATTTAAACTATTCTATGAAATTCTAGCAAATATAGTTTTGTAACATGTCCTAAATTTTTAGCTAATTTAGGTGTTTAGGCGCACTTTTGTGTTTTAGGAAGGATATGTAAACGACAGATAACACCAAAAATATGAAGAAATTATTTCCAAACCGTGTTAAGTCAACAATCATTATGTTGCTCATTTTCAAGAATGCTGGTTAACAAAAAGCAGGCCATTGTCTCATTTCGTGAACAAAGGTCCACATACCATTGTTTCCTTGCGTTTCCTTTATAATCAGTTACCCAACTGAAGCTGTATTATAGCACCTCATAGCGAAACCGCACATATAAAACAGACACATGTGCACAACCAGAGAAGATCCGATTTAATCAGTTGAGCTGTTTCAATGAGTGTTATCTTGGTTTATAGCTTTTAATGGGGTTTAAGTCCTGCAAAGGTCGAGATGAATTCTAATGTAGACATGACTGCATCATGGACTGAAAATATCAGATGTGAAAATCTATCAATAATATTATTGCACACAATTTAACATAGATCAGCGTTTTATGCTTAAATGTAATAGCCACAGTATGCAAAATGGGCAAGTGGACTACGGAGAAGTCTAAAGGATGCATGGGTAACAAAAAAAAATATATTGAATACAAAACACAAACACTTCACAATGCTATAGCGCTGTTAGATTACCATGATTGCGTTTGTTATAGGATATACTTGTAGGGCTAGATATCCAGAGTGTTTACTACCACATTATTGTTTAAGTTGTGAATACTCTCAATCATCTGGGAATCATACAATGAGAGAATGAATTTAATCTATTCAATCAACCAGTCTACTCTACCTCGCCAAATGACGTCACAGGGTGACGTCATCGGTTCTCAAGGTGTATAACATCACAACCCAGCTGCAGGTCAGTGGTACTGGCCGCAACGTTGGTTGCTCCAAGGTACGTTCATCTGGTTGAATAGATTAAATTCATTCTCTCATTATTGTTTAAGGTTATACGAGGTATTAATGGTCGAAGCAGCCATAAAAATCGATTTTTATTATCTGAATCAATATATTATTGAAAAATAAAACTTTGGTGTTTTGCAAAAGTTCATTCTACAAATCATATACTTTGAAAACCTGCTTAATTTATTATTGTTAATGAGTTATGTACGTTTTACAAAAGTGTTGTTGTTTCAGCCCTCTTTACAACATAACTCAAGAACCACAGGACCTAGAAAAGTATATCTGTGATATTTGAATTCTTCTACACGCTCGCTATGAATTGAGCAATGCAATTTTTGCTGAAGCCCACTACTATTCGCAAGATGCTGTGAACTACATTTTTTTGTTGCTGTTTCGACCAACAATACATCGTATTACCTTAAGGTTAAATACAATTGATTTTTCAAGGCTTGATTTCAGAGGGGCGTAAGTTAATAATGGAAACAGCCATGCAGAAAAGAATGAACTCAAGCGTACTTAGTGTATCAATCTGAACTAGGGCCACGGACAAACCGCGGCTCGTTAGTCATCCTATATGCAGGGAGATAGGGAGGGGACGACCATGATAGGACCATATGGGCTGATGGGGCGGGGGGGGGTTTGATTGTGGGCAGCCGTTTTTGGCAATTTTCCTATGGATTTTCTAAATTTTCAATTTTTAAAATTATCCTGGATGATATCCGTCGTGAAATAAATCAATGCTTCTATAGGCTATAATAGGCCTGGTAGCCCTATTTATACCCTGATTATGCAACAACAATAACAACAACAACAACAATAACAAAACCAACAACCAAGTTAATCTAATTTGTAAAAATATATTCATAGGCCACGCCTATTAGACTAGTATATGCCTAAAAATTCCTTAATTATATAATGAAAAAAAACGGGCAAAAACAATCAATCACTGCAGTCAGAAAGAAAGAAACGAACAAGAAAAAAGTGAGAGAAAAATAAACTAAACTAAATGGAATGGACCACATAGGGACTCGAACACTTACCAAAGTTTTCCAGCTCAAAACTATAGTCCAGTGTGAGTCCAGCGCGCTAACGGATTGAGCCACGGAGGGACATATGAAAATGATTGAAATCAAACTGACTGTTATGGAATAGTGCATAACAGGCTGTTATGATAAACAAGCTCATTGCCGCTGTAAATGTCGGAGGTATCGATGGCGAAAAATCTCGTTTTTTGCAAAAGTAGCTTAAATTTGGAGTGAAATTCAAATGGTAAAGTATGATATGTACAGATATGTGAGAACTAATGTAGGCAGTTAGATATCAAAATTAACGCTCCACAATCCAGATATCGATAATGTAACAGAACAGTGTTTTATGGTACAATATTCTCGAAAATTGTTCCCAAAAACGGGCTAATAAAATTTAATCGATACTGTATTTGGTTCTTCCCCTTGGCAACATTATTTCTTTTGTCGATTTGTAGTACAATACACAAGAGGAGAAAACAATCACTCGGCGTGGTTTTATACGGGGCGCACATTTGAAAAAAATTGCATGGAACGCGTTTTTGATCTTGTGAACATGGTGCGTAAAAAGTATTTAAACGAAGGATTTTCAATTTGGTTCTAAAAATTTGTATAAACGCACACAAATAATGTAAAGATACATCCATGCACCAACATTTGACTCACTGCGATATTTGATTGGTGAGAAAACGCGGTTTTAGAGAACAACTTTTTATACGTTTCTTCGTGTAACCTTAAAATACTTTGCTATTGCCGTCTACTAACATAATTGTTTCCCCCCATTTTCTAATCTTAAGCTATTTTAATTGTGATGTCAAAAAATCTCTTCTTTCGACCTTCTCTTTTTTCGGCGATGGGTTTTGGAGCAATTTACTTTTTGATATGTGATTGTCCTTCACCCGTTTGTGCTTACCTTTCAGTGATGTTTTACAATTTTACTTTTTTTTTAAATATCCTTTCTGTGCAATATCTCCTAAGGCCAAATAAAAAAGAAAGTATGTCTCAGACACGTGTGGTATAATAAGGCTAAGTGCTATGCGATATTTGTTTTTTTTACAGTCAAGGCACAATATTTATGTACTTTTTGATATTCAAATACAGAGACATAGTAATGGGCCTACACAATGAATAGTTTTGTATGTCTCTTTTACAATCGTGGCGAAATGTGTACAAAAAACTACAACCAAACGTCACAAAAAGACAAAATTGGATCGCTATACATACTGAAAAAATGAAAATAGGGGCAAAAAAAATTACGGCCAACGCGTAGCGCTAAGCGCTAAATTGGATTTCACATAGCAATGCGCGCGGGTGTCTGAGACATACATTCTTTGTTTCATATTTAACAGTATATTAATTCCAAACAAAAGCTGTCTGAATAGCGTAGCACCCGATTATATATTTTTCTGATCCTGTTTCATTCTTATCATTCTTCCCTCGATTACCTACCTGCCTACCATGTCATCATTTTTTATTTGTGGGTAGGCTATTGTTGCATGTTTGTTATCTTCTACTGAGCATGAAGCCCAGACACACAAACCGTCGGTCGCATCGCTTAATTGCGGATACGATTTGACATTTGGGATGGGATTGGACATATTATTTGTCATTTCGAAGCTAAACTGATAAAATATGGTGCAAAAGTGTAATAAACTCGTGCGAAGCGCACAAAAATATGCACTTTGGGGCTAAAATGGCCAAATATGAGGTGTATTTGGTCAGTAACCCACATACAGGCGTTAACATTGGAGATCGGGTGGGGGTGGGGTATTTGTATGGACCATTCCCCTCCTCCCATCCCCCGGGATCTACGCCTGTTTTCGGCAAGACCCATAGTAGGGTACATGCGTTCTATTGGGAAACGTCCGATAATGTGCATGTCCTAACATGTTGTTTCAACTTGTTTGTCCTAAGCAACATATTAGAACGAGATGGCGCAGCGATTGTTTCCTCGCCTTGCACCACCGAGGTCCCGGGTTCAAGCTCCGGTGTGGCCCAAGAACTCATGTGCACTTGGTTTATCCCGACTCCATGCTCGCTCTCGCAGGGTTTCTCCGGGATTTCCGGTTTCCTCCTGCATTCCAAAATCGGTGATTAGTCGTTTGGTTATCAAAAACTTCCTTCACCCAATGGAATGTGGGGACCTGCACAGAAAATTGGTGGATATTACAATATAAGTGCGGATAGGTTTTCGCCAGTCCGGATGCACAATGCCTAGTAGATGCGATCTGATTGTGATGATTCAAAATGGAAGCGATTTTTACAGCGCTTTGAACCCTTTGAGATCCGGGAAAAGGCGCTATATAAAAGCCGAAATGTATTTATTAATAATACATGTTTACAAAAATCCAGATGCGTCAGAAGGCGTCCATTTTTCTTTTTTTTTTTCAAGATGGCCTTCATTTTGATTTTAATTGTACAATTTCAATTGTTTTAGGCTTGATATATTAGTTTTGCCATGTTGGTATGCAGTAGCACTAATATCGGCAATTATGAAATTCTGAATGTCGACAAGAAACTCAAAATGGCCCCAAAACCCATTTATTTCCTTCAAACATACAGTGAGAATACATAATAGGAGGTAAAATAGGAGATTGCACACGCGACTTGCATAATATTAAAATAATAATAACATAAATACAGAAATCACATGCTAAATGCACACCCACACAACCACACTCCCGCATGCCGCACCCACCCCGCGTGCAAATATTGACCTATGTATTTATCACATTTAGATGATGACTTCATTTCGTATATTATAATGTACAGAGTCGTCCCAGAAATGGGTATGGGTCCCGGGCGATATATCTATAATCGACGTGTTCAGAAGAGTCTAAGGAATCTTTTCTGCTATGTTGTCAAATTTGTAACCCGTGAGTTCTATACCATTTCCATGGCAACGGTAACGCTTCGATGCTATCACTGGCACATTTAATGGTACTGAGAGACCCGGGTCGAACGAAAGAAAAGTATTCATGTCGATCGTAAAATTATGTAAAACTCGAACTAAACAAACATAATCCCGAATACCAGGATTCAAGAATTCTGCCAGGTGGAAATGTGAAAACGATAGTAACTCGCAGGCTGGTAACTCGTGTTAAACGTGACTGGTTTATTTGTCTCGGTTTAAGTTCAAATGTTTTCAATAAAAAGAAATATAGCACGAATCCCGAGGGTGTACATACACTATCAATGTTTTAAGTCGTCTTTCTTTCTGTCTAATTCATTTCCGATAAAGGAAGTCAAAATTGTAATTGAAATAAACATGATACACATGATCTCCTTTGTCATATCGATCTGGATGTCTAGACTAAGATTAAGTTATATAGAAAAGCTGGAGCAAATTTAATTGAGACGCGGCGGGACTTGTTGTTAGAAAGCACAACTTACTGTGCATCTAGAAAATATACATTATTTTCTCAAGATAGTGTGCACGGATACAAATATGATTGGTTCCATTATTTTATATGTCTCTTGTGGTTCCCACGAGTCAAAGGACACAATGGGGTCCAACATTTAAAACAGTTCCATCATGTCGTAATGTATCTCAAATTGTTCCTCTTATCAGAGTGAATAACAAAGTATCTTTCTACACTGCTTAGCTACTTATACACAATAATTATTTGAGTAGCTTGTAAATAATGATAAGCCTATAGATTGAATTACTTTTTTATACTTTTTTCGCTGATAAATCATGAAAAAAGTGAAAAAAAATATAAGAAATGTTTTCTTGCTCGAGTCTTGAGAATTGAGATTGTTTACAAAGCGCCAAGGTATACATATGTATGGTTCAGGTCAAAGCCTGCCATAATAACAAGTTTCTAGAATTGTTTTTTAAAAGTGTAATTATTCAATACACAGTCTAAGGAAGACACAAAACAAACACAAAAAAAATTTTTTAAACGTTTTAAACAAGATATATTCTAGGTTTTAAAAAAACCGTTTTAATTAAGAACATTAAATGTAGGGTTATATAAAGGTCAAAAAACAGGTTAATATATTTTGTATCAAAACACACTACAACAATATTTCTTAAATGTTTTCACAATGTTATTGTAAACTATTTTTTGCCAGAGTGCCCCCCTGACAAAAAATGAAAGAAAAAAGTGCCCCTTTGACAAAAAATGAAAGTGAAAATCAAAGGGCAAAAGCAAAAGAAAAAGGGCAAGGAGCCCCTATTCTAGCAAAATTCAGGGCCTAAATAAAAAAAAAAATTTCCGCGCTACGCGCGCGCATTGTAACAATATAGCCCTTTTTAGCCGGATAATGGTCGAAAATAATGTAAAATACCATTTTTTTTGCGCTTGCGCGCGCACATCATCCCAATAAGGCCTTTTTCGGGAAGCTCGAAGACATACAGTCTCTATGTATTGTATGATGCAACTGCAATTTTTTTCGTCTGTGCCCCAAAATTTTTATTTTGCCCCCCCTGACCAAGAAATCTGGCTACGCCCCTGTTTGAATCCTCTAGAAAAATGTATTCTATAAATCCAAAATATTATTTAAAATATAAGTGACATGGCCTTATTGTGCAGGGGAACCTTCAATGTATAAGCACGTGGAAAAAACATTTTCATAACCCACAGAAGTTAAAAATATGTGAGTTTAAGCTGAACATATTGATTGACCCTCGTACACGTTATGACTCATTAGTCAGTATTCGGTTCTTTCTGTGTCAAAGTTATAGTATTAGGTTTACAAAAATTTAAATAAATTGTTAACCCTAGAACTACTATGGGGGTGTACCAACCCACCCAAATCCGTCATAAAAAACGCACGCGTTTACGACCAAAACGACATAAGCGAATCGTAGATATATAATTTGCGCTCATTTTGGTGATAACATTTTCACCCCAGCACCTTACCCGGGGTAGGACCGGCCATCAAAGATTCCCATATAGGGGGAGGGGGTTGGTTAGACTTCAATGATTTTTCATTTCGCTCCTGCGAAATTATTTTTTATATCAGGGCAAATAAAATAAACAGCCCGTCTCGGGTCAATGCCCTATTGAACCGCGTCATAATTATAACATTTCTTAATAATTTCCGAGCCCAGCAATTTGCCAGCATATTCCAAAAAAAAACAAGTTTTTTTGAACGCATTTTGGTTTGTAAATCATCCCAAGTCGGAACATTTAATTACCATTATGATCTCGAATAAAGCGATGGTGACTTTTGTCAGGTTGTTTGAATTAGGTCTCGAAGGATTTGAACTATAACACTTCGCGTTTTATATGATATACATATTGCAATACAGAAACAAAATCGGATACGTTTTAATTAGCAAACGCAGAGCAATTAACGATGTCATTATCTCGGATGGAGTATACTAGATCCAATGTTTGCGTTCTTTATCGAGTTAATTTATGCTTATTATTCCAGCGCTTTGTTCCGAGAGGAATTTTAAAATATATCTTTGGATTGTGATTTTATCATTTATACGTATTCTTCCGGAGCTAAGTTTAGCAGAAAAGGTCAATTTTTTCATGTTCTTTAATAGCTTTGAAACCTTCATACGATGCATAGATCATGTTTTTGTTACGTCGTACCTGAATCACCGATTTACGTCATTTTAGTATATGAAGCAAACTTTTATGAGTCATTGAGACCATGTGTATCAAAATCTGAGCATCATTTTTTTAATAAATAGATGAGTTGACTTCTGACGTCAATGCCTGGCAGTATGCGCACGCATCATCGTAATTTCCACTGTTTTTTGCCGTGTTTTTAAAACTCCGCCACATCACAATAAGGCTATTAAACAGTGTAGTGGTTGCATGGGGTTCACTCAAGCATATCGATATACCAGTCCCTTGCCTTAGTTGATAAACATTGAGGAAACCTCATCTATAGAGCTCAAATTTTATATTGGTGTTTTTATTTATAACTCGTTACATCTTTATACGTCAAAGTAAACCTTTCCTTATGACTTGTGGAATGCGTTGGTGTGGTTCCAGAACTTGAGCCTATTCAAACAAATTTTGGAAGCCACGTGCCAAATCTGGATCTTTTGTCATCTCTATAATTTGATGAAATATGCCGTTACCCTAGCACTGCAAAAACAGTGTTTAAAAATCTGACAGATGATTGCTACGATTAGTGTCTAGAAAGTTTCGGAACTTCCTTTGATTACGCGTCTAGCGCTTTACCGCTCGGCCACGGTGGCAGTTGAGTGGAGGAGTGTAATGATAAATCTCATAATGCCATCTTTACCCTTTTGTTTACTAAAAAAAGACGCGTTTTGTAAAGATAGATTAGCCGTTTTATGCATAAAGAGCACGAACGTTTGGGAAAGGTTTCAAACAAATAATAAAGACACTGATGTGATGATGAAATTGCGTAAGTCGGGAAATATCTGCGTCGCAATGTTTTGTTTTGGTTTTAGGAATTTGACCTTAAAATTTACGACTTCATGACATTATCATTCGAAATCAACAAAAGATATTTCAACAGTATATAGTCTCATTCTTTCTCTAGAATGTTTTGTACATGTATGTGAAATAGCTTTAACAATGGTTCGCTGCATAATGGTAAAAGTAGCCTTGACCTAAAAAAGGGCGAGAGGTACCATATTTACCGATTCAGGCTAAATTTAAAATTGATATAAAACGTTTGTTTTTTTGATCGATTACAAAAATACATTTTGTCATATAAAGAAATTGTGTCTGGCGTGAATTACACTACAGTTTTTTATTCTTAGGGCTCTTTAATTTCTTCAAATAATTTTTTAAATGATAGAGTGAATCCCCTGGCCCTCTATAATTACGCACAAAAGATCGAGTCCCCTTAATGTTTAGATCCTATACATTTAAGTATTTTGTATATTGTATGTTATTAGTCTTTTGTAAACAACGGGGTGCCACCTGACTCACGCTATGCGTTCTAGACTGGCATCCCCGTCTCTATCATATGATATTCTATTCATATCATATCATAAATATTTTTATTATTACTATCAATAATACAATTATTATTATTATCATTATTATTATTATTATGAATATGTATGTTGGAGATGAAACCAAATAAATGAATCTGAATGAATCTGAAGTACTTTAATCCTAAACATCTAAACACATAATCATAATTATGAATTTATTGTAATTAGGATCTGTTTAGTTATTTAATTTCCTAAACACCAATCTGTGCCGGATTTCTAAACACTGTTTTTGCACCTACCTCACAACTAAATGTGAAAGAAAACAAAAAAAGTTAAATGGTCGAGAAACACCTAATGCCACTGAAATGTTTAGGGTCATGCAAGCGAGATGCATCAGCTTGTATGCATTCTTTGCTATTATAAACCTCATTTTTTTACGGATAAGACGCTCGTATCATTAACTGACGGACGAAGCATATCCAAGACTTACCAGAGCTTACCAGACGGCAAGATTTAAAGTGATTTTTTTTTTCAATTTTAATTTATACCTTTATACAGAGTTGGGTGAGGTAGTTTTTTTTTACCTCTGCAGTGAGGCATTTTTTTTGTCTCACTAGTGGGCGAAGATTTTTTTTTCAAAAACTCCCATGTCCCCCCCTTGGAAATCAAATGGTGCGCCCCTAAATAGTCGAAAACATCTGCAAGCTGACATTGTTTAAATCAAAAGACGACAAAAAAACGTCATCCAGCCTGGAGACACGCATCCTGTCTAATAAAAGCTAAATCGATTTCCGTTGATTCATAATAAATAACATAGAAGTCAAATTAGGCACGGGGCCCTATATGAAATTTAATACGAATACCGATAAATATGTCAAGATTATGAGTCGAATTTGAATAGAAAACCGAAAAAGAGATATCATTTGTTGGGCATTCATTCAAACCGGCAAGACGTTTTTATGTTTTAAAGCAATGGACCGATGAGATGAACTTTCCAATTTTGAAATCAAATGGACCAGTCCCTCGTTTCAAGTAATGAGTTTTCGTTTCTCTTTTGTTCAGAAACAAAATATCAGGGTATTAAAAAGAGGGACAGAACATCTGAAACTGGATTTTACTACATCGCTGAGCTACAGTGATTGGCTTTTACCCAATGATGTAGAGCGACTTTGTTGTGTTGGGAAAAGAGCCGCTACCTCATTTGTCAAACACCAACCACTTTTCGCTCTGTGAGAGAGTAATAAATTCTAAATTTGTTGTCAGAAAGGACAAGCACCATAAATATATAATAGCCTATATTGTCATCATTGTGCTATCAAGCAGTAGAATACTTCAAATTCTACCTTTAATCAAGGTTTTATGTATACTCTAGGTTTTGCTAATACAATATTGACACTAAGGTAACACGGAAAAGCATTTTTTTTCATTTATTTTGTGACAAAATGGAATACTCAAACCAACATCTATTATCTACATTTTGCTCAAATTGTAATTATTTACAATTTACAATTAATTGTAATTAACTTGCAAAATAAAGTAGTCGATAGGTGGCGAACTGTGTTATGCGTATTTTGATATCTTATTCAGCACAATGTGACTTTATTTCACTAAGCTACACTCATTTGAACGGCAAATGGTCGAGTGTCAAAACTGACAAATTTAGAGATGTCTTCCTCCAATGCAATTTCTCCTACCTTTTGTTACAGGTTCAATACAGCCAAAGGGGAAAGTCAAATTGTTGCACTTTGAAAAAGCTCTCCTTTTAATTCAAATTTATATAAGTTAGGGACAAAATACGCAGAACAAAATTCTCCATCTATCGAATACTTTATTTTGAAATCTAAATTTAGTATATTTTGTGCGCAGATAAAGCTGATATGGCAAACCATATAACTTCCAACATTAACTTAAATTTTGAGGTCGCCATTGATTTATAACGCAAATACATGACTTTGTTAAATAGTTCTCATTGTATAATATGTTAACAATAATATTTTCTCATTCGTTTTTTGTGTTCACTAATAATAATTACTAAGGCAAACAAAAAATGCTGCAGTAGTCTCTAGGCTAAATATGAATTGTAACATGATCAAGGGGAATGAGTCACTTGTCGGCATTTTTCAATAAGACGTTGTTTGCGTTATTTTCTAGCAGTTTACAAATGCTACATTTGGATGCAAACCCCATCAAAATCGACCATCTGGTCACCGAGTTATGAGCAATTTATCAATGGCTGAAAACAATATAAAACATAAGAACTTGAACACTGTTATTGCCAATATCTCAAAAACGATATTATCATTCCCCTTGATCATGTCACAATTTGGTTGGTCGGTCATCTGTAGTAATGTGTCTTAAATGCCTATTCAGAGATTTGCTCATTCGCTGATTCGTAACAAGCATCAAAATTCCGATTTTGCCACTTTTGTTAGTGTCGTGTATAATTATGTGCTAACATATCTTTTTCAGTGGTAAAGTCGAAAGCCATGTATTAAAGACAGAATAAGAAATTTTCCACGAATCTGTAATTCTTATACTTGAGTGGAGAAATTTGAAATGAAGGTTCAACATCGTCAATTTTTTCATTTCTTTTTCATTTTAAAAACACCTTGTGACTATTTTAATGACTTATCTTGCACTTTTAAGCGATTTATGTTTACTTGTAATTTATGTACACTTTTGCTGTGATCACTGAATGGGCCTTTAAGGGGAAGCTGCACTGAAAAAAGTGATTTTCTAAAGTATTTGACCTGTGCACTTGTAAATTGGTGGGAATGTGTATGCTGATCAAACTTAGCGATTCCAGCCAAAAAAATGATCGTCATTATAACGGTTGCCATGGTAAAGGCGGCCATGTTGGATTTTCACATGATGTCGTTGCGCGCCATTTTTCTCAGTCGTTCTTTGGTATTTTTTTCTGAAATTTGTTTTATTTGACAAATTTAGGTCTAATTAAAAAATTTACAGAGAGAATTTTCAAAAAAAGTTGTATGGTTACGCTACGGTGCATTAAAATTGGTAAATTTGCGCATTTTGGTAGAAAATTTACGAAAACGGGTCGTTTCCATGGTTACCAGATGTTTTTCAAAATTTCCTTCTGTTAATTTTTAGATACAGGTATGTCCAACATACCTGCCAAATATAAGCTCAGACAGATGCACCATTACCAAGAAAAGTGACGCGAAAGGTAAAAAATGACGCGAAACGACATCTGGCAGAAAATGACATTTTAAGTCTAGAAACACTTAATATGTTAATTAGGCAGCAATTATGCATATCAAATATTATAAAATCATGGTTCTGTCAACAATAACATTTATACTAATTATTAGCACTCTTTATATGCAATAAACATATTACATTATTCAGAAATTAATTTTTATCCAGAAATTCCTTAAATATCGCCCCTTGAAAACAATACAATATATAAGAAATATATTACGTGTATTAGTATAGGACATAATTCAATTCGCGACTTTTTCGCATTACGTTGTTCCCTTTGATTACTTGCAACTTCTGAACCAAATGTCCGATTTGAATCAAATAAAAAGCAAATAAAGGCCCAAATTCTATAGATGTTTAATTTAGAAAAAACATAAAAATACAAAAATACCCCTATTTCACAACAATCCTGGTGCAGCTTCCCCTTAAAAGGATTTAGTTAAAGATTTTGAAAGCAAATACACAGAGCGATCGTTACTATTTTGGTAGATGGTTGGTCAGTCGTTCAGTCGGTCGAATACAACTTGTTCAACGTTCATATTAAGTTTGTATAGTAAATTATAATTTGTTCAAAGAAGGAAATAATACATCTTGAAATCAGTATAATACTACTTTAAGGATATTACCTATTCCGGAGCTCAATATTTGCGTCATTGATATAAAGCTTTAAGCACAAGTTAGTCTCAATTTACCGGAAGTGACTGCATATGTCATAGCATAAGGCAGTCAACGCTGATGCACATCGACTGTTAATCACTAAATGATCACTCATTGATCATTAAACGTCAATCACTGATCACTGATGATAATACAAATAGCCAATATTTCATAAATTGATTGTACTTACCCCCTCGCTTTTAGATGTGCGACATCGACTTTGATCATATTAAATTCAAGTATACTAACATGGATTATTACACACCTTAGTACATGTATAATAAGTTTGTAATGGAATTTTAATATTTGATTTGAATTCAAGTGTAACTGAAACAGTCACCAGCTAAAAAAAGTTACCAGCTATAACAGTACTTGCAAGGTTTTGCCGCAGGTGGACAAAACATTGTTTTAACCGTTGTTTTTTCCACCTGGAAAACAATAACAAACAACAACAGTTCTGGACTTTTTTTGCAGGCAAATATGGCAAAAACTAAATGAGTGATATTTCACTTTGCCGCCAAAAACCAAACCCTGAACTACAATGTATGAATATTGCAACAAACATGCATTTGCTTAAACTTTTATAACAATCATCCCAACAAACTCACTATATTTACAAAGGTTACAAACTCATCATCAAAACATATTGAAACACTCTGGGCACAAAGGATTCTATTATGCTAACAAAATGCTACTGTATTGACAATATTTAATCCTCGTCCTGTTAAGGGATCTGGAATGAGCGTTTTGAGGGTTTCGACAGTATTTTTTGTGGTACATGAGAGCACATCAGACATATCGAATTGCATTATGAATACAAAGAATGTCTTTCTGATATCAAATAATTTTCATTTTTTGGAATTCACGATATAATACAAATTTTATGACAAATTATTAAAATTTGATATTTTTCACATTTTTGATATATAACAGTCCTAGAAGTAAATTATATAAATCTAATGATATATTCTTAAAGTGTATGTAGCTGGGAGGAAAAGCCGACGATCAATTGACAATTTTGACCTTTCATATTGAAGATTTTTTCCCAAAAAGACCTAATTATTTTTGGTGTTTTGGGGAAAAATCTATATCTTCAATACAAAAGATCAAAATTTTCAATTGATCGTCGGCTTTTCATCCCACCTACATACACTTTAAGTACATATTATCAGATTTATAAAGTTTACTTCGAGTACTGTTAAATATCAAAAATATCAATTTTAATCTTTTGCCATAAAATGTGTATTACATTGCGAATTTCAGAAGGACATTCTTCGTATTCAGAATGCAATTCGATATGTCTGGTGTGCTCTAATGTCCCACAATAAATACTGTCCAAAGGTTCATACCCCACCCCTTAAGACAGTTACTACGCAAGCGTGTTGTTGCAAATCCACTATATTGTTCTACATACTGTAATATACTGTTATTATCTTTGGCACTGTATAGCTATAATCATGAAAATTGGTCTCACCTATCCAAATAAGTGCAGAAATGGCACACGTAATAAATGTGTGACGGAATAACGTGAGCGTTTTACACTATTGACAAAACTATAGTCGTAAATTTCGCTTTTCACCAGATAATTATGAAAGAAAAACGTACTTCCAGGCTTAAAGTCCATATCCTTAAAATGATTTCACAAGGACAAAATCAAAAGCATAATTATATCATTTCGTTATAACTTAGTGGAAATATTGTGACATTGATATCGTTCACTTCATGTTTTCCCATTGCTTTATATCACCGAAAAGTCAGGAGATATCGATTTTGAGATATAGCCAAACAAAGGAAATATTTACTTTTTTTCCCTCTTGTTTTGGAATCTTTTAATTGCACATATCTTTTGAACTATTTTTTTAAAAATTTTAATATGGTTTTATGCAAAATACAACTTTGTAAATGCTTTTTACTATCCTATAAGAACCTGCAAATTGAATATGACCGATTTTAGACTAATTTTAGACTAATGCTTGATCACACCACAAATGGTATGAGTATTAACAAAGTTGAGTAAAAGCAGTCAGTTCCATTCCACTTTGTGGTCGTCACCAGGGTGTTTATTGATAACATCCAACAAATGAAAAAAAAACGTCAAGTTAAAAGAGTATTTGAAACATATGATTTTTCTACCTTTGGCGAAAATCCTCATCCTTTGATAGCAACATATGTCATGTAGGTGGGTTTTGTATAAGAACAAAATACGAAGAAGAAATTTTCGTCGGATTCTACAACCATCAATCGACTTTACGCCACCACACATAGTATGTTAGTAATTGATGACAATATAATTGTCTGAACAAATTGTTGTAAATCTTGAATTGCTTATGTTCACATTTTCGTTGTGCTGGTCATAGAACGCGTACCAGACGATGACACGCGCGACACCAATGGCGCGCCAATACGACCCGCATTTTTCAACCGTTTTCCTTTCTTACAACGTAAACAATCCACACATTTCATTAGAGTGTTGCGATGTACAGATGACATTATAAATATGATCCAAGGATTGAGACATGAATTAGCAAGCGCCATGTAGTAGTTAAAGTGACGGAACACCTTTGGCAATCCTTTATTTTCAGTTATTTGTTGTGAGTATTTTGTAAACATAAACCAAAGAGTGTGAGCATAATGTGGAAACCAGAACACGGCAAAGAATATCGTGATGACTAGTACTATCTGCGCTAATCGTTTACGTGCACGAATTTGAATCGCTGATGATGGATTTTGAGCGAGTACTGAAATATTACTGTGATATAGCTTGTTGACAATACGCAGGTGATGAATTGTAATAAAGAGTAATGGGATTATATACAAAAAGGCAAATATTAATACCATGTATGTTTGCGCCCATTTAGATTTCACCGGCATGTGTACACACATTATATCAAAATGTGTAGTTTTGGTGAAAAACAACACCGGTATTCCAACCAATAGTCCAGCAAACCAGGCTGCTCCAACCATACAAAAAGTTCGCTTCAAACTTCTAGATATTCTCGATTCCACTCCATGCACAATAGCGCTGTAGCGCTCACGGCTTAGCGCCGTTAATGAAAATATACACGAAGCTTGACATACCATCGGAATATAATGACGGAACTTGCAGGCCACTGATCCCATTAACCAACATGGTCTTCCAAATTCATGTTTTGTATAAAACGGCGCTGTGCTGATGATATATAACAGATCTGATACAACTATGTTGATAATAAGAATATTTGGCGCACTTCGAAGTACCGGGTTTCTCAATACAACGATTAGAAGTCCAACATTTCCGGTTATCCCAATGAAAGTTACAATGATAAGAAAAACCACCACAAAATTGGTGCTAATCACAGTTCGCCAGCAGATGAGGTGAAGAACATCCGATGGATCGAAGAAAACAAATGGGTTAACGCGAGATTCGTTGAGAAGAGAATCAGTAATGTTGCTGGAGTTGGAGGTATTTTGAAACATATTGTGCCCGTCGCCATCCATCGCAAAATGAAAACTTCGTCACACACTTATGACGACTGTTGCGTCAATGAGCCGACGGGTTTAGGACGTTCATCACATACGTCTCGTGTGAGCATGGTGAGGATGGGTTGGAACTGTATGTATGCGAGCCTTTCAAGCATATTCGATATCGCTAGCGAAAAATACACTTAACCAATGGAAACGATCGTTTCTTTACGATTGCTTCAAAAGAAACATCCCAAATAATTGTTCAAGCGATTGATTGTTAATTGGATAAGATAAAACGACCAAGGTACATGTACTAGCAGCTTAATACCAAATAGTTGTGATTATTCTACTGTTTTAACAAATTGAATTGCGCCATCAGTTTGTTGATGGTAGTATCATGGTACGTGGATTAAATTATTTGATTTGATAATGTCTCACCCCTATTGTACGACACTCGCCAAGCTACAGATATTCGTGCACAGCCGACTGCTATACGTTATTGGCTATAACTTTAAAACATCATCAAAATGCACAGTTCTATTACTCGGAAAACTTTTAACCAAACTACCAAAAAGAGCCCTTTCCTAGCCAAAAAATCTGAAAAAAAACTTGAAGAGTCCAACGAAAGTTGTAACTCTGATGCGATCATCTTTTGTTCCACAGGTTCAACTCGTAAATAAATAAATAAATAAATAAATAAATAAATAAATAAATAAATAAATAAATAAATAAATAAATAAATAAATAAATAAATAAATAAATAAATAAATAAATAAATAAATAAATAAATAAATAAATAAAAATAAATAAATAAATTAATTAATTAATTAATAAATAAATAAATAAATAAATTAATTAATTAATTAATTAATTAATTAATAAAAACGATTTATGAAAAACCCTTAATGTAATGTATATAATACAATGTAACGCAGTTCAATATAACAACACGCTGTTCGTTTATTATGGCATCCTGTCATTAAATAACTGCACCTATGTTCTCATTTTATTGGGCTGTTCCAGAAATTTTCCACCCCCCCCCCCTAAGGTGATATTGGGATTTCCCACAGCTTCCCCCCTCAATATTGCTTGGGAATTCCTATCATGAAATGTCGAAAGAACATCCCATTTCCCGTCCAGATGCACATCTGAATGTAAAAAATAGGGAATTCCGATCACTTTTTGGTGTAAATGCTTGTAAATCCCAATTCCCAAATGTACACTCTAAATATTTGGCTGAGAAATTCCATTGTTCTATCATGGGTGGCTTGGGAAATCGCATATAATTTGGCAAAATCATTCATGAGAAATCCCACATTTTGTTTTAAATTTAAATTTGTCACCTTTGGGGGGTGTGTGGAAAATGTCTGGAATAGCCCATATGTTCTCATTGTACTATGTTAGTATGGTAAGTGTAAGTATTTCCTTATCATCTACCATGTGTTATAACGTATTCATGAGATGTATTCATATGTATTCAGTATTCATGACCATTGTATGAGATGAAAACTAATAAATTTGATTTGATTTAAATTATAATTATTTGATGACAGTACAGAGATATATGATTCAAGAACTGTGCCTTTACAGATGATCAGGTTTGGGTTCCTTGTGGCAGTCATAACACGTACGCTCTCTGCTTATTCAATACGTGCACTGTCTCACACACTCTCATACCTACGACAACATTTTGAATACAATATTTAGACTAAGTATGTGGATCTAGGTCAAAACGACATATTACATATGTAACACGTTGCACAGGATTTGTTACACTTTGAATACGCTACTTGCCAAAGCATTCCCATCATAGTGAAGTGTCGAGTGAATAATGTAACTTTTTTTGAAGTGCCAGCATGACGGATGGTCTCGTGTCTGACGAAACTGTACTATGAGAGAAATAGCAATGTCAAAGAACAAAACAAATATTTTGACATTAACCCTGAGAAGCGCTACTTTGGTCGAAAGGAGAGTGAAACATTGTGCAAGAACATGGACAGCGTGTAAGAGTCTGTCATGGCCGTGGCCATTCCGAAAGGTGACACTTAATTGTAAGTTCATGTAAACATATATTTTGCCTATACATTGGGGGTTGAAGTATACTTTGGCAGTGTTTTACAATGACGAATATTGTTCGTCCATGTTTTGCTCGTTGCCGCTGTAACACCCAATTCTTGGGTTTATGTAGACTATGCCATAGTCGAATTTTGATTTAAATAAAAATATGTTATTATTAATCATGATGAACGCATCCTGTTGGAGCTCAAAATTATACTGATGTGTATTATAATTAATAGTAAAATGGTCATAAAGAGTTTATATAATTAGTGACAGTAAAAGTAAGTATACTTATGTTATTGAATGCAACATATCTTGAATAATGGCTCACTTTAATACAGTTTGCAATCTTTTTGAAAAGTCATCTTACATGTCTTTATAATACCTAGCAACCCTACAGGTTTTCATATAGTTTAAAACGTGATATTTTAATTCATCACCCTTTGCATAAAAAAGCTTTTATGCCAGGGCACTATGGATATTAATCTTATAGCAGGTGACCTAGCCTGTATTTGATTTAACCAACTAATCGTAACAACCAAAAATCATATTTTCATAAAATTACTATTCTTTTGTAGCCTAGATTTAAGAGTAGCCTATAGGCATGGATAATTTCAATTGCCTGGCAAGTAAGATAACAGAAATGTGATGATGGAGGTAGCACTTTTTGAATGACACCTGTATTTGAAGCTCCGTGAAGCTACGGAGCTTTATGCTTTATGGCGTCACAAGGTCAAAGTGTAGTTGCGTTTTCTCTTTTAACGAGTAATTTGGAAATAATACTCTTTGACCAATTGTTACTAATCAAAAATTGGACAGGTAGTGGAAACTGGGGTAATTGTGGCCCACCTTTTTCAATTTTACCATGTAATTCTTTAAGTATGAACTGGAGAAGTAAAATTCTGCATGAGTGGATAGAGGCAATGGGTACCTATAATATGTGATAAATATAATTGGAAAATATATTACAATTTGCATAATAATTAACATAATGTTAATTATTTTAGGGGCCACAATTACCCCAAGAATTGGGGTAATTGTGGCCCCTGAACAAAAAAAAGAATTTAAAGAGTATTGTGAACCCAGTTCTTCCTGATAACTATTAATAACATGTTTTATAGTCATTGCAATAATTCTAGGCCATTTGAACTGGGTTATTTTCCGGAAAAGGGCATTTTAAGACATTTTGTAAACTACTTGTTATTATGCTAATTTTTGCATGCCGAAACTGCGGCCGGATCTGACTGTTCATTACACTTCCTTGTTTTGACTTGAAAACATGCTAAATATGTCTTTTTTGTTTCATTAATGACCCCAAATGTCTAATTTGATTAACATATAACAGATTAATGACCAAAATATGTTTTTAAGGGGGTCAGATGCAAGTAATTTGCATAAGACATGAACAGGGGCCACATTTACCCCAAGCCGGGTATTACATAAATCCTTCGGACACAAAGGAAGATGGCTCGATCAAAAAAATATTTTTTATGCTTATTATAACTATTTTGGATAGTAATTTGTGAAAAACTAAAAAAAAATAATAATTACCTCATCAATTATGCAATTAAGGCATGTGTACAATTGTACACATTGTGACTAAGTGACGACGTTTACAATGATTTTTTGGATACAATTGTACACATTATGACTAAGTAATGGCAGTAAATCTTGATAACATTATGTGAAGCAACACACTTTAACCCTTTGTTTCTTTTTTCTGTTGTCTTCATACGTCCGTATCTGTAGGCTATTAACTGTCATTAATTTGGTATAAAATGCTAATAAACAGTTCTTGTCTTTGGAGAGACCGAGAAAGACATCACACTTAATAAACTTGATTTCTGAGACTAATTTTGTTACTCCACTCTACACGATTCATTTTCGGGCACATCACCGACCAGTTACTCCCAATGAGGTAGAAAGGATAGAGTGCCCTGCTCGCCGAATCTGTGAAGCAGGTTTGGGTCCCGGTTTGGGTGCTGTATAAATACACAAAGTTGAACAAATCATGTATTAAAACGCATTAAATTTCTCAGTATACCATTGTTTTTATCAAAAAATTGCTGAATTATAAAGGCAAGCACGCCTGAATCTGGTATATCACCAGTGTTGCCACGCTAAACAACTCTACCACTTTACGAAATTTCGCCTTCAGTGGTCATGGTGGTAGAGTTGTTTAGCGTCCGCATGGCAACGGGCGAATGAACTAGATTTAGGAGCGTGCCTGCCTTTATTATTCAGCAATTTTTGATAAAAAATGGTACACAGTAAAGTTGAATATGCTAAAACAAGTAATTTATTTAATTTTATTAATCCATACATGCTAGAGTAAATTTAGTTCCCATTTTAGTTGCATTTGATGCTGATTTTGTTAGGTCCCTTCATTTCATAATGGCGTATTCAGTGTGTGATTGTCAATGAAACGGCAACGTACCAGTTCGAGCTCAGCGATCTATGTTTTTCTACGTCATTGGTTACTCCTAACTATCTCTGTAATAAAAGGCCTACAGAGTGTTTTTCCAAAAAATGTATGCAGAGCAAATTATAAACTTAATGGAGGTATTAACAAAAGAGTTAAAAATTACTTATAATGATGTACAAAGTATACTAAATAACTCCTATATATTGATAAGATTAGTCACACTGTGTACAACTGTACACAATATATTTACAAGGTGAGACACACCTGAGACACACTGTGTACAATTGTACACACCATTTAAACAAAATCTACACAACATATGTTTGAAGCATTTGATAAAAAATAGTGTTCCATGTTTTCTACAGGTCACTAACCCCCTGACTAGAATTTAGCTTGTCCACAATGATATTTCATATCAAATTAAAAAGGGAAAGTACCTGTGTTCTGGCAACGTGCTGTAGTGGGTGATGCCCTCTTAGATTATGAAAAGTGACATTCAGTTAGGCGAGGGCGCTCTGCACTGGAGGATAGCATGTGAATGCACAATTGTGCACATGGTGTTTCTATGCAGTAATATGCCTCCCCTGGTATACAGGGAGCAATGGAAGTACATGTGTACAATTGTACACAGTATGTACGAAGGGGATAATATGCAAATTTAGCTCATTAAATAAACATTTTTTTAAATTAAAATTGTTATATAAATGGGAACTGTTATTATTACCTTTCATGTCAAACACGTACAGAATAGTCAGTGATACAACCAATAAGTACCACCCCTATGAATAAAAAGTGGGCTTGCCACTTTTTTAAAGCCATTTGCGATGTCGCTCCACTAATTAGACCCCCCTTGTAAACATTTTAATGCTATTTGAATAATTTTTTCACCAAACAGTAACATAAAGACAACTCTTTCATACAATACCTAGACCAATGCTTAGTGTAAAGACACCCTGATAAAGACAAAGGGGCCACATTTACCCCGGGGCCACAATTACCCCAGTCTCCCCATTGTTTAACGTATTTACAGTACCCAATGGTAAAATCACATGACACCTTGATATCCTTTTGCTCAATTTGCTGTGTCATTGACCGGGGTCATTAATATCCTTGCATAAAATACTTAACCAATATAAACTATAACGAAAAGTTAGATGAATAGTGATTTAAAAGGAAAGTCGGCCATGTCAGGTCTAATTAGCGTGATTTAGCGGAAGAAGATCATTAGTACGGATTTCAGATATCAATAACTAGATTAGGTTTCATTTTCATTGACAATGGTTCATTCTGCTAGTATCCGATGGTATTACGATTAGTATGGTTCATTCTGCTAGTATCCAATGGTATTACGATTAGTATCTTCTAGTCACTCATTTAGCATAACTTCGATACGAAAAGGTTTTTTTTTCAACATCAAAAACATCGAAAACAAAACTTTAAAATGTGACACGATCTGGTCCATGGGGCCAAAGGCGGCAAATTTGAAATTGAGATAAAGGCAAAAATATGGGATCAAAAAACAATAAAATACATAAGAAAATCGGCTCACAGAACTTCATAACTTTAAAACCAAGTGTGCTAGACCTCTGGTGTTTTCAGTATATAATAGCGCAATGTTTGTATAAGGTAATAATTATAATAACTCAATTTTCAAAAATGCCTCATTTGGCCCCCATGGACCAGATCATGTCACAAATACCAAAGTAATACACACGGGTTTCATTTCGATTCACATTGGCCCATTTGTGTTACCAAATAGAGGAGTATGACGTATTGAAACATACAGAGGGTTTGCAACATCGCCCTCTTCGTGATAATGTCTTTAAAATATGCATTGCATGAAACGCTATTAATACTGATACATATTATAACGAAATTGTATACATATGCGGATCAGGAAACGCGTTTAACTCGCACTATCCATCACATATCAAATTAAAACTATCTAGGTCATAATAATGTCAAACAAAGTTAACGGAATTGGGTTTCATTTTGATTAATATTGTGTAGTTATACCCATATCATTTGGTAGAGAATTTAGTTTTTATAGATCAGTCAGAAAACTTATATCATTATTGTTTTCAACGCAAACAACCAAAAGCCTCAAAAAACTACAATACAATAAATTTGTTTTAATTACACCTATGTTATGAGCTTAGATTTTTGTTTGCATTAACCATGTGTATATAATTAAACTTTAATATTGGAGTTCTTAAGAGGGTTTCGTCTTCAATTTAATCACTTGTTAATGAAATGATTTTTTATTTCCGTAATAAAGAGCATAAAGCATTGGAACTACACAGCGAAACATAAAAGATACAAAAAACAACAATGGATGAGATGGACTTAAGGCCACTAAAACCAGCATTGACTACCTTCTAACAGACCTAAATTAAGACAACAACAAAAAGAGTATAATCTATCACACAAGGTCAAAAACGGGTTGGTTATAAAATGATATTAGCTAAAATGTATATACATTTTTAAAGTCCCTATGAGTAAAACAAACCGAATTTCCAGATTCCCTACAATGTCCCAAAACACATTGTCGATGTTCCCAAAATAGCCAAATGTTCCTAAGCTCGTAGGGGTCAATCAAAGGTCAATGGTCAACACAAGGATCAAACTTTTCTTTTAAAAAATCATACCGAAGAAAACAAAATCATTCATCTGCGGCTGCTTTTAAGCGGCTTCTGAAGACGTACTTTTTTCCAAATGTGTAATTATTGTTGTTGTTTTTATATTGTTTTTCTTATGTTTTTTGTTTTGGAGCAAAAGCGCTGTGTTATTTGTAGAGGGCTATAGAAATGTGCTTTAATAATAAAAATAATAATAATAATAATAATCTCATCTCATGTAGTCAGACAATTTTTTTTAATTATTGAGATAAGCAAAAACCTCAAAAGTACTCCGACTTTAATGGAGACGGTCTCATATTGTTCCTCGTGTAATATACAGTCAAATAAGGAGCAGTTTGCAATAACATTTGACTAATGTGTTTCCTATTATCGGTATTTTATTTTTTCACATATCGTGGCCAAACGGCCAAATTACATGTACAATTAGAATTTGAACATACATATAAACATTAAAAATATTAAACACTTTAAGAACTTTTAAAAGACATCAACAATTGCATCAATAGGGAAAAAGTATTAGATCAGAAAAGCACCATATTGCACACAAATATTAATTTAACCAAACTACTATTGCACTTTGAAAAACATCAAAATATACTTAAATTCAAAACATGTCAAAAATATTATAACAATTGCACCAGACTATAAAACTTAAAAATCATATCTTTATTTCAATGTAAAGAATAAAATAAAAGCGCAACGGGATACAATTCAACAAGTAATGTCTAGGCTAGCAGAGGGGCTTATACTGGTCCGATTTATGCCCCATTATCCAAAGTATCTAAAAAAACGAGTAGGGTCATTTTTCACCATAATCGAAGATATCAAGCGTCACAGTAACGTTGGTTAATATTATTATAATTTAGATATAAATAAACCCTTTCTTTGACAAAGCAAAGGGTACATGCGTCCAGTAATAACCTGGCAATAAAACTAAAACTTGATAATTTACCTTTTCGTTAATACTATAAGACTTTGCAAGTACACCTGAGATGTCGTCATTTGACGTCACGCCGACTTCTCAGGTGTACTCGCAAAGGCTTATGGGGTTTACTGAAAAGGTAAATTCTTCTTTCATTAAAAATTTAAATGATTTGAAACGGACAACAAAATTATACGCTCTTGCTGGTCTAGAAAATTCGGGGTATTTTTAGCAAGTGTTGTTTAATATGCAAACTTTTTCTGGGTTTCTATCTTAATAGTAGCCCATTTAAACCCAAGTTCTTTGATTTTACATTATGGCATTAAAAACTATGAACATTAGTATCATAAGACCAATACCAATAATTTGTTGTCTTGTTGTAACATCTAGTGGCTCAAAAAAGAGGCGATTATTCGGTGGTTTAAGACGTATTTAGCTTACTGTTTTCTTTATGGAAACGTAGTGGCTTTAATAAGCGCCGTTTACATTAGGAAATGAATTTGGAGAAAACCTTCTGTTAATAAAATACTATGCTGAGCCACCAGCCTGGGTGGCTCACGCTCCAGTAATTTTATATGATTGAGCTCAGTAATACATCAAAGAATGTCTTCCAATTCATGAAAACAAATAGATAATCAGCTTATCGGATTAAAAGCTTGGAGGGAAGGTCTTGCTGCTCAGCGAGTGTTTGTAATTACCAGAAGGTTTTCTCCAGATTCATTCTCTAATGATTCTGTTTGATATCTATGGAACAATACATTTTACCTCATGAGAATATTCTTACCATCGTTATCATATTAAGACATTGCACAATATAATAATGATTAAATAGATGCTTCAATTGTGTCCAACTCAATGGTGTGTGTAATCTGTAAAAGAAAACATTATTATTCCTGTCATAGAGACAAATCACAGTTGACTATAATAAACCACCGATGTGGTTCATGTTTTATGAAGGGTTTTCAAAAACATTCAGAAAATAATGTTTTTTTTTTAAGTGTATACAAAGTATTTTGCAAAATTGCTTGCCACATATTTTACAACAACACTTTCATTTTTAATTTGTAGGACCTTTATATAAGGCAGTATTTAAATGTTATTGAAACGTGTTGACAAAAAAACCCATTTATAACACGTTTACTGGGATGTAACCGTCAATAGAGTGATTTTAAAAACAAACAAATAAAAACATTATATGCCACGTCAGGTCGTATTGTCAGCATATTGTCGGTATTAATGTTATTATCAACAAAAAGTACATTTGCATTAATACATTTTATATACCAACCTTTTTATCACGTTGTTGATTTAAAGGTACCCCGCATCGGCAACATGTTTTGCAAGTCATTGGGCAACAGCAGTACATTGCGTCGGCTACAGACATAAATGTCTTTGGGTTCAAATCTTGAGGATTGTTGGCACCTGTATGATAAAACATAATAATGAACATGGTATGCTCATTCTGACAAATCATATGTAGTTATTAAAGGGTTCACAACATCTCACCCCCCTCCCCCGTAAAATAAACTAAATCAAAAGGTTTCTTTCCCAAAAAATAAATTCAAACATTGCTTCGGCATTTCTTCGCTTCCGTATATAACAAAAGTCCATTTAAATGTATTCACTTTCACTTTTCGCTGTGCACTTTTGACAATGCATCTTTCGCGGAGTTGAATTTTTTTTGATATGTATTATGCGTGTTATTTGATAAATACATGCAAAGAAATACAGATCTGTACACCACAGTTGCATTTAGCGATAGACATTATTTCACTATCATTCCTGTGCACCATTTAAAAGAAACTTAAATATTTTGTCTGTTGGTTCAGCGGCCAGTAGCGTAGATTTCTTGTTGACATGGGTGGGGGGGTGAACAAATTCTTGAAGTATAGTCAATCCAGCAGCTTTTGGTGACAGAATAAGTTAATGGTACAAATGCGCCATATTGAAGCTAAACTGATGGACTTTGGTGCAAAAGCGGAATAAATTCACGTGAAGCCCGCACAAATGTGCACTTTGGGGACTAAAATGGCCAAATATGGGGTTGATTTGGTAAGAAACACACATACAGGCGTCAACATAGGGGGGGGGGGTGATTGTATGGACCAATCCCCCCTGACAAAATATTGGGGGATCTACGTCTATGTCAGCGGCACATGTATACGCAACTATATCTTCATCTATCTATCTGTGAAGAATTAAACTTAAACGACATCAAGTGTATAATTTGAAAATGATTGATTGATTACCTGTGATGAAGCTTACTAGTAGACCAACAACAACAGTGGCTAAACAACCAATACATGTATACCAGGCGTAAGAAACGCCGAACACTTGACTCGCAACAGATCTTGAAGTATAAAGAAAATGAAAGTTCACATTTTGTTTCTTCCGCTATTTAAATTATATTTCTATAGGAACATACAGTAGACTCCTCAAACAAACTTAGGAAACTTTCCGAACCGGCTTTATGCCTTTATTACAAACCAGTCTGACGTACCGGTCTTCTGCAGCCGTTGTTTTTCTTGGGCCACCTTTGGGTCTGTCTTTGACATCTTCGGTCTGACGAAACGTGACGTTTAGCTTGGAGATCATACTGCGGGAAAATCCAAAAGTTGCCGCAACGTTTACATATCACTTCCTTTCGGGCAATCTACCAGTGAGTTGTAATCATTCAATATCAATATCTTCTCCTTCTTTTGAAGCTATCATAAGTTAAGGTTAGGTAAAAGACGATTTGTCCATGTGGTGTTGTCCATGAGAAAACCTTTACAGATTCATGCATGCAGTTCTTACCTTTTTGTATCTATAGTACTAGTAGAGATATTCAGAGCTGCTGCTGCTGTAGTGACCACAGTGGAAGTGACATTTTGAGTGTGTTCCTGACACAACTCTGCAGACAGTGACAGCTTATTTGTAACTGTTGTATCTGGGTGTATGATGTTACCAATGATAATTGTGCTTGTGAAGAGAATCGCAAAACAATATCCAAACACTGCTCCCTGAAGTGATAATAAAAATATAAATATTAATAATAGGCAGCCGTGCTGCACAATGGTAGTGGTATTTTGGTACTGTGCGTAAACTAAATATGGTTGATTTTATTTTTAAACTGGACTCTTGGAAGCTCCTGGACAAGTTTCAACTTGTGGTCCAGTGGGATCAGGGCTGACACACCAGCGTCAAATCAACTTAGAATCGACGTCGCAATTTCAAATATGACCTCGGATTTCAAATTTTGCGTCAACGTCAAATTGACGTTGAAACAACGGTGTATCAACTTCGGTGTGCGGCCACCTTTTCAACCTCATTTCTACAATAGTTCAACCCGATATCATGTTTAATCTGAAATATTGATCATCAGGTTGATGATCGACGAATGGATAAGTCAACTAGAAACCACGTTGAATCGACATTTATCATTAACCTCATTTCAACCATTGGTTGAAATCTCGTTAATAATAGACGAATTGATAATCCTAAACGTTGATCGACATTGATTTGTACATTTTTGCCAACTGATGCGTTTTCTCGCTGCGACAGACGCAACAGTATATTTGACGCAGTGTTTCCTCATCTTCCATATGGCAACAACTTGCTGTGGCATTTTTTGAAAATTGCAGCAGAGAACCCGGAACTCCGTTGCAAAGAACCACTAAAGAAATGCAATGTACCGATAAAACGCAAAAAAACAAGCATCGGACTATTGGGCTATTCCAGTTGAAATCCATACACTCACAGTGATAGCTAGGAATAAGTCTCTCTTGAGGTGTAGATTTCAAAAGGAGTCACCCATTCAGGTAACCCTTGCAATTCACAGTCCTGTATGGGAGATTAAAACCAATTCTTCTATAAGGGGTATGTGCATTTTAACTGGAAGAATCCAATATGAAAGCGCTTTTTAATACATACCTTAGAATTACTCCAAGGGAGAAACATTCCAAGACAAAACAGGCCAAGGAGAGGTCCACCAAATAGAGCAAAAAAGTTGAAAACAAACTTGACAGAAAAAAAGGTAATTATTTTTTTGGAAAGAACTAGCATATCATATACAATACTTAATAAATGTTAGTATACTCCGATACAGGGCGATGTTGACGATGGTTTACAGTAACGTGGTATTCAATAGTTAGGGCCGTTGTTATATGGCTAGTCCCTGCAAAGGAGAGTGATAGAGAGAAGGAGGGGAAGCTGAGCAGTGGCGTACCGTGGCCGTTTCTCCCCCGGGAGCTACAGAAAATGTAACGTTGGCCGCCCCTTCATAAACAGCGGAAAACTTTTCATACATTTTTCATAATTCTTCCGCCCTTTTTCTTCAACTGTTTTTTGCCGCCCTACTTTTGCCGCTTTCTTCTTTTTTGCCTTGCGCTCCCAAGTCCCCCTCCCACCTCCCAAACAACAACAACAACAACAAACAAACGCGCATGCTGAGGCGAGGTGGTGAATTTTGAGGTACATTTGTGCAAAACATAATGCCATTTTAAGAATGATATTTTCAACAATTTAGCTCCATAACACCTTATTCAAATTATAGCTTGCCGTTTCACATCGTAACGTATTTGCGTGACGTATTTGCGCGACTTTGTCATTGCACGGTAAAATTGCTGTTTGGTACTTTTCACATAGTGACTTGACGTATTTGCTGTTTCATCTAGTGATGTATTTGTTCGACGCAGTTTACTTAATATTGATTTTGTTCAGAATAAGGTATGTTCTGATAGTGATAAGTGAAATATATTGACAAAATGGTATATTTGCATTTCTTTAAACCAGATTTTAATCGACAATAATGTTTTAATCAAGCGTATGCATTAAATGAAAATCACTAAACATTTAACATTCAATTTTCTCCAAATGCGTATTTTGCAAATAAGTCACTATGTGATACGGCGACGAAGTGTTTTTGTGCCCGCTTTTGTAAATTACTTTATAGAGGAAACTTACCTTTAACAAGCTAGATCCAAGCAGTGATATAATGTAGGAAATTAAAACTGCAAGTAGTCCAAAACTAAATGCTGAAATATAAGTTCAATAGAACATAAAATTATTGAATACGTCACACACCACCATGTGTGCGTAATGCTTACTATCAGCCATAGTTTCGATATAAAACCTACCAATTCTAAAAAGGACGGTCGATATGGCGACAACTTATTAATTGAGAAGTTGATGCGTATAATGCATAAGCCCCGTGGGGGGGGGGGGTGCAAAATGCATTAGCATAATTATTAGTACAAGTGTGCAGTTTCCCGAGCAAACAAATACATAAATCCCGTCCTTTTTGTTACTAAAATTGTTGGAAAATGCAAGCAAATATAAATCTATCAACCCTCAAGACAAATGAACGCGTCCAAAAGCAATAATACACAATCAATACACTCCACGCATTTTAAACGTTTACTCTGATTTGTTTTCAGTATCCAAGATTGCATGATCAGATTTTTCATAGTGTCTCACATTGAGACATGTAGGCCTACCAAAATAATGTTATTTCCATGATGCAAGATACATTTCAGCACCGGTTTTGATATTGGACACATTAGAAGAAAAAAGCGCGTTACATAAAGCTCATAAAAGATGAAGATATTCCACCACACTATGGGAAATGTGGTATCCCGCCACACCATAGGAAATGAGGTATCCCGCCACACTATGTGAAATGAGGTATCCCGTCACACCATAGGGAATGAGGTAATGACATTTCTTTTTGAATCGGAACTTGATGGACGATAAGACTGACGATATGGTTGCAACCATTTAAATGACAAATGGGTAGTTTACGAAATTATTATACGAATTACCGATTACTTTTGCCAGTGTTGTCATGCGCAGATCAGGTATGCTTCTGAAGTGTGGGCGTATTATGTCCTGTACAGTAACTGCTGCAAGCGCATTCACACCGGAAGAAACCGTACTGAAATTTAGAAAATGTTGTCAAAATAATTCTACTACAAATCCGTCAAATCTGCAAGATCATTCGACTGTAAGTTTTGTTTGTTTGTTTGTTTGTTTGTTTGTTTATTTTTCAATTTATTCGTCTAAGTCCGAATCACAAGTATGTAAAGTCATTCTAAATAGGAGTGAGCTTTGCGGGGGTCAAAAATGCTTTATTGGTTGTTTTTCTCTGTTAACAATAACTAGTTTTGCTCTGTTAACATTTTTTTTCAACATGAAATGACAAAATTTTGGGATATAGACCGAACAAAAAAGTGTGCAGCGCCCTCAAACGTCACCATACTTTATCCTGTGAAATAAGTGAATTATGGTGCAAAATCCTTCAGATTATTTATATGTTTGTATTTTGATATGATTTTGGTGTAAATGAAGTCGAAATACCAATTCTTGAAAGTTCCATAAAAATCGGATGTTTCGTTTTCGTGAAAATTGACATTTAAGGTCAAAATTGAGAGTGAGGGCACTTTTCAAGATTTTGCGCAAGTTCAGATGATGGTGGATGCGATATCGCCATTTTCGACCTCGCCATTGGATTAACACATAATCATTAAATCTTCACAAACAATTCTAAATTTGTTATGTGGTGTCAAAACAAAATTATCTTACTCTAAAACCGTTGGGGTACGACAATGTACCCCACTGTAAGTATGTTGTTTTTCAATTTATAACTGCTAACCGTCTATTTTGAATGGGGCTGTCAGCCTTGTATTTTCGCCAGCCTCGAACGTCACGTACTGTGTGTCCTATGCCGCCCGCGCAAGTTGTTGATTATTTATTCTTTTTAAGTTTACATATGCAAAGATAACATCGTGGTTGACCTGCTCAAGGAATATCAGGCTTTTACTCGCAACAGTTTGTTTGCAACAGCTCATAGAACGTCTACGGTTGTGCTAAAAATAAATACTTTGCAGGATTTTACACCCAAATGCATTCATTTTACAGTATAAAATATGGTGACACTTGAGGGCCCTGCACACTTTTTTGTCGGGTCTATAAAAAAAAATAGTGTCATTTCATTGAAATGGGCCAAATGGAATGCAAAAAAAAACAAAAACCTGTTAACGGATAAAACTAAATTTGACCACCATATTGCCCACTCCTATTGTAAAGCATATTTTAAAATTAAGCGCCAAAGAAAGATAGGTCAGAGTTCAGGTTCATCAAAACTTTCTTAATCACAGCCCACAATATTGCTTTATGCGTAATTGCTTACCTCAGCGTAGCACTGAACACACTCGCGACGAAAAGACCTGGAATACCTGGTGTGTTACGAAACAAATCCAAGATGTAGTAAACTATCATCTGAAAATAGAGGAAAAACAAACTAAAAACAATGAAGTCTATTTTATGATGTTCAACTTTCTCGAATTAAGTAAGACAATTACCTAGTGTCTCAACGAGGGCATCGTTAACGAATTACGACCGCCAGAGTATAAGGCGGGAACGCTTACTCACCTGATCTGGCTTCTGAACGAGTCCCAGAGTTAACGGATCACAACCTTCATAGTAAGCGTACATAGTGACACCGGCAATACACACTAATAAGAATATCAGCATCACGCCAACACAACCAAAGGCAACGGCACTAATGAAGAGAATATTGCATACCCAATTAATGGTTGAGACTGCATGTGAACAACCATAGCATGAACTTTTTGGCGACATTAATAGTTCTGCAATCCCGTAATTTCAGATGTTTGATATCAGTAACGTAGGCTTACGCATTGTGCATATGAGATTATAGGTAAGGATGGTTGGGGAACTCCTCAATTAAGAAAAATTATACTAATTTTTTTTTTGCAGGGGAGTTGAAGTAGTGGGTTATTCGTAAACTGTTATATTGGGGCTTTTGTTTCAAATTATTCTTTTACCTCCCGGATTCTGTTGATCCATGTAATCGCATAGTTGGAAATTCGAAAACATGTCGCCATGATTGTCGCTGACGACTCCCATGTATCCCACTATCATTTTGTAATTATTGCCAGCACTTGGCGAATCCCGCAAGGATTATATAGGGTCACTTTATAGTTATAGTAAATCAGGATATATCATTTAAGTACTCACATTTTAGCTTCTCTTGCTGTCGCCAATGTGAGGTATCGCTGAACCATGGTTTGGTTAACAGCATAGATGTGACCCCAGAAGAATATTCCACCCACGAAAACGGACCAAAATGTATGACGTATGCTAGGATCAGGACTAAAACTTTAATAAGATTTAGAAAAAACGAAACATGACTGTTGATTCAAACTATATTTCTGAAAATGAATACACTAACATAAAAAATACATTAAGTATTGTGCAGTTTAATTGACTAAGAATTAGAAGAAACGATAGGATGTGTTCTGCTTTTACTTTCCTCTTTCGCGTATTGAATGTAGTGGATATCGGCTGCACTGACAGCCACGTTATTAGACCTGAGTATCAACTAACACATGATAGGCCCAAATGATAGTAAAACAAAAGTCTTATCGCTTATTCTCCAATTCAATCATAGCGTGTGCATATATTGGTGTTCAGATTTGGTACCAACCGTGGCCAAGCGGAACGGGCTCCAGAGCTTAAAAGCTTAAAACTTTGATTTAATTAATGTGTGCACAATAAATTTTCATATCTGATCTTTTCAGTCACTGTACTCCCTCTGTTTATTGTCTTCCCAAGTGGACTACTTACGTTTGATTGCAGTAAACATGCTTAACACGGTTGTCTACGGATGGGATTGTCGGATAATGTATCTTTAAATGGAATTGGCTTGTAATTGGTCGCCCAGATATCGTTATGGTATAAATCATCCGGGCACCTGCCATTACCATAAATAACCTCATGGTACACATCTATGTGTTGGCGCGAACAATAAACTCTCACTAGGTGCATGAGCGCGTCTTTTATTCCCAGGCTTTGTGCTTGCGGTTAAATTGGATTGATAAACAAGTATGATTGACATGGTTTGTTAGGGACAGAGTCCCCGATGAAAGTCCTGTTTCAAATACAAAGTACATAGTCGAAACTCGGGCTTTCGCTATTAATACACTGGTAGATTCTAAAATCAAAATTGTTTAGTATTGAAGTGCCATTATAATTATGTCATTATGATATGCCGTAAACGTTCGCCTAATGGCGCTATGGAGTTTATGGAAATGAGAGAGCGCCATCCCTGTAAAAGCCGAATATTATCACTGATCATTAAGGATACGTGTAGTTAAAGGGTGAAACCTATCGACACATACAATTATGAACAAGATCAAACAAACGTGTTCATGATAATTCGGTAATCATTCACCTGATACGTTGTGGCCCAGTGAGCAGAGCATTAGAATATAAGTGCGAGGATAAAAGAACTTGTGAAGATTGATAGTTCGAATCTCATGCAGTAATTTCTGTCAATGTTTTTTTCTGATTTGAGGAAATTTTATTCTCTATTTTCGTGATTTTATCTTTAACATTGTTTATATATTTTTATTATTTTATCTTTTATGTGTCTTTTTTCATGATTCTTTGTTTTTCTATAGGTTTTATCGTTTCTTTTTCGTTGTATAGAGTAACTCAATCCATTGAATTAAATGTTGTCACGAACCTATTTGATCGTATAGGCATTTGTTATATGTGAGACGAACTGTCGCGAGCGACAAGTCTTTCAATTCGCGCGGATGTCCTTGCCTATGCTTCAGTGGTCATAAGAGGTGTATCATTTTATTCGAAAGCGGGGTCCCAAATATATGGGGGTCATAAATTCTTGGTAAGAAAAATAGGAGGGGGTCATAAAATGTTTCATGACCAAAATATAGGGAGTCACACGATAACCGCAGATTGTGTGTTTATTTTATTCAAAAAGACTGATTTCAATACAATTTTGGGGTTGGGGATCATAAAATTTTTGATGCCGAAATAGGGGGTGCGCAATTTTATTGACGCAGATTTTTTGTAAATTTTGGACCCCCCCTTCCGAAACAAATTATAGCCCCCTAAGAGGATTCAAAAGATAACCTCTGCCCCAATAATCCCTAGCTATATTTATTTGAAACTGTTCCACGTAGGATGTATCATAATAGGCTCAGTCTTCAAATGATATAAATAAAATTTAAATTAGTGAACGAACAAAATCATACAACGACCAATAGCAGTACGACAGCAACTTAGCTCACTTCCGGTAATTTTTACCGGCGTAACCTCTGCTGCTACGTAACGCAATGTTGAAAATCAGGTGGCAAATACGGTTTTTCAGAAAACATCAAAAAAATGGAATACACCAGTCGTTTCTCCCTTCATTTCCATATTGAGCCCATAGATAACATATGAAACATGAGTATAAGGCAAAGAATAACGTGTAAAAGTTGAATTATTGTGGAAAAATGAATACTTTTGGTGCGCGAAGTAGCCTAAAAAATGAGAGAAAATGCATGTCACGATCACTAAAATGGTTATATCTACAGCTTTGAGGAAACGCCGGTCTAATGCTTTTCTGTTGTGATAAACATTAATTAATCACAGCTTGTATTAAAATTTCAGCGAAAATGAGCGGTGGAACAACCTAGTCGTAGGTTGAAAAGTTGCATTCAGTGAGTCCGCGTGACGGTAAGCGCACGGTGCAAGTGTCACGATGCTTCACGAAATGGATCCCAGCCGGCACTGTCTATTATACATGTTATATTGATTAATATAGCACTTAAAAACGTCTATTGTTATATATTTTATAAATGCAAAATACTCTATTGTGTAACAAAATATTGTAGTCGTCAAAGAAGGTAGTATCATCTCATTTAACTGAAGTACAAGCAGTTTTGAAAAGATTGTTGTTGAGTGAGATCCTTGAACATGTTGAACGAGAAATAAGATAGCAATAGAATACGCTTCGCCCGAACAAGTTGCGATGGCTTAGTAGACAGAGCGAAGGTGTGCAGTGCGGAAGGTTGAGAGTTCGATTCCCATGTTATCTTATCGATGATGTGGAATTTTTCAGTTCGTTTTTCTTTTCTTTTTTCCTCTCCCTTTTGTCTTTAATAATATAGGCCTAATGAATGTCAGCTTGAAGGCCCACTTTTTTCATGATTTATTTCGTGTTCATGATTAAGCCTAATCCTACCTTCGAGTTCATATCTTTTTAAATGCATTGAAGTTCAGTAGCTTTCAATATGAAATAATCAAATAAAGCATGTCAAACTTAAGTAATTTTTAAAAGTTCAAGAATATATATAGGCCTATCAAATAAAGGAACGTCAACACAGATTTTCACGATTTTTTAATTGGACTAGACCCCTCCCCTATCGGCAACATATTTTATGAGCTTTTATGCATACATATCAAATCATAAGATGCACGAATTTCAAACCTAATATTTTGGCATATTTGTAATTTTTACACAATGTCCAACTTACACCTCGGATTACACCTAATTGGAATCAGCCAAGTTCGTTGTCTAGATAGAGCAACTAACTTTGATGTCTTATTAAGACTAATCCCCCATAGAACACCACAGTCAAGCGGTCAAGATATTAAGTGTTTTCTTTCATTTTTATCTCGCTACAAATGCTTCAAATGTAACGTGAAAACCTTCCTGACAGTTATTTACTAATATTATAAATATTGTTATAATTTTTGGAATAACAAAACTTCAAATTTGCCCGAAATCGTATATTATTCGCTACTTGCACGGTTCCGCCATTATGCAATTTTTTCTGGGAGAGCGTCAATCTGTCAGCATACATGAAAGGAAGAATTATGTAACCTTACACAGAACGTTATGACTAGTTCAATTCCCATTCATGTATGCTGCCAGTTCGAGAAGCTCTCTCGCACATAGTACATAATGGCGGAACCGTGCAAGTAGCGAATGGCTTTAATAAATCAAATCAAAAATCAAAGAGAGGTGCTTGCGGGGTTCGAACCAAGATCGAACTTCCAAATACATGTATTTACAACTAAGCCATACCTGAGATATGATTAATTATATTATTCGCTACTTGCACGGTTCCGCCATTATGCACTATGTGCGGGGAGAGCCTCGAACTGGCAGCATACATGAAAGGAAGAGTTATGTAACCTTACACAGAACGTTATGACTAGTTCAATTCCCATTAGTTAATAATGTTATTCCCAATCAGTGGCTCACTCGTGCATTCTATTTCTGGAATGAATTAACACCGTCCAAATAATGTAACACAAACCTTTATGCTGACTTTTAAAATTGTTTGAACGTTGGGAGTATTATTTTCAAGTTAAATAACCAACAATGGACAATTGACAATGAAAGTTTCTTTGCAGGAAAAACATCGGCCGTACAATATATGGCGTGGCAGTAGTCACGCACAAAGATAAACATTTCAACATGTTCAATATATGACAACGAATATACCCCAACAAAAATTCACGAAATTTTCAGGCAAGCTAACTTAAGTTATTCTATAACATGACACCCATTTTTGATTCCGGCGCTTTTTCTTGCTTGATGATATGAACATTTTTGTTTTCGTGACATGCAATTTTTCTCATTTTCCGATCTACTTTGGACATGTTCAAGCTTCTTTTTTTCCATTTAATTCAACTTTTACACGTTATTTGTTGCTTTACACAAATGTTTGATGTCTTATCTGTGGTCAGGGTACATGAATGGAGCAATATACGAGCCGTGTCTTCCATTTCTGGAGCTATTTTGATAAAAAGCGTTTGCCGGCTAAAATTTCAACATTGTGTTACGTAACCCGTGTTCACCAACCCGTATAAATTTTCTGTCGAACAAAAGAGGTCACGAAGTTGCTGTCGTACTGATAGAGGTTGTGCAAATGACGTATCATCCCGTAAATATGGCGGACTACTCAAATGCATTCAACAAAAGCATGATTGCATCTACCGCGACAGTTCGTCTCACACACATAACAAAATGCACTACGATCAAATAGGTTGATGACAACATTTGATTGAATGGACTGCACTGCGCCATGATTACGGGTCAGACAACAGTAGGGTGTAATTTTGAACTGAAGAATATTAAAAAAATGTGAAGAAATTACAATGTTATAGAAATATTTACCAAAATGATTTAGGTACAGTGTGTCCCATAAAAAGAGGCCCCTCATTGCGCCCTCTTTTTCTCCTATTTCTGAAAAGTTGATGAAATATATTTTGGTATGTAAAGAAACCTTGAGTCGTTAGCTTTAATAAACTAAAACAGTTATATCAATCAGCTCACAACTTTTGAAGATATGCTCTTTTTAAGAAATGTACCCATTTTTCACTCTGTCCACGGAGAAGGTTTGGCTACTTCAAAGATTGACAAGGAGTACACATACCATGCATAAATATGAAAAATTCCTCAATGATAACTTTTTTCCAGTGTGTTTATGGGCAATGGATTTTATTAATAGTGTCATTAATTTGTGGGTAAAATGGGTGCCGAATGGGACTTATTTTGCTTTACTTGCAATTACTTATTTTTTCTTGGTTATTTATACCTTTTTGTTTTATTATGTTTCTTACTTTCTTATTTTGTTGTTTCTTGCTTTTTTTTTTTAATTACAACATAATTCATTCTCTTTTTAGGATAAAGGGTAGCCCTAAAAGGCTGTTTGGTTTGTTTTTGGTTCTTCTGAAGTGAGTTTACTGTGCTGCTCTGCCCTCTACCTGGTTGGCTCCTTGGCGAATACAGGTTTCAGCCCTTGTCCTCATTGCATCAATTGCGTTGCGTACCATCCTTGTGCACCGGATACTTGCGAATGCATTCAGTAATACCTTTGCCACAAAGGAAAAAAAAATCAATTGGTGTGAGGTCTGGTGATCGTGTAGGCCACTCCACAGCATGAGCCATCCGAACCACTCTGTTTGCTATCCGTGGACAGAGTGAAAAACGGGTACTTTTATTCAAAAGGGCATATCTTCAAAAGTTGTGAGCCGATTGAAATAATTGTTTTGGGTTATTAAAGGTTTCTTTACATACCAAAATATATTTAATCAACTTTTCAGAAATAGGAGAAAAAGAGTGTGCAACGAGGGGCCTCTTTTTTTTGGGACACCCTGTATAACGTATGAATCGATTTACAAATTATATCCAATGACACTTTGAGAAAGAATTACTGAAAAAAACCTAAAACATTTGCTGCTCTAGCAATTAACTTAGTGACCTAAAGTATTGGGTCATGTCACGATTTTTTTTCTGAGGCATTATGTCCACGTTGCTCAATTTAACATACACGTATCCTTAATGCTGTTGAGATTTTACAAGGAGGGCGCTCTCACATTTCTAAGAATCCAATAGCGCCATTAGGCGAACGTTTACGGTGTTGCATTTAATTTTATAAGCCTACGTATAGACGAATCCAAATACACGCATCCCTACACCTGACTAGCAGCCTTTAGTTGGGTCCCCGTCGGCTACAATGCATCCAAAATGTGAAATGATTCGGCCTTGGCGGACATTTTTGAACTGCATTCCATCACCCGTTGTACACCTTCCGCGAAAACAAAGATTGATTTAAGTTTACAACACAATACAGTTCCAACAGTTGTGCAAATAAAAGCCGCCTTACACGTAGATAAGGTCGAGGAGGGTTAATAGAATAATACAATAGAGATAATTCCGCAGGTAATCCCGTCGCATCTATTCATAGATGTACAAATGGATGAACAAAAGGACTATATGCATATGTATGAATAGATGCGACAGGATTACCTCTATTGTATATATTATTCTATTAACCCTCCTCGTCTTTGCATCTTCTCCAGGTGTTAGGCGGCTTTTATTTGCACAATCGGGCGCTCAAAACCCCAGGTTGGTGCTAGCGGGAAACCAAAGATGGCCGACCAAATCCTGACCATGACTTGGCTCGTTGGATTCGTCTATACTTTACTTTTACTGTCACTAACATATTTATATAAACTTTTTCATAACCATTTTATACTAGTATTTTGATGTAATAATTATCAGTATAATTTCAAGTTCAACTCAATGCGCTCATCATGATTAATAACATATTTTTTATTTATCGAAAATCGACTATGGCATAGTCATACTCATAATAGGAAGGTTGCCGGTTCGAGCCCCCATCTCCTCCCAGGTGTAAAAATGGGTACCGGCACGGCATTCTTAAATGCTGGGAAGGTAACAACCTCACTGTGGAGGAGGTTAGGGGACCCATCCCCAGCAACATTTATAGGTTAATGAACGCGTATTACTTATTGCTCGAGAAATTAGACAAAATAATGCACTTGCGCTGATGTTGATGCGTCTAATGCGCACTCCCACCCCCCCCCCTTCGGGGCTCGTGCAATAAGTAATACAAGTTTATTAATCTATTTCATACACGAGAAGGAAAAAAAAAACTTTTTTATATATCAAATTATTTCTAAAAATGTTGGAAAAACAGAACCAAATATAAATGCATCAACCCGCCCGAAAAATGAATCAATCCTACGCGACGTGAACGCGCGCGAAACACTACGCGTAGTACGCGGAGTGCACAATATACACAATAAATGCATGTTTCGTACTTTTCTAACAGCTTTTCTGATTGGCTGCTTTGATATAAGAGTGTATGAATTTATGGTGGAGTCTGGCCTTATAGATAACGGAATTTTGAGATGTGCACTCCGTCCTGTAAAATACAGGTTTGAATCCGTTACCTTTCTTACACAGACAAATTCCGCTAACATTGACCTAAATGTAAATTATTACCGCTTTTCACACCTATGCTCATTTAAAATCTGATTTTGTAAATTATATATTAAAACGCCCTTAGTTGCCCTTACTTGAAGTCGAGCCTTTTAGTGATGACTGCTGCTTCCCATATCTGGCTAACATCTCCTATTCTTCTACATCCCTCAATAACGGCAGCAAGGATACCAGCGATAATAACGAGTATCTGAAAAACATCTGTCCACAACACAGCTTTCATACCACCCTGTATAAAAACATGTGGAAGTATTGTCATTATGATTGTATACTGTATACTATTTAATGTTACCAAATGAAGAAAAAAAAACAGTTTTACATATATTACTTAGCCAGACTTGTGATAACACATGATATATACATACAAATGTGCCGATTTCGTCATATAGCCATATCCGGTTTTCATCCGATTTACGGCCATCTAATTTTTTTTGAATCTTTCATGAACATCATTCATGTATAATCAATAAATATTGTGTTTATGCGATTTTTTATGTTATACCTGATATACTTACTATAAACTATAAAAAGAAGTCTTCATCAAAATCATCCTAACACAAAACACAAAAACAACATAGAAACACATGCCACTGCGTATTTAAAAGTCATTAAAACGATGTTTCGTCTATTGATCAGACGGAAGCTGCATGTTTTTAACATCATTAACACGGTAATACTTACAACACTGGTGTAAAGCGTACATACGAATCCGGTGATTACCACGGAACCCCATAAGCTTATTCCAGTAACTAAATAATAGTAATAATAATAATAATAATAATAATAATAATAATAATAATAATAATAATAATAATAATATAATAATAATAATAATAATAATAATAATAATAATATATTCAACTTTTCACAGTGCGACTGGCTTAAGGGTAGACGAGGTATTATTAGTCGAAGCAGCCAAAAATTCGATTGTCATTATCTAAATCAATATATTATTGAAAAATAACACTTGAAGTTTTGCAAACGTTCATTTCAGCCCTCTTTACAACATAACTCATTAACCACAGAACCGCCAAACGTATACCTGTGATCTGTGATATTTGCATTCTTCTACACATTCGCTACGAAACGATCAATGCGATTTTTGCCAAAGCTCACTATCATTCACAAGAAGCTGTGAACTACCAAATCACAACAGTTTAAAATAGTTGCTAACCTTAAATCATTGCGCCCTAATTCCTATCTTCTTTCAAAACCGTGTCACTTTTCTTTTTACTGATACATTCGTCTGCCTGTTACTCTGTACATTTTTTTCTTTATGATATTTTAAAGAAAGTCTGTTATGCAATACTGCTCTAAATTGTTGTCCAATTGTTGTCCATGCAATCGTTGGCTAAAAAGCACTTCAAAGAAATTATATTTTTTGTTCTCCGAATATTAAACTGGTTGAAATAAACATACAGTTATACAGTTTTAGAACCACTTCTTTCATAAATCGTGACATAATTGTCAAAATGATCGATGTTGATGGTGAATTTTACTGTCCAAAAGTGACATGTAATATTGTATGTTCATGTATTAAAGGTTCCCTGAAGATATAAACATTCTGTCTGTAAAACTTTTCCAAATATTAAGTTTTTTCTTAATATCTCAAAAACAGTTTTGATGGAGTTGGGCCCTTCTTCCACTCAGGTATTCAATTGTACACAACAGTGATTTCCGATACACACTCATGAATTAATTGAACAAATTAAATATCCCGCACTGGTACATCTGTGGTTCCGTCAATAGAGTACCAGTAAACGTTTCTCGGACTGGTGTATACAAAATAATTATTTACCTGGTGTAGACGATGTGCCGTGTATTTTAAATGGCGTATTTGTGTTTTGCTGCTGTGAAATGAAGCAGTTCTGCGACTTTCGTGGTCTTGACTTTCTTAAGAGATTTGCGCCTTTCGTACACGAAACTTTATTTTAATAGCCAAAGCATCATCCGATGTCCATTATATATATATTTTTGTGTTACGGAGCTACACAATTTTGAAATGTGTCACTATTCGAAGACAAAAATCGCCATTATGATATATGGACGCAGTGGTCCTTAATCTACCGAAATATAAGTTTATTTCAACCTATTTAGTATTTCGGTAAAGGATATAGTGCAATTATGTGTAGCCCCTTTTCGATCTAATTCAAAACCCAAATGACCCCATGAAAAACAAATCGAGCTCAAATCACGCGCTGAACGAACCGCTGATTCCAATAAGGTGTATGTCTGGGTAGGGTGTAAGGACGGTGTAAAATTTACAAATATGCCAAAAATACATTATTATCTCATAATATTTGATATGTACGCATAAAGAAAAACATTGCAGGGAAGACCGTGGCAAAACAAACATGTTACATATAAATATTTACAAATGATCATAATACTGACCGGCCTACACATAGGCCCGCTACACCTATTACGGCCTAACAGAACAAGAGAGAGAAAAATCAAAATGCTACGGTAGGGTTCGAACCTTCAACCTCGCGGACTTCAAACCACGGCGTTAATCACTAGACCATCACAACCTGCTGTATTTTACTCGTATCTTTTGCAATCTTATTCCTCATTCAGTGTCTCGATCAACAATAATAGTTTTAAAACTGCTTTTAAGTTCAGTCAATTGAGGTGATATTACTTTTTATATTGACTTCCATATTTTGTAAGTCAGGGCAATATTATGCTTGAATAAATAAACATCACTGGAGTCAACTGGACGATTCTGAACCGATGACTCGATTGTTCCACCAATCATTTTCGCTGAAAATGTAATACAAGCCCACTTTAGTTAATATCTATTACAGACAAGCATACGACCGGCGTTTATTCACTGTTGTAGATATAACCATTTTAGTGATCGTGACATGCAATTTGTCTCACTTTACCGGCTACTTTGGACATGTTAGCGTCTTTATTTTCAATATAATTCAACTTTACTCGTTTTTTGTTGCTTTACACTAATGTGTGGTATCTTATCCGTCATCATGGTACGTAATTTAAGCAAAAAACGACCCATGTCTCCCATTTCTGGCGTTATTTCGCTAAAACACGTTTGCCGGCCAAATTTTCAACATTTTGTAACGTAACACCATGATCACCAACCCGTAATAATTTTCTATCGAACAAAGGAGGTCACGAAGTTGCCGTCGTACTGAATATGCTGTACTAAATAATGAGTTTAAACAGAAATTCAAATTTCTAAATTAAATCTACATAATGGCGGGTACATTTATCTTACCGACATTCAAAGCTAACGCAGGTCCGTACATAACTAAACCCATGAATAATGGCTGCAAAAGAGAAGCAGATCAACATTTACTTGTTGTTTATTTTATACACATCTACCGTAAAACCCCGTCTACAAGCATATATAGTGTTTTTTATAAAAGCTTAATTAATTCAAAGCAAGCGTTAATATACCAATACAATAGATCGGTCTTAAAATAATACTTGTTTGTATATGCTTGGATCCGTAATTTATTTGCTCAAACTCCATAATGGCGACTGGATTAATGTAGCTTTCATCAGAAGCACACTATATGCTTGTAGACGGGGTTTTACGGTATTGTGGTTTATTTTACACTGCGCCCAGAAAGTATCCTTACACTTGGAAAAAAATCCGAATTTTAAAATATACAAACTATCTAATCCTGCACATTATGATATCCCATTGAATCTAATGTGACCTCCAAAAAGTAAAGTTACAAACTTAGTTTTAAAAGTGACAAACTGCTCTATACAGGGCGAAGCAACAAAGAGACAACACAGTTTCTTCATTTAGCTTTATCTAAAGCAATAAGTTCTTATTTCATTGTTTTCTTCTCTGTACTTTCCGCAACTTTTATTTTATTTTTCAGTTCTTTTGTTTCAGTTGTGTTTAGTTCCTTTTGGTTAGTTATTTTGATCCAATCAATATCGAGTGTGGCCACCGTTATTGTCCATAATAGCTGTACATTGTCGTGTACAGGGCAGTTTGTCGACACCTTCTTCTAATCAAATGCTTGTAACTTCACATTGGATTAAATGGGGTGTCATAATTTGCAGAATATATAAAACACATATTTACCCAAATAGGGTTTTGTTTGAAAACTAGGAATTGTTTTCCAAGTATAAGGATACTTTCTGGGCGCAGTATATTTATATACCCAGCAAACACAAAGACTATCTTAAACGTTATAAACGTGTTACAAACGTACGTGTTTAGGTTTTTCTGATCATAATGTTTCAAAACGTTTTTATGAAACAACACTTTAAAACATTTCACAAATGTTATTGGCAAACATGTATGTGTTGCATGAGTCTTTAAACTCACTTAATGGCCCATTCATTGATACCAGCAGACATATTTAAGTATGTAATTACAATTGCCAATTAACTTTTTAAATGAAACATTTGGTAAAAAGCGGATCCAACATTAGTATTGGCAAAGTTGAAGCCCCTTTCAAATACATGTAGGTTTTTTTCTACACTTTAGGATACGGTTTCATGTCATATTGCGTCTTTAATAAACGTGGCACTAGCAGTTGCGTAAGCACATCTATGCTAATAATAAAAAGTGCAAAAAACAAATGAATAAGCAAATTACTGCAAAGATATTGAACTAATTAAAAGCTGTATAAGTAGATTTGTATACTTGCAAAATGACGAAGATAAGTAAATTGCACATTATGTCTCAATGGCAACCGTCATTCAGAAGACCCGGTTCTCAAAAGGCCCACTATTCAGACAACTCGTCACCCAGAAATCTGAATAGTGGGCTTGTTTTCATTTAAAGTGACCCGCTAACCAGAAGACCCGGTAATCAGAAGGGTCGCTACTCAGAAAATATTTTCTGATTATCGGGCCTTCTGATTAATGGGTCCTTTATTCAGACACCTTCTATGCAGACAACCTGTCACTCGGAGAACCCAAGTCTCAGGGTTAGGGTTAGGGGGTAGGGGGTAGGGTTAGGGGTTAAGGTTAGGTATTTGAGGTTAGGGCTAACTTCGTTTTTTCAAATAATAAAACAGCCCACTAGTCTGAATTCTGAATAGTGGGCATTCTGCGTAGCGGGTCTTCTGGGTAACAAATAAAACACGCTATCCAGATAACCCGCTTGTCAGAAAAAAAATCTGAGTAGCGAGACTTTTACATAAAATACAACAAAAACACCGCTATTCACAAAGTGCGTTATTCAGAAGGCGAGCTACTCAGACAATTCTGACTAGCGGGCCTTCTGAATAATGGGTTTTCTGAATAGCGGGTCTTCTGTGTGACTACTGGTTCTTCTGTCTCTGTTACATATTTGCCGATAGGTAACAGTGAAAATGCACAGCGCCAATTTTCTTGCTCAGGGATAATAATAATGCAATGTATTAAATGCTTAAGTATTTTTGTTCTATATTAATAAGAATACTTACTGTGAGGCCCATGAATGAAAACACACCACATATTCGTACTGCTCTATTGAATCGAAGCTCTAAATACTTTTGGATAAGAGGAAACGGAAAACTAATGATAAACATCAATTAAGACAATGTTAATTTTGATATCATCGTAATTATATGTAATTCAGCTATATTTCTTCTTCTTCTTCTTCTTCTTTTTCTTCGTCTTCTTCTTCTTCTTCTTCTTCTTCTTCTTCTTCTTCTTCTTCTTCTTCTTCTTCTTCTACTTCTTCTTCTTCTTCTTCTTCTTCTTCTTCTTCTTCTTCTTCTTCTTCTTCTTCTTCTTCTTCTTCTTCTTCTTCTTCTTCTTCTTCTTCTTCTTCTTCTTCTTCTTCTTCTTCTTCTTCTTCTTCTTCTTCTTCTTCTTCTTCTTCTTCTTCTTCTTCTTCTAGAAAATATAATAAAAACACCTAATATATAAACATCATAAATTACCTCATAAGCGCTAACAATTTCAAGGCGAAAATATACCGGTATGAAGAACCGACACACTATTATACCTGCGAACAATATGGAGAGTATATTCAAACCCCAGTGTATTCCTGACACATAGACTTCTCCAGCGACGCCAAGAATAGCCGGTGCAGAGACAAAACTAGCCATGAAAGACATCGTAACTGGCAGAAGATTCATATTGCGATTTGCGAGTAGAAACTCGACATTGGTTCTCTGTTTGCCGCCTGTACACGCTTGGTATATCCCCAACGCCATTGATATTAGCAGCATTGCAGATAGGACGATGTAGTCCACATTACTAAATAAACCAACAGAATGTTCCATGTTCAATTTATAGCAGGTTGTCTTGCATGTGTTGAAGTGGCGACTATTCGCTGATGGTTGAAACGTATCCACTCCCAAGCGTCTAATAAATTGTATTAGTTTTATGTATATAACTAATGCTCGAATTCGAATTTCTAACAACAGCACATCGTGATGCGTCACTTAACTTGAACTTGCTGTATCCTTGAGGTGCCAAGTTGTAGTTCGTTTTTCCGTAGCCGACTGAAAAAATAATCGAGTCAATTCAACTATGTTCTTTCCATGTATGCAATTAACATGTGTCACGCTTTATTGAACAGCGGCTTTACACACGATGCCGATGTAGTTTATTTGGTAGTTTGTATCGCAAATGCGTAACATATGATTCCATACCACGAAGTTTTGTACTAAAACATGGCGACAAGTAAAGACAACGCTACTTCCTGGGTCGTTTTAGGCGTAGTTACATTCTCAGTCTTTCTGGAAGTAGGTCTTGTCAAGAGTTTCAGTGTCTTACTACCAGATATCAAGGAACAGTTTGAGACCCTAACATGGGTGGTTGGATCTTCTGTGTCGATTATGATCGGATGGGGCAGTGTGATTGGTACGTTTATTGAGTTTGTGTTTTTCATTTAATTGATTGATTTTCATGACTTATCATACATAATAATAGACTAAAGTAGAATTACCACTTGCAATCCTAGTATACATAATACCGAAAATTATTAGTATAGTGTGGTAAATATTATACGGTGTAGGGAAGTACTATTTGAATTAGTTTAATTGTCTTACTTCGATTTGAGCAAAAACGGTGTCTAATTGCTCGTCGTGACATAAGAATCAAGAAACAGTATAGGAAATGCCTTCCAAACTGTTTACTTTGTGGGTGAACGTTGGTGCAGCGGCACGGGCTCTGCTTTGTAATCGGTGGATTGCGAGTTCGAGCCCCGACGGTGCCATCGTGTTGTGCTCTTGAGCAACGCGTTTTACCTTACTTGCCTCCAAAGGTATGAGCATGGCTTGGGCATCGTATGGCAGCTGACATATTCTAAAGACAGCGGAATAAATGTAAAGCGCTTTGGTACTTGTGCAGAAGTGAAAAGCGCTGTATAAATACCAACATTTTTGTATTATTATTATCATTTACTTTACTTGATATGTGCATTGGAAGTCAAATATCAACAATGTCTTATGGCCACCCAATGGCCTTTGACTTTGTTTGTATATAGGCGAACACAGTAAATTGTGTCCGCTACACTAACAAATTACCGCCATTTTCTTTCAAAATTGGAGCAAGTTGAAATACCCTTGTACAACGAAAAAAAGTGTGTTACGAGTCGTACTGACTCAAGGCCATAATCACCTCTTACCCAAATTCACACGAATGCACAACACAAATACACACTGTTTGATCAAAAGAGATGAATTCCACAAGTTAATGATGAATGTGGCTGGAAATTTGATTCACTGCCCAACACAGTTTTTGGTGACTCTGGTTTGAGAGTTGTTTTTATGTAATTTTGGGTCGCTGATTTCAAATATAGCATTAGTTTTTGCATATCACGTCAAATTTTCACTGTATGGTATACCCCCGCTTATATGAGCGGGTGTATTGCCCGGTTCCATAAAGTTACTAAATCACATGAACCCAATTCAAAGTCAAAAGGTACGAAAGTATCATAGCCTGAGAGTCTACTTTCAAATTCAGGAGTGGGAAGGAAACGCTAGACAATTGCAACTAGATGAATAGGGGTGGAAACTCAGTGATGGTCAGTTACTTCCAGTACAAACTGACCTGTCACCAGCGCCACCGAAACTCACAGAGATCTTCAGTAGCAATTGCAAGGCAGGACGTTGCAACACTGGTAGATGCACATGCAAGAAACATGGCCTTGAATGTTCATGGATGTGTGGAGAGTGAACAGATTTGAGTGAGAACTCACCAAAGCTGGACCTAGGCGATGACGATGAGTGACGTCCACCACCAGTTAATCCTGAAATGTAACCTCAGAGCACACTGACGACGAGTGACGTCCACCACCAGTTAATCCTGAAATGTAACCTCAGAGCACACTGACGACGAGTGACGTCCACCACCAGTTAATCCAGAAATGTAACCTCAGAGCACACTGACGACGAGTGACGTCCACCACCAGTTAATCCTGAAATGTAACCTCAGAGCACACTGACGACGAGTGACGTCCACCACCAGTTAATCCAGAAATGTAACCTCAGAGCACACTGACGACGAGTGACGTCCACCACCAGTTAATCCAGAAATGTAACCTCAGAGCACACTGACGACGAGTGACGTCCACCACCAGTTAATCCAGAAATGTAACCTCAGAGCACACTGACGACGAGTGACGTCCACCACCAGTTAATCCAGAAATGTAACCTCAGAGCACACTTACGACGAGTGACGTCCACCACCAGTTACTCCAGAAATGTAACCTCAGAGCACACTGACGACGAGTAACGTCCAATACAAGTTATCCAGAAATGTCACCTCAGAGCACACTGATATCGACAGATGTGATTTATGCACTTGGGTGTCGACGACATCCGCATATTCTGTACATCGGTGAAACTGAACGGCGTTTGGCGGATAGGTTCACCGAACATAGACGAGACGTCCTCATACGTGACACCGCCAAACCCGTCCCTCAACATTTTAGAGGTGATAGTCATACCATCACGGACCTTACCGTTACCGCTCTCACCCAAGTGCATAACACTCACAAACGGAAAGTCGAGGAACAACGCATCATATTTAATCTTGGCACACTTCAACCCAATGGGATGAACATTCAATTTAATGTTTTCAACATCAACATTTAACTTTTCACATTACTTTCATCTTTTGCATTTTCTTTTCTTTTCTTTTCTTTTCTTTTCTTTTCTTTTCTTTTCTTTTCTTTTCTTTTCTTTTCTTTTCTTTTCTTTTCTTTTCTTTTCTTTTCTTTTCTTTTCTTTTCTTTTCTTTTCTTTTCTTTTCTTTTCTTTTCTTTTCATTTTTTCTTTTCTTCTCTTCATTTCTTTTCTTTTTTCTTCTCTTGTCTTCTCTTGTCTTTTCTAATCTCTTGTCTTTTCTGGTTTCTTTTCTTTACTCTATTTTGTCTTTTCTCTTCTCTTCTTTTTTTATTTATTTCCTTCATTTTTCCTTGCAGTGATTTTGATTTTGACCTTTTGCGTGTCTTCCCCCTTTTGCGTTGCGCTAGGCCTCGCGCCTTTCACTCTATGTTTTCACGCACGACTCCGCGCGCGACTCCTCGCGCGTTTCTGTGCTCTCATCTTCCTTTGTTTTCCGGCACGCAAAAGGTGATCACTTGACAAAGGTCTATGACCGAACATTCGTGTTTAATTTTGCTACGCAAATTAATTTATACAAATGTGGTTTGACACCAAATATGTCTGCCTCTTGGACTCCCTTCCCGGGCTGATATACCAGAAGTTTTTATCTTAAAAGGAATCTTATCTTCAAATTAGGCTCCGATCGTGACAGTGCGTACTGGTGTTATAAGCAATGAACTATTTCTCCTGAAAGATCAGGTGGAATAGTAAAAATACAGATGAGTTCAGTATGACCATAGGGCTGAGACAGAGCTGCATTGCATCACCATGTCTTTTCGTGACATACGCAGAGAAAGCATCAAGGGATGCTGATGTGGATGCTTATGGCATTAAAGTAGGAGCCATACCAATCTCAAACCTCCTTGAAACATCAGTCGAGGACATAGAAAGATTGGCAACAGCAATAGATGTAACTGGCAACTCGACCTCAATGTGAAGAAAACAGGTCAACCACTTCAAGTATTTGGGCTCTGTAAAAAACATCCAATGCAAAATGCACGGCAGACATCAAAGCCAGGATTGGAATGGCCAGATGATGAATGCTTGAACTTCAGGATCTGTGGATTGATCGGCACCTTGCAACAGAACTGAAACTGAAACTGAAACTGATCAAGATACTGGTATGGCGTGTACTCCTTTATGGCTTGGAGGGTTGGACTATGACAAAAGCAGATGAGAGCCGCGTGCTTTGCTGCTGAAATGTGGTTCTGGAGAAGAATGCTAAACATCAGTTGGAAGGAGAGCTAAGGAGAAAAGAACAAACAGGAGCATCCTTAAGGAACTTGTGTGTGAAGAGACAGCTGTTTGAAGAGTTGGTGGCAAGAAAGTTAGAGAGGACGACAGAAGATCGAAGCAATTGTTTGACAACATCAAAGAATGGACAGGAGTGACCCTCGCCAAGAATCTACCTCAGAACAGAACAGCTTGGAAGAAAGAGTTAAAGAGATGCAGCCAGATGGTAGCCAATCGTCAGCAATGACGGCGGCCGAAGAAGAAGAAGATGAAGAAGATCGTGGGATGAAGCTTTACACTAGTCCAGCCTGTTGCCTTCCCAGCAAACACAATACGTTTGAAAACATTTTAAATAAGTTATATTTTGGCTTTTGGTTTAGGTAAAAACGTTTTAATAACATTAAAATGTCGGGTTATATAAAGGTCATGATAACGTTTTAAAACGCTTGGTATGAAAACACACTACAACAATATTTTTAAATGTTTTCAAAAAATGTTATTGGAAACTATTTTTGCAAACATTTTTGCCAAATATTGTGTCAATAGTTAAATAACATTATGTTAAAATATTTGAACCCAGCAAACACAGAAATGTTCTTAAAATGTTTTTCAAAACATTTTAAGAACATTTAAATGTCGGGTTATATAAAGGTCATGAAAACGTTTTTAAAACGTTATTGAAAATATTTTGGGCAAATATGTTTCGCTAAATATTTTTTCAACCCCAAAATAACATTCTGTTTAGAATGTTTTGTATCAAGTTTTCAAGAATGTTTTTGGAATGTTATTAAAACCCTTTTATACCCTTTATATAACCCGACATTTAAACGTTTTCTGTAAAACATTTTTGTTTGCTGAGCAGTAGATTATCAACAAATGTTTTTTAAGGTTATGAAAACGTTTTATACTCTTAATATACCCTTTCTATAACCCGACATTTAAACGTTTTCTAACAACCTTTTATAACCTTTTGCGAATGATGTCGAAAACATTTTGTGTTTGCTGGGTTATCACCACGGGTGGACCGTTGCAACGACTGTGGCACTTGCTAGTGTAGCTTAGACCTCGCCATTCATAGGCCTAAGCATAAGCTTTCTGTAAGCAAGTGAAGAGTGTCAGGTCTTTATCCATTCGATTGTGTAATGTCTACGAAATACTAGTACTGGGGAAGGATCACTTTGATAAATGAACGGAGATTAAGCCACCAAAGTCTGGTTCCAAAACCAAAGACCTTAAAGTACACTGGTCTTGACAGATACAGAAGCAGAGTGACATGCCTGTGACAGAAGAAGGGTGACTGTTGAGTAGACAGAAAGTTGAGTGGACTTAATTAGTTGTGACGCTTTAGTTGACTAAAATATAGTGCCAGGATCCTTGATTCTTTAATCGTACCTTGCATGATTAGCATCATGCAGCACAACATATGTGGCTTGCCTTCCAGTCTCAAGCATGATGAACTGAAGCATTGCATGTTATTAACTGACCAGCGACCGAATCTTCTGGTGATGGGTGGCATTTTGTTGACGATATCTTGTTGTTGAAGTACTTAAAAGTAGTCAATTTCCATGTGCGATACAGCTACTTGAAGCTTCGAGTTGACGTCACTGACTCGCTGATACCAGATTATTACGCCAAAAATCGATTAATTTGCAGATTTCGCGCAATTCTCTTCATATAATTGATCCAAAAGTGGGCTAGTCACTTTCACTAACCCTGAATACATGATCCGTAGATTCAGAGTTATTGCCTAAAATTGATATTTTGATAATGGCGGCCACTAATTTGCATAATATACATAGTTGTGCGCACATAACTAATCCAAAAATGTTCCAATCATTTTCCCTAGCCTTGAAAACATTGGTCTAGACACTTAATTTGTCACCATTAGAGGCATGGAGAGTTATTGTGAAAAAATTATTTTTCTTTAATGGCGGCAGCTAATTTGCATATAATGCAAATTTAACACCTTTCCACCAAGTATATTCAGGTATACTTTTAGTATGGTATTCCAGGGATGTCGCTAAAATGCATACCACTTAAAAATTCTGTTGCAATTAGTGGTGGGTCAAACACTAGTTTTATTGGACTATATAAGCATCTCTTTCCATGTATCTGATGCTTAAGTTACTGTACCACTTCCCTCTTGTTGTACCTAAGCTGCAGTGAACCATTGATTGGCCCATGTGGTTGTCTTTTATAGGGCCTAGGTGTCTATATTAGTTCTTGACTTATGCCACTCCTCATGGGCTAATAATTTCTCCTCACTTATTAATTTTGTATTCGACAAAAATTAATGCAATCAAAATATAATCAAGCATGCACAGCAAAATGCAACACTTCTCATATGCCCACGCATGATCATTTGTAGGACGCATGGCAATAACGATATCAACATAGTTCATACTAGGAACACTGACCGAGAATAGGAATGCCTACGGAATTCGTATGGCTATTCTCGGACACCCCTGTTTCTATGGGAATTTACATAAACACAACACCACTGCAATACATGCAGGGATATCACTTATTGCTGAGAGGATCCTTGTCCCCATCAGATCACAAATATATCCTACCTATCTTAATATGCAAGAGGTGTCAAGCTAATATAAAGATACTATAAAACCTGGTGAAGAAAGTAATCTCATCAGTTCATCAGGACTGTAGTATTCCATTAATTATTTTTTTCTCTGCAAGTCCAATTGAAACACTTACACCTAATCTTTGTTTTGGAGGGAAAGGAAAGGACCTTTTTTTTACAGGTCATGCATAAAAACGCATATCACCCGAATGAAACATATTTAATCATATTCGTGATCAATAAAATATTTTATTACCAAGCTATATTGTATTCAATTTTATGGGCAAGTTATTTTTTTTTTCATAATGGAATTCAATTTTGTTATAATTATAATTCACCCACAATGCTATACATAATCAATTACGAACATAATTTAAAATACGTCTCATTCGAGTACTTAATTTAACAAAATAAAAAAGTAGTATACTTTAATGGTCGTGAAACAAAGGTGTGATCCTAAGGTAGTTTATTTCAACTGGTGCTTGTTTTGCTATTTACTAAAGATAGCTCATTTGAACATGTTAGTGCGTAGCATTCTACTGAAGATAGCTTATTCCATCTTCTGTTATGTTGCTACGTGTGTCTATTTTTTTTTTTTGATATTGTTAGATACCAAAACGCAAGGTATTCCAGGGACATCGCTAAAATGCATACCACTTAAAAAATTCTGTTGCAATTAGTGGTGGGTCAAACACTTGTTTTATTGGACTATAAGCATCTCTTTCCATGTATCTGATGCTTAAGTTACTGTACCACTTCCCTCTTGTTGTACCTAAGCTGCAGTGAACAATTGATTGGCCCATGTGGTTGTCTTCTATAGTGCCTAGGTGTCTATATAAGTTCTTGACTTATGTCACTCCTCATGGGCTAATAATTTCTCCTCACTCATTAATTTTGTATTCGACAAAAATTAATGCCTATAATCAAGCCTGCACAGCAAACTGCAACACTTCTCATATGCCCACGCATGATCATTTGTAGGACGCATGGCAATAACGATATCAACATAGTTCATACTAGGAACACTGACCGAGAATAGGTATGCCTATGGAATTCGTATGCTTATTCTCGGACACCCCTGTTTCTATGGGAGTTTACATAAACACAACACCACTGCAATGCATGCAGGGATATCACTTATTGCTGAGAGGATCCTTGTCCCCATCAGATCACAAATATATCCTACCTATCTTAATATGCAAGAGGTGTCAAGCTACATGTAATATAAAAATACTATAAAACCTGGTGAAGAAAGTAATCTCATCAGTTCATCAGGACTGTAGTATTCCATTATTTTTTTTTCTCTGCAAGTTCAATTGAAACACTTACACATAATCTTTGTTTTGGAGGGAAAGGAAAGGACCTTTGTGAGGGGATACGGGGACTGCTCTATAATCCGACGCTTCTATAATCCGAAGGTTCTTTAGTCCGAATGTTCGCTAGTCCGAACACGTGTTCATAGCATTCCCTAGTCCGAATTTTAAAAGAGGTTCTCTAGTCCGAAAAAAAAATTAAAAGAGGTTCTTTATTCCGACGGTTTTTTATTTCGAAGGTTCTATAGTCCGAATTTTAAAAAAGGTTCCCTAATCCGAATATTAAAAGAGGTTCTTTAATCCGAATTTTAAAAACGGTTCCCTATTCCGAATATGAAAATAGGCTCTAAAGTCCGAATTTTTAAAAGGGTTCTATAGTCCGAAATTTCAAAAGGGTTCTATAGTCCGAAACGGATACCGTGTTCTTTAGTCCGAATCAGTAAAAAGGCTCTATAGTCCGAATTTTTTTATAACATTAACATTTACTGCACCCTCTAGCTAGATAATAGCAGAGTTTATGGTAAACGGGATGACGCTACTTTTAGCACCACCCCTCATCAAAAACAAATCCTGCGTACGCGCCTGATATCCCCCCAACTTACAGTAAACAAAGATCCTAAACATACGATATTTGCTCCAAAAATGTTGACATATTTTTACACCAACAGAAACGAAAATAAAAATAATGAATGGAACGAAAATATAAAGAAACCTGAAGAAGTACAAAAAATACACACACAAAAATAGAACAAAAGAAGGAAAGACACAATGAAAGAAAATAAATGAAAGAACAAATGAAACAACTGAATGAAGACTAAAAGGAAGTCCAAATGAAAGAACAATGAATACAAAGATAATGAACAAAATAATGAACATTACAGAAAGAACAAGGAGAAGAAAGACAGAATGTGATAAGGATACAACAAAAATGAGAAAGGGATTTTAAGAAAGAGCTAATGAAAAAAATATCGAACGAAATCATGAATGATGATTTGACAGGGAAAGAAATGATGAAAATAAAATTCGGACTATAGAACCTCTTTACCGATTCGGACTAAAGAACACGGTATCCGTTTCAGACTATAGAACCCTTTCGCAATTTCGGACTATAGAACTTTTTTTTTAAATTCGGACTATAGAGCCTAGTTCCATATTCGGACTATAGAACCCTTTTTAAAATTCGGACTATAGAGCCTATTTTCATATTCGGACTAAAGAACCGTTTTTAAAATTCGGACTATAGAACCTTCGAAATAAAGAACCATCGGAATAAAGAACCTTCGTAATAAAGAACCGTCAGATTAAAGAACCTTCGGACTAAAGAACCGTCGGAATAAAGAACCGTCGGACTATAGAGCTTCCACCCTTTGTGAAAAGACCTTTATATTTACATGTCATGCATAATAACGCATATCCCCCGAATGAAACATATTTAATCATAATCGTGATCAATAAAAAAACATTTAGTGTGCATTTTATTACCAAGCTATATTGTATTCAGTTTTTATGGGCATGTTAATTTTTTTGCATGATGGAATTCAATTTTGTCATAATTATAATTCACCCACAATGCTATACATGATCAAGTACGAACACAATTAAATACGTCTTATTCGAGGACTTTAACAAAATAAAAAAGTCGTGAAACAAAGGTGTGATCCTAAGGTAGTTTATATCAACTGGTGCTTGTTTTGCTATTTACTAAAGATAGCTCATTTGAACATGTTATGCGTAGCATTCTACTGAAGATAGCTTATTCCATCTTCTGTTATGTTGCTACGTGTGTCTATTTTTGTTGTTGATATTGTTAGATACCAAAACGCAAGGGATCGAGTGAGTTGGTCTGCAATTTGACTTCATTGTTACGTTTAGGTTAAATACCACTAATTATGTATTACACGTGTTTCAATGGGAAAATGCCTAATTTCGGGTGGAATTTTCTCAGATTCAGAACTCTCACAGTTCAATGCCACCAATATCAGGTGAAACTATATGATTTAGATGCCAAATGATCAAAAATTCAACGTAGGTTGACCTGAGACGTTTCTTGTTTTAACGCACTTAACCGTAAACACCTTAAAATGACAGTGCGCCCTCGAAGCTGAAAGCTACAATATGATAAGGCGACTATTTACTAAAAACCGAAGCCGTGCGTATAAATTTTGGTACTATTACATCAAAAATGTCATATAATGAGAGAAAATGTACCATTTTGAAGCATCAAACTCTAAAAAGTACTTTTTTGGCTACATAACTTGATCAACTTCAGCGATTTTAATGCAGTCTTTTCGAATGCCATGATAACAAATAGTTCCTCATCGTATTTCAATGTATCGCCCAGGCCTATTAGTGGTATTTAACCTATATAAGCACAAAGGTGCTCCAATCTCGGGTAAAATGCCATGAATGTAAACATTGACATTTGCAATACATGTTTTAACAAGAAAATGTCTGGAAAACAGCATGACGAGTAAAATATCAATGATTGTCGGACACCCTGTATGATGACTGTTTCGCTGTTTTTGCTTCAACCAAGGACTATATCTGGAGATTCGTATCTGTAGCCTGTCCTATCACGATCAGATCAGATTAAGATTGATTTAGGGTTAGTGTTCCGAAATAGGCTTGCTATTTAATGTTAGAATTGTTGATTAGGGTCAGGTTCGCATTAGGAATAGGGTTTTTATAGGGCTAGGCTCATGGATAGGGATAGAGATACGGCTAGGTCCGAGGATTAGATATGGGTTTAAAATAGAGTTATAGATCAAGTTAGGGTTCCAGCTTGAGTAAGGATAGAAAGAGGCCACACATGATGCTGTAGAGGCCCATAGACAACGTGTACACAAAGACTAGGTTTTATTTTACACGTGACTATAGGCCTTACATGCGCCTTAAAGCTTAAGCAAAATGCCTAGGCTAGGCCTATACTGTATTTACACGTATAGGCATATGTACGTTATTTAGGGCAAGGAAATCACCCACAAAATGTGCATGTGGGTCTAATTAACAAAGTGGCATGTCTATTATGATCATCAACATGGACTTTTCATCATCATTAAGCTTTCTATATGTATACGCAGGCAAGCGAAGGTTGTTGAATTTAGAAGCCCTGAAATCACAGAAACCAGCCGTAAACCCAATACTAATGCCACAAGTCCCCCCCCCCCCTCAACCCGTTACTACCTCAACGGGTTCTAAAAACCTACCTTAGTAATCGAAGAAGATGCACGTTTTCTTGCAAGGGCAAATACAGTCAAATATTGAGAAACGTAAGCAAAAAATAGGTAGAAAATTCTCCATGACGAATATAAGATCCATAGAATTCAGTGTTTCTATAGGTTAAATACCACTAATTATGTATTACACGTGTTCAATGGGAAAATGCCTAATTTCGGGTGGAATTTTCTCATATTCAGAACTCTCACAGTTCAATGCCACCAATATCAGGTGAAACTATATGATTTAGATGCCAAATGATCAAAAATTCAACATAGGTTGACCTGAGACTTTTCTTGTTTTAACGCACTGAACCGTAAACACCTTAAAATGACAGTGCGCCCTCGAAGCTGAAAGCTACAATATGATAAGGCGACTATTTACTAAAAACCGAAGCCGTGCGTATGAATTTTGGTACTATTACATCAAAAATGTCATATAATGAGAGAAAATGTACCATTTTGAAGCATCAAACTCTAAAAAGTACTTTTTGGCTATATAACTTGATCAATTTCAGCGATTTTAATGCAGTCTTTTCGAATGCCATGATAACAAATAGTTCCTCATCGTATTTCAATGTATCGCCCAGGCCTATTAGTGGTATTTAACCTTTAGCGCATCAATCCATATGATTTTAATAGAAGTAGGTGATGATGTGTGCTGTCAATTCACAGTCATGTCTGTCAATAAAGGCTGGATAAGTAACTATGATTTCCACTATTTCAAACACATGAAAATTCGTAACCATATATTTATGGCTCAGGGTCATTTACCAAACCTATGTATAATAATGCAAAAATAGCAGTTACGTGACAAACTTTGGAAAATTAATTTAGTCAAAAATGTAGAAAGTTCAAATATTTCAAAATTGATTTGAAATTATCTAGTGTTGCACAGTAGAGTATCGGTGTATCTGTTTGATAAAAGAATTCCGAATGGCCCAGACCTATTTATAGCTTTACACATGGTATTTTTCATGAAAAGTGGGAAATTATTTTTCTGTTTCAAATGTACCCGTATAATTTTCAAAAATACCAGATGGGACAAAAATTGAGCCAACTTTGGATTAAGCTCAAATTGTTGGTCTCATGAACACAAATCCAATTAACGAATATTGAGTCAATATAACATTTTAAGTATTGGGCCAATGACGCAATGTTATTCAGGGCTGGGATGTTCACCCTACACTACTGCGATTTCATGGGTTTGAAGTATTCATGTTGCTTTTAAGATGTATGTAGTATATTTTTGTCGATTGCCGATTCGATCGGAAGCAAATTTGAAACTGAACAATAATATTATAGCAGATTTGGTAAAGTAGACTTTTAGATATACGATGTATCATTTTTATATTGATGCATGCATTTGTGTTTTTTCTTGTGTGATTTTTATTGATTCTTGTGATTTTGAAAATATATAATGAAAATAAAATATAGCAGAAATGTTAATTAAAATGAAGAATAAAATGAAAAATAAGTAATACAATTTAAATTCCGCCATTTTGCATGAGCAAACGCGCAGCATAAATCTAATGCGCGTAGGGGACATGAGACAACCTTATTTTTATTTGGCCTTATCACTATGTCAACTTGATCACCCTTTTTAGTTCTGCACCACTATCGAAACGATCGCAACACAAAGTCTATGGCATACAGGGTGTCCCAGAAAAAATTACCGAGTGAATGAAATTGAACGTAAGTCGAGAAATAAAGATCAAAATCAAAACATTTAAAATGTAGCGTATAGCTCATTTTATTGTGCATCACATACGAACAATTTATTTGATTCGCTTGACTGGTTGCGAAGAAATTGACGATTACATAATGCGAACATCAATGCAATTCATTCCAAGTTTGATCAACAGGCGCGTTTTTCATACTCGCTCACCACTTCCTAAAGATTGTGTATCTCATTAAATTTAGTCCATATTATCTATTTTATAATCCAACGGTGTCATGTTATTCATGCTTTCATTGAAGATGAATAACAATTTTTCCGAGAAAACCGATTTTCTGCAATTGGAACTTTCAAACTTTAATTCGTTAGGTTGTGCAAATATGTCATATTTTAACTTTCCAAAGAACATTTGAGCCAAGAATGATAATGATCAAGTGCTTACAGCTTTACGTGTGATTTTTGATACCATGCATCACTAATGTTAAAAAGATTTAAACTTTGCATTACATTGTTTGCATTACAATTTCAAAAACATTAATGTGCCGTGAGAGAAAGTTTTTAAGCCAGCTGGAATTATTTATGCAACATTTATATCAACATTAACGAAAAATGATATTTACAAGTACCAAGCATCATCTTTTATGCAAGCTTTCATTTTCAATATCATGCATATTTTCAAATTTGAACAAACCCTAATTAAATGTTTTGCCAGAAACAGATTGTTTAAAAAGAACAAGAAGGATTTCACCGAACAAAATATGAAGCCCATTGACAGTTAACCACTAGTGCGCATTGTGTTGAATTTAATGATCTTTCTTTCAAACTTGGAATTAAGTGAATTGACGCATGCGTTATGTAATCGCTCATTTCATCGCAATCAGTCAACCGAATCCAGTAAAATTTATATATAAGATGCAAAATAAGATGCGCTACACGCTGATGTTTAATTATTTGGATTCTGATGTCTAGTTCTCGACTTACATCCAAATTCATTCGCTCAGTATTTTTTTATGGGACACCCTGTATACTATTTATTCCAAAATGTGCGTGACTCAGTTATCAGCGAGTTATGTAACTACTTCGCTGTCGAATTACTCTATGGTTTATTCTTTCCAGGTTTATCTGCGAGTGCTCTTGTGAATAGACTTGGTCCCCGAGTTTGCATAATGATGTGTGGCTTGTTCACAACCATAGGACTCATTATCTGCGCATGTGCACCGAATTCACTTGTACTGCTATTTGGTTTGCTACTAACTGGTAAAATAATTTATATTAAAAAAATGTATATTTCACCTAAAAATGTATCCATTTACCCGGTGATTTTAAGGGGAAAGGCATTTTTAGGAAATGCAAAAAATGAAAGAAATAATAATAATAATAATAATAATAATAATAATAATAATAATAATAAAGACGACAATTAAAACTTGACGATACTAAAAAAGATGGGTATAAAAGATGGCTAGGGAGAATGAATAATGAACACCAAATCCTTAAACATAGAGAGGTTAGCCTATATGTAAGATCACTATATCTCTGGAGCAAACTTATGAACAAACTTAATTTCCTGATTTTTAATCTCATTTTACAGGATTTTTGTATCTTCAAGAAATCGTCGCAATAGGAGTCATTCCGGAATATTTCGATAAGTACTATAATGCTGCTGTTGCTGTTTATTCTTGTGGTGCTGGATTTGGAATAATATCTATGCCTCTTTTGACACAAATATTGCTGGATATTTATGGATGGAGAGGATGTTTGCTTCTATTAAGTGGACTATGTCTACATTCACTTCCCTGCGGAGCAATGCTATTTCCGATTCAAACTGAAGATAAAATGCATAAAGATACAACAAACCTTCTTCGTTCAAAGATCGGATCTTCCGACAAAACCAACTCAAATGAAAATGACATTCCTGATCCCTCTAATATTTCTAGATTATTTCGTGATATATTCTGTTCCCCACTGCTCACCAAACTATCTTTTTATGCACAAGTTCTTGTACCCGCTATTGTATGGGGTTATACATTCACTGGATGGCTAATATACATTGTTTCTTTCTCCTTATCCAACGGTACGACAATGAGAGAAGCTTCTATCGTTGGAACATGCGGCGGAATTGGACTCACAGCAATCAGGACGATATTAGCACCTTTAAATCAAGTAATGACTTACAAACAACTCATGTACACATCATCGTTAGTAACAGCAGTTTCTTTAGCGCTGACAAATTTTTTCAACACGTTTATTGGAATGTGCTTGATGTCAGTACTCTTTGGAGCTGGTTTTGGTATCCTGGGAGCAGAACTGTACATTTCAATGAAAGTAATTACCAGAGAGAAAGAATACCTTCATGCCGTTGCCTGGGCTAATTTGACTCGTGGTTTTGCTGCTATAACAAGTGGATTTCTCACAGGTGAGTCGATGAATAATTAGAGAATAAAGGTATTGTTTTCGCCTCGTTGTTTTACTTAAAATAATGATGTCGCTCGTGTTATATGAGACGATAGATGCACTCCAGCGGCTAAAAACAATTCCTTTATTCTCATTCTTAAACACTTCAATTCAAATTAAAAATATCATAAGTATTACAAATTTTAATCAAATTAAATCCTACATTTTGCAAGGAATTATACCTAGGGCTTAAAATCGACCAGTCCCGTTGTTGCTATGCGTCTCCGATTGGTTCAAATAGTGAGTACGCGTATCGCGTCGATGCACACGCGCTGAACCGTGTGATATCGTGTCATATCACACGGGTAAGAACCAATAAGATTGCAGGAGTATTCTCAATTGTTTAAGAATGACAATTCTTAAACACTTAGTTCTTGCAATCGTATTGGTTCTTACCCGTGTGATATGGCACGATATCACACACATTAACGCGTTCGTGTCGACGCGATACTCGTATTCGCTATTTGAACCAATCGGAGGTACATAGCAACAACTGGACTGATCGATTTTAAGCCTTAGGTAATTCATGAATTCGTTGTAAAATGTAGGATTTAATTTGATAAAAAAGTGGCATACTTATGATAAATATATTTATTTGAATTGAAGTGTTTCAGGATGAGACTAAAGGTATTGTTTTAGCTGCTGTCGTGCATCTATTGTCTCATAAAACACGCGGCATCATTATTTTTTGATGTCGCCTGTGTTATATGAGACGATAGATGCACGACAGCGGTTAAAAACAATACCTGTATTCGCTTATTGCCAAACATTAAAGGGAAATACCTAAACCTAAGAGAAGCACGTATATACGATGGTGGAGAAGCTAACGGTATAGTCAGTCCGCATAGTCCAGAAGTACTTTCGACAAACGGTCAATCGGGACTCCAATGCATAAGGCGTGGGAAGACTCGACTCTCGATTCGGGGATCAAATCTGGCGCTCGTTTGGGTGACAAACTGAGCTGACGGCAGACATTGCATCAGGCTCGATGCGAGTGTTTTAAAATAGTCCTTTATATATTTCGACCCTCTTAGGTACATTTTACATTTTGTTCCTACAATTTGGACTTTCCATCAAGGTGTTGACGTTGTGCACCCCTGTAATGGGTATAAGACCTGGCTACGGGTACGGTGTGCGATAACCTCTGCCTATAAATATGCTATATTGACACCCTACTTCAAAACTTCTAATGTATATTGTGTGAAATGCAATGTCATGTAGGGCCCATAGCATTATATATGTTAAATAACACATACATTGCTAACAAAATGCAATGCATTACTCGTTGACTGCCGATAAAACGCCCAATAAAGACTTAGTCACCGGACCGCGCCGGCCAGTTAAAGTACATGCCCTATCACACCACTCCACACCATACATAAATTCTCCCAGTCACATTTCCCAAATATGAAATTAAAAAAAGTCAAATTTTAATTTACTTCTTTTAAAGTTTGGCAGAGGCGGGGTTCGAACTCACGGCGCAACGCTTAGTACTCTATGAGCCTAGCGCTCTAGACCACTAGGCCACTTGTCTTCTTGTTATTCAGCTGAAACTTATTTAAAAATATAATCGCAACTTCAACATAGGCCTACCACGTGACAAGCAAAGGCAGAAAACGTATTATATTTTGGAATTTTATCTGCTTAAAACATTAATGTGTATTATAATAGAGCTACCATTATTTATATTGTTGAATTCTCAAGCGCATAGAGACAATTAATACGAGCGTCCTATGATACATACACAATACATAAAATCGATTTTGATCTTCGGCATTACTCGGTGACCTCCGATAAAACGCCCAATAACGCCGGTCAGTTAAAAAAATGCTTAAGTACATGCCCTATTGAGATAAGCAATCCTTTTGTGATATGTCCATTCATCCATATAATAATAGCAATCAGATTTTTGGATGGATGTTTTACACAGTGATTGGAGAAGAAGCTATGTAAATAATCAAAAGTACATGTCTACAAATTGACAAGGACAACTCCTTTTGTCAAAATTGTTTTCACCTATTTCTCAGTATGTTAATTAATCCGATTAATTACGTAATTTCGCGAGCGTATGATATATCAGTACTAATATGTAGGCCCAAGGAGGTTAGATATAGAAAGAAGAGGAAATAGATTACGTATCGCATAGGGGAGGAAGAAAAAAGGAAGGAGGGGGAAGGAAGAGAGAGGGAGAGGGAGACCGATGGAGTCACAGGGCTCTAAATTACATAGGCGTAGATCGGGGGGGATAAATGCCACAATATTTTGCCAGGGGATGGTCAATATAATCACCCCCAATATTGACGCCTGTGTATTGGTTTGTGTCGAAATTAACCTCATATTTGGCCATTTTATAGCCACAGAATGCCATTTTTAGCGCTTTGCGCGAATTTATTCCACTTTTGTCCCATATTTCACCAGTTTAGTTTCAATAGGCCTATGCTAAAATTTTCGCGCGCATTTGTACCATAAGGTTCACTGTACTGGGTACTTTAAAAAATCCTAACCTAACCTAAAACATAACTTTAACCCTTAGATTGGAGCTCTACTAGAAGTAAAAATATAGATAGTGAACGAATTTAGTATTTCTATATCTATGTGAGAATGATACAATAGAGGCCCTGCATGAAATTATTGATTGGCTCCAAACAAAGGTTTTCAACCGGTGTCCTTCACCGTAGTTATGGCGGAGTGCAGTCCATTCAATCAAATGTTGTCATCAACCTATTTGATCGTAGTGCAGGATTATGTGTGTGAGACGAACTGTCACGGTAGATTGCAATCATGCTTTTGTTGAATGCATTTGAGTAGTCCGCCATATTTACGGGATGATACGTCGCATGCAAGGCCTCTATATGACATGATGAACATAGTCATTGATGCATCAGTTTTAAAATAGACTAGGCGGTTACCCATATTTGGCGGTTCTCGTCTGGGCGCGATTACCAGGCTGATGGTGACATGCCCATATGCTCCTTTTTACTACTTTGACCTCAGATGACCCCAGGGTGACATTGGATGACCCCAAAATGACCTAAACTTATAACTCTAAATGTTGACTGTACCTACCAAGTTTCATGCCCATATATGAGCTTTTACTAATTTGACCTCAGATGACCCGTGGTGACCTTGGATGACCCCAAAATGACCTTTAAAAAATGCTGCTTTAAATGTTGACTGTACCTACCAAGTTTCATGCCCATACGACACTTTTTAGTAATTTGACCTTAGATGACCCCTGGAGGGGACCCCGTGGTCGGATGACTTAACGAACATAGACATCTTCTTGCCAGGACAGAACTACACCCACCCACCGAGTTTGAGCCCCGTAGGACCTAGTGTCATGCCCATATGACAGTTTTTAGTCATTTGACCTCAAATGACCCCTGGGAGGGAGCCCGGGGTCGGACGACTTAACGAACATAAACATCTTCTTGCCAGGACAGAACTACACCCACCCACCGAGTTTGAGTCCTGTACGACCTAGTTTCATGCCCATATGACAGTTTTTAGTCATTTTACCTCAAATGACCCCTGGGAGGGGGCCCCGGGGTCGGATGACTTAACGAACATAAACTTCTTCTTGCCAGGACAGAGCTACACCCACCCACCGAGTTTGAGCCCCGTACGACCTACGACGGCCTCACATTAGCAGTCACAGACAAAACCTAAATCTACAGAATATATCCATTACTCGTCGATACTCGAAAGAGCTCAAAATAAATAACTTAGAAAATTTTCTTGATGTCCTTTAAGGGCTGGGGTATGAACGTTTGGACAGTATTTATTGTGGGACATTAGAGCACATCAGACATATCGAATTGCATTCTGAACACGAAGAATGCCATTCTGATATCAAATAATTTTGATTTTTTGAAATTCGCAATTTAATACACATTTTATGGCAAATCATTAAAAATTGATATTTTTGATATTTAACAGATGATTTATACTTAAAGTGTATGTAGGTGGGATGAAAAGCCGACGATCAATTGAAAATTGTGACCTTTCGTATTGAAGATATTGATTTTTTTTCAAAAACAAAAAAAAAATTAGGTCTTTTGGGAAAAAATCCATATCTTCAATATGAAAGGTCAAAATTTTCAATTGACCGTCGGCTTTTCCTCCCTGCTACATACACTTTAAGAATATGTCATTAGATTTATATAATTTACTTCGAGGACTGTTATATATCAAAAATTTGAAAAATATCAAATTTTTATAATTTGTCATAAAATTTGTATTATATTGTGATTTTCAAAAAATGAAAATTATTTGATATCAGAAAGACATGCTTCGTATTCAGAATGCAATTCGATAGGTCTGAGGTGTTCTCATGTCCCACAAAAAATACTGTCGAAACGCAATAAACGCTCATTTTAGATCCCTTAACATGTTTTCATAGTTAACCATCGTTAGCCATGGATATCTATCATGAGAACTGACCGGTGACTAAGTCCGATTTATTGGGACGTTTATCGGCAGTCAACGAGTAATGGCTTACTTTTATGACTAGTTTACAATACAATGTAAAATATTAGCATGGTAAATGGTTGTCATGGGAACCGGTTTCAAAGAGAAAATGTGTACGTGATTATTGATAATTATGATATATTCTTACCAAAACGATCCGTGTAGATGTAAATTAAAGCAAAAAAGGTCATTGACATGTATACCCTAGATTATCATCCTATATAGGTCAATTCAACTGTGTAACAATGAAAAACAGTATGAAATCATAGCTACAAAACTCCCCTTTACAATGACACCCCATTTGAAACAATAACATTTTTCACGGCTGAGTACACGCCTTGTGCTTGTAGTGGGGTCTCAAACAGAATTTGCCAAATTGACCATTATTCTGTGCAGCAAGCTGCAATCCCATATCTTCACAATCTGGGAACTAACGCAACTCTCCAAGATGATACCGCTCGCCCCACAGAGCCACGGTAGTCAACGACTACCTACAGAATATGGGAGTTGAGTCAAAATGGCCCATACTGCAGTTACTGTCCGTTTTCCTATACACAATACACAGTGCTCTCACCATTGACGTGTGACCTCAACAAATGATGTATGTTGGGAGAATGGACACTTGCCTAGTTAACATCACTGTGTGAAAAATAACCAGCCAATATTTTATTTATTCTCCAAAACTTCTAGCAAATATATTTCTCTAACATGACCTAAAATTACAGCTAGGTTAGATGTTCAGAAATGGTCGCACTTTTGTAAAATATGAGTGAGGGCAAGGCATAGCTAGCCAACTCCCCGTGTTAATTGAATGGAGATTTGACCGAAAATATTGGTATCGGACCGCTCACTTCTGAAGGATGCCACAAACAAACGGTAAAAGCTACATTTAAATTATTCTAAATAGGTTCTAGAAAATAAAGTTTTGTAACATGTCCTAAATTTTAGCTAATTTAGATGTTTGGAGAGGGTCGCACTTTTGTGTTTTAGGAAGGATATGTAAACGACAGATAACACCAAAATATGAAGAAATTATTTCCAAACCGAGTTAACTCAACAATCCTTATGTTGCTCATTTTGAAGAATGCTGATTAACAAAAAGCAGGTCTTTGTCTCATTTCGTGAACAATGGTACACATACCATTGTTTCCTTTCGTTTCCTTTATAATCGGTTACCCAACTGAAGCTGTAATACCAGCTTTATTGCGATGTCGCACATTGAAAACAGACACTTGTACACAACCAGAGAAGATCTGATTTAATCAGTTGAGCTGCTTCAATGAGTGTTATCTTGGTTTAATAGCTTTTAATGGGGTTTAAGTCCTGCAAAGGTCGAGATGAATTCTACTGTAGACATGACTGCATCATGCTGCCATCAGGACAGACCCGGAGGCCAGACATCAACCCGATTGAACACTTCTGGGACCAGCTTGATTGTGCTGTGAGTGCCAGAGAAGCCCATATGCAACCACATTGAATGACCTGCGACGAATTCTTGTTGAAGAATGGAATGTCATGCCACAGTAACGTGTAACTAGGTCGGTGAACAGCATGAGGAGAAGGTGTCTGACTATTGTGGCTGCCTGTGGTTTTTCCATCCGCTATTGAGGTTAGTGGCTAGCGTTGTTTGAGCACAGAATAATGGTCAATTTGGCAAATTCTGTTTGATACCCCACTACATTCACAAGGCGTGTACTCAGCCGTGAAAAATGTTATTGTTTCAGATGGTGTGTCATTGTAAAGGGAGTGTTGTAGCTATCCATTGATATGCAACACATATGCTTGAAAAAACTTTCCAAACTATTGTTGAGGAGTTTACAACAATGCGCTAATCTTAAACTTTGTTGGTTGTTTTACGTATGATTGTTTTGAGAAAGAAAAACTAACGTGTCACTTCTTTATCTTTATATATAGGATGGTTGTTTGATGTGACGGGCAGTTTTGAAACTTCATTTGACATACTAGCAGCAATATCTTTACTGACCACAGCATCGTTTGGATTTGAAGATGTTTGGAATTATTTTAAAAGACACAAAAGTGCCCCTATTTAAACATATTCACCATTTCTTGGAAAAGGAATGTTTTTGAAATAACAGTGCAGACATAGCTTATATCCTATAGTAATAGCTGGTTAAGAAGTAGTTTTTTCTTGATTTAAATGGCTACACACTTGAAAATATTTTACTCAACTTGAGCAAAATGGTCACAACTCAACCAATTGAGTGAAAGATTCTCATATTGATATAAATTTGGATCGGTTGAGCCCATATTTATTGGTCGAACTATAAGTTTTAAAATATTGGATCTAAAACATAATAATGAGTAAACAATACCCAACATTGAGCTCATTATTAATGAATAACACCCTCAACGTTGAGTACTACTTATCAATATAAGCGCAATGTTGGGCATTATTTCCTCAATTAGAGTAGTCGATTTGTTGAGTTGTGACCTTTGTTTCTCAAATTGAGTAAAATAATCTAAAGAGGGTAACAGTTGAAATAATACCACTGTCATCCCACTCGCTTTAAACATCAGTAAGAACATTTACCACGAGGTGTCTGTGAAAGAACAGTATCGTTGTACATTGTGATATTTTTATAATATTACAATTCCTGAACCAAGTATAATTGAACAGTTATATAAACTGTAAATGGCCCCAAAAAGTTTGTTTTCGACGGCTTATTTTGTGCATTTTGTCACTCTATCAAAGAAAAAAGCAGGAAAAAATAATATAAAACACTACTGGAGTAAACATTTACACATTGCGCAACAAATGAACGTAGTCAAAACCAAACGGACCGTATTGCTTGTAAATGCAAAGACAAGCCCATGTATGTGAATTGTGCAATAGAATTCGCTCAATACTACTCTGCCGGCTAAAAAACAGCATGCACCGGCGCTGTGCTCGCGGGCTTCGTTGGGTGATTTTGTTATGGTAGTGGGTACAAAATAGTAGCAACACTGCAAGAAAAATGGCGAAGTTTTACGACGCTATTTAAGCGTTTAAGTTTATTTTGAATGATTTTTTTGCACGAAGAGCACATAGATCAGCTATAGATTGCTATGACACATTTTTTTTTTATGTCAGTGCGTATTTGCGAGAGGTGTCGGAGGGCGCGAGGCTCATTAAGAAATGGGCTACCATAATCATTGACGCCGAGTGGACACCTCGCGGGCTGTTTAGGAAAATAACAACGGAGATTGCACTTCATGGATGGGGTAGGCCTGTATAAAGTTATAAAGCCAGGATTGGCATTGTGTTGGTTGACATTTCTCTTAAAATATTAAAAGTCACTGAGTTTATCTGAAGTCACACACAAAGATAAAAATAGTTATCAAAATTAACGATTTGTATTTTATTTTCGAAGCAATCAAGACTTGTTTTGTATAATAAGTTAAACTTCCAAGACTTGGCCCCTTAAAACAATATAGCAAAACAACTTGTATGTTTTAGGAAGCAAGTAAAGATTAGAAAAGAACAATGGTGTTGTTATGTTTTCTTTTTAAAAAACATCTATTTTGATTTTTGTTTTCAAATACCATTTTAATCTGCCGGTTGAAAGGGGATCATAAATATTCTTGAATATGAAGAAATGTGATTGGGGTGTGTGGTTTGGGGTGTGTATGTTTGTCGGAGAGACCCACTGTAAATGACCATTCCAATCAAAAGGGAAAAAAACGGATTTTAATTTTTTTGGCCTAAAACAGTTTTCATAATACACTTTGAATTGTTTGCTTCATTTTTGAAATATAAATTTTTTACGATGATAGTTCATTACTTTCAAACCCTTCACGGAAGTACAGCAGTTAATTATCGGAAAAATTTAGTATCTTGCACTGGTTAGCATACTAAATTTAGTATGCGCAATAATACTTTTATGGGGCTTAAAATGAAGAGCCTTGATCAAAATTGATGTCCATAGAAATGTACGTAATATGTAAAAATGCAAGTTAAATCTAAATATGAATGTTGTTAATTTAGTACATCACATCAATACATTTTTTATGATATGTTCACGATTGATTATGTTATACTGATCCGGTATGTACTAAATCATCTCGCAAAATGCACGATATCGTACATAAATTTAATTTCATAAAGCATTGATGCATTTTAACAATAAAATATATTGACCATGAACGTTTTGGTACTTTGTATAAAAGTGCAACGTGTTAAATAATCGCCGTTTCTTATAACTACTGAACAGCAGCGGCTCCTGCTGGTGAGTGGAATTCTGTAATTTTCCTCTATGTAGATTTTTCGTCCACTCTATGTCTTCTCGCCCCTCCCTTTTTTAAGTATGAATAGCGTTACTATTGGTAATATTGATTTTATTGTATATGTTCTACCTATACACCAATCCCAGAAGCGTTTACTGTATTTGGCCCTCTATTGATATTACCAGTGCGGGAGATTTAATTTGTTCAATCAATTCATGATCGTGTAAGTTCGAATGCGCCATCAAAGTGAGGCCGTGTGTTTAGCAACATACCAACAAACCGAGGTAATAGTGAGGTACAAAGCGAGGACCCCCCCCTTCTGACGTAGTGAGGGTTGTATAGGGGGTATATAAGCACACGTGTCACTCCTAATGTGAATTGCATATTTCCTCGGTCTTCATGTTTCATTTTTATACTCACTTTGCAGTGTGTATAAGTGTATGTAAATATCGCTTTGCATGTGCGGTGGGGGATGTGTGTATTGAAAATCACTGTTGTGTACAATTCTGTATAGCACACTAAGTAATCTGTGGAACCCCCGGCCTTGGGACACCGCAGTTTTACGTCAGGGACACCGCAGTAATGACCTAGTCGGATTAGTGAACAGATTGAAAAACGGGTACATATCGTTTTAAAGATCATATCTTTAACAGTTGGGAGCTGATTGAAATATTTCTTTCGGTTTATTAAAGCTAACGAATAAAGGTTTCTGTAAATGTGACCGCACAGCACGAATGAGCCGTAAATTCCCTAAATTGTATTCTGAGTGTAAAATATGCACGAAGGTCGTATTCATCGGTACCTCTAGCTGGCGCGACATCTATCTTATTTTGATAGTCAAACACCAATCAATAATCCTATTGTTGAAAAGGATAACGAGCTTCTACCTACGATGGCTATAGATTTTTTAATAGCTCTGGTCTTTGTTTGCTTTGGCTAAGTCCTGTTCAAGCGGTGGGTTACCAGGCATTGTATTTTGTATAGGTATGTATTACCGACAATTAACAATGAGAGAACGTTCTTGAACCTCGTTGACTTGGGGATGATTTGGAATTACTGCCAATTATGGTTGTTTGATATTTATTGCCAGAAATGTGGAAGAAGAGACACATGTAGAAACGAAAAAAAGCTACCATTTTGTTGAAGGAGCAAATTTCAACAAACCATAACCCCGCTTCTGGATATCGTTTGAAGTCAAATAATATACCATTTTAAACTTATGATGTATATTTTCTAAACATGAAATAAAACAAAATTGACCGGGGAGTAATGTACGGCTCATTCGCCGTGTACGGTCACATATACCAAAATAAATTTGTCAGAAATAGGAAAAGTTTTCCCTGAGTAGGTTATACACTTTGTAATTGTGACATTTTTGGGTATCTGAACTCATATTGAAATATAAAGCGTTGTAAGCTCATTACCTGTGCCATATTTGGAAAATTCCTATAAAATAATGTATGGTTTCTACAATTTATTGCCGATAAGGCTGGACGATAGTGATAAAGCATTTGTGTTATGAGGCCCCTGCGCTGCAAATTATACAAGAACATGCCAAGAACATACTTTATTTTTGCTAGCAACAGGCATGATTTTTTGTGAATTTGTGAATTTTTGATGGGTTGTTCATGCTCACACATGAATATTTGTGTATTTGCACGCTTTTTTGTGTGTCGTGCGTTTGGTCAGAGCCTTGACATGTTCAGGGCATATTCATGGGTAATTCATGGACATAAATCATGGTCAATGTCAATTTTTGTCTCCTTCCATGCCCATGACTTCTATATTCAAGTCAATTACATCTTCAATGGGTTCAAAATTCACCCCATGAACCCTTGATAGTCCATTTTTATGGCATGTTCATGCCACATACAAAAGAAAAGAATCGGAATGTCTTGCCATGATCATGGCATGAATTGCATAGCAACCAGTAGCGAATTTGGGGAATGCCCATGACTTTTTTCGCCTGGGCACACATGGCGTTTCATCCATTTTCAATAATATCAATGTCACGCCAAAATGAAAATCTCAAAACAAGTAGGTGACGCACAGTGTCAACACCCTGTATTATAAATATTTTTTCCATACAGCTCCATACTCCGTTGAAATCAATATTCTATTATTGACACAGATAAAGAAAGTTTACATATGCATTGTGTTATAGGACTTGCACCTTGACTTGAATCTTAACTGAATGGGCTAAACGTGTTCCTTTATACCTATAAAGTATAATTGTAATTCTCAAAATTAAATATATCACAATTTTCACGGTGATTTAAAAATATTTACGGACAAAATGCAGTAAAATATATACACAACAAACAGCAGTCGCCGCTAATTAGTGCATTGCATTTCAAGTTAGTGTACTGGAAACAAAACCTGTGTTTTACCTGAAAACAAATCGATTTTTCGATAGCAACATCATATGGGGTACTAGAGCATGCACAAATCGTAATAATGTGCAGAATATAAAAACTCTGTGGTATCTCATATGATAGTCATATGTTAGCCTGAGTCGCCATGCGTAGCTGTTGAAAAACGAGAGGATTCGCTGTACTATCACGGCACGTTTTGACATGAAGATAAAGGGATGATGACGATGTGTGATGCGTGTTTCATTGTAATAAAATTGTTTTTTGTTCAAAAACGGTATTATTCTGGGACACCCTGTATTTCCCGTTTCCTCCTGTTGATACTCTCATTTTTGCACTCCTCCTCTTAATTAGTATCATCAGATTATAACTCATACATATTCATAAAACTCGTAAATTTAAGTATGTTAGTAAGAGAAAGAAAATGAAAATATTCAGTATCATTACCATATAGCGAAAGCAGAGCAGCAGCATCTTGTCTTTAATTCATCTCAACGAAAACATTATTTAAACTCGGATGAAAGATATGATGGCGCCAGGCTATAGTGCTTTAATATAAGTGAAACAATCAAACAAAGTGAATTCCACCCTGAAACGGGAACATAACATCAGATGAAGTTTGGGAATTCATACGCTCAAAATAGTTCTTGCACGTCCTTTTTGTAAGACCTCAAGTTAGTCACATCATTTGCATATCGACCAGACCACACAAATCGCCGTAGATGAATGTAACAGGACTGACTACCATAGCAATAGGTTAAAACTAAAACAATTTTTGAATATATCGCACTGCACTAGTACGTTCACGTGGTACCTCTGCACTGCACCATATCATGCTGATCACTCGCACCTGTAAGATTAGCATTTTTGAAAAGAGAGGTATTGTATTCAATCTACAATTGCTGATAGGTTATAGTTTGTAGTACAGGACGATATATTCAAAAATCGTCGGTGCCTGTTGCTATATTAGTTAATCTTTTATAACATAAGACAGAAGTTGAATCAACATGATCAATGACTTATTAAACGAGATATAGTGCTTGTTACTATTAAGAAATGTGCAGCAACCCCGGCAAAGAGGTATCGAAAGAGACATTTTACAAAACAAATACCAAAGAACTCAATTTTCTTGGTTATGCCACAGTATTTCATCACCAATAAGAGTGTATGAGCCTGCCTCCTCAGATGGGGGGTTTGGTACCAATCAACGTTTACTGAGACGTTGATGCGTCTAATGCCGGTGATATATTACCCTGACGTTCGTTATACATGACCCATCCCCATTGCAGAAAAATACAGCACTATTTTTTGGATTAAAAAAATATTATACTGTTTTGCCTAATGAAACATAGCTAAATCGTAATCCTTTAGTTAGTCCTACTGGCAATGAATGTAAAATTTTAATATTTGGTACTTTTTTTGGAAAAAAAAGGGCCAAAAACATAGTATGATGGAATATATTCGTTCACAGATATAAAATATTCATATGCCCTCTATTACTCAGAGCAAAAAATGGCGCTACTCCGTTCTGTCGTGATCGCCTCTTATCTAACGCGTGAAGTGATTCAGGCGATTCGCCGAGCGCGAGTAGCGACCAAGCTATGATATTGTTTTACCTGTCAATAGAGGGCAACGTTGCTGACTTTTCACCAGAAAAAAAAGTTAACACTTGTGAGTGATCACAATAAAACACGAAATAACCCGATACGTGCAATAGTGTATGATCACCGAGTAACACTAGAACTTCAGATCTAAGTTCCTACAAACAAATTTACTTCATTCAGGTGAACAGATAGCGGAACGGACAAAGTTTTACGAACATTGAGAAACAGAGTCCAATAACTCAAAATCAATTCTTACTGAGCCCGGGCAATTGATTCTTGGTTATTTATGCCTTTTTATTTTATGTTATTAGATTTCTTACTTTCTTACTTTGTTGTTTGTTGAGTTAAAAGCGGGTGCAATCCTTAGAAAGGGCATATCTTCAAAAAATGTGAGTCGATTGAAATAATTGATTTAGTTTATCAAAGCTAAAGATTAAATGTTTCTTTACATACCAAAATATATTGATCAACCTTTTAGAAGTAGGTGATAAAGATGGTAAGTTAAAATATGCAAGCTAGATATATTTTGTTCATACTGTTGACTCTCATTCTAATGTATCAAACATCATTGAGTAACGAAATATGTACAACCTGGGGTGACAGGGATTTTTGGCACAACAATCAATACAATATTCCCCTCCTGGTTCAAGTAAAATCAAAAGAAAACCTCCAAAACATTCGGATTCGCCCTTAAACTCCCACTGCCTCCTGGCGTAAATATTAGACAGTTCCTTTATGCATTCAGTATTGCTTGGAAAAGTAGTTTCTCAAAATAAAACCAGCTGCTTCTGCCAATGTTGTTTATTATTATTATCATTTATTCAAGAATAATTCTTGAATAATGTTTTTACTCGCAAATTGCAATAACCTTGCAGTGTGTTGATGTTAAGAGCGTAGCATTTCAGTGGGTATTATTTTCCACAAAACGTTTTAAGTTTATTAAGTTTTCAGGTTGGATATTGTCTTGTCGAATTGAAGTTTGGCCCCAAATCGCAAACTAGTCGATAACATTTTTCTGCCGAAAGCAGTATGTATTGGAATTGGAACCTAAAACACGACTATTGGGCGGAATAATAGCCGGATTGCCATAACAAATCATTCTGTCAAGTACTATAATATTAATAGCGCTCAGGTTTGGGCTACGTTTTCCATGTTGCCACGAAGTTCTTACGGTACAAAATGCTCAATGTGTCTGCATGTCGGGCTAATGAATTATGCATTAGAAAAGAAAATGGCAGGGACGGTCATCTTTACACGGGGTTGTAGTAAAATGTTTGCCTTGAAGAGTGACTATAAAAAATGTTTGACTTGATTCTGGAATTTGAAAAGAATATAACGCTTTGAATGTGTACAGTTTTTATTGTTTTAAAGAAGTTAATCTGAAATAAGGTATCTGTGAAGGAATTTAGGGATATTTAGAGGCCTGCACCCCCCGTCTTACAAAAATATCGATTTTTTTTGTTTACTGCACCTAAATAGTTCAGCCTGAGACGAATATTTAGGGGAGACCGGGGCAAAGTGGAAACGGGGCAAAGCGGAATACCCCCATTAACTTTCGTATATGCGGCCCTCAATTAATCGCCAAGCTCATGTACATGTAATAAGAACATCACACCCATGTAGCATAATTTGTGACCGGAGGTGATCGAGTGTGGTTAATGAGATATAGTTACTTTTTTCTACTTTGTGTACTTAACCCTCTATCTTTTTAACCAAATATCCCACAGAGTCGTGCGATATGTCAAACTATTCCTCTGGTCATAAGGAACAAAAAAATCCAGTGGTCACATCTCTGTAGGATCATTGGTTAATGAGATATAGTCACTTTTTCTACTTTGTGTACTTAAGGGAGGTGTTATGAGCGAACCGTGGTTTGGATTCCAGAGGAGGTGCCTGTAAGAGGCACAGCCATCAGAAAATGAATAACTGAGATCGCGCGCCAAATAAACTTACTGCAGTAATTTTCCAAGTCTTTAAAAAAAAATAGACATAGGTGGGAATCGAACCCGGCACCTTCCGGTTCTGAATCAACAGATTGTATCACTAAGCCAACTTCCTATCTGCAATAAAACCTGTGATATTAATTCTTGATAATGTTTCACGGAAAAATCAATACTAATGTACGATGTCATTCAAACTCTAATAGAAGTCCCACAACTAAAGTAGCAATCGATAAATCTGCTCACTCAATCATCAAATAATCAATCGAAAAATAAATAAATAAATAAATAAATAAATAAATAAATAAACAAATAAATAAATGTGTCCGTTCTCTCGAGCCCCAAAACGTCATTAAATAAATAAATAAATAAAATAAATAAATAAATAAATACATAAATAAATAAATAAATAAATAAATAAATAAATAAATAAATAAATAAATAAATAAATAAATAAATAATACAAAAAGAAATTATATCATAAATTAGTTTTTCTAGGACCTACGCTGGAAAAATAAATCAGCGCATAAGAAAAAGAAACAGACGCTCGGATTCTAACAAGCGACACTGAGAACAGCAACGTAAAAACCACAATGCCTTAGACCACTCGGCCATAGAAGCACACAGTCTTCTCCATGTCAAAAATATATGTTAACCTTTAACGTTGCGCAATATTGGCACGGGACACGGGCACATGTCTGTGGGTAAAGATACTGCATGATAGAAAGGCGTGCAAAGGATCTATCCCTGAAGTTAATGGTCATTGACATGTAACCAATTTTTTTGTATACCAGCTACACTCAACCTATACAAAGAAGTATATTATTAGGCGTTGACGCAATCATGAATGCGGGAAGTATAACACCATAGTCGCCACTCGTGCACTTGTTTGAGTCCACAGGTATTCCGGAAACAGCATTCAACCCCGAATTCAGAGGTCGATTTTGGGTTGTTACATGCAAATACAAACTAATTATATCATGAAAAACCCACCAAGAGGACTACGATACTTATTCAGAGCCAATCTACATTCTGTTATTTACAAAAGCCGACGGTCAAAGTAAAATTATAAAAGGAGCAAGACCAGATATCAACGTTAAATCACGGTAAGCCTAAAATCGCATCGAAAACGCAAAAATGCAGTCACAAAATGTATAATATTACTAAATCACCACAACGAATTGTAGCGAAGGTATGCAGAAAAGAGTTGTATTAGCAATAACAAAGTATGTGCAAAAAGATTTATCTTTGGCATGTCGCTTTTTTTTTTTTTCGACAAAAATATGAAATTTTGGAAAAACGCCCCAAAATTTAAAACAAACACGAACCTTCCAAAATAAATATATATTAGCACTCGGCGGCCCAGTCACTACCTGTCGCTGTGATTTGGGGTAACTCGTTGCTTCCCTTCTCCAGATACCTGTACTTCAAGGTCGCTCATACCCCAGCCCTTAACCCTCTATCTTTTTAACCAAATATCCCACAGAGTCGCGCGATATGTTAAACTTTTCCTCTGGTCATAAGGAACAAAAAAGTCAGTGGTTACATCTATGTAGGATCATTGGTTAATGAGATATAGTCACTTTTTTCTACTTTGTGTACTTAACCCTCTATCTTTTTAACCAAATATCCCACAGAGTCGTGCGATATGTCAAACTTTTCCTCTGGTCATAAAGAACAAAAAAGTCAGCGGTGGCATATCTGTAGGATCATTGGTTAATGAGATATAGTCACTTATTGTACTTTGTGCACTTAACTCTATATCTTTTTAATCAAATATCCTACAGAGTCGTGCAATGTGTCAAACTTTGTAATCATTTTGAGATGAGAACAAGTCCTCCAACATTTGAAATTTGTAGCTTACTACAACCTGAGAGTAGTCTCAGCTGCATGTACTCAGCTGAATTCCTACTGAAGACATAATCATAATTCATATATACCATGTACATGTCAGATGTATATTGTATTGGCAAATATCCACAAAAGCGTTCATTATCAATTTATTTTGATAAATTGTCACATTTTATGCCATGTATTATATCCTTAAAACTAACCGGTGGATTTGCGAACAATTTGTCGACATAAATGACGTTCGTGGAGAAACGCTGGGCCAAAATGGGTTATATTTGGTAATATGCAGACGAATGGTCAAATTAATAGAAAAATACCTGTGATAAATGTATCTGTACACATTGTCGCACTCCGAGTAACGTATGGTATATTTGCATCCCTGTGGTAGATTTGCGAACAATGTGTCGACATAAACAACGTTCGCGGAGAAACGCCGCCCAAAATGCATTATTTTTGGTAATATGCAGACGAATGGCCAAATTAATAGAAAAATACCTGTGATAAATTTATCTGTACAAATTGTCGCACTCCGAGTGACATATGATATATTTGCAACCCTGCTGTGGATTTGCGAACAATTTGTCGACATAAATGACGCTTGCGGAGAAATTATTAGAAAAAAGGGTTTTTTTTGCCTAGGCCTGTCCTCCATGCTAGGTAGGTCTTAGGCAGGATCAGAAGGTTTGGGTGTGTAAATTTAAAAAACTGGGTGTGTAAATTTAAGATTTGTGTACAAGGTATAGGCCATGTGGGCAAAAACTGGGTGTGTATTTACAAATTTGGGTGTGTAAAACACTCCCTACACGGCTGGCTGCCTAAGCCCTTGATGCTAGGTATGATCATCAAATTTCCAAGTAGCCTTTTTAGTACTTTTTTGGTCCTGGTGACAACCCTGCAAGTAGTATATTTCACATTGAAATTGTTTTTTTAGAAAGGTGATTATTTAACTTAAAAATGAGGGGTCAACCATGTCTGTAGGAAAAAAAATTAGCAAGTTATGGGCAAATGTATTTTTCCAAATTCTGTGACCAGCATTGATGGTACCTTACAATGAATTACTGTACAAAAGAGCAAGTACCCATTATATGCAACATTTTTCAGCACAGCAATCAATTGTACAGAAAAGAGATTTTATTTGAAAAAATCTTACTATCACTGTATGATAACTTCTGTATCAAGGTGTACCAATTGACACTTTTTGACTTTCAACCTGAATTTTCTGGTGTCCAAACACCCGATTTCCGGTCGATTATTTTAGCTGTGGTAACCAGCCTAGCCTAACTTCAGTAAAAAATACGATCGCCGATATCGATGTGATGTGGGACTTGCATAGGATTACACAGAGATATTTCTTGCCAACATTTGACCATTTGTAGGCAAGTTGGCCCTGCTTTGTCTACGTTAAGTGAAAAAGGACAGTCTTACGTAAGTATACGTGCAACGCCTTTGATGTTTTGATGTTCCCGAAACAGCGGGTGGCGGAGCTTATTCTTGACTGTTTAATATTCATTCAATACGCTGCCGAACGGTAATAGTCTTAATACGATGGACAGATAGTATCAGCTTGTGAATGAGGACATCGTATCATAAGTTCCTTGTACCAGGCTTAAAGCTAGCATTTCAAGTATCTCTTATGGCTAATAACAAATGGTGCCCGCGGGAATCTCTTGAGGCATTGTCTTTTTTAAAGACATTTCTTGTTTGAAAGGTTAAGAGCGTTTTGAGCGCTTCGACAATATTTTTTGTGGGACATGAGAGCACATCAGATATGTGACCGTACAGCACGAATGAGCCGTAAATGTCCTCAATTGTATTCTGAGTTACAGTGTAAAATGGGCATGAAGGTCATATTCATAGGTATTTCAATTTGGTGCTACGTGTATCTCATTAAATGAGGTACACGTAGCACCAAATTGAGGTACCTATGAATACGACCTTCATGCCCATTTTACACTGTAACTCAGAATACAATTGAGGACATTTACGGCTCATTCGTGCTGTACGGTCACATATATCAAATTGCATTCTGAATACGAAAAATGTCTTTCTGATATCAAATAATTTTCATTTTTTGAAATTCACGATATAATACAAATTTTATGACAAATTATAAAAAAAATGATATTTTTCATATTTTTGATATATATCAGTCCTCGAAGTAAATTGTATAAATCTAATGATATATTCTTAAAGTGTATGTAGCTGGGAGATATGGATTTTTTTCCCAAAAAGACCCAAAGTTTTGGGGAAAAATCCATATCTTTAATACGAAAGGTCAAAGTTTTCAATTGATCGTCGGCTTTTCATCCCTCCTGTATACACTTTAAGTATAAATCATCAGATTTATAAAGTTTACTTCGAGTACGGTTAAATATCAAAAATATCAATTTATAATTATTTGCCATAAAATGTGTATTACATTGCTGAATTTCAAAAAAAAAATTATTTGATATCAGAAGGACATTCTTCGCATTCAGAATGCAATTCGATATGTCTGATGTGCTCTAATGTCTCACAGTAAATACTGTCCAAACGTTCATACCCCATCCCTTAAGCTAAGATGACAAAGAGATGAATGGGCTATGTGCTGGAAATATTTACGTGGTGTTATAAAGTTAACGCATAATTCGAATATATCAAAATAAGTTAGTTAAACATTTTCCCTCGACAAATCCATTAAATGAGTACTGACGATTTTAGCTTTCGCATCGCATCTAGTCGACAGCATTTTTTGAAAGGTTAAGCTAGGATGACAAATGGAAGAAGGGGCTTTGTGCTGGAAAATAATTGCGCCTAGAGTAGGAATTTCAAATGAATGACCACAGCTTTCAACCGCTGCACTCTATCCAGCTGCGATCGTATATCGCATATTTCAAACTACAAAGCGAACGCACAACATCAGAACTCATCATTATCATCAGCCGGCTGCGGAACAGGCGACTACAAGCTTTCTCCAACTATTGCGATCTTGGGCAAGCGAAACAATTTTGTTTGGCTGCAGCATCCCTTCAGTATCTCCCAGGAGGTGCTGGACATAATGTAAGTACAGTGTGCATGGCCGTCCCGGTTTCCTCTTTCCATTTAGTGGAATATAAAGGGCATACAGGCTCGTCGTCTTCAAGACGCAGTATATGGCCGAGAAATTTGAGTTGCTGAATCTGGACTCTGGCTACCAGTGGCGTGGTGTTGGTCAGATTGTAGATGGTTTCATTCGGAATCCGATCCACACATTTGATGTTTAACATGACTCTGTAGCAAGATGTTACAAAGGCATTGATCTTGTTTTCCTGTCCTTGGTGATTACCCATGACTCAAAGTTGTCTCAAACAGCTTGATTTTTGTTTCGATTGGCAGGAATGGGCTTCTCCAAAGACGTTCCAGTTTCCAGAAAGCTGCCCAGGCTAGTGATTTTCTTCTGTTTAGGTCTCCAGCACTAGAACCCATCTTGGATACTGTAATAACCAATCAAGAGTGCGTTGGCATGGTTGGATTCGTGTCCGCGTTACTAACGCACAGTCGCACACGCTCGCGTACATCACGCAGTGTACGCGAAAAATCGTCACGCTATCAGGCGCAATGAGTCCGCATGCTCCGGTTTCCAAAATGCATACCAAGCAAGCGCCTTCCGTCGGGAGAGGTCACTGGTGCTAGAGCCCATCATGGAACCAAGATATTTATAATCCGTGATGATACTTGATGGGTTCTCCGTATACTTGGAGTGGTGGGTGTGGATTGCAGTTGATGGTCATATGTCCATGGTTACTAGTACTACTATACCCCATACTAGATTCTTGTCATCTGATTGGATAAAAGTGGGGGCATTGTTTTAACTATTTGAGAGAATTTCAACAAAATGAACTATGCCCGGTCATGGAAACGAACTATTGATTGGTGTGCATCTCGATAAAACTCTACACAATTGCAACATCCACGTACATCCATTTAACGGGCGTATTGGCTGTAGATAATCAGTCCCTGTAAGAGATGGATATTACTCCCGGGACGCTCTAAAAAACGACGATATTACACTGGTACTGGTACAAAAACCACAGAAAGTAAACAGGACTGAGTAAATACACGTAACGATAATGGCCGAATCTGAAAATATAAGGTAATTATTCGGTATATAACACTTAATATTGACTACTTTATTAAGGGATGGGGTATGACCGTATGGACAGTATTTTATTGTGGGACATTAGAGCATATCAGACATATCGAATTGCATTCTAAATACGAAGAACATCCTTCTAATATCAAATCATTTTGATATTTTGAAATTCGCAATGTAATAACACCAAAAAAAATTAGGTCTTTTGGGGGAAAAAACCCCATATCTTCAATATGAAAGGGATTTTTTAATTGATCGTCGGCTTTTCCTCCAAGCTACATACACGTTAAGAATATATCATTAGATTTATAAAATTTATTTCGAGGACTGTTATATATCAAAAATGTGAAAAATATCAAATTTTAATAATTTGTCATAAAATTTGTACTATATCGTGAATTTCAAAAAATGAAAATTATTTGATATTAGAAAGACATTCTTCGTATTCAGAAGGCAATTCGATATATCTGATGTGCTCTCATGTCTCACTACTTCGATACTGTCGAAACGCTCAAAACGCTCATTCCAGATCCCTTAATATTATTAATAATCTTAAACAGCCGTTTGGCGGACCAAGTCACTGTTTAGGGCTATGCAATAACTATGCGCCAAGGAAAAGGTGATTTTTTTTTGGGTGGGGGGGCGGTTTATTTGGTACGCCGGGGGGGTTTGCTTGCCAAGAAGGGGATTTTGTCACACATTACGAAGACCTCTTAAATTACACGCTCTAAAAAGATTTAGGAAAACACTAAAGAAACGTTCAAATTTTCTACTCATTCAGTGTTTAGTCATGGCACCACTTACCTATACATTCCGCTGTTTTATGAGTATCGGCATTTCTTTTCACGCTTAATGCCGTTGTTGACACTTTTGAAGTTTTTTGAACTGTTTGGCTTAAGAACGGAGATCTAGTTTGCTTCTCCTTTCTAATTGCGTATTTGTATGGATTTCGTCTGGATTTCGCGGTAACAGCTATAATAGTCTCCTTACTTTGCTCTGTAGGCGTACACGCTTAAGTAAATACTTTCTTAGATTTGTTGAATGCTCTTTGTATCAATCTCTTAGGGCTTGTTTGTATTGCAGTTTAGTGTCTTTCCTCAAGCACCCTATTTAAATAGCTTACGAGTGTATTTTGTTTAAACCCAGTAATCTATGGTTGCTCGGGATGGCTTTATCTTTTCTCAATTTCACATTTTTTTTCCTTTTTGGATCTGGTATATATCAGCTTGCCTCACACAGCAATGTTTCCGTAGCATGACTTATCCATTTAGACTGGATCTGATCCTTGTCTTTTCCTTTGACTGCGGTTAACTGACCATATTGGGTCTTTGGGTGTCAGCGACGCTGAAAATGTGATCTTAACAGTACACTGCGTCATCATCCCTATATCTTCGTGTCAAAAATGGCCGTGATAGTACCATGAATCCTCTCATTTTTCAAAAGCTACGCATGGCGATTTTGTTCGAGATAGGCCGAGCGACTCAGGCTAAGCATACCATTTACATGATATGAGATACCATAGCCCTGCCATAGAGCCTGCCGCTTAGTTTCTATTCTACGTGTTACTATTATAGAAAATTCGATTTGTTTTCAGGAAAAACGCAGGTTTTGTTTCCCGTACACTAACTCGAAAAGCAATACACTAATTAGCGGGGCCTTGCTGTTTGCTGTGGATATCTTTAACTGTATTTTATAAGTAAAGATTTTGAAATCCAAAGTAAAAATTGTGATATTTTCAACTGTTTGAGAAATGAATTATACAAAGGAACCCGTGTAAAACCCAGGTGCTGTATATATAATACAATGTACATTTATCGACTTTCTTTATCTGCGTCAATAATAGAATATCGATTCAATCGAATTGAATACATGTCTCCATTTTGAGTTTGTACTACACCTCTGAGCGACAAAGCCATCGATTTCTAGCCAATCAAATACAGTAGGCCTCCTTTTCTTGCGTTCGGTGAAATACCAATCGCCCGTCGCGTCGCTCACCAACGGAGTATTAAGTTTATATATATAACACTGGCTGTTGACACTAGAGAGATTGCGAAATTTACGTGAAACGTGATACGGGAACGCCAACGGCAAACTACATTAGTCAAAATAGGTCAGTGTGCCCTCTAGAGGGTGAAATCTATTGTGAATTGGTCAATCGTGGAATTACCGTAAGGCGATTACGTTGCGGTTGGTAGCAACAAATGACGTTCCAAAATTACAAAAAGACGCATTATAAAATGCAGAAAAATGTTATGTTTGTCTTGTTATGAAGCAAATCAAAGTATCCTAATAGAGCAAGTAGAGTCCGACATGTAATAAAATCCATTTTGGGGGTTACAATTTGACCTAGCATAGACCAGAAGAAGTGAATAAATTTCGATTTTTTTCGACGCGAATTCGAACGGGAAGATTACCTATTCATTTGTGTGTGGAAAATGCCGTCCAAAAATCATCTTGCGAAGAGGCATTTTAGGCAAGATCGAGTCGTGTTACGGCAAATTTGCCGTTGAATTTTGTTTTTGGACGGGGGACAGAAGTTCATGCAACGCCATTTTTCGCCTTGCTTTTTCATTGTTTTAAACATGTTAAACAGCTGTCAAAGTGTTTTACTTATGGGATTGAGATTTGGCTATAGCCGGGGCCTATAGGGTAAGCACAGATTTGAGGTCAAAGGTCATTAAGGGTGTAATTCCAGTACATAGCAAAGAGCTTCAAAATGCTTCTTTTCCTGCAGATTACATGGTATACAGAGGTGCGACTGACACATAAGCATTGACATTAGCTGGTGTCTATATTGTAACAGATTTTGAGTTCAAGATCATGTAGGGGTCAAACATAGTTTATTACTGAAAACAACTTTGAAATTCCCTTTTGCTGCATATTAAGTGCTGTGATCATCAGAACAATGGCATCATGTGCATAGGGTTATAATTACAGTTGGCTTAAACATGGGGAGGGGTCTGTTTTGGGGAAATTCTAAAAGTTTATCCAATTTGAATGAAATTAGTATTATGTGATGTTGATATGATTCAAAACACGATGAAAGTCATTTTAAGGTCATCAGAGGTCAAGTCAAGATCAAATTGTTTTGATTAGATTGTCATTAAACTTAGTGCCTATATTTTTTCACAAAAAGACAATTTTGACCAAAGCCATTTCAAGGTCATCAGAGGTCATTTCAAGGTCACGACTGGACTTCGCGGTCTTACAAGACCGCAACATATCTATCTCTATGTCTTTCTTTTCGATCAGTGTTCCGGGGGAATTCGTTGTGACCACGAGTCATAAATTCATAATCGATGCATGATGCACGAAGCAGTAAGCGAGCATGAAAAAGAGCAATGATGAACAGAAGAAAAGATTCACCCGTTCACTCAATCATGAACAAATAGAACTGGAGCACGCAATATATCATGTCTAGAGTTGAAAATGATATAAGAATAATAATAGTAGTAAATCAATAATAAATATGAAGTATAAATAAATTAAAGTAAAGTAATAAAAGTATTTAATGGAGGATATGTATAGATAGAAGAGAAATATAATTGAACAAAGTGCAAATAAATTAATTGATCCATGGATAAGTAGTGTAATAATCAGCATGGTAAAAGAAGATGGTCTCACAAACAGAGAGTTTGCTCTGAAAACAAATCAGTGAATGGATGGTACAGCTAGCAGGTGAAAAGGGCAGTTAGACCAAGCAAAAAGGGGTGCCATTTCCATTGTTCTTTACCCTACAGTGTGCGTACGCATCGTAGTTTGCTCAGGACACGTGCATTTTAAATCGCCTACCGCATTTCATATACAAGAAAGCCATTGAACAGTTTAGCGGCTCGTTCATGCATATCGATAGACGATGTCAAGTGGTCTATAAATAAAAGCATGAATGAAAGAAGATTGTATAACTATTTATCTATAAATAAAACCATGAATGAAATAAGATTGTATAACTACTTGCCGTCGTAGTGTGATGTCAAAATCGATCGATGCCAAGTTAACTGGTTTACTCACGGAACCACGATCAAAACGAACACAACACAAAGCCAGTGGATTTAAATTGGCACAAATTCGTACAAACTGTATAAACTCTGTTTTTAACTGATCATACTCCCTTCGCCATCCGACACAAAACTCTTGTTTTGGTTATTTAGACAACTAATGACATACACCTGTTAAAAAAATACTCGTTTAAAAAAAAAGCCCGCAAAACATCGATGCTATGATCTAAACTGGACTGAATGCAGCCAATCGTATTTCATATCAATACAAATGTGAGTTCGATACACCCAAGGGTGAAATGGTGATTGATATCTCTTTATTGAGGTTGTGCATATAACGTATCATACCGTGAATATGACGGACTACTCAAATGCATTCAACAAAAGCATGATCCAATCTACCGCGACATTTAGTCTCACACACAAAGCAAATGTACTACGATCATATAGGTTGATGACAACATTTGCAGTCAGCTACCTGCACAACCGATTCTTTTGTTCTGCAAGGCTCACTCAGTCATTTAATGAGGCAATACAAACGATCGAAATTGGTGTTGAAATGAGCAAAATTTGAGTTACACCTTTTCAGTGTAAAACATTTTTTCTCAGCCAAATGAAAAGCAATAATTTTCATTTTTTCAGTAAATGGCTGGAAAAACTATAATGCTTGATACTGATTTTTTTAAATCCTGGTGTTAAACTTAGGCCTGAAATTTAGTCATTTAGTGTAAGATATTCGATTTTTATAGGCTTCAGCTCGGCCCGCGAGCTTTTTCTTGGATCAACCTTTTAGCTTTTCAAAGTAATATAGTTTGCTAATGAAGGATTTTCCCCAACTTTCTAAAGCACATCACCGTGAGCTATATATCATAGTTTTGTCAGAATTTCCGTTTTGATTTCACCATCTTTCACTGTCGGCTGAAAACATTTCTAAATCAACACGTGAAATCTAAAGGCTAGTACTAGCATTGTGGATCGATATCCCTGGGTTTAATAGGAATACCGGCATGGCTATAGTGTTGCCAGAACTTCAATATAGCAAAGAAATTCCCAGACCTATAGCGCTCCTACTGATCATGTTTAACCAGAACACCCAATTGGGGATTTAATCGCTGGTCGGGCAATTTGCTTTCAATGAAAAATTGAACTGGATAACAACAAAGGAAATATCGACTATTTCTGCTGGTTGCTCTCGAGATAAAAGTACTCACCATTGCCTACTTTTACTTAGTTTGACATTTTCTGAGCATGAATGGAAAAAGGGTAAAACAAAAACGGAAATTCTGACAAAACTATAACATATAGACCCACACGATGTGCTTTACAGAGGTGGGAAATATCTTTCTTTAGCAAACTATGTTAGTTTGAGACGCTAAAACATTTATTCCGTAAAAAGCTCGCAGGCGAATTCAAGGCCTATAAAAATCAAAAATATCACACTAAAAGACACAATTTGATGCTTAATTTTAACACCAGGATTTTAAAAAATGTATATCCAAGCACCAAGTTTTTAACTGACATTACTGAAGAAAAAAAAATATTGCTTTATATTTGACCGAGAAAATTAATTTCATAGCAAAAAGGTGTATCTCTGAATTGTGCTGATTTTTACATGAATCGATCGACTTTTAGCGCGACTAAGCATTTCTAAAGAATTGGTTGTCCAGGCGGCAGACTGTTTGATTGAATGGACTGGACTGCACCATGATTACGGTGAAGGACACCGGTTAAAATCCTTTGTTTGGAGCCAGTCGATAAAAGCATGCAGGGCATCTATAGATATATTTGTTTCAGCATAGCGCCACCATAAATTTATTGTAGTTAAGTTTCGAGGCGAACGGCATTATGAGGTCCACCCGCACAATGCCGTAACAGGTAACCCGTACGTAATGGCGTTTCCAGTGAACGCCTCTTCGCAATCTCTCTACTGTGCAGTACAGCCCCACATACGCGTCGTAAGGTGGGAGTGCCCCGGAATGTTGTGTAGTGTTAAACTTCTTTTTTTCGGCTTGAATCAGATTACTCCATGCTCTAATATTCTTGCGTCCATTTAAAAGTTAAATTTTGACTTTTGCGCGAATGTAGCACTGATAAGAGCAAAACATTGACTATTTTCAAAGCGTCGATTAAATCTGTTGCATGTTATCCACCCGAGTGTATGTAACTCTTGTATACACTGGTTGAATGTTGAGTAGTACTCAGCTTCTTCTTTCTACGTTGAAATTAGATTAATCCATGCTCTAATACTTTCGCGTCCTAATGATAATTATCTATTGTCTGTCCAATTAACTTAGACACCCAGTTTTTGTTACTTATTTGAAAAAATATACACTTTCAAAGAAAGTCATGAAAGAAAATTGTTAACATTCGCTGAGACCTAACGGGATTTTTGTGTTTCCAAAGCATTGAGTGAGAGTTTACCAGAAATTCTATTGAAATTGGAAGGTTTTTCTCAACACTTTAAAAATAATCCGGTAGAAGTTGGGTACCATTATTTTGGAAGGTCTCATTATACAGATTTGTAGGTATGGTGATTTTGGATAGTGAATGGATGAATAGTAAATTAATTATGCTCCTCACCAAAAACATTTTATAAAAATGAAAAATATAATTCAGGTCATAAAATGCAGACAGTGTTTCTAATTGGCATATATTTATTCTTAGTGTATTAACTCAGTGATCCCAGCTGTCCCTCAATCAATTACAACAATTCGGCGCGGTATTTGAATCTTCTTCTGTGCATGCTTTTGGCTTGGCACAATTCTAAGAAAATACAAATTGTATGCCATATGAATGTTCTGATGTTATTGGTGAGGAGTATAATTCACAATGCACTCCAGACGCATAGTAACTTGCCCTATCATTTGTTATAATGCACCAACTGTGACATCTTTTGAGTTATAGAGGTTGTGCATGAAATTATTGATTGGCTCCAAACAAAGGATTTGAACCGGTGTCCTTCACCGAAATCATGGCACAGTGTAGTCCATTCAATCAAATATTGTCATCAACGTATTTGATCGTAGTGTATTTGTTATGCGTGTGACGACCTCTCGCGGTAGATTGCAAACATGCTTTTGTTGAATGCATTTGAGTAGACCGCCATTATTGTGAATTAGTAAAAGGATCCAAGAAAAAAGGGTGGAATCACTGATCAATATGCATGATTATAATGTTCAAACACCCCTTACTGTAAATAGATTATCCCATCAAAAGTTTCAAGTCATTAGGAATATTCGGCTGGACCCAGATATCTTGCTGTAAATTGGTAAAAATTGAATAAAAGTAGACAAGGAAGAATATTTTTTTATCGCTTTACTAATAATTTCTGTTAGGTCTGACCGTGTTTAGCCACTTTTCTTTCATGACTTTTTGCCAAAGTGAAAACTTTTCGAAATATATCCTAAAAACCGGGTGTCTAAGTTATTTGGACAGACAATAGAACAAATTCTAAAGTTTTGTTGTTATGCATCTGTATCATTACTGCTCAACACCCGCCATACTGCAGTTACTGTCCGTTTTCCTATACACAATACACAGTGCTCTTTCCTATTGACGCGTGACCTCTACAAATAGCCTACGTTAAAAGTATGGGGATATGCCTAGTTAACGTCGCTTTGTGAAAAATAACCGGCCAATATTAAAAGTACTCTTCTAAAGTTCTAGAAAATATAGTTTTGTAACATGTCCTAAATTTTTAGCTAATTTAGATGTATTCATTTTAGTGTCCCTTCTGCACCAAATAATTATTAGCCAGGCGGTGTCGGTGTGCCCCACTCCCTCCCCAGTCCCTACTCTCTCCTCTCGAGTTCTTCTCTTTCTAGTCTTTCAGTCTCTCCCTCTCCTCTCTTTCTTCCTCCCCCCTCCCACTCTCACTTGTTCAGTTTCAAGTATTCCCTCCCTCCCTCCCTCTCCATCCGTTGCGAAATTTATCAGTATGATCCATGACTGAAAATAAGCTCTGCAAAAATAACATTTAAAATAAACCCGAGCCTTACATATGGACCCAGCCAATTATCAGATTAGCTTACCATTGGTACGAATGAATAGAATACATTATCTTTGCTCCAGTGCAATTCTTTTGTATTGCATTTCAATATAAAACATGATTACCAAATCACCACTTGTACGCGCCTCATTGGGAGATATTTGACTATTTCAGACGCTCGTTTCATCGCCTATATGAAAGACTTTTGCTTATAACTTGGCAACATGGTTAGTATATATTTCAATGCAAGACTATTTTTAGGAGCCACTTACGTCTAGGCGTAAGTGCATATACACCAAACACAAGTCAATTGAAGCCGTACAATTTCCCGTGAATTTATAACCGTAAAATTTAGACTCTTCTTTTGTGTAGATTAGCACCCAACCGCACATCTCAAGATTTTATGTAAAAAATCAATATAACTTACCAAAACGAAAACTGAAATTCACTAGCTTCAAATTTTCAGTAACTAACAAAAGGCTAGAATAAAAGATTGGTCACACCTGGGAGACTACCACTTCAGAATAACAATGACTTACACAAACGGATACGGTTACGGAAACAGAAACTGAAAAGATAAAACGACGGTACGTGTAAACGCAATTGCAATCATGATGGCGCTATGCTGAGACAAATAATCTAAAGGTAATAGGAAGCACCCATTGATTCACCTTGGGTGCATCGAACCAGAGAAGATTATCTTCTTTCATCGAACTACTTTCCTCGGTATCGATATGCAAATACGACTGGCTGTATCTATACTGCTCTAAGCATTCAGTCCAGATTAGCGATATTTGAATTTTGCGGGCTATTGGAAAATGAGTATAGGCCTATGTTCACACGTGTATGCTATTTGTCTAAATAATCTAAACAGAGTTTGGTGTTGGATGCCTGGGAAGTCTTGGTGTATATTATTTGAATAACAAGAAACAAACTCCATTATCATATAAATAATACCCTGTTTACTTTCTAAAGCAAAATGAAAATAGATAATCTAATATGCCTAGTTCGATTACTACCCAGCAAACACAAATTATTACAGAAAACGTTAAATGTCGGGTTAAAGGTTATGTGAGGGTCAAGAGCATTAACAGTTTTAATAACATTAAAAAAAACCTTTGTTCTAAACTTGCTGATAAACGTTCTAACACAACAGACACTTAAATATGTTTGCCAAATGATATTTTACTATAGCATTTCGAATTTTGGCTTAAAATGTTGTTGTATTATTTTTCAGTATAACACGAGTTTTCATGATTTTTATATAAACATACATCGATATGTTGTCAAAACGTTTTAACTAAAACCAAAAACACATGCATTATCATGTTTTAAAAACATTTTGGAGTTTGCTGAATAGTATCCATAAGCAAAACACTTTGACAGCTGTTTAATGTACAACGAAAAAGCAAGGCGAAAAATAGCGTTGCACGAACTTCTGTTCCCCGTCCCAAGCAGACAATTATACCGCATTTATGCCGTAACACGACACAATCTTGCCTAAAACGCCTCTTCGCAAGCTGATTTTTGGACGGCATTTTCCACATACAAATGAATAGGCAATCTGCCCGTTCGAATTCGCGTCGAAAAAAATCGAAATTTGTTCATTTCTTCTTGTCTATACGAGATCAAATTTTAACCCCCAAAATGGATTTTATTACATGTCGGACTTTACTTGTTCTATTAGGATACTTTGATTTGTTTCATAACATGATAAACATAACATTTTTCTGCATTTTATAATGCGTTTTTTTGTCATTTTGGAACGTTATTTTTTGCTACCAACCGCAACGTAATCGCCTAATGACCAATTCACAATAGATTTCACCCTCTAGAGGGCATAATAACCGCAATCTCTCTAATCTCAACGTCGCCTGTACATGATTCCGCGGTGATGTTAGACTGGAAATCGCAAACGCTTTTTTAAATGGCCGATTGCAACATGTATTTTAATGGACAATCTGGCCGTATGAAGAGCACGTATGAATGAAGTCAAATTTTTGCACCTAGTTATTGGTCTATTATAATTTGTGTATAAACAAAGTGGAACATATTTAAGCCATAATGTATGGTCTCCATACTATATTCTTATTTGTTCAATAAATGTTAGGTTTAACTATTGCTTAATGTCGGCTTTTAATTTCGATCCGAACAAATTAGTTTAAAAAAAAGGAAATTGTCATCTATTGCCGGCGCCTATCGTTATATCAACGCGCCTATCGTTTTTGAGAAGAGCTCACGCAGTGACGTACATGTATAAATAAAGAAGAATAACGATATACGCACGTCAAGAAGAATAACGATATACGCACGCCAATGATTCGCGCACGTATGAGACATTCCAGCCATCATTAATCGGTGGATACAGTGAATAAAATCGCCATCCCGGGTTTATTATAAAACTCTTCAATTTCAAATGCACTTCAATCTCAGTACATGTCATTTTAGCAAACCATTGGACCTTAAAATAAAAAGAAAAGAAAAGTAGACATTCGAGAGTAATTAAGGGCGTAGAAATCGAGGATGTGGAGCAAATCACACATCAAATCGGCTTCGTTCCAAAGTGACGTAAGGTGTTGTTTTTTTTAAATGGCACACATGTTCTTAAAGATGTCACCCCTTGTGTGCTTTCCATAGGGGCGTATCGACCTTACGCCACTTTGTATGCACATTTGATAATATTAAACAACCTAAGAAATGTCGACATAATGAAAAATATTGCTTCATTCCCTAGTAGCATAATGTCACCTTACGTCACCATGGAATGAAGCCAACGTAAAGTAACGCCATAGGGATTACACGGCGACTGAAGTGGTGAAAAATCACCACAGCACTGATCATAACTACATCATCTCATGAAGATCAAGGCAAATATAACATAAATATATCATAAATATAAATTAATCAAAACAGAGCAAATGATTCCAAAAATTAACTGGTATTAAAGAATAATTAACACATGCAGTGGAATCAAATAGTTACACAGTGCAGAGGGAAATCAGGGTTGCAGTTAAATATGAAAGGAGAGCAATAAAACCAAGAGGCCTAATGCAAGAGAAATCAAATAAAAAGCAACCCTGAACAATCACCACAGCACTGATCATAACTACATCATCTCATGAAGATCAAGGCAAATATAACATAAATATATCATAAATATAAATTAATCAAAACAGAGCAAATGATTCCAAAAATTAACTGGTATTAAAGAATATTTAACACATGCAATGGAATCAAATAGTTACACAGTGCAGAGGGAAATCAGGGTTGCAGTTAAATATGAAAGGAGAGCAATAAAACCAAAAGGCCTATGCAAGAGAAATCAAATAAAGAGCAACCCTGAAAATCACCCCAGCATTGATCATAACTACATCATCTCATGAAGATCAAGGTAAATATAACATAAATATATCATAAATATAAATTAATCAAAACAGAGCATATGATTCCAAAAACTAACTGGCATTAAAAATAATTAACACATGCAATGGAATCAAATAGTTACACAGTGCAGAGGGAAATCAAGGTTGCAGTTAAATATGAAAGGAGAGCAATAAAACCAAGAGGCCTAATGCATGAGAAATCAAATAAAAAGCAACCCTGAAAAATTACCCCAGCACTGATCATAACTACATTATCTCATGAAGATCAAGGCAAATATAACATAAATATATCATAAATAATATAAATTAATCAAAACAGAGCAAATGATTCCAAGAACTAACTGGCATTAAAAATAATTAACACATGCAATGGAATCAAATAGTTACACAGTGCAGAGGGAAATCAAGGTTGCAGTTAAATATGAAATGAGAGCAATAAAACCAAGAGGCCTAATGCATGAGAAATCAAATAAAAAACAACCCCGAAAATCACCACAGCACTGATCATAACTACTTCATCTCATGAAGATCAAGGTAAATATAACATAAATATATCATAAATATAAATTAATCAAAACAGAGCAAATGATTCCAAAAACTAACTGGCATTAAAAATAATTAACACATGCAATGGAATCAAATAGTTACACAGTGCAGAGGGAAATCAGGGTTGCAGTTAAATATGAAAGGAGAGCAATAAAACCAAGAGGCCTAATGCATGAGAAATCAAATCAAAAACAACCCTGAAAATCACCACAGCACTGATCATAACTACTTCATCTCATGAAGATAAAGGTAAATATAACATAAATATATCATAAATATAAATTAATCAAAACAGAGCATATGATTCCAAAAACTAACTGGCAATAAAAATAATTAACACATGCAATGGAATCAAATAGTTACACAGTGCAGAGGGAAATCAAGGTTGCAGTTAAATATGAAAGGAGAGCAATAAAACCAAAAGGCCTATGCAAGAGAAATCAAATAAAAAGCAACCCTGAAAAATCACCATAGCACTGATCATAACTACTTTATCTCATGAAGATCAAGGTAAATATAACATAAATATATCATAAATATAAATTAATCAAAACAGAGCATATGATTCCAAAAACTAACTGGCATTAAAAATAATTAACACATGCAATGGAATCAAATAGTTACACAGTGGAGAGGGAAATCAAGGTTGCAGTTAAATATGAAAGGAGAGCAATAAAACCAAGAGGCCTAATGCATGAGAAATAAAATAAAAAGCAACCCTGAAAAATCACCACAGCACTGATCATAACTACATTATCTCATGAAGATCAAGGCAAATATAACATAAATATATCATAAATATTGGTTAAACAAGTGTTACCAAGAAACAACTGAAAGAGAATATATAAACCAGAAGATAAAGCTACATTGATTGATCAGTGCAGCGATGCGGAGATTGAACACAAGTGGGAATCCAGGGACAGGAAAACCCACTGTAGTCAATGAGCAGAACGAAAGATCAATATGAGCTAGATGTGAACTGAAAAAGGACAATTGCAATAACTAAACAAAATGAACTAAAAGAAAACAGCTAATCAGGTAATAATGGAATGAATCTTGGCCAGGACAGGAAAGTTGTGTGGTGAGGCGTGAACAACAAAGCAGGGGCGAATGATGACAAATCACCTGGTTATTTTATATAACAAGATGTACATAGGGAAAACATGGTGGATAATGCTGATGTAAACAACAATGTACAGGAACAAAAATAATATAGTTTTAAGCAATAATATAATACAAGAAAGACAGTATATGAAAATCATACCTTGTATGTCGACAAAGAATGCAAATAAATATTGTAATGGTATCATTATAAACAAAGTTAGCAAATCAGACAGTTTGTACAAGTCCGGGTACGCGGGCGTAAATGTAGATAAAACATTACAACTGGAGTAGTTGGTGTATTTAGACCGCGTTTAAGTCCGATTCAGATAGAATTGATATTTTGATATTCCGATTGTCAATTATATAGATTTTGCCATCTTGACTCCATACGCGTTTGATATCCTCTGAGTACATCATGCTTTGAGCTTTTCGAAGTATGTTCATTCTTCTGTTCGTGAGACTTTCTGTTATTAATAGTTTAGTGCCTTTAAGTTTACTCTTGACGATGAAGACACTATCGCGATCGGCGTAGGATAGGAACTTTATGATGATTGGACGTGGTTTGGCATCCTCTGAGGTTTTCGGCTTACCTATTCTGTGAGTGCGCTCAAGTTGATCTCTGGTGATCTTCAGCCCGAGTTTTCCATTGAAGGTGTTGATGCATGCAGAGGTAGTATCTTCAGCCGTCTGTTCAGGGATGCCATGTAACAGCAAACAGTTGCGTCGACTGTATTGCTCTAAGTCGTCTAACTTCTTCTCTAGGTTATCGTTATCTGTTTGTAAGGATTCTATTTCTTCTTTAATGTTTATAATCTTCTCACTATTTGTATTAATGTCCATGGTTGTGGCATCATATATCTCCTGTTTGATGGCTGGGATGGCTTCTGTTTGGATTTTCTGGTATACACCCTCAACCAGCGCATCAATTAGCTCATTGTTTTGAAGAATTCCGGTCACCAGTGCTTGAAGTAGTGGTTTTACAGTTTCTTCATTACCAAGGAGGCCACGTACTGTTTTCTTCAAGTCGGCTTTAACAATATCACTGTCGCTCTCCGTTGTCATGGTTGTGTTATCGGCGTCGAAAGTTGCTGAATTCGGCAGCTCTTTCTCGGACGGCTCAGCTGATGAAACTGTCATCTTTTTTGCCGACTGACGTGTTCCTTTAGGCGGCATAATTGTCTCAGGATGAAGGTGACGGTTTATATTAGAGAATAATCTTGGTTTAATGTAGATGAAAGTTGACTAGATATAGAAATTTTGTGATATTTCCAAGCAGCTCCGGTAGCGATGTTCGCGCTACATAATCAATCAATATCCATGTCTTGGAACTCGCCATGATGTATATTATTCGAACAACAAGAAACAAATCCCATTATCATATAAATAGTAGCCTGTTTACTTATCAAAGCAAAATGAAAATTGATAATATAACATGCCTAGTTCGATTACTACCCAGCAAACACAAATATTTTACAGAAAACGGGAAATGCTGTGTTAAAGGGTATGTGATGGTCAAGGGTATAAAAGGTTTTAATAACATTCAACAAACATTTTGTTCGAAACTTGCTGCAAAACATTCTAAGTACACACAGTGTTTGGCAAATGATATCTTACTATAGCATTTCGAATTTTGGTTTAAAATGTTGTATTATTTTTTCAGTATAACACGTTTAAAAATAGTTTTCATGATTTTCATATAAACCAACATTGATATGTTGTCAAAATGTTTTATCTAAAACCAAAAACATAGGCATTGTCATGTTTTAAAAACATTTTGGTGTTTGCTGAATAGTATCAAAAGCGAAACACGTTGACAGCTGTTTAATGCAACGAAATAGCAATGGCGAGGAATGACGTTGCACGAACTGCTGTCCCCGTCCAAAACAGACAATTCATATCGCATTATGTCGTAAGACGACACGATCTTGCCTAAAACGCCTCTTCGCAAGATGATTTTTGGACGGCATTCTCTACACACAAATGAATAGGCAATCTGCCCGTTCGAATTCGCGTCGAAAAAATTTTTATTCATTTCTTCTTGTCTATACTAGGTCAACTTGTAACCCCCAAAATACATTTTACTATATGTCGGACTCTACTTGTTCGATTTGGATACTTTGATTCGCTTCATAACACGACCAAACATAATATTAAACTGCATTTTGTAATGCGTTTTTGTTGTTGTCATTTTGGAACGTCATTTTTGCTACCAACCGTAAAGTAACCGCCTTACGGGAATTACGCGGCTGACCAATTCACAATGAATTTCACCCTCTAGAGGGCATACTAACTAGTTTTTAACTAATGTAGCATGCGGTTGGCGTTCCCGTATCGCGTTTTACGTTAATTTCGCAATCTCTCTAATGTGTCTATTTTTTACTTTGAAAGTTAATAAGATAAGCTATATTTGTTTTACAACAGAAATTTCACATCCAGTACAAATAAATGAACGTCTGATTTACACAACTCGATTTTATATTGATATTTCTTCAAACACTTTATTTTTTACGTACATTTAATACCCGTTATTGTCTTTACTGTAGAATGGACATATTTTGTGCACTTTCTACGTTGTCTGCACATTCATGTCGTAATAACAGAATTTCAATACTGCTAAATAAGCAATAATTTGGAATAATGGAAGTACGATGAAAGTGTTTGGAAGTTGCAACCTCTCTAATAACTAACACATATGTAGGCTATGTCCCGTATGGCTCTTTGAGATCGTATGTTAATGCCATAACTCCTTAAAAGGAGCGATATATAAGACTGCCTCTCACTTATCCAACAAGATGTGCTTTCAGCGTTGACAGACCTGAACACATTTGTTTTAATAAACAGGTGTATCATACTCAGAGAGAGCAAGTATAGAAGTAGAGCAATAACAGTACTAGAATGCGAATTGGATGAGTGCTCTTCTGGACCACTTTTGGATTACTAAATTCTCTGCACTGGCTGTCATTGATTGTTTTTTCTTAAAAATCACACATATTAGCATACGTGACAAAATAGCATTTTTCACAGAACAAACTGTGTTTTTTTTTTTTATATTAACTAACCTTTCAAAACACGGGCGGTATACAGGGTGTCCTAGAAAAAAGTTACCGGGTGAATAAATTTAGACATACGTTGAGAAATAGGCATCAGAATCCACAAAAAAAAATACACAATGCCCCATTACAAATATTGAGTTTTAGTTTTAGCGTTGATTTTGGCCACATAGTTTCCTATTATTCTGCCTAACCTCTTGATATCCTTGTTTCTACCTTTTGTTAGAAACGTAAAATTTGTATCAAGGAGATTCGGATTTCATTTCAGTTTCTTATATAATGTATTTGTATGGGAGCGCCCAAAATTTCACATCATTAACAAACAAAAATAGCTTTTTACCCAATTTTACAGTACGAAATAGACAAAACTTTTTTTTTTTCATTTGCCAAAAATTCTGGAGCTTTTTACGGGCACATGACGTATGTCAATATACTGTAATGCCCCCCGGGGTCAAATCGCAAATTGCAATCGCTAGCGACTTGATTTTGACCCAGTTTTACAATAAACCATCTCAAAACTGAAGAATTTAAACGTTTACTTTCACTTCTGCGAGAATCTAGCTTACGAACAAAGCATTTACTATTTTCAAAACGTTCTCTATTCGAGTGTATATAACTTTTTGATACACTGGTTGAATGTTGAGTAGTATTATTACTTCTTTTTCCGGCTTAAAAGCAGATTTTCCCATGCTCTAATATCCTTGCGTCCACACAGTAAGCATACAAATGATAATGCTCTCTACACATTCTAAAGTTTTGTTGGTGGTGTAATTGACTCACGATTTTTTGTTATGTGCCACGTGAGATAACAAGGCTCTTTTCCGCATATGGTTCGTTAATGCGACCGGTAACAAGCGAACCGTTGTTGCTTCCAAGCTTCAGGAGAGCCAGTTTGTATAGTGTTCTCATTCTGCTGCAATATTTCCTTTCATTTTTTTCCAAAGTGTTTGATTTTGGCTGTTCTCATTATTTGTTTTTTCTTAGAGTTGCGCATTTGCTTGTTCTTGAGTCCTATTGTTGACCCTTTTACCAATTGGTCCCTGAACTTTTTTCTGTGCGCGATAAGCTGTATTATAGGCCCTCCCATCCGGGCGTCCATTATAGGCCCTTCCATCCGGGTCTCTCAGATCTTTGTTATTTAATGTATCTTATTTGTTTTTATGTGTTTTCTTGATCTTATGTCTGTCTGTAAAACGTGTCTTAAACTGAATAATGGTACCGGTTTGATATGCTCCATGTGTGGCTCTAATGTCCATCATGCTTGTGTGGACTCTCAGAATCCTAGTAAAATTGGATTTGTTCTCCATGCTCCTTACTTGATCTTCCCTTTAACCAGTTAGTAAGCGACTATGAATTTATTAATGCTATCACTAAGCATCATTGTAACATTGATTATGATAGGCTTCGTAGTCTGTCTTTCATTCCTCTTGATATCAGTGACTATGACGATGATTTGAACCAATTCAACTGTTCTTATTATCTGAATGATTCTTTCAATCAACTTTCTAAAAAGGTCAAATTCCAGCTTTTCAGTCTTCCACCTGAATGGATGCAGTGTAAGTAAACATTTTTTTACTATTTCTGATTACATTAGTACTCTTAATCACAAGTTTAGTATTTATGGTTTTTCTGAAACTCGTTTTAAGGAAACTCCTCTACCACTTGTTCATATAAAAGATTATAGTCTTGTTCACACACCTCGAACTCACAGAGGTGGTGGATGAGTAGCCATGTTTGTTTCGGATGACCTTCATTACAAGGTTAGAAAAGATTTGCAGTTTGCTGGTGATAGTTATGAATCCACGACGTTGAAATATCATGCGACAATGATAAGAACGTCATTGTTGGTACGATTTATAAATCGCCAGATACCGGTGTAAGGAATTCTTACATATGTTAGATAAGTGCCTTGACAAGATTATTGTTGAAAACAAGCAAGTTTACCTGATGGGTGATTTTAACTTCGATCTTTTAAATCATGCTACACACAAATCTACTGCTGATTTTCTTTAAATCATGTTCTCTCACAACTTGCTTCCACTGATTGATAAGCCAACTCGAATTACACCGCATTCTGCCACATAACTTGACAATATTTTCACAAACCATGTTGATAATGTTTTTTTTTTTTTTTTTCTCTATTATGATATTTCTGATCATCTACCGGTGTTTCATCTCAGCAATTGTAACATGCACAATAGTCGTTCTACGAAAACTATCAGGACCCGTAAAATCAATGGTCCATCGATTGCTAATTTTGCATATGATTTGAACCAGATCGATTGGTCTCCCGTTTATGATACTGAGAATGCTGATCTGGCATATAACACCTTCCATGATGCCATAAGCAACCTTTACAACAAACAATTTCCATTGTCAAATTCAAAAATGATGAAAAAGAATGAAGTTCCTCACAAGCCATGGATCACTGCAGGCCTCTTCATACGCTCTATAAATAAGAAGCAGCGTCTCTATAAGCGTTTTCTTCACAAGCCTAACGCTGTTAATGAAAAGCATTATAAGACCTATTGCAATGTCCTTACTAATATAATGAGGAGATGTAAACGCAACTACTACACAAATGTTTTCCAGAGTCACCGTACTAACCTAGCGAAAACATGGCGTACAATCAATGAGATTCTTGGAAAATCCAAGAATCAGTCATTACCTGACCATTTCAACAACAATGGTATTGTTATCAATGATCCATCTGACATTGCCGATTCATTTAATGAGTATTTTACCACCATTGGTCCAAAGCTTGCAAATTCTATCCTTATGTAAACAATCATAATCTGCATTCTTGTAAATCTAACTTATCAAATTCTTTTTTTTTTATCCCAACAGATCCAGAGGAAATACGGAAAGTTGTTGCTAAACTCAAACTTGGAAGTGCTGGACTTGATGACCTAAACCCTATGGTCTTCAAGCAAGTTATCAACATCCTTGCTCTGCCATTATCTCACATCTTCAACATGTGTCTTCAGTCTGGTATAGTGCCCGGCAAACTGAAAATCACCAAAGTAATTCCTATCCACAAGAAGGATGACCCTCATACATTCTCAAATTACCGGCCCATCTCCGTCTTACTTGTCTCGCTACAGTCTCCTTCACAATAACCAGTTTGGCTTTCGCGCTAATCATTCTACTGATATGGCCATTGCCCATCTTACCCAAACTGTTTATGATTCCTTGGATATAAAAATTCCAACTGTCGGTGTTTTCATTGATCTGTCAAAGGCTTTTGACACGATCAACCATGATATCCTTCTCAGGAAGCTTAGTACTTACGGGATAAGAGGTCTTACCTTGTCTTGGTTTGAAAAATATTTGAATAACCGTCAACAGGTTGTGAACTTCAACTCCAACTTTCATCACATCTCTTGATCACTTGTGGCTTTCTTTCCTACTTTTTGCAGATGATACAAACATCTTCATCTCACATCGTGATATAAATACCCTGGTTGCTACCATGAACACAGAATTAGATAAAGTTGCTTCATGGTTTCATGCCAACAAGCTTTCGTTGAACGTAGATAAAACTTCGTTCATGCTTTTCACCACCAGAGCTACAATGAATAAACTCCCTGCTGTTCTTGATATTCGCATTGGCAACAAAGTTATTGATCAAGTCTCTCACAAAAAATTCTTGGGTATCATCATCGATGATAAACTATCATGGGCTGATCATCTTTCATACATCTCAAGCAAAGTTGCCCGAAGCGCGGGTATTTTATCTAAGCTTCGTTATGTCCTTCCATCTGTCATCATGAAGTCACTCTATGACACCCTTGTGCTCCCCCACCTGAGTTAGTGTAATATTGCTTGGGGTAGAGCTGCGTTTTCACGCCTAAACCCTCTCTTTAGACTTCAGAAACGTGCAATCAGATATATCACCAATGCTGATTTTCGAGCACATACTTGGCCTTTGTTTGCCAATCTTAAAACTCTTCGTCTGGATGATATAAATGAACTTTATACAGCTATCTTTATGTTCAAAGCTCACAATTGCTTGCTTCCTGCACTTTTTGACAAATATTTTCAATATAGTGCTACAATTCATAGTCATAATACAAGGCGTGTGAATAATTTATATCCGCCTCGTGTTCGTTCTAATCTTGCTGCTAACTCGATTAACGTGCATGGAGTTAACATTTGGAACTCCATTCCCATTTCCATCCAAAATGCCACATCCGCAAGCTCCTTCAAACATCATTTTAAGAGCAATTTGCTTTCTAAACCGGTCTTATTTTTTTTGTAATGTCTTGTCTTGTCCTGTTTGTATTTGTATTTTTGTTTGTACTGTTTGCCGGCAACCCGCACCCACGAGCTTCCTCCCCGCGTGTTGCCCCACAACATTATTTTAGGTTTTTTATTGATGCCCTCTTAATCTTGTCTCAGGCCCACTCTTGTCCTGTCTCTTGCCTTTTAATAGGTTGTTTGTTCTTACGTGATCGCATTTGACTGTCATCAGTGGGCTTGTGATCGGATTCACTACTTTGCTTTGTATGTAATTGGTTTGAAAATTATGGCATTTGTCATTTATACTAAATTGTGGAATAAATGTTTCTTGAATTGAATTAGAAGATCGGTAAAATACATACTTCAGACAGTTGCTTCTAAAAAGTAGTATCAAATCAAACAAACTTGCAAATAAATTGATTATTATTTATTGCATTCGTGATCGGAAAATAATTATCTCTTAGTTGCAATATAACACCTCTCGTTTGAGTAACGACTTCTAGGCTCACTAAGAGGAATTTATAGTTTGAGTGACGCCGATAGAACAAAATGAGGTTTATCATTCATAGTATGATTTAGACACGGCTGATTTTTGTTTATAAATTTCGGGAAATTAAGTACCACTGCATGCGTATATGCTTTATCGTGTGGAAAATTAGTTGAGTTGCATGAACCGTGTACGCAACTGGTACCAAACTGCAAATCGCAGTCTCTTTTTATGCGCCTAGTTTCAACATTCATTTCAATCTGCAAGTATGAAGCGCACGTATGAATGAAGTCAAATATCGACACCTAACTGCTCTATTATTATGATTTCTTATGAACAAAACGGAACATATTTAAGCCATAAAGTGTGATTTACATAAAGAATATAATTATTCTTATTTGTTTCACTATAAATAATGTCGCATTTTATTTCGAGCCGAACATATGAACTAAAACAAAGGAAATTGTTATCTGATGTCAGCGCCTATATCGCCAATGCTTGTATTAGCTCGCCTATCGTTATCGAGAGAAGGATATTAGAGAGGTTGCGATTTTCAAACGTAGACATCGGACGTACGTTGATCTATTCAAAACCACTCTCCTATATCGAAGCGAGGTCACGTATTTAGCTATTTTTGAAGATATTCCACGTGCGAAATCGACGTAGATACATCGTTGAAAATGCACAAAATTTGTCCATTTCACAATATTTTAAAGACAGTCAAGGATAATGAACATACGAAGGAAAGTCTAATTATTATTATGAATCTTTTTTGTTTGTAACAAATCATTATAATAAAGGTACAGCGATGTGTTAAAAATGGACTAAATTTAAACGCAATATTCATACGCAGAGATTGTCTATTGAAATGTGTGCGATACTTTGTGTATAAAAAATTACCTTGCGATTTGACATTTTGGACTCAACGTAGCATTAAAACGTACGTTCCACCATGGTTCCACGTGGAAATAGGCTGATTTTACCTCGAGTCTAGGTAAAGGAAACGTAGAGAACGAGTGTTTCTCTACGAATGTTATAGTCAAAATATCATGTGTTTTTGTACAGCTGAGGGGTGGTGCAATAACTTTGTGTATCCCCGAGGTGGTGAAGTATTATAGGGGGGTGGGGGGGTGGTCAAAGAGTGGTTGGCAGGTCAAAGGGGGGGGCAAGCGTTTTTTTTGCAGGTCGAAAGTTGGGTGGGGAGGGCAAGGAAAGTTTGGCTCAGATATTTTAGGAACATTAGGAACACGTTCAAATATGCACAATTCCTGATCGGTTATTTATTTATTTATTTATTTATTTATTTATTTATTTATTTATTTACACACAAATTCAAAGTATAGACCTCTGGCAAGGCAACGGTTCACTCGCACCTATAAGATTAGTATTTTTGAAAAGAGCTGTATTGTATTCAATCTATGTTTGCAGACATACCCGGTACACAGGTGATTAGTGCAATCTTCTTGTGTTCATCTATTGCGATTATTACGTCACTTCTTAACTTATAGAGGCCCTGCATTCTTTTATTGATTGGCTCCAAACAAAGGGTTTGAACCGGTGTCCTTCACCGTAGTTATGGCGGAGTACAGTTCAACAAAGGCATGATTGCAATCTACCACGACATTTCGGCTCACACACATAAGAAATGCACTACGATAAAATAGGTTGATGAAAACAGTGCAACAGAGCATTAATGCCCAAAATTGAAAAGCTGTATAATTTATAAACAATATACACTACACATAAAAAATACTACTACAACATATAAGAATCCAAACAATCAAGTACCAACATGCACAGTTTTGTTCTTATATAACTTTTGGGTTTATAACAAAATGTTTTCAAGCCTCTATCGTGATTGGCAGCTGCATAAGACATCTCTTTGACAGCTGATAATGCCCATCTATTCACCAAGTGGCTATTAACTGATGAGTACTGTCATTATGCTAATATGAAATCATTGTTTATCAACAAAGGCGAGGGACTCGTCTGTCGATATGCTCAAACAAACCGCTACACTGTTCAATGGCTTTCTTGTACTATATGAAATATGGTGGGCGATTTGAAATGCACGTGCCCTGAGCAAACTACGATGCGTACGCACACTGCAGGGCAAAGAACAATGGAAATTGTCATAATTCGCGCGCATACTGCCGGGCAATGACGTCACATGTCAAGTGGTCTATACCCGATCAATGTTGGAGTTGCCTATAGCCTATAATTTAAAATTCAATATGGCTACCGAACTGTCATGTGGTCCAGTGGATTAGTGCGCTGGACTTCTGTATTCTGTATGTAGCAGCGGCGTGGGTTCGAGGCCCACCTGTGCCGAACTGAAATTCCATTTTTTTTTAAATTTAATATTATATAGGGAAATGAGACTGGGCGAATTTATGTATGACGTAGAGAGGATTAAGATCCCTTTATTGATCCCTGACCCCACCGACTACCCCGGGCGGATTTCATGCAAAACAAATCACCAGATGACTGACTATAGGACATAGCGCCACAACACGAGCGTTGGTAAAGTATGTGGCCTCACTGCAATACATAGCTACGTAAAACGTACGTGTTAACGTACGTAAAAACGTACGTCCTACGTCTACGTTTGGAAAATCGCAATCTCTCTAATAACTAAATACGATAAACGCAAGCTATGACTCACGACGTTTGATACATTACAGCTATGTAATCCCGTGTTTATTAGAAAACTCTGAAATTTCAGTGTAATTAAATCACTTTAGTCTTCTCTATTCAGTGATACCAAAATAAGTACAAACATTCCTCACATAATATCGCTATGACGTCACAATGTGACGACAGGCATGCAACTTTGGGAAATTTTGGCTATGTATAAAATTATATGCAAATATGTATTTTGGGCTACAAATTCTACAAAAATGCGATATACACTTAATGTTCTCCTCAATCTCAAAGAAAATTGCTATTTCAACTTAACTAACAAGTAAAAAGTCGGAAGCTTTTGGAATAATTTTACAAGAGAGAAATGAAAATCATTACCAATGATGGGCCTCACCAGCTCCCTTCATGGTCATCTTTGATGGCCGGGTCTACCCGGGTATTAAAAAGGTTATCACTAAAATAAGCGCAAAGGATGGATCTACAATTAGCTCTTTAGGAATGGGTGAAACGAGTATGAAAAAAGCGCCTGTTTATCTAACTTGGATGACTGCATTGATGGGCTTATTATGTAATCATCCATATCTTTGCAACCGAAATCAAATACAATTTGCCTATGGTGCACAATAGAATGAGCTACGCGCTGCTTTTTACATCCTTTGAGTTGAATACCTAATTCTCGACTAATGTCCAAATTTATTCACCCGATACTTTGTTCTGGTACATCCTGTATATGCCGCGATGCTTTTAACTATATACATAGTCATGTCATGGAAAAAAAAATGATTACAATACCGAATTCTCGCCTTATGCCCAATTAAATTTATTCACTCGGTACTTTTGTCTTTAGTCATGGCATGGAAATTATGATATTTCGTCACATATACATTAAACATGTTAAATACCACTCATTGCACAAATATTATTGGTTTATTTATAAATTGGTTGGTATATATCTATATATAAAATAAGATCTCTGGTCATTTGCAGTTTAAGTTTCACAATGTTCACACTGCTTTGGAAAACATGTATTAATAACTTATTAGTGCCGGTTTGATATGCTACATCGCCAACATGTTAACTCCAAACATTCTTGTTGTTACTTGCATGCCTTTTGTACAACATGACATCATATTATGTGCTCACATTCAACCCTAATTCCATACAGTGATCAACAAACTAATGAATTTAAATTATATATGAAGTTATATAGTGTTCTAGTAAACTCTTGGTTTTCAGTAGATAGTATGCAACAAGCCTGATTATTTCTAAATATCAAGAAATCGATTAAATGCAGGTCGGGGTGCCGCGGTAAATCACAACATTGGGGATCTAGTAGTGATAAGAATGAAGCATCAACCAACTAGGACCATCATCTATTCAAGATCCGTGTACATGTCTTCAGTTTGTCCTATACTTCTGTGTCGCTTTGAAAATTTTATTATACGTGCTTGTAATTCTTCTCACGATGGTTTGATGTGATAATTTATTAATGTTTCTAACAAAACATTAACCCTAGGTCTACGAAGTTTTTTATCCATCATAAAAAAACGCACGCGTTTACGCCTCAGCGACCTAAGCTGATCTTAGATACATCTTTTGCGCTCAGTTTGGTGATACAATTGTCACCCCAGCACCTGACCCGGGGGTAGGACCTGCCATAAAAAATGACCATGTTAGTTTACTATGAAAATAGGTCATTTCCTTTTATATTTAGCAGAATATCCTGTGCAGAAAATCAATGTTGGCTATACTTTTGTACATAGCCAGAATTTCCCAAAGTTGCATGGGCCCTCACATTTTGACGTCGTAGCGACATTATGTGGGGAATGTTTGTACTTAATTTGGTGTCACTGTATAGAGAAGACCCAAAACTATACATTAGTACCAAATATAACGGTATATGACGTTTATTATTGGAAAAGGGGGGTTGTCGCACCCCCTTCCCGCCTAATCCCGCCGAGTTATTCCTTTCATTTCATTATAGAAAGTTGCTGTGCAGTTTTAATGTCACTATGCAAGTGTCTACCCCTTGTAAAGTTCCAAACAAAATTTAAGCGCTATCGGTGTTCCACTGTTCTTAAAACGAATATAGTCCTACATGGCATCAAACAACCGTGTTTTATAGAGCTCTGAACATAGAAGCTGTTGGTTGTTATTTCAGACGGTAGACCTACCAGACTTAACTTGGGGCATCTCCTCTACCAGCTCGGCATAGCATTGATGTTGAATATAAAGCATTATAGGCGATCCCGACAGAAAGGAAATATGATGAAAGGAAATACCATCTAATAAGAATTTGGCAAATGTTTTGATGTACGTATGACCTTGATATATATAGTATTCGACTAGAATTGCCCGTTTTGAGCGGCTTCTTTACAAGTGTTTTGAACTTGGCTCACCACGAGCCGTTAGCGGCAGTCTCTAGATTTTCAAGCGGCGTTACTCATTTCTGTCGGGATCGCCTCTAATGCTTTGCAATGCCACAATTTATCAAAATCATTTATATTTCTGATTAAGTTTTAGAAGGTCGTTTTGGGGAGCATTTCTTTTAAGTTCCTACATTATTTCTCAACTCTCTGCCACTCGCTAGCCCATTTTATTTTCACTCCAAATTGAAGCTACTGTCTGTCTAATTAACTTGGAAACTCGATTATTATTATTTATTTGAAAAAAAAAAAATATGTGTTAGAAAAAGAAAAAAAAATCATGAAAGAAAATGTTCTAGTGAACCTCGGACCTAACGAGATTTTTTGGAATGGATGTGGAAAAACATATAGTTGTTGTCCCATGATAGCCAGGCACATCAACTTTAAAATTCGTTCCTTCTTTCCTATCATCAATAGCACATCAATTTATCAGTTTATTTTCTATTTGCCAGCGATGAACCATTGGTTTTAGTATGAGCTGAAATGATAGTACGATCAAAGACAAACTCGCAAATGACAATCAATAGCGACTGGATTATGACTCAGTTTTACAAGAAACCCTCTCCAAACTGGATGATTTGAACGTTTAAGGTTGCGATTTGGTATTTCAGAGTATCTTGCGAATAGTAGTGAGCTTTGGCAAAATTGCATTGGTCATTTCATACTGTGTAGAAGAATTCAAGTATTACAAATATGTGTGGTTCTTGAGTTATGTTGTAAAGAGGGCTGAAACAAAATAGAGAGAATGCGATTTCCAAACGTAGACATCGGACGTACGTTGATCTATTCAAAACCACTCTCCTGTATCGAAGCGAGGTCACGTATTTAGCTATTTCTGAAGATATTCCACGTGCGAAATCGACGTAGATACATCGTTGAAAATGCACAAAATTTGTCCATTTCACAATATGTTAAAGACAGTCAAAGATAACGAACATACGAAGGAAAGTCTAATTATTATTTTGACCCTTTTGTTTGTAACAAATCATTATAATAAAGGTACAGCGATGTGTTAAAAATGGACTAAATTTAAACGCAATATTCATACGCAGAGATTGTCCATTGAAATGTGTGTGATACTTTGCGTATACAAAATTAGCTTGCGATTTGACATTTTGGACTCAACGTAGCATTAAAACGTACGTTCCACCAAGGTTCCACGTGGAAAAAGGCTGATTTTACCTCGAGTCTAGGTAAATGAAACGTAGAGAACGAGTGTTTCTCTATGAATGTTATAGTCAAAATATCATGTGTTTTTGTACAGCTGAGGGGTGGTGCAATAACTTTGTGTATCCCCGAGGTGTGAAGTATTATAGGGGTGGGGGGCAAAATTGGTTGGCAGGTCAAAAGGGGGGGCAAGCATTTTTTTGCAGGTCGAAAGTTGGGTGGGGAGGGCAAGGACATTTTGGCTCAGATATTTTAGGAACATTAGGAACACGTTCAAATATGCACAATTCCTGATCGGTTATTTATGTATTTATTTATGTATTTATTTATTTATTTATTTATTTATTTATTTATTTATTTATTTATTTATTTATTTATTTATTTATTTATTTAGTTATTTATTTAGTTATTTATTTACATATTATTATTATTATTATTATTATTATTATTATTATTATTATTATTATTATTATTATTATTATTATTATTATTATTATTTTATCGCCCTGCACTACAACGTTCACGCGGTACCTATGCATTGAACCATAGATGTCAAAGATAGGATGTTCACTCGCACCTATAAGATTAGTATTTTTGAAAAGAGCTGTATTGTATTCAATCTATGTTTGCAGACATACACAGGTGATTAGTGCAATCTGCTTGTGTTGGCATGGTTGGGCGATCTATTCAAACATTGTATTCATCTATTGCCATTATTACGTCACTTCTTAACTTATAGAGGCCCTGCATTCTTTTATCGATTGGCCCCAAACAAAGGATTTGAACCGGTGTCCTTCACCGTAGTTATGGCGAAGTGCAGTTCAACAAAAGCATGATTGCAATCTACCACGACATTTCGGCTCACACACATAAGAAATGCACTACGATAAAATAGGTTGATGAAAACAGTGCAACAGAGCATTAATGCCCAAAATTGAAAAGCTGTATAATTTATAAACAATATACACTACACATAAAAAATACTACTACAAGGGATTTTCAACATATAAGAATTCAAACAATCAAGTACCAACATGCACAGTTTTGTCCTTATATCACTTTTGGGTTTACAACAAAATGTTTTCAAGCCTCTATCGTGATTGGCAGCTGCATAAGACATCTCTTTGATAGCTGATAATGCCCATCTATTCACCAAGTGGCTATTAACTGATGAGTACTGTCATTATGCTAATATGAAATCATTGTTTATCAACAAAGGCGAGGGACTCGTCTGATGACGTCAATGGCTTTCTTGTACTATATGAAATATGGTGGGCGATTTGAAATGCACGTGCCCTGAGCAAACTACGATGCGTACGCACACTGCAGGGCAAAGAAAAATGGAAATTGTCATAATTCGCGCGCATACTGCCGGGCAATGACGTCACATGTCAAGTGGTCTATACCCGATCAATGTTGGAGTTGCCTATAGCCTATATCAGGGCTATGACACTCACCTCATTTGCATGGCAAAATTACCCGTCTCCTCTGCAGCCAATTTGGTTTCGCTCCATCGAAATCAAGCTGGTCACGGAGGAGACTACTTTCCTTTGTGTTTGTTCATTTGTGTATGGAGAGCCCTTCTTGGAGTCCGTTTGGACTTAGGCTACGCTCTCAGCTAGAGTCCGACGCTGCATTGTACTAGAAACACCTTATCTGTGAACTCGCTAGAGCAAGGAAAATAAAAACTGGTTTCATTACTATCTGTTTTTGAGCTTTTTTGCAGGTCTGCGACCATATGGTGTTACCACAACTGTCTTTGCGTCAGGCGGTGATGGAAGCGATATCGCCCATTTTGAGGTCGCCATTGGATTAACACATAATCATGAAATCTTCACCAGTTTTAATAAGACAATAATGTTTGACACACACACCAGGAAGTTTCTCATCCACAAAAATGAGAAAATTTAAATTCTCACCATTTTGGCCGTTTCTCATCAAAATGTCCGTTTTCTCATCCAAAACTTCCTTTAGTGTAAGTTAGCTTAGGCCTATTGATCCTAAATTTGCTGGTAGGGTAAAACTCGTTTTAGGGGGGTGTTTAAAAAAGTTGGCCACACATGCGTATAGGCCTACACTATCATACTTGAGTGCCCCCCCCCCGGTGAAATTTGAGACTCATTTGGTCACCGTCCTAAGCGTCCTTGCCCACACGTGAGTCGCCCAGGAGTAGGCCCTACCCGGCATTATTAATTATTAGTAGTTAGCCTCTAAATACAGTCGCGTATCGTGTTGTCAATTATCGTTACTTGTGTCCATGGATATGACCCCATGTATAAGTAGTCTTCATAGAATTCACACAGTCTATGCCATGTCATTTACGGATACAAAGAGGATAATAATGTTGAGGGCGCCCACAAAATCTTACACCGTCTTACACAATGTTCCAAGGCAAAGTTCAGTTTAATATTTACTCATCGTACAAATACAGACGTTTTATTATGTTATGATGTTGTCTGGATGGGTGGACAGTTGTCATACTGTGGAAAAACAACAACCGGGAATCCGCATTCATTTACAAATAGCATTAAATTAGTATCACATAGTGGCCTCCGTGCAGTGGAAAACCTTAATTCTTTCATCAAAAAGAAATGAAAATGACCAAAAAAACCCGGATCCACCTGTACGCCTATAAAATGGGCACAAAAATTTGTCTCAAATATGAATGAATTTTAAGAAACATACGGGATATGATGAACCAATGACCTGACGCCATGATAGTAGGATCTATTAGTCGTTTTATATACAATGTATACCGTGTTGTCATAATACCAATATTTGTCATAATATATAACGAGTAATATTTAGTATTGTAAATATGCAGTTCATATGCACAAACGAACACTGATCTTTATGATATTCAGGTTGTTGTACATCTCATATAACATGTCATATAGGAGGTCATATGTGTTGACCTTCTCCTATTGTATTTGTTCATCTGTGTATGGAGAGGATTAGCGCCATTAAAACTCCATCAGTATTTGGGCGTAGTTCAGTGAACTCACCAGATTGCTATTCCAAGTACTTTGATAAATACAGATAATATGTATTAATGGGTCGAGGCGATTGCATTGAAAAACTAATAAATTATTCATAACAGTTACGTAATCAATCGATAGTGCGGACACTTTTCATTTACAAACCACCAAAATTCGTAATCTTTTAGCGTTGGAAAAGAAACCACGTGAATAGAGTGCCCTCTGAAGAATAACTACTCTCTGCCTATATGTTTAAAATTCAATATGGCTACCGAACTGTCATGTGGTCTAGTGGATTAGTGCGCTGGACTTGAGTATTCTGTATGTAGCAGCGGCGTGGGTTATTTTTTATGTATGACGTAGAGAGGATTAAGATCCCTTTATTGATCCCTGACCCCACCGACTACCCCGGGCTGATTTCATGCGCACAAATCACCAGATGACTGACTATAGGACATAGCGCCACAACACGAGCGTTGGTAAAGTATGTGGCCTCACTGCAATACATAGCTACGTAAAAACGTACGTGTTAACGTACGTAAAAACGTACGTCCTACGTCTACGTTTGGAAAATCGCATTCTCTCTAATCACATTAGTAAAACGTACGTACATAACTCATTAATAACAATAAATCAAGCAACTTTTCATAGTATATGATTTGTAGAATGAACTTTTAGCAACACATTAAAGTGTTATGTATTCAACAATATATTGATTTTGATAATGACAATTGATTTTTTGGCTGCTTCGACCAAATATACCCTTAAAGCAGTATACAGACTTTTTATTGTACATACAATATTGTATGTACAATATGTACGTTATTTAATATATTGCCATTCTATTTCCAGTAATGTTTAAGTTCTAACGAATGTTTGATGATGTAAAATCGATAATATATTTCTGCTAGATATTGTATGTAACATATTATCGATTTTTCGTCATCAAACATTCGTTAGAACTTAAACATTACTGGAAATAGAATGGCAATAGATTAAATAACGTACATATTGTACATACAATATTGTACGTACAATACTCGGAGTCTGAAGCGCGCTTAGCTGTCACTTTTGCATGGGAACAAAACATTGACTATATTTAAAGAGTCCACTAACACTAGTGGAAAATTCAAAATGAGAATTCTTTCAAAACGATGAGAATTGGACAAAAGTATGAGAATTTAAAATGTTCTCATTCATATAAAACTGTCTCATTCAAATGAATGAGAAATACCAATTAACGTGTCAACCACCTGTCATATTGTTTTAAATGAGAAAATTGACCACTTGTGACAGGTTGTCTCATACTTTTGTCCAATTCTCATCGTTTTGAAAGAATTCTCATTTTGAATTTTCCACTAGTATAAGTCACTGGTTGAATGTTGAGAAGTAGTGTACTTCTTTTTCCGGCTTAAAAGCAGATTATGCCATGCTCTAATACCCTTGCGTCCACCCTGTAAGCATACTAATGATAATGCTCTCTATAAATTCTAAAGTTTTGTCGGTGGTGTAATTGACTCACGATTTTGTTTTTGTTATGTGCCACTGGAGATAACAGACATTTGCTTCTAAAAAGTAGTACCAAAGAACATGCAAATAATTTGAATCGAAAATAGTTGCAATGTAACACTTATCGTTTGAGTAAAATTAAAGAGGTTCCCAGTGACTTTTAAATTTCATTGCAATTAAGGGGGTACTACACCCCTGTGGTAAGTTCGTGACTATTTTTGCATTTTTCTCAAAAATTAATAACACACTGGTAACAAAAGTTATGTATATTATTGGGCAAGGAATCCAATTACTACACTGAAATTTCAGTGACTCAAGACAAGCGGTTCAGTGTATATGATAGGAATCAAGACAAGCGATTCAGTATATATGATAGGAATCAAGACAAGCGGTTCAGTATAACTATATGATAGGAAATGAGGTACATTCTAGCGGTACCTCTTTACTTATAATAAATAACGAACCGCTTGTTTTAGGTCACTGAAATTCCAGTGTAGTAATTGGATTCCTTGCCCCTGATAATACACATAACCTTTGTTACCACTGTGTTATTAGTTTTTGAGAAAAATGCAAAAAAATACACACATTTATCGGGTGGTGTAGTACCCCCTTAAAGCACTGCCTGATTAGTCTTTCACGTTGTATCTTAGCATACCATTTGGCATTACTAAAAGTAGAAATTCGAGAAAAATTGAAGGCGTCTCTGTGAAGTCCAAACATATTTTACGAAATGTAAAAATGTAAAAAACATATGTATAGCCCCATTTGCTTTACATGTTTGGACCAATTTATAGCGCAATACGCCATTGCGTTCAGTCACAATAGTTAATTGTGTAAAAAAGAGGTTGTTTTAAAAGTTGCACCTGAGTCCATAGCAGTCAGGTTTTCTTTAACAAGCACATGAATAGACCTGGCCTACTGTATTGTTTGAGAGCTGACTCCTATGGCCACAAGATGCAACTTTTAACACTGTTTAAAACGGTCCCTTTTTACATATTGAAATATTGAGTCACTGGACGCTATATTTTTTATTTCTTTGCATTTTGTCAAATATTGTTCGATTTATTCTAAAAAGTATTTAGGGGGAACTTATAAGTTGTTGACTCTATATGGTCGAATCCAACCAACAGTGTCCACGGGCCAAAAATAAAAGTCCAAACTAAAAATGTCTCCACAATATTTTCCTTTTGCCCATTGATTGAAGGCATGTTGGCCTTATAGGAACCAAAAGTGTCATTACTAATCTTGAAAAATAAACCAAGGACGTGTGTGATAGTAAATGTGATATCATAACCCAATGTTAATAATACCACTAGGATGATTTCACTATCGCAGTACGAATCAACCTAAAACAAATGGAATATTCCCATTAATGCTTTTTCCATGTAAAGTAGACCACAGGGTGTCATGAAAATGCTAGCTCAACCAGAAAATATTTGTTTTCATTTTTATAACGCGATCAATATGATCTTATTCAGATTATGCTAGTTTATTTTCGAAAATGAAGTTTAGGTCAGTTTCTGTATTTCATTTATCAAATGTGTATGAATCAATGTACATATTCAAATATTGTATAAGAAAGAGTGGGATATCTGTTTTCAGGAATATTAGGATCTATACGCATACACCTAACGCTTTATAAAATGATAGGTGAAGAAACCCGGATATTCGTAGGTAACATGGTCGATTTAACAATATCTATATTGAGTTTAGAGGTTCAGATTTTGCTATTATGTTAATGAATGAATACAATGGTAGTTTTTTGATCTGTTTTAGATGGTACGTCCAATGAATAAATGTTATTACTTTAGATTAAAAAAAAGTGATGCATTAGAAAAATTTTGAACACTTCATTTTGATATACAAGTAGTTAATCAGCAAATCAGCATATGGGTAATAATATTGTCTGGGGGTACCGCTTAAAGTTTTTGACAATTAATTTCCATTGGTAGGGACACTTCATTACACATGTGATGTATTATGCTGTATTCGTAAGTAACATTTCAGTATTTGTAGGTAAGAATTATACTTTTGGTGGATATCGCAATCAAATCTTCATTGTATAAAGCACTTTGAATGTATTATTTTCTTTATGTGCGTTTATTGATACTAGAGACCCTATCATGTATTAATAATGTCGGTTCATAGCGGTTGAACGTTATTACGGACTTGTGAAGTCCATCTTGGAGTCAGTTACGTCTTGTGGCCTTTCGTTTAAGGACAACTACAATTAGCTTTATACCAAGGTCCATCACTGTGTTGTCTAGATCATGAGAAAATGAGAACAGTGGTTTTTGTTCATATTATTCGTAGGTAACCTTAGCGAAAACGTCAAAAGTTACCTTCGAATAAATCAATGTGGACACACATTACTCAGTAACCAGAAGGTCGGTAAACGTTTAAATTGATGCACATATGACAGCTGACAAATCCAAGTGTTTATCCCCTTCTAATCTTCCTGAACATGCCGTGAACACTTTTCGTTGGATTCGACCATATAGTCATGGAGCATTTTTTGCTGTCATTTTAGCCAGTAGACCGACCAGGCTTAGCTCGGATAAATCTGCTTGAGAGGACAAGTGTTGAATATAAAGAAATTAGGTGTGAGCTCGACAGAAATGAAATACCATGTTCGACTGAAATTTCCCATTCATTTTAGTTGCTCTCGTCTACTATGTTGAGCTGTTTCTCGCCAAGTGCTTTTAACTTGGCTAACCACATGCTGTAATGATTTAAGTGGCGTCATGAGTGGAGCGAATACGAAAGGAAAAAATCAAACGACAGGGAGGCAAACTTCCTTAAAACGTATTTTCAATCATATTTCAACACTCCAAAACAAGAAGCATATGCATATAAGGATTTGCCGAAACTTATCATTTTATAGAATAAATCAGTTTTCTAAATATAGCCACACTCGTATTTTAGATGTTAAGATTGCGCTGTTTAGTACAAATAGTTTACGATTGTAAGCAATATCTGCTTAAATGCACACATTTTCATTTAGACAATCTGGTTTATCGGGTTTAAATAAAGACAGATAATAACATTTTGCAAGTTAAAGCCTTTATGCAAATGGGTTAGTTAAGGATAAATCCTAGTTGTTTAAAGGGACAATTGCCGATTTTGTTGGCATGGTCAACAGAAATTCGTAGAATGTTAACATTTTTATCTCATGATATGTTACGGTCAACATGAAGTAACTAACCCAGCAAACACAAGAATGTTTTTAAAACGTTTTAAACAAGTTCTTTTGGGTATTGGTTTAGATATAAAGGTTTTAATAACATTAAATGTTGGGTTACATAAAGGTAATGAAAACGTTTTAAATGTTTTGTATGAAAACACACTACAACAATATTTTTAAAATGTTTTAAAAATATCATTGTAAAATATTTTTTGCAATCGTTTTTGCCAAATTTTTCGTCAACACTTAAATAACATTATGTCAGAATATTTACCGAATTCTTTTTAAACTTCTGCTTTATGTTTTCAAGTGCTCTCAAGGCCGTGCCCCTAATTATCTTTGTGAGCTTCTTTCAGCCTATGCTCCCGGAAGAGGATTGAGGTCTTCATCCGAGGGCACATAGAGAATCTGGTTTAAATACCTTCTCTGTCTCTGGCCCGAGGGAATGGAACAAACTCCCTCAGGGAGTCTCCATCAATTCCAGTTTTCAGGAAGAAACTGAAAGTTTTCAGTTAGCTTCTTTCTTGTTCCTTATGTGTTTTTTTTATTCCATTCTTTCTCTCCTTGTTCAGCACTTTGATAAATTTTAAAGGCGCTTTATAAATATCTTTTATCCTATAATATACCCTTTATATGTCCTTTATATAACCCGACATTTAAACATTTTCTGGCAACCTTTTCTAACCTTTGCGAATGATGTGGAAAACATTTTGTGTTTAGTGGGACGCCAAGTTGCAACAATATTTATATTGACAAAACAGTATGATTCTGCAAAGGCTATTTTCCGTTTTGTTGCAAGATATTCTGATACTAAATAAAGTAAGAGTCTAAATTATATAGCTATAAAAACCTGCAATCCTAATCATTATAAAAACAGGTAAATCTACCCCATCTGACCAAAAGGATGGATAAAAAAATTATACAACAGGGTCACACTAGCATTGATAAAAAAAGGAAAAAAATGACACAATTTCCAATGGGGGAATATCATAAAATGTATGAACAAAGTTAAAAACCCGACGAAGAGACAAAACTTTTATTTTCAAAAAATAAAACTAGAGACCTGATAAGAGCTGATCCCTACTATACCGAGAGCAAGTCTCTAATTTGAAACCTCGAAAAAGAAATTTGGTCTTTTCGAAACGTCAGTTTTTTTTTATCAAGGTTCTACAGTTACAGCGTACTTTCATTGACAATTGCATGTTATATTTGCTACCATGTGTAATAGCTATTGGTGTCCTATGATCTAAGACCAAAATAAGTACTAATACTTTCCCCATTTTATTTGATGACGTAATATTGTAAGCCCGTCTTCGCAAATTTGGGAAATCCTGGTTATGTCCGAAATTTATTATCGAGGGCAAGCTCATACTACCACGTCATATTGACGGATATGGTGGTACTTATTTTGGTATCAGTGGATAGAGGAGACCCATACATTGGAAAATAAATTTTTAGTAAGACAAACAATATGACAAAACATAATTTAGAACAATATAGGAACCTTCATCAACCTGTACTTAGTGTTACACATTTGGCTCAGATGGTCGAGGGTTAATCAAAGTTGGTCCTGTTAGAGGAGGATGTATAGGATTTCAGAAAGTCATTAAGAGAATGTTTCATTGTAATTTGTCTCGTTTTCTTCACCTGCCAGATGGAATGACGGCGATGTTATAAATTATTTTTCATTATCCATCTTATGCTTCTGTAATATCACTTTAGAAATATTGTATCGCAATTCAACGGAAACAGTGATTTTCTATCCGGCACATTTGTTGAATGGTGTGTCGATTATGTGATCTTTATGCACATTTTTCTTGGAATAATATATTATGGCATCATAATATAGGACTCATGTTTTGGGAATGGTTTTGCAATAACTGCAGTGAATAATGTCTAAGCCTCAACTTCCTACCCGGTCTCATTTATCACGATGATCGCAGCAGCTTTAACGCAGAAACTAAATAGAAATACATGACATGATTTATCTCTCATAAAACAGCCCGCATGTACTTTTAAACCCATTTGTGATCACACACACGCATTAAAAAAAAAGAAAACAAAGTGCCCCCAACCCCCAAAAAACCAAACAAAACAAAACAAAACAAGAGAACCCTCACAGCGCCCTCTTTCCCCCATTTCTGAAATATTGATCAAATATATTTTGGTATGTAAAGAAATCTTTATCGTTAGCTTTCCGACCACGTATAGCAAACAGCGTGGTTGAGATGGGTCATGCTGTGGAGTGGCTTTCAAGATCACCAGATCTCACACCACTTGATTTCTTTCTTTGGGGGAAAATCCAAAGCGACATCTATGAGTGAGGACCATCTTCCCAACGTATTACTACTGCATTCACAAGTATCCGGCCACAAGGATGGTACACCACGCAATTGATGCAATGAGGACCAGGGCTGAAACCTGTATGGTACACGCATCACTATTTTATATCTTGTTGTATCGGCATACAAACATTATAAGAAATTGCAAATCACCCAAAACAGTGTAAGCTATATGGCAAAACGAACGAGCGTGCATTAAGATCGATAACAAAAGCAAATGGAAAAATATGTTTGCTTTCGCAAAGTACTCGGTATCCTGTGTTTAGCATTAACTTGGTTTCCTTAGCGTTTTAATATCAGACAGTGAAAACAAGAAATCCGGAAATCTATAATGCGATATTGTCTCAAAATGGGACTATAATTGACACAATGAAAACATGAAAAAGGGGTTAACGATACAACAAACAAAATATAACAAGTTGCAATCATAAATGTGACCTGCTACCACGAAATGAGCATGAAGTCGCGAGTTTGTAGTTTCGAGACATCCTGGCTACTGCGTTGGTGTTTTTGTTTCACACGCACATGTGCAAGCAGTATTTCTGCATATCCTTTGTGAATGGAGGGGCAATGGGCTATTTAAGACGGACATACTGCTTGCTTGTACAGGTACGCGACTAGCAAAAAAACAAAAAAACAAAAACAAACAAACAAACAAAAACATCAACTCAGTCTGCCAGGATGCTTCAAAACTACCAATTTACGACTTTACGTTCATTTTGTGGTAACATGTTACTAATATATGATTGCTTCGCCTTCCATCCTTCCAGAAATAACTTAGGGCCAGAAAACATTCAATATGATTGTTTCAGAATTATTGAGTAATTGAGTGATAGCTGTAACAGAATGGGATACTTGAAAAGACGTCGTATAGGATAAATGTATATTTTGTACGTAAGAAGATCAAACATGTGTCATGTGTGTAAGTATATCGGTAAACAAACTGAGTTTGGCGCTCATACGATTACATCTACATTGCATATTGACACAGTAGGATGTAAATGGCACGGACGAGAAGGATCCCCATATTTGTCGAGACTTGTAAAACCTACGCGATTGGCTTAGACAAATAGGAAATGTCAAACGTCTATGTTTGGCTTACGCGAATAAACACTCCCCCGTGGTGCTTGTTCCAAAATAAGTTTAGTGAACTATGAACAGTTAATCGAATCATGCTCAAATCTCAAATCGAGAATAAATTATTTATAAACATATTTTTTTTAAAGTGATCAATCAGAAAATGTAAGCCTCTAGGTAACTTTTTTTCATTTATATTAATGCGTAATGAACGTTTTCGAAAGGTATGGCTATGTTTGCCTCAGAGTTGAATTGAATAAGACAAACCCGTGTTTTGTACATAGCAATTAGTTTTTTTCCTATTATCTCTATAGTATCCTTCTTTTTAGTTCCTAACCCCACTCACATTCTGTAATATCAAAAAAACTTGGTGAGATCCAAACACCCCTACAAACTTTGTAGATTATTGAGCGCCATCGTAATTTGAAGAAAAAAAATCGGTTAAACTTTGACCTCGGCAAAATTTACACTTTCTGTAGCCCTGGTGTAGGAGCGGCCACGATACGATGTCAGGTCCTATATGTCCGCACTGCACTATCCGAGGGCTGGTCAATAAGTTCCCGCAACTATGGTGTATCTGCGCTCATCCGTGACTTGGATGACTGTTAATTACACTAAATACAAGTTTGTACTTTGTCTTTCAAAACAAATGTGTATTAGCGATGCTGAATACTTGATTACGTAATGACATTACGGAATGATGCTGTACTCTTTTTAGATCTATACCATTTGTATTAAAGAAAAGGGATCGTGTTTCAATTTTGAGTAGGCTTTATCACCCAATGTTCTTTACATAATAAGAGATAGAAAGATTAATCGATGACAAAATTTAACAAATGGTAGCTGGTTTGATTGAGTATCTACTGATTTTTAAAAAGGGAGATCCCAGTGGTGAAATCACAAATATTTCTTTCTTAATGAACCCTTGTTTTCAAAAGGTCTTGTTTTTGTAATCAAAGTAGCACATCATAGAGATGCCCTGGATTGAATAAGAAATATGAATTTTGAAAGGTATGTCTAATTCTAGCATAAGACTTGGTATAGCAATTCACTCACACAGCTACTTCTCCGCAAACCTTGTATTAGTCATATTTTTAGTGGTTTTTTTTTTTGATGAAATTTTACTTTTTTCATAAATTTTTGGTACTTTCAATCATGCGTACCATCAACGCATGCGCATATTTCTATTTTTATTACAACAAATTTTACTATCCTGACTATGATCTCTCGTACCATACCAATAATCATATTTGTTTTGTTTTATTTTGGAGATATTTAAGATTCTTTCTTCTACCATGTGGGCTCTTTTCTCACGCTTTTCACACCGTTTTTGTTTGTCGTTAAGGCCTATGTTTGGTGAAGTTTAAACACAGTCCCTTTCCTGATCTGTTGACGGATACATTTCTTCTTTCACAATTATCAATTGAACATACTCAGATTACCTCATACCCAAAATAAGGCTTGTAAATTGCTTTGGTCCTTACTTCTGCTTCTTTTTATTACACGTTCCTCAACTACAATTCAAATTTCCGCCAATGTTGACAATTGTCAGTGTACACATGGCAATGACTTTATGCAAATGAGATTGCGTAATTAAAGGTACTCTTATACTAATTGTTGTGTGTTTTGAAAGACAAAGATACATACTTTGTTGATCGTAAGTAACAGTCATCTAAGTCATGCATGAGCGGAGATAAATAATGGTTGCGGGATATATTCTAAATAGGTACGGTGTTAGTTTGCTGTAATACCTTGACCGGCTGACAATCATCTGTTTGAAAGTAAACGCCCTGAAATAAAATGAGATAAAACAAATGCGTTTGTATAAATGTCAATGTCCCATTACTATCGATGTGCGTAAAATTGTCTCTTAATGGCGAAAGCAAACTCCGATATCATCGGAAATACGGGAGCTGCAAATGCTATTTATTCGGCTTCTTGTTATTGCTTGTCCAGGCAAAGTAAACAGACCGAGCGATATGGTGGAAATGTAAAGTATTGCCTTATTCCCGGTGGGTGTAATAGTATAAAGTTTTTATTTTCGAATTCTTTCCTGTTCCGTACGAGCTTGTGATTATCGATCGCACAGAAGAAGCAAGGTCGATGCGCCGATGATCAATAGGATAAATGTTATCCGCAGCCAATTAGCTAATTAATTAACAATTAATTAATTATAGTTTGCGTTTTGTTTAAAAGTGAAATTATGTGTTTT